>NC_141619.1:29423167-30134417 GCF_047967505.1 Dipteris shenzhenensis | reverse complement strand
TATGAGTTAAACCAAACTGCATCGTGCTATCGGAGATGGCAATCCCAACTTCCCAATCCCCGATAAACTTTCACTTAAAGGGAGCCACGACGTAACAGAACATGTTTTTAACATAATCAAAGCCGCTAAGCCGCTAGAAGGAAGCGTGGACTCTCTGTTTCTTAGCTGTAAGGTCGAGCAAGCGACGAACAAGGAATGCATGAATTTTGTATAAAAGCACGTCCAAGGAAGGCATCCTGCATGTGTCAACTTTCTCAGTTGCTTATCCGCTGTCGCCTCTCACACTAATACCGCAGCTATCATGGTATTGCCCAAGCTCTTACCTTCCCCTTGCTCCACCATATTCTGTATGTCACTCTGCATCCTCCTTGCCTCCTTCGTTAACGGTGGTTCTGGTGGTCCTGTCCCATACAAGAAGCACAAGCTTCGGTACTATGTGCAACTTTACCTAGCCCTCCCTGATCTCGCAGTTCTCCTGCCTCCCATAGATCCTAACGTGACTGCCTCATTCGGGGAAATGAGAGTCTTTGCGTTTAACATCACCCGGGGACAAGATCCCTTAAAGTCCAAGCTCTTGGGGACCGCTAGGGGATTCTCCCTCAACACCAGCTATAATTCACTACAGATGATCATGCTGAATATAATCGTCTCGTACAATGACGGGATTTACAACGGAACCATCACATACGATGGATTTGATACTAGCACTAGCAATCCCGGCGCCGAACTGGCTGTGCTCGGGGGCACTGGAAGCTTCAGAGGCGTGAGAGGGTATGTCACACGAAATCTCGTGCAATTGGATAGACCTAATCTCACATATCTTCATGAGCTTCACTTTGTCTCACGGAAGTGTGAGCGTGAGGATTGAAAGGCCAAGTTGTCGTCTTAGTGTGGAGGCTTCTGTGGTTTGAATGCTGCAGCCTATCTGCAGCACGCGTAAACACTAAGCTTTCATCAGCTGAAGTCAAGGGTTTGCATGTTCTCCTGCTTCAGTTTTATTCATCCAGTTTTATTCAATTTGTCCAGTTCATCGTAGGAAATAGCGTTGTAGTTGGATGTCGAGCGTAGAATGATCGCTTAATCATATATCCTTCCTGTATTCATGAATTGCAACCCTTGGCTAAAAAGCACTTGTTCTCACTTGATCTTAAGCAAGAGTAATGAATGCCAACGATCTTGTGCTTGACAACTCGTCATTTCTCGCTGTTCCTTTTGCAACGTACTACTCTTGATTATCTATAGTTGGGTCGACGTGTTCAACAAATACTTTTCTATAGATTTGTTCATCCCAAAACATAATCTTCACATTTGTCTCTCATCCTATCTTTTGTGGAGTAACTTTGTCCCATTTTTATGATTCCAAAATATTTTTTTCCTTGTTTTCCATTTGGTACATTCGTCCAATATTGTTGTCTCCAATTGCTTGGGATCTATTCTCTATTCCGAAAATGCTAAAATAATCACATTTGGTATTCAATCTTTTTTTAAAATCCATATAAAGACTTTTATAAAAAGAAATAATGCGTAACTGATATATTTACCTAAAATAGATGTGGCTCTTGGACTTCAATGGAACATTAAAATTTATGATATTTTCTTTTAGATTTGTTAAAATATTCATAATAGAAATGCTTAATATAAAACTTGCACATGCATACCATGTTCTATATACTTGAAAGTGCATAAAAAGTAGTTGAAAAAGATTTCCATTGTGTAAATTTGGGAAAAGGTGGAGATTAATGTTAGTCATACTCTAAAGAAAGAGCATTCAACATTGTGTGGCCCTAAGAGCTACTGCAGTAGCTCGCACCTTGACAAAGAAGTTGCAATCTTCTAGAAAAATCCGAAGAAGATCACTTTGGAAAATTCTCGGTGTAAGTGGAGTAGAGTCTTCAAGAACACATGGTGATGGAAGTATAAGTATTGCAGGCTCCCATGACAACACCTTGTGTGGACACTAACATGCAAGATAGATTTTTACCTATGGCTCGAGTTCAACGAGATTGGAAATTGAGACTCCTAATTTCAAGCAGCCAACAATAGTTGAGAGCCTCCGAATTCAAGATTTAGAGAATGCACAGCATGCTCTTGGTAGATCAGTTTTGCGGTTAGGATATCCACTGAATATGGTTGATAACGATGATATGTGAGCTGCATGGAATTATATTGCTAACTATGAACCGGGCTTCAAGCCCCCTTCATACCACACATTGCGTAAAATATTGTTAGACAAGGCATATGCAGAAGAGAATGATCACCTAAATCATAGCATTTTTAAACTACTGCATAACACCGAATGCACAATTATCTCCGATGGGTGGACAAGCATAAAATGCCATGCTTTATTGAATGTGATGGTTATATCACCACGTGGGGAGGCCTACCACACATTAATTGATGCCTCACATGTAGACAAGTCAGGGACCTATATAGCTGGTGTATTACCAAAGGTTATAAGAGAGTTAGGCCTTGCAAAGGTTATGCAAGTTGTCATGGATAATGCCAAGAGTTGTAAAAAGCGGGTAGAATATTGCAAAGGAAGTATACCAATCTATATGCATCTACATGTTGCACGCTTACTTTAAATCTTGCATTGAAATTTTGGTATACATAAGTGCCATGGTTTAAAGAGATTGTTTGTAATGCTTGAGACATTGTAAGTTAATACGATCGAAGCAATGTCTCAAAGAAATCTTTATGTCTCATGATGGTTCTACCATGTTATGATTGCCAACAACCCGCGATATTTTCCATGTACTTAATTTGCACTTTGCAAACCTTGGTGAAGAATAGGAGATTTATTATAGAGACATTTCATTGTGATGCATTTGGATGATAGATGTTAGAGTTGACAGATAGGGTAACAAAGGAGAAGATGCATGGCCCAAAAGAAACATTGGGATCCCCTACACTATGGAAATGGTTTGAGGATGCTGCTAATGCTATGAAACCTACATTATATGCATTTAGGGCTTTGGATTGAAAGACTCCAACAATTGCAAAAAGCATGGATGCACTTTTGGAGTGTTAAGCAAGCCCTTATTGCTGGAAATCCCCCTACTCGCCCATGCCAATAGAATGAGAGAAGCAATTAATGCTACAAAATGCAAGAAATTGTGGAAATTGTTTAGGCCTTGATGGGAGCAAGCTCACTTGATCCCTTGCATAGAGTTGGGTACCTTTTATACCTAGAATAGTAGAATATGAGTCCCAAAGAGATCCCAATTTTTATGCATGACTTTCATAAGGTCATGCGACAATATTATCCCCAAAGCCATGATTTTGCAATGTGTTGCAATGCATTAGCCAAGTATCGATGTAAGGAGGGGTTGTTTGCATCGAGCGATGTTCAAGAATTGGAAGAAACTACATCTACTTGGAAATAGTAGATGATGAATGGTGACACGTGCAAGCTCCTACACCCAGTTGCAATGAGGGTTCTATCTCAGACATGCTCAAACTCAGGCTCAAAAAGAAACTGAAGTCATTGTAAGTACATTCATTGTACTTTACAAAATAGACTTTTACAGGATTGGGCTGAGAAGATAGTATACATCTATGCCAATCACAAAATTCTAGAGACATTAGGAGATGTGGGATATGATGAGAAAGTTCCAAAATGGACCTATGATATCCCACCTGATGTTATCCAACCTGAAGCCGTTCCTCGTTGCAAATCCCAAAACCACAAGAAGAGGGAGAAAGGGATTGACGGTGCGACATCTAAGGAGGTGATGGGGAGGATCAAACAGATGAAGACAAAGGAAATAATATTCATCTTTCACATGGGTCTGAAGATGAGGATATTGATGATGAACATGATGAGGATAGTGACTCATGAATTATGGCAATGATGGCAATTATGATGATAGTGGGTTTTGAATGTCTCATTGTACTCTAAATGTCTTATTCTTTTCTGATTGATGGTTTTAGATTTAGGGTGGGATAAGAGTTTCACATTGTGATTAGCGAATTTTGGAGCACCATCTCAAGCACAACATGCATGCATGAATAGGTTTCAGGCACCATGTTGTCGATGGGTGGCAGGATGTTGTTGTCTTATCATGCATTTTAAATATCTTGTGTTTGGGATTTGGGCTTCGAAGATTTGATTCTTCTGCATCACTATCACATAGGCCTATGGGTGGTAATGCCAATTGTCTTGTCGTGCATTTTAAATATCGTGTTTGGGATTTGGGCTTTGAAGATTTGATTCTTCCATGTCACCATCGCATAGGCCTATGGGTGGTAATGCCAATTGAAGTGCTCTTAATCAGGTCATTTGCTCAAGAGCACACCAACTAGCCTTCCACTCACCATCATATGCAATAGAAGCCTATAAGAATGACATGAATATGGGAGAAGAATATGCAAAGTATTTATTGCCTTTGGTAGCATTCTTTTTGGATCAATTTTGAGATTAGTTTTAATTGCACGCAAGAGAGAGAGAGAGAGAGAGAGAGAGAGAGAGAGAGAGAGAGAGAGAGAGATGTTAGAGCTATATATAGCTTGCCCTAACTTGAAGTAGGTCTCACCTATATATGTGTAACTAGTGATCAATATGAATCAGCCTTTGGGAGTCTATTTGGTGTGTCTATCATCTCTTCTTCTTCTCTCTCAACATGGTATTAGAGCTACAAAGGTTTTGCGATTGTATGCTCACTGTAACAAAGAAAGACACGAAGTATTAATTGTTGATTTGATTACATAGTGCTTTCAGTATCTCATCGCTTGTTTTCTCTTGTCAATTTTGACATGTCTAACTTGATGTGGCTTTTTTGGAGGTCTTCTAGTGCAAATTTGAGAAAGTAATCGGTGGCAAATTCGAGAACATGTGTCTCGTTGTGCTCTTCATTCAGAGCACTTAAACGCCCCAATCGGACTTCAAAGTGAAAAGTTACGTCAGTTTTTGTGCCGACTACTTTTTTCTTGGTTTTATGATTGGCACGCTCGTAGTGCTTTTTGCCAAGAATATTGTGGCTTCATGATAAACGTATTGGTTTCATGATCGGCATGATCATAGTGCTTTTTGCCGAAAATATCTTCATTTCATGATCGAGAAGCTCTGCTTTTCTCCAAAAAAAATAATAATCGTGGTTTCATGATCAACAAGCTCAAAGTGCTTTTCTTTGCATGTATGCTATTTCTAGCATACTCCCATCCCACATTCTATCAATTTTTGACATATCTCGAGTTCTATATTTTCAAAGGTACCATTGTATTCTCGATCATTGATGTGAGATCTAACACACATATTCTCTCGAAGCATGATGGTAATGTTTATAATCATCAACAGCTTTCCTTTGGGCCAACAATCTGTTCCTTTGTTTCAAGGAGAAGGTTTTTCTGGTTGGAAAGTGAAGACGCTATTGACACTTGAAGGCGATAATCTTTTGGATATTGTTCTTGGTGATCTCATTTGTCCCTCCCAACTTGTTGATGCAACTATGAATCATGCTCTTGTGACTCAAGGCCCTTTGTTTAAGCAATGGAGATCTGACTCTGTCAATTGGCATTCTTGTGATAAAGCACCTCGTCGGTATATTTTATCTTCTCTACATGATTCTCTTATGCTGGATGTATTTGACCTTCCTTCTTCTCATGCAATATGGGAATATCTCATTGCTACTTTTGAGAAGAAATCTGTCACATAAATTCTTTATCTTCGTAATCTTTTGAGCACTCCATACAAAGTTGGAGCTCCTATGACAACTCATATTGAGTCATTCAAGAATATCATCAATCAACTTGCTGCTATTGGTGCACCTCTTCTGTGAAATCAATTGGTGACCTATCTTCTCGAGACACAGTTTAGGATCCATTATATGATAATATTGTTACCATCCTTTCCAAAAAAAAAGATATTTATTTTGATCAAACATGTATTTCTTTGATTGAGTATGCCCAACGACATGAACATCATAAAGACCCTCATGACTTTGTCATGATAACAATGGATGATGCTAATTTAGAGACAACTTGTGTTGCTCACAAGCGTACTTTCTCCAAATATGGACGTGGTGGTCATCGTACAGAGGTGGTAATTCTTCTCATCTCAAATATCCTGAGAAACATTGTTCTTATTGTGATAAGCATGGCCATGTTATCTTATCTTGCTGATGACACTACTTGTCAAGTCATGGGTGTTGGTGATTTATATCTTAAGAAGAGTCTTGCAAGGCGTTCTCCATGTTCTAGATCTTTAAATAAATCTTCTTTCTATTGCACGACTTGTTGATCTTGGTCTCTTTATTGGCTTTGACCACACACAGTGTTGGATTGAAAAATATAGACATACAATAGCAGTTGCTCCTCAGCATGGTAACCTCTTTCAACTTTCCTTAAATGATGATATTGATAATGTGGTTACAGCCCCTGTTGATCTAGACTGCAAACTATGGCATCATCGTTTTGTTCATTCAGATTTTGTCAAGCTACTTTCTATAAATCGTCATGATCTTGTGGATGGTATGAATCTCCTAGCTCATCCTCCTCACATGGGCCTCTGTGAATATTGTGCTCTTGGCAAGCATCATCGAAAATCCTTTCATGCATCTACTTCAACTTATTCATATGCTTTATTGGATCTTGTTCACACTGATATATGTGGACCTTTTCCTCCATCTAAGTCTTTCTACAGGTATTTCATCACTTTCATTGATGATTGGTCAAGATATACAACTGCATTTCTCTTGTGACATAAGTCAGAAGCCTTTTCCGTATTCAAGCAATATAAAACTGCTGTAGAACTTCATACTGGTTTTTGGATCAAGACACTTCATAGTGACAATGGTGGAGAATATATTTCTAATCTTTTTCATGATTACTGCATTGAGTGTGGCATTCATCATCAATATATTGTTCCATACTCTCCTCAACAAAATGCTCATGTAGAGCGTAAGAATCACACTTCTCTTGATGCTTTGCGAAATATGCTCCTTCATTTTGGATTATCTTGGAGCTTTTGGGTGGAATCACTCATGACATCCATCTCTATGCAAAATCATCTTCCTACAATTGCACCTTTTGGTGAGATACCATTGGATAGGGGAGACTCCTTTTGTATCACATTTTCAAACTTTTGGTTGCATTGCTTATATTCATGTACCAAAAGAGACACAAAAAAAGCTAGATCTTCTTGGCAAAAAGGTCATATTCATTGGATATTCTCCTAACTCTAAAGGTTATAAATTTTATGATCCCTCTTCTAAGAAGGTGATAATCAATCATAATGCCATATTCAATGAGTAGTTAATGGGAGGGACATGGTCTACCGAGGATGTAGAGGACACTGAGTCCTTACTTTTTGCCTTTCCTTTTCTATTTGATAATGATTCCACTTCTAATGTCATTACTTCTCCTTCATCTAATGGCATCACTCCTACTCCATCTGCAGAGCAATGTGTTGACAATCTTGATTTGCATCCTGTACATACACAAACCTTTGATGATAGTGTTGATGTTTATTTTGATCTGCCTATTGATTTTGAACATGGTTCTAGTCATGATTGTGTTGATGATTTTGAAATCATTGATCATGCAATGGTTGCTCATGAAGACCCTACTACTTATACAGAAGCTATCTCTTTTGCACAAAAGAGTCAATGGCAAGAGGCAATGGAAGCTGAATGATCTCTAAAGGTACATGGGTTCTTATTGAACTACCTCCTGGTCACACTCCTATTAAATGTAAGTGGGTTTATAAAACCAAAACCAAAGCTAATGGTTCTTTTGACAAGTTTAAAGCTCATTTGGTTGCAAAAGGATGCTCACAAATTACAGGAGTTGATTATCATGATAATTTTCACCCATTGTTTGTAGCACAAGTATTCAGGTACTCTTGGCTTTAGCTACTCAATTTGATTTGGAGATTCATCGAATGGATGTGAAAACTGCTTTTCTTAATGAAGATCTTAAAGAGGAGATTTATATGGAGCAACCAGAAGGGTTCATACTTCCTGGTCAGGATCATCTTGTTTTCACCTTCATCGTGCACTTTATGGTCTAAAATAAGCATCCTATTCTTCGTACATGAAAATTGATAAGTTTCTAACATCTCAAGGTTTCAACTCTTGTTTCTTTGATCCCAACTTATATGCCAAATGTGATGGTGCTCTTTTTGTGATCCTTGCTCTTTATGTGGATGACACCATACTTGTTTCCAACAATCTCGATTTCCTACAACATGTCAAGAAAATCTTATCCTCAGCATTTGATATGGTTGATCTTGGTGACATTCATTCATGTCTTGGTATTCAAGTTCAACATTTTTGTGACAAGGGAATTCTGCTACTTTGACAAACAAAATTCATTCAAGATGCAATTCAAAAGTTTGGCTTGACGAATGAAACCAAGCTCAAAGCACTCCTAATGGAATACCAAGATTGCCTAGCATGGCCGTACAAGGAAATAAAATAAATTTCACTAGAAGTGGCAGTACACACGATACTTATAACGGAAGGTGCCCACCCTAAGTTATGTGGACCTGATCGAATAAATCCAAAATATGGCACCATGGTTTATGACGAACTAGAAAAACTCTTAGATGCCATATTCATCTATGAGATTGAGCACACTAATTGGGTTTCACCCATCATCATCATGCCTAAACACGACAAGAAGCTAAGAATATGTGTTAACTTGAATGTTAATGCCACCACAATCAGGGATCACTATCCCGCTTATAAAAGAAAAAGAGAGAAAAAGAGATTGAAAGAGGGGAAAGAGGGGGGGAAAGAGAGAGGAAAGGAGGAAAAGAGATTCAAAGAGGGGAAAGAGGAAAAGAGGAGAAGGAGAAGGAGAAGGAGACATATGCTCATGCTTATGCATGAGCATATATAAGCACAAAAGAAAAAGAGAGAAAGCTTAAGCATAAAAGAGAAAGAGAGAAAAAGAGATTGAAAGACATATGCTCATGCTTATGCATGAGCATAAGAGAAGGAGACATATGCTTATGCTTATGCTTATCTCGGTGGGGTCACTCATCATATGTAACCCTATCACGTGAGTTCAACAGAAGGATATTTTCTATTTCTAAAATTTACAGAAATAAATATACATAAGGGACTATTTAGAATAGTTTTGGGAAAATTTTACAGATTTGTATAGAAAAGGGGTACATTTCATTAACAAAATCTTTTACAGATAAGGGATTTTAAATATAGGCCTTGAACGCACGTGATATAGAGGGTTTATACATAGTGACCCCCCCGAGATGCTTATGCATAAGAGGAAGAAGAGGGAAAGGAAAAGAGATTGAAAGAGGGGAAAGAGGGGGGAAAGAGAGAAGAAGTGGGAAAGGAAAAGAGATTGGAAGAGGGGAAAGAGGGGGGGAAAGAGACAAGAAGAGGAAAAGGAAAAGAGATTGGAAGAGGGGGAAAGAGATTGAAAGATTGAAGGAGAAGGAGAAGGAAAGGAGGGGAAAAGAGATTGAAAGAGGGAAAAAAATGAAGAGGGAAAAAGAGATTGAAAGAGGAAAAAGAGAAGAGAAGGAAAGGAGGGAAAAAGAGATTGAAAGAGGGGGAAAAAGAAGAGGGGAAAAGAGATTGAAGGAGGGGAAAAAGAAGAGGGAAAAAGAAGAGAAGGAAGAGGAGAAAAGAGGGAAAGAAGAGGGAAGAGAGGGGAAGAGAGGGGAAGAGAGGGTTCCTACACCCATCACTGCAGCTAGCACTTAAGGTGCTAGCTACAGGCCAATGCAAATAACAAAAATAACAAAAGGAAAAAAGAGGAATCACTTTCTTACCTGGAATAGTCTCGCTCGTTGTTTTGTGGACTGGCCCTACAAAAGAGAGGAAACATACCATTTTTCAAAAACTAGGTAGAGGAAGGAGGAGTTTAAAGAAGCAACTTCTCAAAGGGATTGGATTGAGGAGACAAGGAGAAAGAGAAGGAAGAGAAATACAAAAAAGACTAGAAGAGGTAAATCTTCTTTCTTTCACAAAATCTGGTTTTTTGTCTTCAATCCTTGAAAATCAAGCATGAAAACTAATACATAGCCTTAGCAATATAAGGAGAAACATGGTTCAATACACAAAACAAAATCTCACAAAAAATGAACCTATGTTGCTCAAAGAGACTCACCTTCTTGAAAAACTTCTTTTCACACAAGCAAAGAGGGAGAAGGGTGGAGAGGGAGCGCAAGTGTTAGAAGAGGGGTGAGTAGTGGTGAGGAGTGGAGAATAGAGTGGAGGAAAGCGAGGTCATTGGATATAGGTGGGAGGAGAGATTGCTTTTCTCACAATAGAGATTGCTAAAGAAAGCACCGTGTCACGAGGTTTCGAGATTTTTAGGAGCACTAGATCCCATGTACACATGATGTCAGAGTCTGAGGTCAAAATGCAAGTTGCAATCGACACAATTGCACGAGGGTGCTAGGACATCTAAACTACGTGCTTGTCTCTCAATCTTGAATCTGCAAGTAAAGTATGGGTGGTCAGATACAAGTGTCTCGGCCTTAATGAGGTTAGCTCTTGCATTAATTTGACTCATTATTTGGACATTGTTTGTTTTAGAATCATCATGTATGGATTAATGTATCGAATTATCATTATTCGAAGCCTATGTATGTTTGAATTGTGATAGGCTGCTCCAGAAGATGTTGCCTGCACCAAATACCATGCCCGCATCAAGAGATGAAGTGAAAAAAGATGCACATAGACAATCAGTGGCCGGACTTTGTGAGGGAGCCATGCAACTTATATCTTGGGCTTGCCATGGATGGCATGAATCCTTTCGGGTTACGCTCAACATCTTGGATGACATGGCCCATAGTCGTGGTGAATTACAATATCCCACCATGGCTAACAATAAAAAGGGGACACCTCATGGTTGCACTACTTGTGCCAAGGAAGTACAAGGCAAAAAATATGGACGTGTACATGGAACCTTTGATAGAGGAATCATAGATATTACGGAGAGGAGTGCGGGTCTTTGATATTTCCAGAGCTCCTAGACATACCAATGATATTTTGGTCAGGGGTATCTTGATGTGGACCATGCATGACTACCCACAGGATATGGAGAGTGCACAGGTACGTGGTTGTGTCTTTACATGTATAATATAGGATTATGCTTTTATGACTCTCTTTTCCATTCATGTCTTATACTAACACATTCATACACACGTGCAGGACTTGTTACAAGTGGGTACCATGCTTGTCCTGTTTGTCAAAAAATGTTTATGATACTCCAAACATATGAGGGTACCATGCTTGTCCTGCTTGCACGATACTCCAAACATATGAGGAAAAATGTTTATGAAAGTCATGCTCGATACCTTTTGCTACACCATCTCACACGTGGAGGTTAGCTTGATCCACCACCATCATATTTGAAGGCAAGTGACTGGATTCAATGTTGGAGGGTGAATGGAGAGAAACCTCCTCCTGGTATGAAGAGGCTATCGATCTTTCATGAGCTTCCTTATTGGGGTCAGTTACAAATCAATCATCGCTTGGATCCCATGCATATCTTCAAGAATGTGGGGGCTACTATTTGGGCACACTTGGTTGGTTCCAAAAACTCGAGAGGAGTGCGAGAAGACTTGCGTGCTATGAATAGGATTTCTTGTTTGTGGCCCCAAGTGCATGCTTCGAGAAAATTTGTCCGCCCGAAAGCAACATGAATCCTCTCTACGAGGGAGGAGGTAGTGGTCAAGGTGGACATTGCCTCTTTTCAAACACCAATAGGGTACATGCGTTGCTTGAAAGGAGCATTTTCAAAGGACAGTAAGCTTAGTGGGCTCAAGTCCCATGATTGGCACAAGGTGTTACAGGTATTCTAAGCTATAGAATTAGTGTACCGATAATCGTGATGTGTTAGCATATTTATGATTATGTTATATTGTTGACATGACTTCTTTGTTGCTTTGATAGTTCATCCTCCCAATTACAATAAAAGGGTGCTTACAAGAAGATTTTAGAAATGCTATATTCAAGATCAGTGGTATTGTGAGGTATGCTTACTATCAAATCGCATTGATTGCATTTTCTTCAATTTAAGTTGAATAATCTGTAGACTGATTATGAAAATATCTTACATGGGCATGTGAAATAGGTGGATATCTCAAAAAGAGATCTTGATATCGAGCATTGAGAAGGCTAGGGTGGAATCCATTGAAGATGTATGCTTGCTTGAGAAGCACTTTCCCTCGAGCATTATGACAACTCAAGTCCACTTGCTTGTGCACATAGTTGATGAGGTGGCTATTGCAAGTACCGTTCATAATCGGTGGATGTTTTTTCTCGAGAGGTTTATGAAAACTTTGAAGGGATTTTTAAGACAAAGAGCAAGACCAAAAGCAAGCATGGCAAAGGGATGGCTTATGCAAGAGTCATTAGTATATATCACGGAGTTTCTTGCATCCACAGATCCTGATATGCCACAAGCTTGGCATAACATGGATGATGATCGCATCGTTGGCGAGATTCCCCAACGAAAAGTGATTGAAAGAAAGATGAGTGAAGAGCAAATGGAGAAATTCAAAAAGTTTTGTATCCTCAATAGCCCTGAGATGTAGAAGTGGATTGAGAGATATGAAGTGGCCAAAGCAGAAAGAATAAATGCAAGGACGAGATTTAGAGTAATGTACAGGCAATCGCAAACATATCCACGGGATCTGGCTCTTCTCCCCACTCACATGTCACTTGATTGGATACAACTGGCTCTACGTAAAGCCGAACACGATGGAGAGACAATGAACAAGCACGAGCGAGAGTTATCATCTAGATGTATGATGCATGTAAGTTTCTTACCTCTTGATGTAATTAAGTAATTATTTGTGGCAATATACACTACAAAATAGATGCAGCTTCATTGTTTTAATGATGCTCTTTTACAGTACAAAAAGTATAGTACATTATGGTCATATGGACGATATTTTTGCATGGAACACATCGATTCAAAGAGAGTTACATATGATTGTGGAGTCATGGCTAACTTCACACAAGATAGCTGAGCAAGTGCTTCGGATACCAATCTTCTCTCCTCACAGTTGGATTATTGTGGAACCATATGCGAAATCTATGAAGTTGATTTCAGACAATTTAGTATTTTCATTCTTGATGTAAAATGGTTTAGAACTATTTACAATGGTCCCCATGCGACACTGAGAAAAGATAGTAGCGATTTCTTTGCAATAGACTCCATCAAACATTGGACCGATGAAAGTGATACTTTTGTTCTTCCTGAGCACTGTGAGCTGGTGCATACTAATGATTTAATTATCCGAAGCTTTTGTTTTTAAAGATCCATTGATACATGTACTTAAGCATAATTTCATATATATAATTGATGACATTTGGCACCCATCTTCAATATAGGTGGTTTTTCATCCGGATCGTTTTGATCCAAGATGGTGGTATGTGATCCAAGTTCCATGAAGTAAGAAAATTTTTTAAGATAGATATGTGGATATGGAGATGCCACTACCAATGCCGGATCCAATTGATCCCAATGAATCTAGCGAAGAAGATGAAGATCACAATATGAGCCAAGAGGAAGATGTGCATAATGACATCACACGAGAGGAAGATGGAGATCATGATATTGAGGAAGAAGGCAACGATCATCAAGAATCAACACACTTTATTAAAGAAGATGATCAATACTTTTAGGTGAACGTACGATGCTAAAGTACGATGATGATATAGGAGATTAACTCGGTATAGAGTTAGAGATATACTTGTTTGGCACGTTAGACTCGGCTTAAGATGAATCGGTTGATGTAAATGCTCTTCATTGATTTTTTTCATCTCAAACTTAGACATGAATATATGAGCTTCAAAGGCTTGATGTACATGCTCTCATACTTTTATTCTCTCAAAAGATCAAACATGTATGAAAATTTTAAAAAAATTTTCATTGGAAAAAACTAACTTTTAAGGTCTATATAAGAAAAAAAGCTCTCTGTAAAACGTTGGTATAAAAAAGTATCTCAGTGTCGCTATATAGCAACACTTACAATTCTGATAAACGTCGCTATATAGCAACTTTAGAAATGGTCAATATATAGTGACGCTTGTCTAAAGTCGCTATATAGCGACGCTTTATGAGACACACTTCCAATATCAACAATTAGCGCCCCACGTGCACTAAACATTGGTACTTAAACATCACAATAGGATCCATGTGTAGTAGTCCATCACTTTAGTATTACAATGTGTAAGTTTGTATTTATAAGATGAGAAGTCCACCTAGATTCCTTTTATGAAGTATATGTTGGCAAAGTACATTGCCAATTCATTATGGTATAGTACCTTCCCATATATGTCGATATATAATTCCTTGACATTTTTTCAAATCCACTCATCTCAATAATTTTTTATCTTCCATCTACCAAGTTGGTCCAGAGCTTGGGTTGCGGTGCTTCCATATTCATCCATTGTTCTCCTACGGCTCCTATCTTAGATTGCGGTGCTTCCATATTCATCCATTGTTTAGTTAACCTTAAGCTAAGATCTAGTTAAGACTTTGCCACATGGTAGCCTCATCCATTGTGCCACATCAGTACCTTATCGTGCCATGTCTGAGTAGACCACCTACCACATCATCAGTCTACTCACCATTGCCATGCAAACTGCTACATCATCATTGGCCATCATTTGTCCCCCCTTGTCACCTAAGTAGTGACACCTCAATTTCCCACTCAGCAACAGTACAGTCAACATGCCCAATTAGCATGCCATGTGGTGCACCTTGGAGCAAGGCACAGTTGATGGCCACACTAGCACACTTTTGTAAATAGCATGTGACCCACATTGCCACATCATCACTGTGCCACCATTATCATTTTGGTCCTCTCTTGTGATCAATCCTTTCAGGAGCCATAATTTTTTTTCTCTTTCTCTCTCTTCTCTCCTTCCTTTTCTTGCTCTTCCTCTTTCTCTCCTCCCTCTTTGCTTTCTCTATTTGTTTCCCTCGTTCTCTCCTCCCTTTTTCCTCTCTTCCTCTCCACTCTTTTCCTCTCTTTCTTTCTCTCTTTCTCTCGTCTTCTTATTCTCTTATCTCCTTTTTCATTTCTTCCTTTCTTTATTTCTCGTTTCTTCTTCTACTTATTCTCTACTTCTTTTTATCCCATCTTCCTACTCTAATTATCTTGTCACTTGTCTCCTCTCTTTCACTTCTTCCTACTCTTGTTCTCTTCTTTCTCTCCTCTCTTGTCTAGTCTCTCTTTCTTTCCTCTTGCTCCCTATTCTCTTTTCCCTATTTTTTTCTCCTCTTTCTTTCCTCTCTTTTCACTCATCTTGTATTTACATTCTCTCTTCTCTTTCTCTCTTTTTTTCTCTCTTTCTGCTCTCTTCTCTCACAACTTCCGTTTCTTGCTATTCTTATTTCTCTCCTCCCTCTTCTCTTCTCTCTATTTCTTTCCCCCGTTCTCTCTTTGCTCTTTTCCTCTCTTCCTCTCTACTTTGTTCCTCTCTTTCTTTCTCATTCTCTCCTCCTCCTATTCTCTCCTCTTCCTCTTTTCTCGTTCTTTCTTCTATCTTTCTTTTCTTTTGTTCTCCTTTCTTCTTCTACTTATTCCCTTCCTATCCTCTTCTTCTTTCTCTCCTCTCTACTCCTAGTCTCTTTTTATTCTCTCCTCCCTTCCTCTTCTTCCTACTCTTATTCTCTTCCTTCTTTCTTTCCTTTCTTTCTCCGTTCTTCTTCTACTTATTCCCTTCTTGTTCTCTTCTTCTTTCTCTCCTCTCTTTTCATCTCTCTTCTTTCTATTCTTCTGTCTCTCCTTCATTCTTTTCTTTCTTTTTCTCCCTATTCTCTTTTACTATCTTTCCCTCCCGCTTATATTTTCTTTCTTTCTTTCCTCTTATTCCATCTTCTCTTGTCTCTCTTTCTTTCCTCTTCCTCCCTCTTCTTTTCCTCTCTCTTCTTTCTATTTTTCTTTCTCTCCTTTCTTTTCTTTCTTTTCCTCCCTCTTCTCTTATACTCTCTTTTCCTCCCTCTTATATTTTCTTTCTTTCTTTCCTCTTATTCCGTCTTCTCGTGTCTCTTTCTTTCCTCTTCCTCCCTCTTCTCTTTTCCCCTTTCTCTCTCCTCTTTGTCTTCTCTCTTTCCCTCTATTTTCTCTCATCTCTAATTTTCTCCCTCCTATGTTTTCCTCTCTTCCTCTCTATTTTTCTTTCCTTCTCTTCTCTTCTCACCTTTCTTATTTTGCTCTTTATCTTCCTTCCTTTTCTTTCTCTTCTCTTTCTCTTTTCTCCTTATTTATTCCTTCTTTGTTTTCTTTCTTTCTCCTTTCTTCTTCTACTTATTCTCTTCTTCTTTCTCTCTTCTTCTCTTTTCCTACTCTCTTTTCCTCTCTATTATTTATCTTCTTCTTTCCCCTTCTTTCTCTCCTTCTTCCTTCATTTCCTCCATCTACTCTTTTGCTCTATTTTGCTCCCTCTTCTTTTTTTCTCTCTTTTCCTCCCTCTTCTCTCTTCTCTCTTTCTACAGTGTTATTCCCTCTTCTCTTGTCTCTCTTTCTTTCCTCTTTGTCTCTCTCTCTGTTCCCTTTTTTTTTCTCATTTTGCATTTCCATCTTTTCTCATGTTTCATCTTTTTCGCATTTCCTTCTTTCTACCAAGGATACACAACAACACAAAGCAACTATAGACGCACTTGATAGACGTGCAAAATAGCGTGTGCATCTATAGGCATTGCTTGAATAGAGAAATTATGGGCGCGTCTAACAACGCGTCTATTTGCATGTGTATTGATGCCTCTATTAGCACATCTACATTGAGAAAACACAGGCGCATCTAACAGTGTGTCTAATAGCACGTCTATTTGTGCATGTATTAGCACATCTATTAGTGCATCTACACTGAGAATTAGATGCAAAATAGACAATACAGAAAGTGAGATTTTGGTGTAGGCTGGTAAATGTACATCACTGCTTTCCAAACATTGCCCATGATCACCAAGAAGCTCTTCATTGCGTTGGCGTTGTTTAGTGTGCTCCACATCCTCCACATGAAGTGTCTCTATAGGATCTTCTTGAACCACCACCTTGTTCCTTCCTGACTCATCTCGATCAGCACCAAGGCAAAGACCAAAGGCCACTCCTTCCACCTCACCCTCTGAGTTGGACTCCTCGGAGCTACACCCTGTCTCTTCTTCTTCATCGGTTAAGTCAGAGCTTGAACTCTCTGATGTTGAAGACTCCTCCTTGACAACTTCCTTTTTGCGGCTTCTGATGTTGTAGCACACCTTCTTATCATTTCCCTGCAAAATCAATTCTCCAGTATCCCACTTTTGAACAGCCTTCACCTTGCGTAGCCAAGGCCTTCCCAAAATCAATGGATAGGCATGTGCATCTGGCTTGGTAGGGATCACCTGAAAAGTAGTCGGCACAGAAATTCCACATACATCCACTTCTAGATTCTTCACAACTCCCAAGGTCTTAACCCTAGTGTTGTCAGCCAATTTGATGCGGTAAGGAGAGGTAGTACTAGAGTATTTTAAATCAGCATCAATCATGGTCTTCTCACTCATGACATTAATCGATGCACCTCCATCAATGTACACATTAGAAATCACTTGACCATCAATGATCACATCAACCACAGGTACATCATCACCAACATCTATATCTACCTTTTGAACAACAGGATTGGCACTTTTCTTCTTTTTCTTCTTTGACACCCTTGTGCTTGCTAGTTTTCCCCATTCCTTTCGTAGTTTTGGAGACAAAGCAAGTAATTGACCAAAGGTGATATGAGCTTCCTTTTCTTTAAGGTCGGACAACAAGTCATAGCTTCCAATTCCTTGTCCTAAAGGAAAGTCTGACTAGTTAATTCTCCTTCTAGATGCCTTCTTTTTCTTACTACGGTGTTCCTCTTCCTGATGTTTCTCATCTACTTCTTCCTTGCTTTCTTCTTCTTCTTTTGCTTTACCACGCCCCCGTTTAGCCATCATTACCTCTCTTTCTTCATCCCCTGAAGAAGCTTCTAACAAGGATACTTGTTTTTCTTCTTTCTTTCTCAATCTAGGACACTCAGGGCGATAGTGACCTTTTTCATTACATTCATAGCAAGTGACCTCACTCCTATCTCGAGGCCTATCTTCACTCTTTGGTGCTCTAGGTTGTCGTGCATTAACCAAATGCAATTTCAAATCAGCAAACTCTGCCATCAATTGGGAGATATTATGATCTAACTCAGAGGATTTTGGTACCTGAGGAGTGCCCATTACCTCCACCTTAGAAGTTGAAGCTGTTGAAGACACAAAAGAGGATTCGATCTTTAGAGAAGCTTCTTTCTTGGTCGCAATGCGAAGCGCCTCCACGTATGTTGTTGGATCTTTACTCATTACTTTTGAGCGAAGACGAGGCTCCAAAGCCATAACAAATTTGCTCATCTTTAAGTGCTCCATCCCTGAGAGACTTTGAGGGGCCGATGATGCCAATGCCATAGCTCGCAAAGCTGCCCTTTCATACTTTGTCCATAAAGTTTCATATCGGATTGCCAATGCAGAGACCAACTCACCCTCTCCTTGACAGAACCGGTCCAACTGCAACATCAAAGCATTTGGCGACTCCACTGCCCTAAATCTCTGCTTCATTGCTGCCACCACTTGGTCCCAGTCCTCCTTGGTAGAGTCCGGCAAGGTCTCATGCCAACTCAAGGCTACACCTTCAAGAAAATCAGGTAAAATCTCTGCCCGATCCTTCATGGACCATCCAGAAAGCCGGCATCCTCGAACAAAATCCCGAAGATAAGACTTCGGGTCTTCCCCTTGGGTCCCTCGAAACACTGGAATCTTCACCATGATGAAACACAAAAAAGGAAACACCAAGATCCAAATAATATCCCAAACAAGATCCGAACAAGATCCCTCAAAGCCTTAGTATACCAAGACCGACTTATTATGCATCACCACTTGTTGAAAACCCTCCACAATGTGATCCTCAACAAAATCTTCAAAAATAAGTGACCAACCAGCACCATGAAAACATTGTGTATACATGCATTCTAGAATCACCCTTCTCACAATAGGAAGTGCACATGAAAGCTTCAAGATATTGTAATCTTCATCATTTGCATAGCAAAAGAAGTCGAAAGCATTAAGAATCACCACTCCACTGTTATAGTCGAAAACTACCCAAAGACTCAACTCTTCTTCACACCAAGCTGCCAGTGCATAGATCAATCCCCAATTTATCATTGTGCCTACTGCCGGCGTTGTCGATTCACCAACATATTCAACACTGCAAACATAAAGGATATGATCATGGTGACTGTGCGAATAGCTTGAGCATCACCTTCACAATCTTCAAGTTCTCTTAAACGGGTTGCAATCTCTTCTAACGGAGTTCTTCCAGGCATCTTCTTTATCTCATCAAACACATGCCTCTTCTAGGCATAACATGCAATCAAGTACACCCGAGACCGTTTAGTAAGGTGGGATGAATCCAATACCAAACGTACCCGGCGTCTCCACCAAAAGATGTGACATGAAGTTGGGGGTAATAAACTTCACGCACCTCTTAACTTCCTCCAGCATTCGAACTGACTGCTAAAGATACTTATCATTGAGAATGAGACATTAGAAAGAAGCTTTTATGCCAAGATACCACACCATACTTTCCTCCCTTAGATGAGAATGAAGATGGTAACATCCCAAGTGATGTTGTAGTCAAGCATAGGGAGAAGGAAAGGATCAGCAGAGGCCATAATCTCAGCGAGCCGGTCTGCACCAAAGAGAAGAGTGACACGTTGTTGAAAGAAGATCTTGCGGCTCAACATGACATGAACTGATATATATCGAGGAGTTTGAAGGGGCTGATTAGGTCGGATGGGTAGATTCCGAGGAAACATTGCACCTCCTTCATAGACACCTTTATACTTAGCTCAAAACACTCTACAAACTATCATTAGACACAGAGGCCTATAACTTTCAGTAGAGACATGATATTAAAGATTCAAGTACACAAAGAGATGCACCTTGAGATGGGCTTCGCGTTGATATAAGTTCCATTGAAAACAGACAGACGGTTGAAGAGATATGGACAGTTTATTGGAAGGGGGTAAAAACTATCATGAAAATAGACTGCCAAATACAGAGACTCATAACTTTTTGCAGCTGTATCTGATTAAAGATCTGATCACATATAAACATGCGCCTTGAAGAGAGCTTCGCGCCGATATAAATTTTATTGAAAACAGACAGATGGTTGAAGAGATATGGACAGTTTACTGGAAGGGGGTAAAAACTGTCATGAAAACAAACTGTCAAACACAGAGACTCATAACTTTTTGCAGCAGTATTTGTATTTGATTCAAGATCTGATTATATACAAACATGCTCTTGAAGAGAGCTTCGCGCTGATATAAATTTCATTACAATCGGACTACCGAGCAAAAAGTTATGAGTGAAACACTAACAGGGGGTCAAACTATCATGAAAACTATCCTCCAGCTAGGCTAATTTCGCCTGAGCAGGATGCTCCCTCAAGACTCCACCTTCATCAACGATCCACCCCTCATAGATTTCGCCTAGAAGAGGGGAAGAAGTTTGCATATTGGCTCGGGAAACAAATGGACCATGTGTGCACACAGTGAGCAGCCGAATAGAAAGAACTTTTGAGGCTTTGAAAGAAAGAAAAGGGAAGAGACACTCAAGAGAGAGAGAACCTGAAGTGACCTTCATTACAAATAGAGTGAGAATCCACCTCAACACTACAAACACAAGGGAGAAGGAGAGGTTTCATACATACAAGAGGGAGCGGAAGCTCCAAGACTACTCATAGAGAGAGAATAAACTAGAGAGAGAAGGACTCAAGAGTCTACATAAGAGAATATCTACAAGAGGGAGAGAAGGCTCATGGAAGAGGCTTGGGGAGACTAGAACTACAGCAACATGAGGCCTAATGGTAGAGGAGATTCTGATGAACAAGGGAGAGGAGGGCTCCTTTTATAGAGACTTTGTTACCCTCCTTCACCCATTTACAATTGCTGCCTGTAGATTCCTTTCCCCATCAATCACATAAGCACGTATGTCACCATCCATGTCCTTTTTGGCTACTCTTGCCATGTGTCCCATCAAAAGATGCTCAAGACTCTTAAAATATTGAGAAAGTCAAGAGTCTCCCCACATGGAGCCCATAGGGACCCTCTCTTTTCCACATGTCCACATCCTCCTTATTCCACATAGGAGTTCTAGAAGGATTCTGCTTGACTTCACACTCCTCCACATGCCTTCCACACGCTTGGCATGTGGCTTCTCTTATATTATTGGAACACATGGACATGAGCCCACCTCTTTATATGACTCACTCTTCCTATTTTCTAAAAAACTCATAATATCCCATACACAAATAACTCTCACCCCATACCAAGGTATTTATAATTCATACCTATGGTATTTACAATGAGCCATTCCACTCATCCTCTCAATCCCATACAATATCATAGAAAATAGAAATAAGTGAGAGCCGCTAGGCTATCACTTGATACTCAAACCCTTATCAAACATAGAGAAAAACAATATCAATGCCAAGTTAAAAATATCAATTTTTGGTGTCACAACACACATCTCTTGTTCATGGTATTACTCACTTAGATGGTGTAACTCATGAAGTTGATGGAATAATAGAACAAGTGAAGCCCTTAAGTATACCTGAAGTTGAGGCAATAGAAGAAGAAGTAGGGCGATCTAAAGCAGTTCACATTGAGCCCCTAAAAAATAAACCTCGACGTCAAATGCAAAAGGCAAGTACTTCATGAGCTACAGTTCCAAGTCCTATAACTGGAAAAAGAGGTCGTTCATATACAAAGAAAGGGCAAAGAAGAGAAGAGGAAGAACATGAAGAGGATGCGGAGGGTCTTGAAATGGAGTCAGATCTAGAAGCAGAAATGTTATCAATGAAGAACCTAAATCTTCGCTTGAATGAGGCTGTGACAGATGAGGATCTAGGATATATATGGGGCCAGAAGACTCAAGTTATACATGCTTCAACAGTGGTCAAAGCAAGTGTCTTCACCAACAGCAGGACCTTAGATATAGCCTATGCTGAAAAGATTTTTCAGGCTTTGATTGATGGAAAAAAACCAGTTGTTTCTAATTTGGTACTCCATCCAAGAACATTTGGGCCAGTCATGGGAGATTATAGTCAATCCATCAATTTCTCTCAGCCTATAGATTTTGAGATGCAATTCACTAAGTTCCTTGGAAAACAAGTTCCCTCACTTCAAGAAGGACAGAGTTCAGTGAATGACCCAGAACGACATATAAGGGATGCCAAGAGAAATTTCTTAGCTCATTGTACATTTGAGGCAATAGATGGTCAGCACTATGCCTATTCTTGTAATGAGCGCTCTAGAGATGCATACAAGAAAGGAGAAATTACTTATCAAACCTTCGCGAGTGTGCCTCAATTTCACTACTATTCTGCATGCATTTGTATCTTCAAGAATGAGAAAAAATATTTGATTGAGTCGGAAAGACTTAATCATGACATTTATGCACTACAAAAAATCACCTCCACTTCAGAGATGTTGCTCACAGCTAGGACCATATGGAAAACTTTTAATTCTCCTTTGACCACTCTCAAAAGAACTGCAACTAAAGTGGAAGCGGATAATCTTGTTGACTTCTACACATGCTTGAGTGCCATTGTACCAAGGGGAAAGCATGAAAGAGCAGAGGTGATTACAAGCTTTAAGACAGTAAGGGATAGGTATCAAGACTACACAAGCATACTTTTCCGTAGTGATGAAGTTTTTCATCAGATCAAAGACGTGTGTCTTGCATGTGAGAAAGGAGATGTCACATATGAGGCTCCATCATTGATTAAAGAGAAGGCAAAGAAGATTGAGAAAAAAGAGATGACAGCTCGGATGTGGAGGCCTTTAAGAAACCTACCAGACAAATACGCAAGTCTTGCTGCAGAGAAATTAATGTCCAAAGAATGGTTTTTTAGCAAAAAGGATAAAGATCATTGCATGGAAGATTGCATCATCCAACAGGTCAAGCGTGATGCAGTAAAGAGTGAAATTGAATATTTATTGGGAGAAAAAAATATTCCAATTAGCCAATGTAAAATTGATCATAACATTGTGAGGCAGATGGCATCAGCTTTACCGTCAGCTAAACAGAAGGCTTGGGCGCATAAATGGGTGAAGGTAGAAGATGATGGATCTGAAATTACTCCCTCTATGAGAAGTGACATTCCGGAAAATGTGTATGCATATGCACAAAAAGTCATCAATAAGCACACTCTCAAAAAAGAAAAAACTTTGAACAAGGGCTTTTATTTCATACATGAAATCATTTCAGAGTCTGGAAAGAGTGTTGAGTGCAAGGGAGTTTCATTGAATGATTTTTTGTTCGACGACACTGCTTGGGAGAGACCTCAGCTTTTCTTTGTCTATGAAATATCACCGGATGACATCCGTCAACTCCTTGACAGAATATTACATACCACCATTGGTAGAGTGGGACAATGTAATATAGTCATATTTGCTGATAAAGATGACAAGGAACAAATGTCTGCTACCCTAGAAAACAATATGGCAATGAGCTCAAGATTTACAATGGGATATACTCAAGAAAAAGGGACAAGAGAGAATGCGGTCTCAAGATACAGAGTCTAGAAACCTTTTTCTTGTGCATGAAGAGCCCTTACAATGATCACTCCTTACAAAACAATATAAGAGGGAATGCAAAGAGATTGCAACTACTACTGGAAAAGCATGAAGCTCCAAGTCCCCTCCATCGCAACGCAAATCACTATGAAAGGCCAGCAAAAAGTGCTGATCTTTTAATTAGTATGATGGAATTTTTGCTACCGTCCGGATGGGAAATCACATTGTGTCGAATGGGACATCTGTTTGAAGCTCTTATCAGAAAAGGACACAATGTAAATATTATTGAGAGCCCTGCTTGCTTGGAATACCTTGATATCGTGGCTTCTCTCACAATAAAGTTTGATAAGAAAGGTCCGATCTCATATGAAGAGGATGACATAGAGATGATCATGTATGATGAGAGCAAGAAAGATGATGAAAATAATCAAAGCTCTGGATATAATAGTGAGGACACCAGCGATAGCAAGGAAGCAGAAGAAGATGGATATGACACTGACCTTGCCTCTGAAGGTTACATAAAAAGACCACGAAGATATGTAGAGGTATGAAAACTTATGTTTAATTTTCTTTATTCATTTAAAGGTCTTTTTAAATTTATAATTAATTTAAAATTTTGAATCTCATAATTATTTTATCCTTTTATAGGAGAAGGGAGAGGAGGAGGATGAGGAGGACATAGCTGGAGCAGAGAATATAGAAAGCTCATCTCAAGAAAGCAAAGCTGCTCTGGCTATCCGTCGGATGACTCTAGAAAATAATCATACATTGCAGCAAATGGAGAAGTCATTTCAAGTTAGGTTTCAAGTTCGAGAACAACCTCTTACTTTTATATTCGATGAAGAGGACATTTCAATCCTCATAAACTTCAAGAAAGAGGTCAATGACAAGGTCATAATAGCCATCCTCAGGTTTGACACAAACTTTTTACTTACTTTATGCTTTTGTATTTCCATTGGATCAAATGAACTAATATTCTTTTCTTTTTATTGCAGTTTGGTTTTACAACAGCTTCCCCTATATATACAAAGATGTGCATATATGGTCGATCCTCTTGTTTCTAGTGTACTTAGCAATAAGCAGAAGACCATAGATGATGTTTTTAAGTGGTTGCAACCTATTGATTTGACTGCGGCACGAGTTATCTTTACCGCATATCACGAGGAGTGAGTATCAATCCCTACCTAGCTTATCTCTTACATTGTGGAGGATTATATCAAATAATAATTATTCTTAATTGATAATGCAGCTTGCATTGGAGCTTGGTAATTGTGGACATCTTAGCCAAGCAATGCTTCTTTGTTAATTTAATAGCATCTATCCATGGCAGTGTGTCAGAGTAAGTATAACCTACTTGTGTCATAATTATGTCAATGAGATGCATCCTATGCAATGCGCACATTCATTTATGTTTTCTATTTTGATGTGTAGATCAGCTCGAAAGTTGGTAGGTGCTATAGATGCACTTATGCAAATGGAGGGTGACTTGGAAGATCAAATAGAGTATGTAACATGCCCTGCAGCGAAGCAGAATGATGACCACAGTTGTGGGTGGAGAGTCGGATATAACTGCTTTTTGCTCCTTGCTCAAATTTTTAATTTGAGAGGCAGTGAAACCTCATTGTCGACATATACAGACTTGCATCTATATGCATTTATGTCATCTATCATTAAGGCATTTATTGATAACGTGGTGGAGCATCCAGAGGAAACATTGGTTGCTACGCCCATAAGTTGTCCTGATGTAACCGCTGTATTGGACGAAATGGGGAGCTCTTCTGAGGTTAGGGTCATCATTAGCAAGCAACCTCGTGTTTTGACTTTTGGTAGCGAGGAAGTTACAATCCTCTCCGACCCTTTGAAAGAGGCTAATGAAAAAGTCATGATGGCCATCCTCAAGTTTGATATGAACATCTCTTGGCTTGATACTTCAATCATTTGATTCAATCTGCTTCTAACATTTGTTTATTTATTGCTGCAGTACGGTTATATCTCATTTTCCTAGATCAGTACAGAATCGCGTCTGTATGCTCGATTCTCTTCTTTCACTTGTACTTAGTGATACCAAGAAGACAGTAGATGATGTTTGTTCAATTCTACAACCGTTAGACTTGGATGGCATACTACTTGTCTTTATGCCATACTATGAGAAGTAAGTATGGTCTCAATCTTTCTTTTACTCTCTTATTTATAATATTGTGTCAATTAATACTTAATATTGTGATAAATCTTATCGCTCTTTATTGGTGATGTAGTTCACATTGGAGCCTGATAGTATGGGACCTTGATGACAACCATTGTTGGTTTGTCAACTCATTTACAGGCTTTCACGGGGTGTTCAGGTAAGTGTTCTTTTATCATATAATTATGAACATGCATCTTACTATTTACTACACAAATTCACTTTGTCATATGTCATGATGGACAGGTCTACAAACAAGTTAGTTTCTGCGATTATGAAAATCAGGGAGCATCAAGACCAACCAAATTTCCAGACACGCCTCGCAGTGGAGCAGAAAGACATGTTTAGTAGTGGGTGGAGAATTGCCTACAACTTCATGTTGTATCTCAATGAAATTTTTGAACATGTCTCAATAGAAGCATATACCAAGCTCGAGCTACAAGATTTTGTGGCTAAGACTGTTCACTATCTAACTGCTATCATTGGGAAACAACATGATGGACTCAATGAAGAACCTGGGGGAGCCAAAGAAAAAGAAGAGACAATTCAGTCTCCTTCTGTATCACAGCCTCAAGTAGAAGCATTACAGTCTACACTTGAATTAGAGACTCAATGCATTCTTCCTACACAAGAAGTGGAGACTCAATGTGCATCTACAACATCACATCTTGTAAAGGAGGAAGAGATTAAGTCTATCCCAATTGCACCAGAAGTAGAATCTCAATGTACACCATCCACACAAGTAGAGACTCAATGTACTCTTAGAGAATCACAGCCTCAAGAGGACTCATCAGACTCTATTCAGTTGTAAAACACGTAGAAAGAAACATGAGTCCTTGAAGATTTTTATCTTGTTTGTATTGATTAATGATAGTGTTTTTAAAACTTATGTTAAATGTTGCAATACATTAGGATATTTTATGATATTTATTCATTACAATACATTAGGTTTTACTTTTTTGAAAGTCTAATTTATTATGTACAATAAATATCTTATGATGAGAATCTAATAATTATATCATTCTTATGTTCCATCACTTTATTTTATAGATTTCAATGTACTCAAAATCTATCATTTATTATGTACAGCAAGTCTAACTTATATTATATTAAAAGAATATCTCATGATGAGATTCTAATAATTACAAACTTATATTATATTAAAAGAATATCTCATGATGAGATTCTATTAATTATATCATTCTTGTGTTCCATCATTTTATTTTATAGATTTCAATGTACTATCACTATCTTACATGTCTCAAATGTCTCCCATTATGGTCTTGCATCCCATCATTTTATTTTATAATGTCTCGCATTACGGTCTTGCATCTAGTCATCTCGCATTACGGTCTTGCATCTGTAGTTCTATAAATTCCCTAGTAGTCGTTCATCTTCTATATCTCACCCACAGCAGACACTTCTTCCACTTTGCTCTACCTTCCTCACCTCGTTCGTCTTCTATATCTTTCCTCACTCTCGTTACCTTCCTCACCTCGTTCGTCTTCTATATCTCACCCGCAGCAAAAACTTCTTCCACTTTACTCTTCTTACCTTACTCCTCTCCACACTTCTTCCACTTTACTCTTCTTACCTTACTCCTCTCCTCAAGCTTGCTCCTTCCATCTTGCCCGCAGCCTTACCTCCTCTTCTCAAGCATACTCCTTTCATCTTGCAGCCATTATGGATCTTTTTAAGGTAATCGATTCTGTCGAGCAAGCCATTAGCAGCCTCAAAGAATGGATTGCCGAGAACCAAGGAAAGAGAGAGGAGAGAAAGCAAAATCCAGCTCCATTAACCCAGTACGAGAAGGATGACTTTGCTTGTCAGAAGGGCTTAGAGAAGGAAGAGGAAAGAAAAATAAGTATGGCTACTACTGAAATAGATAAATTGCAGTCATACAGGAGAGAGTTGATAGACTTTCAAAGTGAGATATCTTCGCGTGTGGCTCGTTAATGGAAGATTTTCCCCCGAGGAAGCGCAAGCCATTCAAAATAAACAAAGTGTTATGCAGGAGAAAATTCATCAATCCTTACTTCTCTTCTATAATTTTAACTACATCGATGAGGAAGCGATGAGCTCAGCTCTTGAATGGGTTGAATTTAGGCTAAGGACTTGAAAATAGAAAATTCATCAAATTGAATGGCTGTAGTCTTGAAAATCTCAGGCTTAACTTTTGAAGGTGTTTATTAACACCATTAAATATTAAGAGAGTTTACAACAACCGAATCTTATTTTTTCATGTAACTTATCTAGGCTGCGTTAAATTTTATAATTTAGTTTCATGTCCTTAAAAAATATATAAAAAAATGCTTGTTTTTATGTTTTTATATGTGCTTTGAAGATTGGGTTTTTCTTAAATTTTATCTGAAAACTAGTCCAAAAGTATATGTAAAAATGAATTTGTACATTGACAAGTCCAAAATTAATGAAATAAGTGTTGTCTTTAATAGTTGCAGTCGCGACAATCAGACTGGAGATTGAACTCCAGAGCTAGGGGAAGCCACAGGATGTGGGTAGTGGTGGAATTGGTGGAGAATTCTTAGGAGAGGCAATGAAGACAGGCAGTTCAGCTGGGGACTATGGTGACATGGGCAGTGGACTGAGAGCCCGGGGGGGTCACTCTTCATAAAACCCATATAGCACGTGCGAGCAAACATGTATTTAAAATACCCCTACTCTTTAATTTTTTCTTTTTTTAATGTAATTGATTAACCCCCTCTTGCATGTATACATTTTTCCATCTTAAAATTTTAAGTCCTCCTATTAAAAAAATACCCCCCCATGCACTAACGTGCTATGTTACATGTTTGCGAATGACCCCCCCAAGACTAAGAGCTGCGATGGGAGGAAAAGTTGGAGCTAGTCTCAAGCTAGTGGTGATTTCTCGGGACAACAAGAGCTGTGGAAAGGTTGGATAGTAGGAGGAGACGCAAATTCATGAGCCATTGCTCCCTAGAAGCCAAGAACAATACAAAGGCACAAGAGTAAAATTGATGTCGAGCTATCCATGCTGAAATGCTTGCGGGAGGTAGCAAGCTAAGGGTGTCCACTTCTGGACCACTTTTGGGTGAGTGTGACACCCGCTTGAGTGAAAATACAAAGGTTTTGCTTCGGTGTGCAATACCTCGATCGAGTATTGTCTCCAATGAAACTCACACACGAGGACAACCGAGCCAAGCCAATACCTCGATCGAGGTCCTAGACTTTTTTTCACCGAACCGAGCCTATACCTCGATTGAGGTCTTGTGGCATGCCACCTATACCTCGATCGAGGTATCATGGCAAGCCTTATACCTCGATCGAGGTATTGTGGCAAGTCCACATACCTCGATCGAGGTATCGTGGATAGATGACTTCGATCGTGTCAAATACCTCGATCAAGATATGTGCCATCCGATAGGGCAAATGACATACCTCAATCGAGGTACTGTAGCAAGTCCAAAAACCTCGGTCTTGGTATGCTCGATCGATGACTTGGCCACATGTTCGATACCACAATCGAGGTATGTGGCATCCGACTAGCAACTGACATACCTCGATCGAGGTATCGTAGCAGGTCCATACCTCAATCGAGGTAGATGGACTGATGTGTATGGGGCATGTCGAATACCTCGATCGAGGTATCGAGGTATGATCGAGCGATGTGTATGTGGCATGTCAAATACCTCAATCGAGGTATCGTGGCATATGTATACCTCGATCGAGGTATGATGGATCAATATGTATGTGGCATGTGAAATACCTCGATCGAGGTAGTGAAATCCTAAATTTCCATATATAAAGAGAGGGACCCCCCTCATTCTTCATACCTCGATCGAGCTCCTCCTCATCGAAATCGATGGATTTGCAGGAGCTCGACAAAATTGTGGCAGCGATGGAGAACAACCGACGAACAACGACGGAGATGGACGGAGCGAGAGATTCCAGGTAAGGTTTTTTTAATGTAGCTTTTTTTTTTTGCGAAAATTTATTTAAATTTTAGTTTATAGGAATATCTAATTTAATTATAAAATATTTCTAAATTTCAAATGCATTTTAAAGTTTTTTTAAATTATTTTTTGAATTAAGTAATTTTTTATTAAAAATGTAAAAATGTATATATTTTACTTTTTAAAATCATCTATTTTGAAAAGAGATTAAAGTTATTTTTCAAATTAGTGCTTTTTTTATTATTTAAATAAAAAAACGTTTAAATTTTATTTTTTAAAATCATCTTTTTTAAAAAAAGAAAATAAGAGTTTAAGGTAGCTCTTATGTTATTTAAGTTAGTGAAGTTTTTATTTAAATGTCAAAAAGTATATATTTTGTTTTTTAAAATCATCTTAAAAAAAAAAAAGAGATTAAAGTAGTTTTTATGTTAATTTTAAAATTACTAAAGTTTTGAATTAAATATAACGTTTAAATTTTATTTTTAGAAATCATCTATAAAAAAAAATAAAATAAGAGTTTAAAGTAGCTTTTATATTATTTTAGTTTATAGGAATATCTAATTTAATTATAAAATATTTTAAAATTTCAAATGCATTTTAAAGTTTTTTTTAATTGTTTTTTTAAATACGTAATTTTAATGTGAAAATGTATATATTTTGTTTTTTTAAATCATCTATTTAAAAAAAGAGAGATTAAAGTAGTTTTTATGTTATTTTTTAAATTAGTGCTATTTTTATTTAAATAAAAACGTTTAAATTTTAGTTTTTAAAATCATCTTAAAAAAAAAATGAAAATAAGAGTTTAAGGTAGCTTTTATGTTATTTAAGTTAGTGAAGCTTTTATTTAAATGTCAAAAAGTATATATTTCGATTTTTAAAATCACCTATTAAAAAAGAAAGAGATTAAAGTAGTTTGCATGTTATTTTTTAAATTACTGAAGTTTTGAATTAAATATAATGTTTACATTTTATTTTTAAAAATCATCTATTAAAACAAAGAAAATAAGAGTTTAAAGTAGCTTTTATATTATTTTAGTTTATAGCAATATCTAATTTAATTATAAAATATTTCAAATTTTCAAATGCATTTAAAAAAAAAAAATAATAATTATTTTTTAATTACGTAATTTTTTATTTGAAATGATAAAATATATATATATTATTTTTTAAAATCATCTATTTAAAAAAAGAGAGATTAAAGTAGTTTTTATGTTATTTTTCAAATTAGTGCTATTTTTATTTAACTAAAAAAATGTTTAAATTTTAGTTTTAAAAATCATCTTTTAAAAAAAATAAAATAAGAGTTTAAGGTAGCTTTTATGTTATTTAAGCTAGTGAAGCTTTTATTTAAATGTCAAAAAGTATATATTTTGTTTTTTTAAATCATCTATTTAAAAAAAAGAGATTAAAGTAGTTTGCATGTTATTTTTTAAATTACTGAAGTTTTGAATTAAATATAAAGTTTAAATTTTATTTTTAGAAATCATCTATTCAAGAAAAAGAAAATAAGAGTTTAAAGTAGCTTTTATATTATTTTAGTTTATAGGAATATCTAATTTAATTATAAAATATTTTAAAATTTCAAATGCATAATTACGTAATTATTTATTTAAAATGTAAAAATGTATATATTTTGTTTTTTAAAATCATCTATTTAAAAAAAGAGAGATTAAAATAGTTTTTATGTTATTTTTTAAATTAGTGCTATTTTTATTTAAATAAAAAAATGTTTAAATTTTAGTTTTAAAAATCATCCTTTTTTTAAAAAGAAAATAAGAGTTTAAGGTAGCTTTTATGTTATTTATGTTAGTGAAGCTTTTATTTAAATGTCAAAAAGTATATATTTTATTTTTTAAAATCATCTATTTAAAAAAAGAGAGATTAAAGTAGTTTGCATGTTAATTTTTAAATTACTAAAGTTTTGAATTAAATATAACGTTTAAATTTTATTTTTAGAAATCATCTATTAAAAAAAAGAAAATAAGAGTTTAAAGTAGCTTTTATATTATTTTAGTTTATAGGAATATCGAATGACTCTCGCTCAAATATCCAATTTAACTATAAAATAATTCAAAATACTTTAAAATGCTTGGATTGGAGAGCCATTCGAGAGTTGTTTGAGCGAGAGTCATTTGAGCGAGAGTCATTCGATATTCCTATAAACTAAAATAATATAAAAGCTACTTTAAACTCTTATTTTCTTTTTTTTAATAGATGATTTCTAAAAACAAAATTTAAACGTTATATTTAATTCAAAACTTCAGTAATTTAAAAATTAACATAAAAACTACTTTAATCTCATTTTTTTTAATAGATGATTGTAAAAAACAAAATATATACTTTTTGACATTTACATAAAAACTTCACTAACTTAAATAACATAAAAGCTACCTTAAACCCTTATTTTCTTTTTTTTAAAAAGATGATTTTTAAAAATAAAATTTAAACATTTTTTTATTTAAATAAAAATAGCACTAATTTAAAAAATAACTTTAATCTCTTTTTTTTTTAATAGATGATTTTGAAAAATAAAATATATACATTTTTACATTTTTAATAAAAAATTACGTAATTCAAAAAATAATTTAAAAAAACTTGAAAATGCATTTGAAATTTAGAAATATTTTATAATCAAATTCGATATTCCTATAAACTAAATTTTAAATAAATTTTTGCAAAAAAAAAAAGCTACATTAAAAGAACCTTACTTGGAATCTCTCGCTCCGTCCATCTCTGTCGTCCGTCGGTCATTCTCCGTCGCTGCCGCAATTCCGTCGAGCTCCCGTAAATCCGTCGATTTCGATGAGAAGGAGCTTGATCGAGGTATGAAGAATGAGGGGGGTCCCTCTCTTTATATACGAAAATTTAGGGTTTCACTACATCAATCGAGGTATTTCACATGCCACATATATATCGATCCATCATACCTCGACGATCGAGGTATAGACATGCCACGATACCTCGATCGAGGTATTTGACATGCCACATACACATCGCTCCATCATACCTCGATACCTCGATCGAGGTATTCGACATGCCCCATACACATCAGTCCATCTACCTCGACCGAGGTATAGACCTGCCACGATACCTCGATCGAGGTATGTTAGCTGCCAGCCAGATGCCACATACCTCGATCGTGGTATCGGACATGTGGCCAAGTCATCGGTCCAGCATACCAGGATCGAGGTCTCTGGACTTACCACGGTACCTCAATCGAGGTATGTCATCTGCCCTGTTGGATGGCACATACCTCGATCGAGGTATTTGACATGATCGAAGTCATCTATCCACGATACCTCGATGGAGGTATGTGGACTTGCCACAATACCTCGATCGAGGTATAGCTGGCTTGCCACGATACCTTGATCGAGGTATAGGTGGCATGCCATGAGACCTCGATCGACGTATAGGCTTGGTTCGGTGAAAAAAAGTCTAGGACCTCGATCGAGGTATTGGCTTGGCTCGGTTGTCCTCGTGTGTGAGTTTCATTGGAGACAATACCTCGATCGAGGTATTGTACACCGAAGCAAAACCTTTGTATTTTCACTCGAGCGAGTGTCCCACTCACCCGAAAGTGGTCCGGAAGTGGACACCCTTAGCTTGCCACCTGCCACATTAATAACAAAGTCCCACTCTGGACCATGTGACTTACGTTTTTTCCCCTATTCACATGGAACAACTCTTTGAGAGGATTGTGACACCCGCATAAATCCTCTCCCCTTATCTTGGTTAACAACCTCACAAGGTGGATCAAGCGTTGGGGTAGTGCCCATTTCGGCAATGAGATCCTGTTCTGCAACTCCTTCTTCAACCCCAAAACATTTTCAGGCATTGCCCAAGTATTCGGTACTTCCGGATGCCTAGATGCTCGCTGTGTTTTTGGATTATTGGTTCTTGATTTACAGGATCTTTATGGACCGTCTCATTGTGTTGCTATGGCTTTCTTACACTACGCAAGCGACATTTCAGCCCTAGCTTTGTAACCATCTCAAATCGCCCCTACATATTCATATTTAAAGTGGCCGAAGCAATTTTTCATACATTCATCTTTGGTACAACCAAAAATGAGACTTGAATAAATTTACTTTGTTTGTATACATCGCATGAAACCGGTCATTTTAAATGAATGAATTGTGCAAAACATGAAGGCATGATTACAAAAGTTTGAGCAGGTTTGACCAAATTGAAACAACAAGCTCTCCTATTCAGCTGAAGAGCTCAAACATCGAACTTGAAGATCTCAAGCCTTGATTATGCATCATTACTATGTCAAACAAGTTCACATTTCCAATATAACAAGACAAAGCAACTATAGACATGCTTGATAGATGTGCAAAATAGTGGGTGTGTCTATAGAATTAGTGAAAATACGGGCGTGTCTATTAGCATGTCTATTAGCACATCTAATAGTGCATCTAATAGTATGGTTATTAATGCGTCTAATAGCGTCTCTACACTGTCTTTTAGACACGTATTTAGATGCATTTATAAATGCACAACAGAGAATACAGAGTAAAATTTTGCTGCACGCTGATAAATGTGCATCACTGCTTTCCAAACATTGCCCATGATTACCAAAGCACATAATTTTAATAAGAATATCAATGCTTTTTGGCAAACCCACATATACAAAAATTAAGTGAGGTAAGGAGAATGAGACAATATATAAAATAGTTCTACCAATATCAATGATGGGCTATGGTTCAATCTCATCCTCAATGAGATCAACCCTTGCGAAACTATCTACTTCAAAATCCACACCAATGTTGCGATCTACAAATACATTCAACCCACTACTACTTGTGCTACTATGCTCATCGAAATCAGCATTACCAATGGCAGGCTCGTCCTCATGGGTGATGGCCTGAATATCTGTATCTCCTATCTCATGATCATCCTCCTCTCTCGTATCACGATCATCATCACCTCCATGGCCACGATCATCCTCCATACAGTCCATATTAGTAAATATACTATACATCACTTTGGAACATGGCGTAATAGGTATGCCATGCCACCACCTATTGTTATCCACCATTGCTTTTGATAAACAACCTAGTTCAAACACAATACAATCATGTTATTTTCCTTGCATTGAAGGTATCAAATACTAAAAAGGAGTATTTTTATATGTGTATAGTATCTATTCACATTGTTGTAGTAGTACTAGTGTGTCCTTCTTGCTTTGCCAAAACTTTGTGGAGTCAATAGTTACAAAGCCACTTGCATGGCGTTTGATTGTTGCATTAGGACCTCTTTCCACCATGTCCTTAAACCACTCGACATCCAAAACATACAGAAAGAAGCATCAAAAGTCAAGCTTAATAATATCTTGGATTATGCCACAATATTCATCCATGGCTCCATTGGCTCCCTCAAAGCTAGCAATGATGCTGCAATCTTGTGTGTTTCTCTTCTCATCAATCTGTTGTGTCCGAAAATGCTTGCCCTCACACCATATAGCATTGAACATAGTACACTACACCAAGACAAAGTCAATTGAATAAGCAATCTAAATTGTTGAAAACCCCTAACTTATGCATAATATTCTATATACCGACCTTTTGCATGCATCCTCTAGCATACTCCCATTCTTTCATTGTGATATGCATCCCCTCATCTCTCTCTGCTCTCTCCATTTTGTCAAATAGCCAATCCACATGAATATACTTTGGAAGTGCTCTTAGATGCTGAGGGTATGGCACACGAGATCCATGGTGTATATGAAAGAGAGCCCTTTCTCCTTGTCTTCTTGCCTTTGCATCCTCGTATCTAATTGTCACCCATCTTTCCATTTTCCACACATACTTTGCACCGTATCATGCACCAAACATAGTACCTATAGTTTGCAGTATACTATGGACAAGTGCTTGTCTTATGTCTTTATTCTATCCACATGCACTTTGCATTATATCATCGAATATTACACTATATCATTCAAATTGGCCTATGGCCATCCTTTGTGTATATATTTTCACAAAGATATATATATAGTGGATTGGGTTTTTTGCTTGTACTCCCCAAGGGTTTTTTCATTTGTAGCTAGAGGGAGCTATATATAGCTTGCCCTAACTCAGCCTAGTCCTCAACTATATATGCACCTATGATCTATGAATAGAATCACTTCCTTGGGAGAAACTCTTGTGTCCATCTCTCTCCTCTTTCTCTTCCTCTCAATAGGATTTATTGCAACAAGGACTAAAATACCAGTAAACTAGAACTACATTTTCCTTGGTTTAGGACCAAAATAGTGCTATTTAAAAGATCCAACAACCTACCACGGTGGTTGCATAGAGATACATTTGGAAAAGTACAATTAAACTTTTAGAAAATGCAATTGAAGATATGGCCCTTGATGGGTCCCCTCTAGGGACAAGGGCCATATCGACATGCATTATATTATATCCAAGATGCCACTAGACAGATATGGCATGTCGATATGGCCCTTGCTCCTAAAGGGGACCTCTCAAGAGTCATATCGACAATTACATTTTTCTTCATTACACAGGAAAATACATTTTTCTTGGTGCACTAACATATAACTCCATGAACCAGCACGATGGTTGTCATAGATCTCCTTCTATTCACCAACGCAATGGTCATCATACATCTCCTTCTATAATAAGTAAAAATAGGTAACTCCATAACTCCAAGAACCAGCACGGTGGTCGCTCTAAGACAACCTTGAATTTTCCTTATCTGCATGGATGCACTACTCTGTGTGACAGGTGGCAAAGCTACTATAAAGATTGGGTGATGATAGATGGTTAGGCAAGAGACTACGCTATGCAAAGCAAGAGAGCTTTAGTGTGTCGAGCTCTGTGGTGTTCAAAATGATAGATTGTGTCTCATTATTACGCCAAGAACCAGCGCGGTGGTCACTCTAAGCCAACCCTAAATTTTCATGATCTACATGGGTGCACTGCCCAAGGACAAGTGGAAAAGCTATGGCAAAAGGTTGCATGATGATAGGTCGTCATGCTAGAGACTCGGCAAAGATTTGTTTATTTTTGTGTTGTCTACAAGAAAATGTGATTATAGTATTCAAAAGTCTAGTGGACCTCTTCAAGTGTTTAGACATGAAACTCTCATGGCAAGCCTACTACGAGGCTCTCATTTGGTTATCTTTGTTGAGAGGAAGAGAAAGAGGAGAGAGACAGATACAAGATTTGCTCCCAAGGAAGTGGTTCTATTAATAGATCATAGGCATATATATAGTTAAGGACTAGGTTGAGTTAGGGCAAGCTATATATAGCTCTAACGCCCCCACTCAAACTAGGCCCTCTAGCTATGGATGAAAAAAATCCTTGGGGAATACAAGGGAAAAACCAGAGCCACTATATATATATATCTTTGTGAAAATCTATATACAAAGGATGGCCATAGGTCAGTTTGAATGATATAGTGTAATGTTGGATGATACAGTGCAAAGTGCATGTGGATAGTAAAAAGGCATAAGAGAAGCACTTATCCATAGTATAGTGCAAAGTATAGGCGCTATGTTTGGTGCATGTGAATAGTACAAAGGCATAAAACAAGCACTTGTCCATAGTAGAGTGCAAAGTATAGGCACTATGTTTGGTGCATGATACACTACAAAGTATGTGTGGAAAGTGCAAAACTCTACCTGGAAATGTGAACTTGTTTGACATAGTGATGATGGATAATCAGGGCTTGAGATCTTCAAGTTTGATGTTTGAGCTCTTCATCTGAATAGGAAAGCTTGTCATCTCCAAGTTCAAACCTTTGTAATCATGCCTTCATGTTTTGCACAATTCATCTGGCACCTAAAATGACCGGTAATTTCATATAGTGTATACGAACATAGCAAATATTCAAGTATCCTTTTCTATTGTACCAAGGATGAATGTATGAGGAAATTGCTTCAACCAATCCAAAGATGAGTGTGCAGGAGCGATTTGAGATGTTCACAAAGCTAGGGCTGAAATGTCGTTTGCGTAGTATAAGAAAGCCATAGCAACACAATAGGAAGGCCCATAAAGATCCTACAAATCAAAAACCAATAATCCAAAAACACAACAAGCATCGGGGCATCCAAAAGTACCTAAAACTTGGGCATCCGAAATTACCAAACAACTGGGCTACCCGAAGTACCAAACAACCAAAAATACAATGAGCATAAGCCACACACGTATGACAATAGGCAAGCTGGTGTGGATTATACATAGCTTACATAACATAGCAGAATTAAATAACAACCTCTTTGCATCTGGAAGTACCGAATAACCAGGAAGATGAGCATCCAAGATTATGAAGAACATCATGAAGTAACCGAGAAAATAGGCATTTGGGAACACAGGTTAAAGAGAAGCAACAATCACAGTGATCACATCCAAATGAGTACTCAATAAGTAATCCATATGTGCCACATCCAAACAAGTACTTAATAAATAATCCATATGCTCCATGTCCAAATGAGTACTCAAGAGGTAATCCATATGTGTTCATGCATATTGTCACCTTAAAGACCTTGAACCTTGCCACATCCAAACAAGTATGCAATAAGTAATCCATATGTGCCATGTCTAAATGAGTACTTAATAAATAATCCATGTGTTCATCGTGAAAGATAGATAAATATATGTCACATCCAAATGAGGACTAAGGAAGATACAAGGTGAACCAATAAGTAAATACATACCATAAGTCATTAATAAGTTAATCAAGAAAGAAGAAACAAACCACTGGTCTATCAAGACCTTGCATGCACTCGTAAATATAGATGAGTATAAAAAAGAAGGCAGTTAAACTTATCATGCAGGTATGCAATGTGCATTTAGTCCATTGGATTGTATCTAGACACCTGTGCAAACCTGCATGTACTCGCAGACACAACTGAGTGTGATAAAAGAGAACATATGAGCTCAGCCTGGAAACAAACGAGTGCCTTCAAAATGACAAGGAAACATGTGAGAAGAGCCTTCACATAAGTGAAGTAATGCATCGAAGAGGTAATTATATCAAATCTAAATAGAAAAGAAACATTGAAACAAAACATGCTAGCATGTTAACAACACAAAATATCCGGCAAGTCCTGTTCTTCCATAGGATGGATCAACTTGTGAAAGTGAAGCTAGTGTTGAATACATGATGAGCAAGTCAAGCCAAATGTAAGCTTATAAGAGAGAAAGAAACGTTAGATCTATATTTCTTTTTACATATTAAGCACACCTACATGATTAGCAAGTCAGCCCAGAATTTCAAAAAAAAGTTTAGGATGAGGAACCTCCAAGTAGTATAAATGAAAAGCTCAATATTAAATCTTTGCCCTGCTCCAGATCAAATACAATGCATGGTCTATACACACACTTGATTGACAAAAGATTAAAGATAACCTACTTTCAAAATCATAAGATAATCGAAAGTAACTCTCACCAGGCTCTCACCTTCAAAATAACACAAAACATTTAAGAAATCAATAGTAAATGATAAGATAATCGAAGAAAATCTAGCCTTCAAAACAATATAAAACATTTTGGGACCTCCTTTGAATCAATGAGCTCGTGTTGAAAGTATAGAATATTTGGCAAGTCTCTTTAACCAAGATTCATGGACACTTCAAGCTATAACTAAACTTGTTAGTAGAAAATAATACATGTATTATCATTGCGAATAAAACATCAAGCATATGAATGTACTGGAATACAAATAACATAACCTTTTAAGTGGAATATCAAGGACAAAGCATTGTACTTAACTACAATGGTATCATGGTTCCCAATCATGTACAACATTAGAGGAAGTTGGTTTATCTCTATACCAACAAGCAAAGAAAAGCTCCAACATATAGATGTATGTCATATTAGTTGGTCATCTTGGAATTAACCATTGTCACCTCATTGAAAATCAATCAAGTTTTGTGAGGTACCCGAGTATAGAATGCACTAAATAAGAAGCCGGTCATTAAAGGATGCACTAATAAAAAGTAGTTTAATAGATGTGAAGCATCATTGGCTTTTATTTTGCAAAAGCAGCAAGAAACCATAAGTGCTAAAGCACTAAACTCTTCTTTTCACACTGATGATGTAATAGAAAGCATAAATTGCTTCCATAGGGTAGATAACCTTTTGTCCAAGTGATTTTTTCAATCAACTTTCTACACAACAAGACAAAGCACCCATAGATGCGCACACAGACGCATTTACTGAACTGAATAAAAACTTACGGGCGCGTCTATTTGCACGTCTATTTTTGCATCTGGAGATCCGCGTCTACCAGTGCGTCTATATATCAGACACACGCGTGTATAGATGCACACGTAGATGCTTAAATAGATGCGCTTATAAATGCGTTTATAGACGCAAAAATAGAAGCTTGTATATCAGACAGATGCGTATATAGATGCATTTATAGAAGCACTGATAGACGCGCTTTAAAAAAAAAATAAAAAATTACAGAATGCTGTATATGTTGTGTATGCTATATAGTTACAAAAATCCCATATCCACATTGTGTAATTCAATTCTTACAGCCAACCGCATTTTAATTACAATTCCAAATAAAACATTACAACTCCAAAACGCAATAAAATTAAAAGCTCAAAAAGTGCTTATATATACATATAGCATGAAGCTAAGCCACGTCAGGTGCCTTCAAGTACAAAAAATAAGGAAGCTAAGCCACGTCATGTGGCTTCAAGTACAAAAAATAAGAGGAGTGTATATACAAGAGGCACGAAGCCAAGCCAGTGGCTTTAAGTACAAAAAAGAGTAGCTAGCACTACTACGACTAATCTATGTTCTCCAGGTCCTCGCTCCCTTCCACGCTCCCTTCTGTGCTCCCTTCTGCGCCTCCTTCCTCGTCTTCCTCGTCGTCTTGTGCACGGGCCTGTAAACAAGGGACAACATATATCAATGTATGAAAAATCAAATCTTTACTTATAATTTTGGCATTATTTAATTACTTTCAAATACCTCAAGGGTGCTCCAGTAGCCTGGGTATACTACTCCTCAGTAATCAACCCGTCATCATAGAAGTGCCTCCATGTATCTCCTCTGCGATGGTGGCGGTGGTAGGCTGTCTCCACAGGAGTAGGGTATCTTCCCACGATCTCAAGTGCAAGACGACACACTTTGCGGAGGGATTAGTACAAAGAAACAACCTCCTAATAGACTACATAAGCAATATAATTTGAGATCAATACTTACAAATTGGGCCTCCCATGATTCAACACCCCCTGCTCCAAAATGTGTGCTTCCATATTCCTCCATCTGGATCCTTCATTCCTCCACGTGCTGCAGACTGGGGTCCTCCCTCGCTGACTTCATTGCTTTCTTCCACTCACGCTTGTGAGCGGTGTGGTGCAGGCCCCTTGGTGGTTGACCTCCCTCAAGCCTGGCAAGCTCCGCTAGTACCTGCCTCTTAAGCGAAGATCTTTTATTGCCAAGTATCGTAACAATCTTTGACTTGGCCCATTTATCTGTGAACTGGCGATTGGGGAGGTTAGGATACCTAGAGCGAACAACATCGAGGGTCTCCATTTGTAGATCTAAACACTTGTTTGGATTTTGAAGTAGATAGTTTGGCAAGGGTTGATCTCATTGAGGATGAGATTGAACCGTAGCCCCTATATTTGACATTGGCAAAACTATTTTACATATTGTCTCATTCTCCTCATCTCACTTAATTCTTGTATATGTGGGCTTGCAAAAAATTATGTGCTTTGGTAATCATGGGCAATGTTTGGAAAGCAATGATGTACACCAAAATCTCACTTTCTGTATTCTCTGGTTTGCATCTATCTATGCGTCTAAATGCACGTCTGAGTCTCAGTGTAAACGTGCAAATAAACACACTAATACACTCGCAAATAGACGCGCTGATAAACGTGATGTTAGACGGGCCTGTATTTTCTTAGTTTAGACGCGCAAGTAGACGTGTTAATACACGCACAAATAAACGAGTTGTTAGACGCGCTTTTAGACGTGCCCGTAATTCCTCTACTAAAGCAATGCCTATAGACGCGCTCGCTATTTTGTGCATCTACCAAGCGCGTCGTGTTGTTGTGCTAGTCTGTTGAATGTATATAATTATCACTGCAAAAGCATATTGTAGATTAGCCACCTTACGCTTAACGACAAGATTGAGACTCTACTTGGCATTAATTAAATAAGATCTTCATCCCTAAAGATTGACTACGGTTGCAACAACAATCATGCGCTCTTGGTTTTCTTGGATATGACCGATGGGCATTGAGTCTCCTCTTCATCTAAATTTTTGTGGAGTCATGTAGCTAAAGAAGTTTGCTTTATGTGATTGAGCCTCTTATTTCTACATGTGGGAACGTAAAAGCATATGCCAATGTGTTACATCCAAAGGAATGCAAATACTTAGTGCAAGATGGTGTGATCAACTGGTGGAGATTGAAAGTGGGATAACGATGCTATATCAAGAAGCTTCTTATCATTAAGTCTAATTTTTCATTGCTTTTGCTTTTACTTCAAATATTATTGCTTCTATAAAAGTATGCACCTTTTCCATCCTCATGCCCTAAATTGCCAATTGTAGTGCTTGTTCATCTCAATACCTTGAGAGTCTATTCAATTAGAGTTGCAATGAATGTGGTATGCATATCTATGCTCTTGGTCATCTTTGCACTACTTATGCAATCAAACTAGCTTCACACTAGCTTCTACATCAAGTTGTGTAACTAACCTTTCATTGTAATTCCTTAGCCAAAGTGGATTCCAATCATGATGCTTCTTGTCTAGTTAAGCCAGTTCTCAAAGGACAAAGAAACCAAATGAATTACAAATCTTTCAAAAAGTCATTCCTCAAAATGCATTCCAATCAGAATGCTTCTTGACTACCTAAGTCGGTATTGAAATTGCAAAATGAGACTAATTACAAATCATTGAAAAAATCCCTTGCAAAAACATTCCCAAACCATGAGGCTAAAGACTATTAGAGCTATATATAGCTCGCCCTAACGTAGCCTAGTCCTTGAAACTATATATATGCCTATGATCTATGAATAGAATCACTTCCTTGGGAGCAACTCTTGTGTCCATCTCTCTCCTCTTTCTCTTCCTCTCAACATGGTATCAGAGCCTCGCTATGCTCTAGCGTGAGTGTGAGAAGGAAGCAACATGAATTTTGTCAATCTAACAATGCAATCATTCACAGAACGTTCTTTCTGATCATTTCGACCATGTGATTGCTAGGTTTTGAGTTGATATGCAAAAGTTATCAAAGGTGCATCACAAATCAGTGCTGTGATCATGATTGATGACAATGGCCCATGGCGGCTTGTTCAAAAAGTATGCACCGGTTATTTTGACTGGCTGGATCAATATATTCCGTTTTGAGGTAAGAAAGTTATGGTTATTTATTTTTGCTGCTTGCTGTCAATAAACTGGTAGAAGAGTGTTTGGAGAGGCAGATGAACACCCATAACCAGAGAGGACTTGATCAGTACATTTGTTTGTAAGGCTCCAGATCAAAGGACAATTCAAACACACAAAGTCATCTCCACGGCTTGGAGCACTAGTCTAAATGAATCACTAACCCAGTGAAACAAGTGTTGCTCTCTTCTCCCAAAAATCTAGCTTGAATCCTCATTGGTGTCTCAATAAGAGAGACCAAATAATTTTTTGTGACATTTTCATGAGGTCCAACCATAAACTATGGAAGATGATTCAATTATGGTGCCTTGTGGAAAAGTCATATCTAAGGTGCTCACTATGTAGAGCACAATGTTGAGATGGGGTTGCCTGAAGAGGTAGAAGGTTGTCTTGGAGAAGGAGCAGAAGCATCCCAATTACGAGATTTGAGAGGTCTTTGTTTGAGAGGCACCGTCTTCTTTGCAGTCTGCCAACCCTCGTGAGAAGATGAATTATTTTCCACTAACTTACTTTTTCCTTTATCCTTATTTTGAGCTGAATTACTATCAAATCGCATTGATTGCATTTTCTTCAATTTAAGCTGAATAATCTGTAGACTAATTATGAATATATCTTACATGCGCATGTGAAATAGGTGGATATCTCAAAAAGAGATCTCCATATCGAGCATCGAGAAGGCCACTAGGGGAGAATTGGGGTCTCCAAAGGACTCCCAATTAGTGTTTCCTAATTTCAAAGGATTAGTGAGGTATTTGAGGTGTACCAATGGGAGTGCTTCTTTTTGTGGGGCAATGCCATGTTGAGGTGGAGGGTGGGCAGACCTGCAAACAGCCCCTATTGGCTACTCCTCTTACACTGGGGACCACTCAAACCATCCCCCCCTCCCCTCAACCCATGTTTGGCCCTTCTCCCATATGCACCTCCCCCAAACAAACCTACAAGTCATTCAAGAGGTGGTGGGCCCTTCTGGGTGAAATTTCCCCCCCTCTCAGCTTGTTACAGGCCTGCCCCCTCCTCTTCTCTGGTCCAGCTCCATTCTCCCTCCATTTTTCAAACATGGGAACTCATTTGGCATCTTCTCTGCCCTGTCTTACTCTGGTCCACTGTGTTTCTCCCTCTCCAGCACCTCCTGTAGTAGCTGCTCATTCTCTCTCCATTCCTAGCTACAACACCTCCTACAACAATAGCTACTCATCCCCCTCTGCTCTTTCTTCCTCCATTCCTAGCTATAGTACCTCCTGTAGTGGCTGCTCATCCCCCTCTGCTCTTTCTCCCTCCATTCCTAGCTACAACACCTCCTGGAGCTGCTGCTCATCCCCCTCTACTCTTTCTCCCTCCATTCCTAGCTACAGCACCTCTTGGAGCTTCTCTCAACCTTCAGTTGCACCCTCTATACCTTGTCCCTCTCTAAGAACAATGCAATCATACAAGGAAAAGATTGCAAAGGATGTGGGCATGGCCATGAAGTTTACATTTGGCTCTTAATGGGTAAGGTTGTCTTGGTTTATGCCTCTGCACATTTTTGCTTCTTGTTTTCATAATATCCAGATGCACAGAACAAAAACCATGTGGTCATGCAAGTGCCTCCATGAGAATGCCCTTGAGGAATTTCTTGGGGTGAATTGGGGAAGTAAATTAGGTGAACAAAAGGGTGATCTGTTTTAATGCCATGTATGTAAGGACACTGTGGTTGTCAAGTACCACATCTCCTGCCAAATGTTATATTTTGCTTTCCAATATAGGCGATGGAATAAAACAGGTGGCAATTGGCTCCCCCTTGACTCTAACGATGATGATAATACAGGGGTAAGTTTATGTATTGGTTCTCATTTAGGAGATGTCAAGAATGTGATTGTCACGTCACAGTGGACTCTTAGGGACATGTGGGAACACCTATTGGTCATGGAGGATGGCATGTCTGAGTCCTTTCACTTTATTTTAAATGGTGAAAAGGCAGGGAAGCATGCAGAGAAGCTCATGCATAGTGCCACTTTTATCCCTCCTGCAATATTGAAGATTGTCTAGAAAATGTGGGGTGGAACAATTGTGGATTTTGACATTTTCCAATTAATAGTGGTGCAATTAATTTTGATGTTTTAATGGTTTTGTTTCATGTCAATGTCAAGTTTTTCCCAAAAAGTTTATAATTCTTTTTATTTTTTATATTTAGAACATTTGGGTATATATAGGTTATAAAGTTACTTTAGTTTCAAAGTTTCACTATCATAGCCATAGTTCTCCTAGCTACCAAACTACCATGGATTCTGCTCGATTTGCCTTCCACGATTTCATCTCCCATACTCCAATAATTGATAGAGAGGAGGAGTTATTTCCAATCTTTGATAAGAGCATAGATGTCCTAGGCACCTACTGGGGAGCCCGAGACGATTTTGAAGACCTCATCAAGTACATGCAAGACTATATCACAAGTTTTGCATATCAACTTGATGAGTCTACAAAAAGATGGGTCCCAATTGATTATTTGAAGTACTTGTTCAATCAAGAACCCAGGTTCGTGAAGCATTTAGATTGCTTTCGAGCCCAGCTCACACCCTAGGGTTTAGGGAGGTGGACACTGATGACCTCCTAGCATGTGGATTCATCGAAAAAATAGGAAATAGGTTCCTATCCTGGGAAATGATCTTTATTTTCCTTCTCCAGGAGGGACAAATGGAAGAGGAGGCCTCGACCTCAAGCCTTGACCCTGCTCCTGCCCTTTTCGATCCTCTTATTTTTGTATTTGAGCCCAACATCTACAATGAAGAGCCCATAGATGAAGAAGTTGAGGAGTGGGAAGCTGCATTGGCCCTGGAAGTGCTCCAGCGACCTCCTGAACCCCATTCTGCTTCTCAAATTCCATCCACCTCGAGCACCACCTCTGTTGATCCCACAACAATGATATGGTTTCTTGCTCCCCTTCTTGTCGATGGAGAACAATACCTCTTTCTCCATGACATAAAGGTTATGTTTGGTCTCCAGAAGGATGAAGCTCTTGGTATCCTGTGTGGATACGAGGTGGACACGACTATGCAAGAACCTGGGTTTTTGGGAGTAGATGATTCAATAGAAGAGGTTCTTGCTTTAACACTAGCCCAAATCAAAGAGCAGAGACATCAATATACTCTGACCTACCTGATGTTCCAGAAGAAGCCTCCACATCTCACTCCAGACAGCAGGAGGTCTCTGGATCCATCCTCATTCACAAAGAGGAAGGGATTGAGCATGATGACTCCATAGTGGTAAGAAACTATGAGCTTTGAATTTCTTCTCTCTTGGTATACTTTTGCTTTAATGGAATTCTAATGTAATGTTGGACTGTTGCAGGAGGCATTTGAGGTCGAACTATTCTCATCTCGACAATGCCTTGTTTGCAGTAGCTTCGGCCGAGATCACTCACTGGCACATTACCTTGGCCAAGCAAAAGGGCGCTTTGTGGTTATCCACAAAAAGTTTTCTCCACATGGCACTGATGACCTCCTGAAGTGCAAGGCCTTGTCAAGAGTGATTGGTCATGCTGACATCAATTGCAATGCTGACAAGGTCATTTTGGTGAACTGCATGGCTACCCTCAATGCCTTTGGAACTAATTTTCAAGGTATGGCATTGACGGCAGCAGCCATGCCCCTGGTCAGCAATGACAATAGCATTGACTCTCTATCGACTAGGTTTAGAGCTAGGAGTGTATTTGGGAATTCAAAGCCCGATGTTCTCAGTGTTTTAGAGAAGAGAGAAAGGCTCTGAAGCCTTATTGCATAGAAATTTTATTTTATATGAATACAGCTATACTTTTTATACAATGCCCCATTTTGTGTTCTTTTACAAAATTTATTTTATACTGTCATTGTATTTTGTAACTTTAATTGTTGTTGGCATTAATATTTTCATTCACTATTCTGTTGACATGCGTAGAAACATGCCCGTGAAATTAGATCTCAAAACCTCCAATTTCGGCTAGTTAGGACTAACTTAGCTAACTGGGGCCAAACTGGCAGAATGGCTAAAATTAGATGGCGGTGCCTCCTGAATTGCCCACTGTGGATCATGATGTTCTTTGTTCATTCTCTTTCTCAAGCCTCCCACACATGGTACATAAACTCTACGTTGCTTGAAATAGATGACTCCATCACATACCTCAATGTGTGCCTGCTTTGCTTTAGTCCCAAGTATCTTCTTGACAAATCCATCCTCCCCATACCCTGTTTTGATGTCTTCCAAAACTGTTGACCCATGCAGAATTTGGATTGCAGCCAAGTAGGGGATTCAAGAGAGGGCATTTGCCACTACATTCTCCTTGCCGGGCTTGTACTTGATCTCGAAGTCGAAGTTGGCTAGAAAATCCTGCCATCTTGCTTGCTTGGGAGACAACTTGGGCTGTGTCACGAAGTAGGAAGTAGTGACATTATCTGTAAAAACAGAGAAGTGATTGCCCAAGAGGTAATGCTTCCAAGTCCTCAAGCAATGCACCACTGCGGTAATCTCCTTGTCATGAGTAGGGTAACGGGTCTCCCTCTCAATCAGCTTCCGACTCTCGAAGGCTATAGGATGCTCGTCTTGTAAGAGAACACCTCCTATGGCAAAATCTGATGCATCTATCTGCACTTCAAAGGGCTTCTCAAAATTAGGTAGTGTTAGGACTGGCTAGCTGCTCACAGCCTCCTTCAGCTTTTGAAAAGCACTCTCATGCTTAGGGCCCCACTTCCATGGTGTATCTTTTTGTGTAAGATTGGTGAGAGGAGCTATGATTTCACTGTACATGTCAATGAATGTCCTATAGAAAGAGGCCAGCCCATTGAATGCCCGCACATCATGGACACTCCTTGGGGTAGGCTACTCCACTCTGGCTTTCACCTTACTCTCGTCCATCATAAGCTTTCCTTGGCTCACCTTGAAACCTAGAAAATGGACTGTTTCCCTTGCAAAATCACACTTGCTTTCCTTCAAGAACAGTCGATTTGTTCTCAGCCTGTCAAACACCTCCCTCAAGTGCATGATATGCTCCTTTATAGTCTTTGAATAGATGAGGATATCATCTAAATAAACGATTACACACTCATCTAGTAGGTCACAGAAAATACCATTCATGAGTGTTGAAAAGGTTGCCGGGGCATTGGTTAACCCAAAAGTCAACACCTTCCAATCATATGAGCCATACTTGGTCCTCATAGTTGTCTTTTCCACATCAGCCTTAGAAATTATGATTTGATGATACCTGGACCTTAGATCTATCTTTGTGAAGTACCGAGCATGCATTAGAGAATCAAACAACTCTCTCATGTTGGGAAGGAAATACCGGTTCTTAATAGTAACCTTGTTGAGTGCCTGGTAGTCCACACAAAGATGCAAGTCTCCTTCCTTGTTTTTGACAAAGAGAACGGGAGCTCCATATGGAGACTTTGAAGGCTGAATAAAACCTGCCTCAAGCAACTCTTGTAACTGAACTTTCAACTCCTTGTTCTCTTCTTGAGATAAATGGTAGGGTGCCTTGGCTGGAGGATCTGAACCGGGGTATACCTCTATCCTTTGATCGATCTCCCATTTTGGAGGAAGCTCCCTTGGAAGCTTCTCAGGTAGGATATCAGCATACTCTATCAGCAAGGCCTAAACCTCATGTGGTACATGTCTTTTGACTGCAACTAAGTCATCCTCATGCTCCTTAATTATCACTAGGTAGGCTTGATTTCCCTTCCTTACTGCTTTCTTTAACTGCATGGCTGAGAGGAGTTGGGGTAAAGGGCCTCCCTTTTGCCTTGATGCTTTTGTTGAGATATCAAGCTCTATCCCCGACATATCTCCTGGATGACTATCATTTATGTCACCGCCTATGTTAGTTGTACTCGTGGTGTAGTTAGACTACCACGTATGTTTTTGGTTTGGGTTCACATATGAACCACGTATTCTAGGTTTGACATATAGGGTATTTCCCTCTTCTATTGTATTGTTGTTGTGTGCAAAAGTGAAGAAAAGCTTCACCCTCCAACCTTGTGTCCTCTCTCTTTTGTGTGTTGTGAAGAAAGCTGAACTTGAGTCTCCTATCTCTCTCCCTATTTCCTTACATGGTATCAGAGCCTTGTTCGAGGTAAGGAGCTCAAGAAAGCAAGCCAAGTTTGTGGTGTCCTGGTAAGAGGACCAGTGTTGCTTTCCTATTTCGAGTTTGGGAGCAAATCTCTGCAGGTAGCATAGCCAGAAGTGCAGGAGTGCACTGTTTCAGATTGAGAGGCCCTTCGCGGTGTGGCGAGAGCGCAGTATATGCTGCGGGAGAAGGCTAAGCCCTCGGTGACTTTATTTTTTTGATTTGAGGCCGTTTCGGGGCCCGTTTTGAAGGCGCAAGTTCTTCGCAGGCACTCAGAAAAAGGCCCTGTTTTTGCTGTGCGACCACCGCGCGGCTAGTCGGTGGAAAGGTGCCATAGAAATTGCATCGTATGTCTATGTGCAGAGATATTGGGAGTTGCAGATTCATGCCTGTTGCCTGTTGATGCAAAATCGTCACGAGGAAGTGACTGTGTGGTGAAATACCACTTTCGTCAGTGTTGCAGATCTGCCCCTGTGAGGCTTTTTGCAGAAGTTTTGCTATTTGCCCTTGTGAGGCATTTGCTGTGTTTACAGGTTGCTGTTGCAATTCGTGATTTGTAAAATGTCTGAGAATCTGTCTACCATTGTCAGTGAGAAGCTTGACAAGAACAACTTCCAAGCATGGAAGTTAAGGATGACAAACTTCCTTATGGGAAAGGGAGTTTGGGATTACATCAGTGGTGAAACTACAGAACCAGTTTTGGGTGCTGCTCCTACTCCTGCTGAATTGAAGGCCTTTAAAGAATGGCATGAAAAAGCCAGAAAATGCTTGTATTGGCTGTCTGTTAGCATTTCAGATTCTATGATTGTGCATATACAGGATGTAGAGACGCCTAAGGAAGCATGGGACACATTGGTGAAGCTGTATAGCACAAATACCAAAGCACGAAAGATGCAGCTAAAGCAGGAGTTGCACAATGTGCAAAGGAAAAATCTGAATATAAATGAGTATTCCTTGAAGGTGAAAGGCCTTGTAGATTCTCTTGCCTCCATTGGAGCACCTATTGATGATGAGGACTTAGTGTCCGTGACCTTGAATGGTCTTGGGAAAGATTATGCACGGTTTCGGACATCCATTGGAGTCCGTGAAACATTTCCTGATTTTCAGGAACTTATTGCTCTCTTGCTGAGTGAAGAGCAAAGGAATGGTGGTTCAGCCATCTCAACTTCTCAAGAGACTGCTTTCTACTCGAATACAGGTAGAGGCAGGGGTAGAGGAAGAGGCCGTTTTGGTGGCCGTGTAGGAAATCAGAACCAACAGCAACAACAGGAAAACCAGTCCTATGGAGGAGGACGTGGTAGTTCTAGAGGCAGGGGGAGCCAAAGAGGCCGTGGTTCATGGCAAAGGAACCAGCAAGTAAATAGCAGCACAGAATGCTATTATTGTGGAAAGCCTGGACACAAGGAGAATACATGCTATAAAAAACAGAATGACATCAAAAGTGGGAAGTTACAGCAAAGCAACTATGCATCGTCAAGTGGGCATGGTGACGACAGAAATGAGCACCTTTTTGTGATGCAGCATATGGTTAACTCCATGTCAGGAGATGCTGCAGCTTGCAATGATGTTTGGTATGTTGATTCAGGTGCCTCTAACCACATGACCAGTCATGGTGAGTGGTTTCATGATGTTAGAAATTTGGATAAGCCAGGTTATGTTGAAACAGGTGATGATACTGCGCACCCAATTACGCAGGTTGGTAAAGTGCCATTGGCTATGCAGGATGGCAAAACGAAGTACTTGGCAGATGTACTTCATGTCCCAAAAATCACTAAGAACCTGGTTTCAGTTGGCCAGATGGTTGAGCAAGGTCTGCAGGTTAGATTTAATCCTGATGGATGTTTTGTTGAGGACTTGAAAAATAAGTGCCGCTTGGTTGCGAAAGGCAGTAAAAATGGCAGAATGTTCACCTTGGATGTTGATATGCCTGAGGTAAAAGCTGCTATGTTTGCGCATGGGAGAGGTGTCATTGCAGATATTGAGATATGGCACAAGCGCATTGGGCATGTGAATATACAAAGGCTGAAATCTATGCAAACGAAAAACATTGTTGCAGGTTTGCCTAAATTCAGAGTTGAGGGAATGCAAAAGGTATGTGAAGCATGCCAAATGGGTAAGCAGGCCAGACATGCATTTCCCAAAAATGCTAAGGTGAGCAGAAGACCTTTGGAAGTGATCCATTCAGATGTTTGGACAACCAAAGCTGCTTCTATTGGTGGATGCCATTATTATGTGACGTTTATTGATGACTACACTAGGAAGGTGTGGATTTATTTTATGAAGCACAAAAGTGAAGTGTTCAGCCATTTCAAGGCTTTTAAGGCCATGGTTGAAAAAGAGAAAGGTGTGCATATTAAAGTGCTAAGATCTGATGGAGGGGGAGAGTACTTTTCAGAAGAATTTTGTGAATATCTGAAAGAACAGGGAATTCAAAGGAAGTACTCATGCAGGTCTACCCCTCAGCAGAATGGGGTTGCAGAAAGGAAGAACAGGCATATTGCAGAAGTAGGACGGGCGATCCTAAATGAGAAAAACATGCCTGATTATTTTTGGGCTGAAGCAGTAGCAACTGCTGTTTATATTATGAACAGAACCCCCACTGCAGCTGTCCATGGCATGACGCCTGAAGAAATGTATACAGGCCAAAAACCAGATATTTCTCACTTGAAGGTATTTGGTTGCATAGCTTATGTTCATGTTCCTGATGAGAAGAGAACAAAGCTGGATCCAAAGGCAGAAAAATGCATCTTTATTGGATATGCTCAGCACCAGAAAGGGTATCGCTGTTATAACCCTTCCACCCGCAAAATGCAAGTGAGCAGAGATGTTGTTTTTGATGAAATGAGCAGCTGGTATGCACCAACTGTTATGGTAGGAGATGCAGATGCAGGAAATGGGAATGCTGCAATAAATGCAGAGCAGCAATCTCAAGCCTTGAGTGGACCCAGAGAGTCCTCTACTAGTGGATCTAATGCATGGACAGGGAGATTGAGATCTAGTGAATCGTCACATGGCAGTCCTGATAGTGTTGTGCAGGTATCACATAAGGGAAAAGAAAAAGTGGACCATGCTCCAGTGTTTGATGTGTCTGCTGGTAGCTCTCATGTTGATGGAGAGTCAAGTGGCTCTGAAATGAGCCTTGATGAGGAACTTGGGATTCCTTCTGTTGTTACACCTGGTGCAAGGAAAAGCAGGCATGATTTAAAGACTCCTTCAACTGATCCAGTTGTACGGAGGTCCACTCGTATTAAGTATCCAGTTGATAGGCTGAGATATGATGGGTATACAGCACATCACTATGCTTATATGGTCAAGGTTCTAGAGGAGCCAGAGCCCACATGTTTTGAGGATGCAGCAGGGCATAAAAATTGGGAAGCAGCTATGGATGAAGAGATGGCTGCCTTGGATGCAAACCACACTTGGGATTTGATGCCTTTGCCTCATGATAAGAAGGCTATTGGCTGCAAGTGGGTTTACAAAGTAAAGCACAATGCTGATGGGTCTGTTAGCAGGTACAAGGCAAGATTGGTTGCCAAAGGTTTTGCGCAGACATATGGAATTGACTATGAGGAAACTTTCAGCCTAGTTGCAAGGATGGCAACCGTGAGAGCAGTAATTGCTATGGCTGCTGCAAAGGGATGGTCTTTGCATCAGATGGATGTGAAAAATGCCTTCTTGCATGGTGATTTGCAGGAAGAGGTTTATATGATGCAGCCAGAAGGTTATGAGGATAATGCATACCCCAATTTTGTATGCAGGTTGCGCAAAGCCTTGTATGGCTTAAAACAGGCGCCGAGGGCATGGTCAGACAAGATAGGGCAATATCTTGTCACTATTGGATTTCAGATTTCCAATTCAGATTTTTCACTTTATGTGAAAAGGACAAACAGAGGGATTGTGCTTATAGTCATCTATGTTGATGACTTGATTATTACAGGTGATAGTGATGCAGACATTAATGAAGTGAAGCTGCTGTTGAAGCAGAAATTTGAGATGAAGGATTTGGGAGAGCTGCGTTACTTCTTGGGCATTGAGGTTATTAGATCCCCGAGTGGGATATGGCTATTGCAAAGGCAATACGGTTTGGACATGCTGTCCAAATATGGGATGACAGGCTGTAAGCCTATTTCTGTTCCATTGGAGCAGAATGTGAAGCTCAATGCAGAGACAGGTGAGCTTCTTGAAGATATTACTATGTACAGGTGCATAGTAGGTAGCTTGATTTACATGACTATAACCAGACCAGATTTGAGCTATGCTGTGGGGCTGGTGAGTCAGTTTATGCAGGCACCGAGGAAGCCACATTTGGATGCGGCTAGGCGCATACTGCGGTATGTGAAGTCCACATTGCATTATGGACTGTTTTATGAAGCTGGGTGTGCACTACAGGTACATGGATACACAGATGCTGACTGGGCTGGTAGTGTCTCAGACAGGAGATCTACTAGTGGTTTTATGTTTTCCCTTGGGAGTGGTGCCATCAGTTGGAGCAGCAAGAAGCAGCCAACAGTTGCCTTGTCGAGCACAGAGGCTGAGTACAGGGGTGCAGCAATGGCTGCATGTGAGGTAGCTTGGTTACGGAAGCTACTTGCAGATATGGGACAGTCAATTCATGCAGCAGTTGTCATTCATTGTGACAACATTAGCAGCATCATGCTTGCTAATAACCCAGTTTATCATGCTAGAACGAAGCACATTGAGGTGCATTATCACTTTGTGAGAGAGAAGGTTCTAGCTGGTGAGATTGATCTTGTCTATGTCAGCACTGAGGAGCAGGTGGCTGATATTTTTACGAAGGCATTGGGTACCGAGAAGCTTCGCAGATTTAGGAGCTTGCTTGGTGTACGTGAGATGGATTTGAGCTTGAGGGGGAGTGTTGAGATATCAAGCTCTATCCCCGACATATCTCCTGGATGACTATCATTTATGTCACCGCCTATGTTAGTTGTACTCGTGGTGTAGTTAGACTACCACGTATGTTTTTGGTTTGGGTTCACATATGAACCACGTATTCTAGGTTTGACATATAGGGTATTTCCCTCTTCTATTGTATTGTTGTTGTGTGCAAAAGTGAAGAAAAGCTTCACCCTCCAACCTTGTGTCCTCTCTCTTTTGTGTGTTGTGAAGAAAGCTGAACTTGAGTCTCCTATCTCTCTCCCTATTTCCTTACAGCTTTCACTACCTCCCAACCTCCATCTTTGCAGAAAAGCAGTTGCTCATCATGGTTATTGATGAGTACCTTGTTTGTTCTCAGCCATGTTTGCCCAAACATGAGCTCAAAGTCATCCATTTCCACTACTAAAAATTTTGATCTATTGGAGCAGCCTCCCACTTGTACACTCACCCCTTTGGCCACCTTTGCCACTGCTTGGCCCGGGGTGTCTACTATTTTCATGAATTTACCTTTGCTGATCTCTGATTTCAGCCCGATCTCCTTTGCCTTCTTGGAAGTAATGAAGTTGTGGCTGGCCCCACTATCCACCATAGCCCGTAGTTCACAGAAGGAGTTCCAGTCCATTCTTCTGAGCATCAGATGATCAGGGAACCTTTAAGAAGGTGAAGGACATTCAATGAGGAGGAGTTCCACTCAACAGCTCATCCAAAACTCAGTCAAGCCGATCTTTGGATCTCGGTAGGGGACCAACCCGGGGAGCAAAGGAAAAGAGAAAAATTTAAGGTGAGAACTTTGCCCTCGTGATAGTGGTATCAGAGCATAGGCTTGCTTTGAGCACTCTAATTTTTTTGAAGTAACATACGTGCCATAGTGGGTTTTACCATTTTTGGGCTCCCCGCATGATGTCGCACACATTTGCCTTCTGTCGCATGGTGAAAAAACATCATTTGACCACTCAAATTGAACTTGCATAAACTGATGGAAAGCATCACGTAACATGTATAATAACATGGGGACCATAATAGAACATAAAGATATCTTTTATTCATTGGCCTCAAAGGGCAGAGATTTACAAAATGATTCAGGTTACACCAAATGAACCTAAACAACATCTAGGGCCTAAGGGAGGGATCGGAGCAGATGCGCTTGGCGAGTGCAAGGTCCTTGTCCATCACTATTACTCTTTTGGCATGGATAGCACATAAGTTCGCATATTCAAAAAGACCTATTGTCATATGCTTCGTTGCCTCTTGAATTGCACCCATAGCACCTAAAGTGAAATGCACATCACTCTTGTAATGTTGTGCTATTTCACATACAACACGCTAGAAGGGTGCATGGGGAATGAGATTGTCCATAGTGGTTTGGAACTTGCGGATCTCTTGAAGTGCCTTCACGCCTGATTTTTTGCACCTCTTAATCTTTGGGGGACCCTGCACTAGCCTTTGGACATGGCTCCATGGCCGCTTGTCCACTTTGAACTTCTTTTACCTCTTCTCCCTTGCAACCACCTCTTCAAACTCCTCTTCCTATGTCTGGTGGGTTATTCGAGGTGGCTTCTTGTGCCTAGGGGTCTGCTTTGTTGTCCTTGGCTCTTTTCCTTTTCACGAGATTGTGAGACAGTAGGCTGAGGCTCTTACTCACCTCGTACTAGAGGCTCCTCATATCTGATCATCTTGAGGCATAGAGGGTTGATGGTGCTCTTCCATGCGGTCTGCTTGGTTGGAGGATTGGGGCCAAGGTTCATTATATCTGCGAGCCCGCCAAATACTTCCTCTTGTTGTGGCCCTTGTAATCTCTCCATCTCCTCTCTTTGCCTTTCTTGCTCCCCTTGTTTGTCTAGATGCTCCATGCTAGGACCCCATGGAGCAGGGAGGGGCAGTTGATCAGGATTGACTGGACTATTTTGCCCCTCTTGGGAGACCTCTCTACTTCCACGGTTAGTTGTGTGGAAGGACTGAGATCCTTGGGATCCCCCATGAGAGTCGGATGGTGGGGACTCGCATTGCTTGGACTCCTGATGATGAGAACCCCTTTCAAATCCCTGGTGATCATTGCCCTCTTGGCCACTAGGGCTTGCAGTGTGTTCGGAGGCCATGGCATTCTGAGGAGGACAACGGGTAGCGTCTAAACGACGTCCAGTGGGTCTAGCAGTTTGTTTAACTCATGCCATAGAAATGAGGGATTTTAGGGTTTTGAAGTGCTTTATATAGTCTTTTTTAAAGCACTTTAGGGTTTTTCTTTTAAATTAGGATTTTTTTGAGTCGCCAGTTCAATAATACTTAATCTTCACCACCCTCCCTCCCAACCCACTCACCCCTCCACCCTGCCATGTTGCACATGCAATTCTGCAATTTCCAAACAAATTTGTGAATTTTGGAATCTATAATTGACTCAAAATAGTGTTAAATTTATTCATCAAACATTTTACATTTGGGGCTCTCTTAGGACCCAATGCTTTCCTTGTCTGACTCTATGTTGTAACCAAAGAGCAGCCCCTTGGCTCCCTATTAAGGACGTCCAAGCAGCACATCTCCTTGTCTTCTTGACATGTTGAACCACTTTTGCGAGACTTGAGACCTCTACCTTATCGCGCTTGAGAGTCCTGGCCTCTAGACATCTATAAAACCAATCGAACATTTCTTGTAGTGCATTGCTTCATGCAATACCACCCCCATGCCTTGTATTCTTGAAGTATGCTGCCTTTGCTCTGTAGTGTGATTTCTCCATTCCTTGAGTATTCCAAATGGACAGAGGGCCCCATTGCTCCACAAACCATGGTGCATGTGCGTAAAGAATATGCTGTAAAGAAAGACATTGTATTCGAAACATAAACTGACTCAAGTTTAAAGCACAAAATTTTAACCTAAGGAGGACTACCATGAAATGTGTAATATGTGACTCCCCCCATGCTTCTACCATCAATGTTATGAATTCTCCCAATGCTGTCCTGAATCTCTCATAATAAAGTTCATCTGTTTGACCTTGTCTAAGCAACTTTATAAATGTATCAAGCTTTGTCCACAGTTTTGCTCTTAAAGTAGCAATTCGTGGATGTGAAGCTTGATTTGTGGTGCACTCACACAAATCTTTCCAGCACTCCCAACCTAGGGTGCTTTGAGCCAATGTATGTTTTTCTTTATCAGCATTGTGGTTGGACAAGAACCTCCTTGCCTTTCCTCCACCCATGGACACTTTAGCAAGAAGATTTTGTGTCTTTCCTGATTGTTTCTTGTCCTGCTTAAGCTTCACATTACCTCCGTGAAGTCCCATTAGTGAGAGGAGTTCTTCAGCTTTTGCAATGCATTGTGCAGATACTTGCTGTGGCCTCAAATTTCAAGCATAAACTAGATGGAGATAGAGTAACTTATCAAGTATATGTAGTTTAGCATGCAAAGTACACACGTGTACCCGCTCCAATGGAATTGGTAGAATGGGGTCCCACTTAGGATCGTTTATGTGACGATCAGGGGCTGCACTTTGGTTGCAAGAAAGGATGCCATTTTTCCACTGTAGGCTTCCCTTTTGCATCTTCTAAGAGTGGGTGCAATACAAGCATGTCCATTTTGCATCTGCACCTATATCACAACCATACAAGCACTTGAGGGTCTTCAAATCACTAGCTAGATGCCATTCAACTTGAAACATTCCATGCCCATCCACAATTAATGTTTGCCCTACCTCTTATCTTTGAATAATTGATGGGATGCTGGTTCTCTCCAAAACCCACTTCAATGTCTCATGGCACTCCTTCTCAGATTGGACTAAGAAACCATGCTCAACTTCCTTATCCCCTTGAGCAAAACGCAAGGTGTCATTCATAATACAAATGCTCACCCTCTCTAGCTTGTGCTCTTTTACCAACTGAGCTTCATCCATTTTTATAACAAATACTAGCTTGCCATCTATACAATGAAAGAGAAATTCAGTAAGGATATAGAAATTAGAAGAAATAAAGTTGAATGTGAAGAGGGAATTTCTCTTACCTTCTTCTCTCATCCCATAGAATTTGACCATGGCTCTCTGCAAATTCTCTACATCCACGTAAACATTATTGAAGGCATTCATCTCAATCGTTTGGATGCCAGATTTCTTTTTACTCTTCCAAGTCATTGTGCCACTTACACAATGGTATCCTCCAAGCTTTTCTCTAGCACATTGGTTTGTTTCTTGACATATAAGCCTTACAGACCACGGTGTTGGCAATGGCATTGTAGATATCTTATACTTTTCCTCCATAGCAGACTTGAAAATTTTAAAAACAAAGTTGTAAGCTTCACAACTTACACCAGCAGCATCACAAGCTCCAAGCACCTCCTTTGCTTGGACGAGGCCCTTGAAATTCTTCATTACCTCTCTAGCAACTTGTTTACATAGCCCTTTTTATCTAGGGTCCTTCAACACTTCCATGACATCACTTGGCTTTATTAAACTTCTTAGAACATATGAAGGATCACTATCATCCATTTCCATTGTTTCCATCACATCCTCCATGAAATTTCTAAAGTAGAGTATAAATGAGTCTTAGTGGAAAGAATGCAACACCACAAATATTTTGGGGTAAGAAATTTCATTGAAAATTTAGGGAACTAACCTTACAGCCCGTATTCTCCTCTTTTGGGCACCACTACTGGTTGATAATGCATCCATAGATTGCAATTGTCTTTTCCTCTCCTTCAGTCCCAAAGGTGTTCCCTTTAACTTTTGTACTCATTCTATCGACTTCTCTCGTTCCTTCTCCATAGCACATTGAACTCGGCCATGAACTCGGCCATAGATAGGCCTTTCCAAATCTTATTTGCTTTCAACAAGCTTCTGGATTGATTCTTCCAATTCATGTCGCTCCAAGTCCAATCCATGTGCTTTGTCACTGAGTTCTTTGTTTTACAATTGGAGATCCTGCATACTATTATGCATTGCCACAATAGTAATATTTCCTAAATGTGCAAGTTCTTCTGCTTGGGCTCTCTGCACCTCGCTTGCTTGCATAGCCAATGTCTGAGAATGGTTCAATCGATTGTAATAAGCGAGCAATCCAGCATGTCCCTTGCCAACAAACCGAACAACATCATGCACTGTATGAAAAGGAGGACTCTTTTGGGTCGCAGGGTCTAAAGGATACAAGTGTTCACATGGTACTTGTTGGATATGTCCTCGAATGGTGCCATCAGTACTCAAAGAGAGGTATCAGTGATGCAGGCTAAAATGTAGGGGAGAGCTGGCAAAGATGGAGCAGTGAGAGGGAGAGAGTAGCAAGGAAGAGGGAGGAGGAGAAGCAGATGAGGGCAAGAGGAAGAGGAGGAGAAGAGTAGGGCGATAGGTGTAGAAGGGAGGGAAGGAGCTACTGTAGAAGGGAGGAGGAGGGGAGAGATGCTACAAGAGGGAGGAGGAGGGGAGAGATTCTATAGGAGGGAGGAGCAGAGGAGAGGGATCCTAGGCAGCTGGAGAAGGAGGGGAGAGGAAGGAGGGAGGAGGAGCCAGGAGGAGGAGGAGGGGAGAGGGAGGAGGGAGGAGGAGGAGCTAGACAGAGGAGGGGAGAGGAGGAGGGAGGGGGAGAGACGGAGAGGGAGAGGGAGAGGGAGAGGGAGGAGGAGCAGGGAGGGAGGGAGGGAGGGAGAGAGAGGAAGGGAGATTCGAAATTTGAAATTCAAATTTCAAAAAGTGGCCTCCACCCCTCATTGATGGGGGGAGAGGTGGGCTCAAATGTGGGCTTAACCCACCTAGGTTGGGCTGGTTAGGCCTCTTTGGGACCCTCCAAGCCCCTTGCATTAGCCCACTAAGCATTCCCTAATCCATTCCTTATGAGGCCCTTTTGAGACCCCAATTATCCCCTAATGTAGGGTGGAAGCCATCGAAGCCGTATGCTTGCTTGAGAAGCACTTTCCCTCGAGCATTATGACAACTCAAGTGCACTTGCTTATGCACATAGTTGATGAGGTGGCCATAACAGGTACCGTTCATAGTCCGTGGATGTTTTTTCTTGAGCGGTTTATGAAAATTTTGAAGGGATTTGTAAGACAAAGAGCAAGATGAGAAGCAAGCATGGCAGAGGGATGGCTTGTGCAAGAGTCATTAGTATATATCACGGATTTTCTTACATCCACGGATCCTGATATGCTGCAAGCTTGGCATAAAAAGGATGATGATCGCATCGTTGGTGAGGTTTCCCAAGGAAAAGGGATTGAAAGAAAGATGAGCGAAGAGAAAATGGAGAAATTCAATAAGTTTTGTATCCTCAATAGCAAGGAGATGTAGAAGTGGATTGAGAGATATGAAGTGGCCAAAGTAGAAAGAATAAATGCAAGGACGAGATTCAGAGTAATGTACAGGCGATCACAACCATATCCACGAGTGTGAGTGAGAGTTATCATTTGGATGTATGATGCATGTAAGTTTCTTACCTCTTGACGTAATTAAGTAATTATTTGTGACAATATATGCTATAAAATAGATGCATCTTCATTGTTTTAATGATGCTCTTTTGTAGTACAAAAAATACAGTGCATTATGGTCATATGGACGACATTTTCACGTGGAATGCATCGATTAAAAGAGAGTCACGTATGATTGTGGAGTCATGGCTACCTTCATACAAGATAGTCAAGCAAGTGCTTCGGATACCAATCTTCTTCCCTCACAGTTGGATTATTGTGGAACCATACGCGAAATCTATGAAATTGATTTCAGACGATTTAGTATTTTCATTCTTGACTCTAAGATGGTTTAGAACTATTTACAACGGTCCCCATGCGACAGTGAGAAAAGACAGTAGTGGTTTCTTTACAATAGACTCCACCACCAAACTTTGGACTGATGAAAGTGATACTTTTGTTCTTCTCGAGCATTGTGAGCAGGTGCATACTAATGATTTAATTAATTGAAGCTTTCATTTTTAAGGATCCATTGATATATGTACTTAAGCATAATTTCATATATATAATTGATGGCATTTGGCACCCATCTTCAATATAGGTGGTTTTTCATCCGGATCATTCTGATCCAAGATGGTGGTATGTGATCCAAGTTGCACCATGAAGTAAGCAAATTTTTGAAGATAGAGATGTGGATATGAAGATGCCACTACCAATGTTGGATCCAATTGATCCGAATGGATCTAGCGAAGAAGATGAAGATCACAGTATGAGCCAAGAGGAAGATGCGCATAATGACATTGTACGGGAGGAAGATGGAGATCACGATATTGAGGAAGAAGATGACGATCATTAAGAATCACCACACTTTATTGAAGAAGATGATCAAGTCTTAGGTGAACATATGATGCTAGAGTACGATGATGATATAGGAGATCAACTCGGTATAGAGTTAGAGATAGACTTGTTTGGCGTGTTAGACTTGGCTCAAGATGAAGCCATTGATGTAAATGCTCTTCATTGATTTTTTTCATCTCAAACTTGGACATGAATATATGAGCTTCAAAGGCTTGATGTACATGCTCTTGTACTTTTATTCTCTCAAAGGATCAAACATGTATGAAAAGGGAAAAAAAATTATCATTGGGAAAAACTATCTTTTAAAGTCCGTATGGAAAAAAACACTCTGTAAAACGTCCCTATAGGAAACTGTCTCAGTGTCGCTATATAGCGACCATTCACAAGTCTAATAAGTGTCGCTATATAGCGACCATTTACAAGTCTAATAAGTGTCACTATATAGCGACGCTCTTTAAACGTTGCTATATAGCGACACTTGTCTAAAGTCGCTATATAGCGACACTTAACAAATCCCGCTTTGGTTACCGACGATTAGCACTCTGCACATGCTAAATGTCGTTGCTAAAGCGTCGGAATAGGTTCCGTGTGTAGTAGTGTTTGGGGCTTCTACTTTGAATCCTAGGATCTCCAATGTGTCCGTGAACAAGGCAATGTTTGCCTGCAGTTTTTTGAAATGCTCTGAGTCAATTGAACGAGCCAAAACTGATATTTCATTTTGTGCTACTTGGAGCTTATGGACTGTTGTCGGCAAATTCTCTTGGCATAGCCTGTCTTTCTTGGACTAATCTATTGCATTTACAACTGCGTCCACCTCTTGACTTGCCTGGTCAAGTATCATCTTCGCAATATGCAGGATTTTTTGACTATTGACTAGCTCGGGCATTGTGTAGTTTACAAACAGTGTGCCATGGCCATGTGAGATTTGGGCAGACGAAGACCGTGGCCTGTGACAAATAGAGTGCCACTGCAATTCCCCCTCCTTATACCTCAAGGCACTTTTAACATCTTCCTCCATTGCTATTTCGGAGGGATTAGCTGATAGATTTTTCTTTTGTGTGAATCGTTCAATTTTTCGTTGGAGCTTACCTTGTTGTTGGACCGTACAAACCACGCTTTCGACGAATTCAGCCCAATTGACAGTGAAATTATTCTTTGTAGGGGCATTTTTTACATCCTTGCAATGCTCAAGGATAAAACCCCAAGCAAATGCAATCCCAAACTGCATATTGGGGGGTGTCTCCTGGTAAACCCAAAAGTGAAGGTCTAGAGCCTCTTGTAGAAGGTTCAAGTTCTGAAGACTTTTGGCCTTCACCCTATAGTCCTTTAACTTTTGTTGTTGACTGAATACAGTGAGCCATTCTCTTACCGAAAGGTTGTTGTCTGTAAGCCTTCGCGGGTTCTTCCCAACCATGCTAAGACCATAAACGTCATGAAAATCCGCAGCAATATGACAGAATCTCTTGGCTTGCAGGTCTGTGGATGATCAAGACATTCTTGTAGCACTCGCTCAAAGAGGCAGAGACGTGCAGTAAAAAAGAGAGTGAGAGCTGCAACAGTTGAGCTAGAGGACCTGCGAGGGTTTATTGGCACCACCTTCTTAGAGGTAGAATTTCCATGTGCAATTTTTGTGTAAAATTTAAAAAAGTTAAGTTGTGTGTTCTAACTATCATTTATGGAGATCATCTTACAAATATTTCCTTTTAAGTAGTCCAACTATCTTTAAAAAATCATTTGCTTTCTCTTTTGCATCTCTTTACACCTATACTAGGAAACACTCCGCACATGCCTAAACGTGCAGTGTTCCATATGTACATATACAGACGTGCACTCTTCTTGCCACTTATGTGTTTTAAAGAGAGAGAGAGAGAGAGGGCGGGAGCCCCCAAAAAAGTCAAGCCCCAACTATATACCTTGTAATCCAAGAAACCCAATCTGGTCACTGCCCGAGTAGAATCTTAGAATCAAGCATGGTCTCCTTGGTGGAAATACCAAGATGAAGATGACGATGATTCCTTCGAGACCTGGCACCTGGTGCGCCGGTGGAGTGGGAAGGATTGGAACGAAGAGCCGTTCCAAACGATGGAGGAGCTTAAACAAGCTCAACGACTTGAGGAACGTGTACTGAAGATCGAGGCCGGGAGAGTGGACTGGAAAGACCTCCATGACTTTCTGTTGAGCTCCCCCAATCCATTGCTCGCATTGTGGATTTCCGGAGACGGTTGGGACTGGGAGCAGGTTTTTCTAACGCTTTCCACCTCCGAATGCACAGTATCAATGCTCTTTGTGCATTACGACCGCTTCGACCATGGTATACCAGCTCTGACGAAGTGTCTGCAGACTCAAACCAAGCTTCGATATTTCAGCGTTCACTGTGAATCCGTAATGGAAATCGATGCTCATTCTAACCTCGGGGAGGCTCTGCGTAGTCGCAATTGCCCTCTTAAAGGTCTTCAAATAACATCGCCACCAACCTATGGGATGGTAATAATTATTTACAGATTTTGAGTTTGGGAGATTACGCCATTTCTCTAGACTCTATAAAAAGCCTGGCCAAATCGCTGCCCAAGCTGTCCAAGCTGTCTAAATTGCTGCTCCTTGGCAATAACTTCGGTGAGGCGGAGCTTGAACTTTTGGCAAAAGCTATTGAAGATCTCAACTGTAAGCTGAAGGCGCTGCACCTCAGGAGCAGATTCAACTTTACTAACTGTTATATCTCGAGCAATGGATTGCAACAGCTGTCGCGAGTCCTCTGCAGCGGTCATTGTAAACTTCAACGCCTGAGGTTGCGCGGCAGCTTGCGTAGGACGCGGATGGGGCTTAAAATCCTTGCGGACGCTTTGGGGAGCGATCGTTGCTCACTGTCCTCAGTGTATCTTTCCGACAACGGCCCTGACTGGCAGCCTGAAGATGAGAAGCTATTGATCCAAGCTTTGGAGAGAAATTTCAGGTTGACCACGTTCGTATGGGATTGGAAAGACGGGGGGCTCGCAGCGCGCTGCTCTTTTCTGCTGGAAAGGAGCCGGTCCATGCAAAAGGGAGGACTCATAGACGAAGAACGACGGGGAGGTGGGTGAAACTACTCTTCGTAAGAATTTAATCACGGCAGGTGCTTCGGCGACATGTTGCATCAAGGCAAGCAATCGACTCCCTTCGTGCAGAGAAGAACCTCGGACCAGAGAATATAGAGCTGGACACCTTGTCTCTGGGGGAAAATCAAGTCCTCCTCTACGATCTTGGTACCTCCAACCGGCCTTTGGATCCTCATGGGGATCAACTAGTACACCCCGTGTCCACATCCAAGCCTTAGACATAAGTCGTCTCATGATCTACATCGAGTGGGCACTTACACATAAGTTGTCTCATGATTTACAGCCAACGAATTGACGTGGGTAACACTCACTTTTTAAAAAGCTTGAATTTGCTCTAAAGTTGGAGATGCTTTTCACTTTTCACTCCCTTCTTTCTACAATTTAAATCAATCCAAGATCGATGGTCTATATTTAAGACACTTAGCTCAATGAGGGCAAAAAGCTTCTCATATTTTTTTGGTGAAAAGCTTAGCTACTGCTTTTGCAACACCGTTAGATCAAACCAAATCAAGGGCCTATATCTCGGACACGTGGCTCAAGGACAAGTTGTAGTTTAAAAAAAAAAGATAATAACAAGTGTGCATGTATGGACAAAAGCAATGGCTTCGGCTTATGAGGCTAGACTATCAACTAAGGCTCTATATAGCCAAAAGAAATTTAAAGACAATTTTCGCTTCCATGTAGCTGAAAAAATGCAAGGTTACTTCAAAATGGGTAGCCTCTACTTAACCATGAGAGACACACTTATCATCACACTGATAGCTCTCTATATTTTAGAATCCTTGGTATGTCTTTATTAATTCATTCATTGCTCACTCGCTATACTTCAGGGTTTCTTTTTTATCATGGAGCACATAACTCCTATCTTGAAGTGGAACTGGCATCCGACCATTTTAATGAAACTTTCCTAAAGGAAAAAAAGAACAAAAAAATATATAAACATGAGACATGACATAGCACGACACAAGGTCCATCAAGGACCCGATCCTCCCTCTACAAATGTCAAAGGTAGTGTTTTATTATTGCCTTGGTGATGTGCAAAGATTTGAGTCTTTTGGGAATTGGGATGTTCGCAGAGAAGAAAGACCATTTTCGATGTATACTTACTAAAGAAAGTATAGTAATAAGATATCAAGTAGTGCGGAGTATTTGCTACATGAGATATGCTTACAAACGTTGAAAAATATAATCATGGCACATCGAAACTTATGGATTGTGATGTAGTGCACACTGGCACAAAGGTAGATGTACATATGCCCAATGGGGAAATCCAATATCTTGAGGTCACAAATAGCTGGAGCTTGAAGCACATTCGAGAATACATCACGGTCACCTTTGATGATAGTGATTTTTTCTTTACATTAAATGGGAAGATAGTGAGACTTGAGAAGGCGACTTCAAGAAACATCAGTGCTCGACAAAAGCAAGCCTCCTTGTAACTTGCCCATTCATACTAGTATTAAATAAATGTAATAGTTTTTGAAGTGTGATGTCATTTGTACTGGCAACAATGAGTCTATACTTAATAAAATTAGTAGTTTTTGAAGTGTGTTGTAATAGTTTCGAAAATATGATATAGTTTTTGAAGTGTGTTGTAATAGCTTTTGATTAAATGTAATAGTTTTAGAAGTGTGTTGTAATATTTTTTGAATCAATGTAATAGTTTTTGTTAAGTGTGATTTCATTTGTACCAACACAATAAAATTAGTAGTTTTTTAGTTCACAGTTTATGGATTCGTGCAATGAGGCCACATTATCTTTATGAATCTTTTAAAACATTGATTTCTTTTGTCAATAGTGTTGTGCTAAATTATCCTCATGATTTATAGTATCAAATCATGGTGATGGATTTGAACTAGATCTATTAAAAAATAAGCCAATATATTACATTGTCCAATATTTTATTAACTAAATTGTAGTAGACTTTTAAGGGTCCTTAAAGAGTTTGAAGTTAACTATATAAACGGCCATAGGTATGAACATAGCCTTTATTGTGCTCACCTCCTAGACACAACCTCTCCTTGCTCTTGCCATCTTCCCACAAACCTCCAATGGCCACACCCTGCAAGGGATACCATGACTTCATCACTTTTACTCGTTATTCGAGTAGAGAGGTGGAGTTGTATGAGATTTTTGATTGCAAGATATATGTCATTGGCACAGTCCAAAAGCACCTGGATCTAATCAGAGATGTGGTAGTTTACATTAGAGAGAAAATTAAGCCTTATATAATCCAGCTAGATATAGATAGAGTAGAATGGGTTCCCGTCAATCTCCTCATCCAATGTCACCAGGCTGATAGTGTCTTTAGGCATAGGTTGTAGAGAATTTGTAAATCCCTTAGTCCAAAAATTTTTAGAAGAATTTCAAAGGATGAAGAGTTAGATCTGCAAGTAGGTCCTATAGGAACACGTATTGTATCCCTGGAAATAGCCTATTGTGTAATTCTTCTGGAAATGGAAGACACAAATGCACCTCCATTCATCAAGGTAGAACCACCTCTTCTTCTAGCAGTAGAGCAAGATGTTGAAGTTGAAGAGAATCTCAAGGTGGTTGCGGCAGTCGCCCTTGCTCTAGAGTGGTCCAGTGTAACATTGGACAAGGGAAAGGACACAACAAAAGTGGAGCACACGGAAGAAGTAGGAGGAAAATCATCCATGGGATAGCCAGAAGAGGAAGAAGAGAAGTAAGGCATGACAGATGAGGTTTTGATGCAAACCCTTTTGTATGTTTTAATTGAAAGTAGAGAATATTTGTTTTTTATTAACATTCAGTACATCAAAAAGTTAAGAGAAGATGAAGTACTAGGGGCACTCTCTCCTTGGGAGAGTAGTATCGACTTAGACTACCCAGAAGAGGGGTTGGAAAGGTGCATAGATTTGGCACTTGCAAACACTTTGGAGCATCTGATCTTGATTGTGTGGGAGGAAATGCATGACTCCAGTAATGCAGCAGTTATAGAAAGGGAGTTTCGTGAGGTCCAAGAAAGATTGGAGGCAAAGAGGGAGCAAAAATGCCAAAGAATTAAGACCAATGTGGCAGCCTCATCATCACCACCACCTCCTATAATTGATGAGAACAAAAGCTCCATCAATATTTCTCAATTGGGATATGACAAAAAAGATGTTGCCCACATTGCAAGTTCATGATATTTTGTCAATATGAATGATTTTATGTTCTTAGTTTGACATTAAAAAAGATTATTGATGTTATCACAACTTTCAAAATGTCATTGAAGTTGATACTTTTGTGACACGACGTGGGGGTCAAGGTGACAACATCGGCATGGATTCAACCTAGGACACTACATGGGAATGCTCCATTGCCATAACCTAGTGTGCTTCCATACTTCATTCTATCCTTATGGGAAGGAGATGATAAAGTGCAGGGCACTTTCAAAGCTAGTCTCCTTTGTGCCTTTACCCCCATTTGGGCGCAGGTGTATTTTGGTGAGGTGGGATTTGGGACTTTCCACTTTGAAATACTAGAACATCATATTCGGGAATTTGGGAGAAAGACTAGTAGCAGAAAGACTTATTGTAGTTACTATTTTGGGTGCTTTGATAGGTGTTTACGATGCCATGCAACTTGGAGAAACATTCACAGAACCCATTGTCTTGTCATCTCAGAGAAGAGCAGCAATTTAGTCAAGCAAAGCAAGCAATTCTTTTGTAAAAAGTGCATCTGTTGGAGTATGCAAGAAATATTGTATATACATATCAAAATTTAATATATATACTTCTATTTTCCCCTAGATGTTGGGTATATTGCAATATCATTGAATTCGACTATGTAAAATTTTTGTGTTCTCATTGTAAACAAGTAGTATACATGCTTCCCCCAAAAGAATTTCTACAAAAATGCCCCAGATGCATGCAGGTGCGAATTTGAGCAAGACAAGGACCCATGTAGATCCATGCTTGAGAGTAAAGCTTCGACCCTTGCTATACATGATGCCGCTGTCTCCTTTGGTTTCATGTTCCATACATATACAATGTGCAAGTAAAGCAATTTATTAGTGAGCGGCATCTCCGCATGCAACATGGTGCATGCATGATTGGGTGGACTTGATAGCTGTGTCCTGGACATCACTAGCACAGTTGTAGCCACCGTATTGCTACTTGGTACTACAGGGAAAGCCATGCAATTGGAAAACGATATCTACTATGTATAGCTTTGAACATGTGGAAAGCTGCTAGCAAGTTTTGAGTTCTCCTGCCCCATGGTTTAAATTTCGCTCAGTTGGGGATTCTCTCTCTACATCTGCATCTGTAGCTTAGATCTCTCTCTCTCTCACACATGAGATCTCTCTTAGATGTGATCTATCTCTCAGATCTATCTATTCTCCCTGCACATCCACCTCACACTATTCCCTCTCGACACAATGTTCCCTCTCCAAGACCTCTCCATTGTGAATCGTTGTGCGTGGCAACATCATTAGTAGCATTCTCTCAGAACAGCATCAAAATGAGAGGTTTGTACCTTTCTATTTAGCTTGCCCTCATTTCCAATTCTATAATGTTGGCTAGTTCGTTTCATAAAACTTACCATTATTTCCTTGTGTAGTGAAACTCCATGCTAGAGACACGAGCTTTGAAGGCATTTTCGTAGAAAACATTGAAAATGCAGGCATGTAAAAAATGTGGTAAGAGAATGTTCATCGCATCGACAAGAGACAATAATTTTTTGGAATCGTTGTTTGTATTTGCCTCTTTCTAATGTAGTAGTGCACTTATGATGCCAGACAAATTTGGGCGCAGCTAAAAGAACCTAAAAGATTTTGATTATAGGCACAAAGATTGTGAAAATTAAGAGAATGGTGGCTCACTGGAGTGTGAAAATTAAGAGAGTGTGATGAGTCCATCAACAAGATTCCTGAGAACCTCGAGATGGATGTGGCTTAGCTTGTGTTCATTTGAAGATATTAGACCATGTGACTCAAAATTGCTACACTTCAGGATGCTTCCACTATTTTGGTTTTTTGGTTCTCTTAGAAGACTACCGTGTATGGCCTGTGTAGTGAATGCTATGACCATTTAGGAATTATAAATACAAATACCGTCATTTCTCTACAAAAGAAAAAAGGACTACTCCTCACTTTTGCAGCTATACAATCGTGGGGATCTTGTTTCCGCTTTGACTGATTTCATTGCAAAAATGCATACCAAGATGAACTTATGCACTCTGTGTCAATCTGGTGGCTCATTGGAATGTGGGACATGCAAACAAGCTCTTATCAAGGAGTATGAGTCAAAGAGAAAGTGCGAATATTGACTTAAGGTGAAGCTACAAGCAAACTCCATGGACTTGAATGTTGCAAAGTGTCATAAGATTTCTCTTGATGTTGTGAGGTACTTCAAGAAACATACACAAGGTCTACACAAGGAGCCAAAGGTTGAAATTGCCAGGAGTGTTATTGAGCACCCAATATTTTGAGAGTTGCAGGGTTCATGTTCATAGGCAATTGCAGATCATGAACAAGGTTTATTGATAAGTACACCCTCACGTACATGAAAATCCCAAAAAGCTCTAAAGAGTTGCTTTTGAAGAGGGCGAACATGATGATGGTTATGAATACCAAAGCCCAAGCCAGGAAACCAAATATTGTAGCTGTGTCAAGACGTCTAGGTGCATCATAGGAACTTCTATGCTGCTAGATCTTGAATGTGTCAGGAGATGATACCACTACGTTTGTGTGAATGATAACCACGCATAAAGGGTGCAATTACAGAAGATGTGAAGGATTTAGTGCTATCATTCTAAACTAGTAGTACACGTGTCTCACCCAATGAAAAGGATTTCTATCAAAAGCGTACAGGGAGAAAGACTTGCAAGAAACACCCATTGCATTTTCTTGAGTAGCCTCATGTTGGTGATATTCCTTTAGGTTGTATTCCTTCAAGAATCATAAGCTCATTCCTTACTTCTCTATGGTATGCTGCTAACAAGCTGTTGGTGGCTTTTAGGTTTTGTTTTTGCTAGCTACCTGTTAGCTACCATTGGCTACATGGTAGCTACCATTATGACTTGCTGCGAATAAGTACATGTTCATTACTTTTGTGTTGTTAGTCGATCATTGTTCTGCCTTTGGGTAGCTACATATGGTGGCTACCATTGCTTGAATTGCTAGGACTTGCTATGACTAGTTATCGAATGATGCAATTAGCTACCAAGTGCTACTAGTAGCACTCAACTTGGAGTTAGTTGAGTGGTGGTTACGTAGTAACTAACTAGTAGCTACCACCTCTATTAACTATGAATGCTATGATTGTTGTAGCAAATCATAGCCACCACTAAACGAATTGGTATCTATCATTAGGCATCTGAGTGCTACCAACAATACTCAAGTAGGAGCTCTATAAGTGGTTGTTAAGAAATAATTGAGTAGTAGCTACCACATGTGTCAAGTATGAGTGCTCTTGTTCTTGTAGCAAATGGTAGCCACCACTAATTGGCATGATAGCTGTCATTAGGCGCCCATTGCTTACCACCATTACCATGGATGGTGGCCAATTGCTTGAGTGGACGATACCATTTGCTGCCACTAATCAAGAGCAGGCAATTACTTGAGTGCAAGCTATGACTTGCTGCCACTAAGTGAGAGCAATAGAAACGGAGCACTTGCTACCACTTGCTACCAATTGCCACCAGTAGCTATCAATTGCTACCACTAGAAACAATGTCCAAAGAGCCACCAGTCCATTAAATCCATATGTGGTATATACCAAATGATTGTGTGGTAGCGACCATATAGTAAACGGGTAGATAATGCACCACATAGTGAAAAGCAAAAAAATTTAGTTGGTAATCAGGAACAAAGTCAGCTTTGAAGAATGCTGACCAAAGGTTTATCTATGTATCTCCAAAGGTGACCAGATTAAACATCATTGGAGGGAACATGTTACACTCAATATTCAACACTTATTTAAAAATATAATTTATGACATGCTTTCATCAACTATATTGACTGAGTACGTGTTGTCACTCAATACGTGGTAGTTAATTTAGGTGATAATTATGTGGCAATTGAATAGTTGCTAGCTATCATGAGAAATCCATTGCTGCCACTTACCTACCAAGTGCTACTAATAACAATACTCAAGTAGGAGCTCTTTAAGTGGTTGTTCCAAAATAATTGACTTGTAGCTACCACGTGTGTTGAGTCTGTGTTGAGTATGAGTGCTCATGTTCTTGTAGCAAATGGGAGCCACCACTAAATGACATGATAGTTCTCATCAGGCACCCATTGCTGCCATTACCATGGGAGGTGCCCAATTATTTGAGTGGAGGCTACCATTTGCTACTCTAACCAAGAGCAAGAAATTTTTTGAGTACAAGTTACCACTTGTTGCCACTGAGTGAGAGTAGCCATAACTCGAGAAGACAATTAAGTTCATAATCAGGAACTAAGTTAGCTTTCAAGTATGTGACCAAAGGGTCACTCAAGATGCAATGCCTATTACAAAAATCCAATTTTGGAGATGCTTTCATCAGCTACATTGATTATTTAAGTGGAGCTACCACTTGCTACCATGAAGCAAGGCAATTATTTTAGTGGAAGCTACCACTTGCTGCCTCTAAGCAAGGCAATTATTTGAGTGCAAGCTACCACTTGCTACCACTAAGCGAGGCAATTTTTTGAGTGAAAGTCACCACTTGTTGCCACAGAGCAAGAGTAGCCATAGCGTAGGAAGATAATTTAGTTGGTAATCAGAAACAAAGTCAACTTTGAATTATGGTGACCAAAGGGTTTATCTATATATCTCCAAAGGTGACTAGATTAATCATCATTGGAGCGAACATGCTGCGCTCAAGATGCAACACCTATTTAAAAATGTAACTTTGGAGATGCTTTCATCAGCTACATTGATTCTCTAAGTATTAGTTACCACTCGTTGCCACTAAGAGAGGGAATTATTTTAGTCGAAGCTACCACTTGCCTACCACTAAGCGAGGAAATTATTTGAGTGGAAGCTACTACTTGTTGCCACCACTGAGTGAGAGCATCCATAACTTAGAAAGATGATTTAGTTGGTAATTAGGAACAAAGTCAGCTTTGAAGTATGGTGACCAAAGGGTTTATCTGTATATCTCCAAAGGTGACCAGATTAAACATCTTTGGAGGGAACACAATGCACTCAAGTTTCAAGGCTTATTAAAAAATGTAACTTAGGAGATGCTTTCATCAGCTACATTGATTGAGTACATGTTTTCACTCAATACATGGCACTTAATTCAGGTTATAGATATTGAATTTGCATGATAGAACAGTAGCTACTCATGTGCTTATTGGTGGCACTAGCATAGTGCTAGATCCCTATCTACAACTGCTTGCCACTAATAAAGCAATGGTAGGTATTCTTTTGCCAGTGCATACAACTACAAGAAAAGTATCCCTTTTATGCTTTTGCTTATCAAATACAAACTTGAAACTCCCTATCTGTTAATGTTTTCCAATAAGTTTAATGAGTACTAACAAACTAATATGTTTAATGTAGGTGGAGCTCTTCCTTGCCTTCAAGCAGAGCCACCTGGAGGTACAGATTCACCAAAGGTCCTTTGAGAAGTTGAAGCCCTACTTTGTGCGCAAGCTTAAGGATCGGTACACTTCTTGTTGCATCACACATGTGCAGATGTCACTTTTGAAGGATGTTGTAAACCATGTATGACAAGTCTCTTTTGGTGTGCATGGAGCATAGTGCAATTGCATATGTGAAATTTGTGGTTCAAGTGATAGATGCAACGCAAGTGTGAAAACTTTCACAGGCGTAAGTGTGCTTTAGGAATTTGTCCTTTGCCCGAAAGCAATCTGTGCCAGCTACCATGCCCTTAAGTGCTTGACGGGACATTGCTCTTCATGTGGAGTAGGAAAAATCGCATGCTTCCCAAGGGAAGAATCATTTAGTGCACGTACAGTGTCTATAAATATATTTGACGATGTCCAAGTTGGAATCATACTTAATGGGAAAAAGAAAAAAAGGAAAGTTCTTTCATTTAAAGAGATGCAATGCAGGGAGCTTTTGGTAATGTTTAAGGACAATTTGAACAAGTTTATAAAGCATAACTTTGTCTATAGATGGCAGGCATAGCAATTCAAGGACTATCTTGTTCGCTTGCCCGAAGAAGTGGTGGTATATGTCGTAGATTTTTCAGAAAACTACACTTTCAAGAAATTTTGGAATCAATCAAATACATAGGAAGTGGAAGACGAGCACCACTCCTATGGGGGGAGATTGCACCCAGCGCACTTGTCTTCTTTTCCATTTGTGAGCTTTGAAAGGTCACACATATTCTTGTGTATAGTTTACACTATGTTTTTCAATGATTGTAGGTTCCGTGAGTGATTCTTTTTGTACAATTGGTGATTGCTTCCTCGAGTAGGCCTCCCAAAGAAAACTTGTTGAAAAATTATCCAATCAAGAAGACTCCATGACGCTCTTTGAAAAATTCTTTCCAAGAAGTGGCACAAGAGGCTTATGCTCAAGGTAACTATATTTCTATGTTTAACTTTGTTGTCTTCACAAGTAATATTTTTTTATTCGTCTTCTTCTTCTTTTTGCATTTAGTGAAGAAGCTTATACGAGAAAATCTAGAGTATGTCAATTTTAAGTCAACAATTACCTCTCATGTGCAACACGTTACTAAATCTGTGATGTGAGACATTCAATGGAGAAATCCTCTCCATCAACAAGAGGCATATTTAATGTTATGAACATTTATTCAAACTAAGCAGGTGTTGAACCAATAAGTGTTGTTTTGTTACAACGGCATTGGATTTGAAAAAACTTTATGATATAAAATACCTAGGTTTTGCTACAATGGCATTGGATTTGAAAAACCTTTATGATCTAAAATATTTAAGTTTCTTTGTTGCAATTTATAAAATCTTATTGATTGTATAATTTTTAAAATTAATGAAATCTTAATAATTATAGAATTTGCAAATTTGTGTCTTCATAATCATATAAAAAATTTGAGGAAAAATGTAAAATAGTAATGTCATTTATGTTATTATGTTGTTAATAATGTGTTTCAATGTATCTTTATATCTTTTGGTGTAATGTAGTTATGCCATAAGAATGGTTAAATGTTATGGTTTTACAATTTACTATTAATAAACAAAAATTTCGTATTATTGAACATAAACAAAGACATTTGAAGTATATTCTTTGTCATAAATGTTCTTCTCATATCTGTATTTGCAGCAAGCAAGCAAATTTTGTCCAAAGAAGAAAATAAGGAAGTTGACTCTTACAATGGAACTAATGAGGCTAACAACTTCTAACTGTCAACCCATAATTTCCCTTCCATTGCAAAAGCCATTATTCCATCCAAAGATAACTTTGTAGGGGGAGGCAATTCATTGTTGTTGTTAAGCATTACTCAACTATCAGATTGTGCACCATATAGATTTGTTTCTGAGGGGAAATTACTTTGCAAGTATGGCACATCCAAAGTGACAAATACAAAATATCCCACATCCTTGAAAGGATACTTGACTGACAAGTTGTGTTCCCATACTATCACGTTGCTCATACGTTCTACTTACATTCACCAATTTGTCAATTTCTTACAAATTGGAGAGTTCTATAGAATAGAAGGAGAAAGCATTGTGTCAAGAGGAACAAGTGAAAGTGGAACTTCAAAATTCTCTTTACTTGTTGAGTCTATGAGAGGAGAACCTTTTGAAGGCAACCTTCACTTGCTACCCGATCACTCAATTTTGCACATATGTTCTGTGGGCTGCTGAGATGATCAACTATGGCAAATTGACAATATCTAGTGTGATGGGAACACTTGCAATTGTAATTATTAAACTTGCAAGTGAAGAAGTCATGGAAGACCAAATCATTGTTGGGGACGGTCCAAGAGATGAGGACAGAGCTACAGTAAGTTAGATTGTTCATTCATCACATTTCTTGTATCCATTACATTATTTTTTTGTTCATTACAACTTTCATGCTTGTTAACTTGTGTTGTTGTAGTTGTCCTTTGTGAATGAAAGAAAATCCACTTTCACTCAGCTTATACAAGAGTTTAACAAAGAGGGTTTTGTTATGTACATCTTGAAGAATGTGACATTCTTGAAGGCCAAGAGAACAATTTGTGTCTTTTATTTCACCATCTTAGCAAAAATTCCAGATGGTCCAATCAAAGATGACTTGAAAGCAGATTTTGTTAGCCAAGTGTCACGACTAGGCTATGGAACTAAGGTAACAATCTTGACTTGTAGTTTTATTTTCTTTTTTTGTGACATGCATTAACACCCAACTTATTAAATTGCAAGTATTCAAGAAATTTTTGCACCTTACCAATGTCAATGTAGACTTGCTTGACTACGTTTGTGAGGCTTGTGGAGGTGTTCATGTTAGCAGAGATCACCTTCGTCCTTATTGCTATTCTTGCAAGAGTGCTCAAAACATTGTCTAAGTTCCTTCATTAACTGCAGATATTGTCCAACATGGTGAGGAGCAAGTACCAATACACATTCGAGGACCATATGTTGACATTGTTCTTCGTTTGCCTGTTCCCTTCCTTGAATTGTATGAAGAAGATCTTATGATGGCACATAGCAGACTTAAGACTTCCAAACCTAGTGGAAGCTTTACTATTAATAGCTCTAGCTTTGTTATTGCACTTGATACAAATGCATGATGTACTCTTCCATTGTAATAGCATGCTACTTTAAAACTTTCGCTACTCGATTCTCCAATTCTTTGTAAATTTACTTCTAACAATCTAAAGTTTCAAACTGTCAAATTTCTATTGTCATTGAAGAAGTCCAATCAAGACACTATGGACATACAAGAGCATTTGCAAACAAAACAGTTAGCAAATAATTCGAATTTCAACTTGAGATATCCTATGAACACAAATGTTGTCATGTGTCTTCTAGAGTTCTTTCGTGCTCTAACATATCAACTATTGCTAAGTGCCATATTTGACAATATCATGTCTACATCATTTGAGACAATTAAAACTCCATGGCACATGTTGATAACAATGCATAAAGATGCATTCTTGACAATTGATAATGTTCAAAATTTAGCCCAAAATTTCTCTACATATCGTGCATTGATAGTAGATATCCTTCAACATTTTCATTCCATGTTTGGAACATCATTTACTTTGTTATGCTATGATGGAATAAAGCTTTCAAAAAAGACTACAATAGGAAGGAGCAAACAACGTGTTACAAACACTTTATTGTTGGATGAGTCAAGCCACCTTTTCACAATCACCCCATTGATTCATTTGGATGGTAAGCATGCCTACAGAGTATGGACTAAGCAAGATGAAGCATAGCTAAAAGAGCTTGTCCTACCAAACCTGCAAAATATATTACATGTCTATTTAATAGCCATTGGTTGCAAATTGATTATACAATGAAAGTTACTTTAGACAAAATATACAAGATAAGGAGGATTGTACTTGTACCTATTGGTGTTCCTAACAAAAAAACTCACCAAAAGAAACTCCAACATGCAGCATAAACCTTTGTGCACACTAAAGAAAAAGGAATCACAATTCTTGTGAAGAACAATATGCAAAAGAATTTTGGATACTCCAAGTTTCCCATGTATCTTTTGTGGTTCATTGAAATTCTTTCCACATGTAAGAAAATAAAAGGCAGACATGGGAATATTTCTCCAAGCTAATGGGTTAAATATATTGAACACCCACTCATCACAACAAAGTTTTTATGTTCCCTTGCTATAAAGATATCAAAAATGAGAAAGTTCCATTAACATGAAAATGGTTGAACCTAAAAAACATACAATGACATTGAAGAATGCTTAGTCTCCATTAGAATTCCATTTGCACAAATTCAAGAATTAATATATGAAGGTCAATATGGTCTACATGGAAGTGTTGTAAATGTATTTGCAGACGTTGACAGAGCCCAACAGGTGTTGCCAAGATTCTTAAGCGAACATGACACTATTGTTGCAATTAAGTGGAAACTCTCATACAAATATAGTTATATGAGTGGCATAATGCGAGTAACATTCACAATGCTTGCACTAAATGAGCTATTGCCAACACCCCTTTATAAAGAATACAATGTCAATGTAAATCCTCTTTGGGAAGACCATATAAAAGTCATACAAACACAAGACAAAACATATCGAAACAATGGAGATGGTTATGAAGAGACACCAAAAGAAGATCTCTAGATAGATACTTTGGTTCATGGAATATATACCAGTCGACATGTTGTTGACTATGAAGATAAGACTATTGCCATTGCTCTTTCTGAGGGCTTCTCTCCATTAAGCATCTTCAAAGACAAATTTTGTGAAGAACTAGCATTCCCCAATCTATTATATGGCAGTCAACAAAACTACAACATTCCTGAGTGTACTTCATACCAAAAAATTGTGTCTGTGAAGCTAACCAATGTGAACCATTGATTTGCATTATCCATAGATAACCTCTTCTTCAAAATAATGAAAATTTTAGTACATTAAGTACTATCCTGATCTTGGGTTTGTATGCGCAAAGCCTAGGCAAAAGGGAGAGCACTACAAGTGAAGGATGCTCTCTTACATACAAACATTGAAAAACTTATTCAATCCAACATAGGCTATCGAGACTTCTCTCATCTTCAAACATCAACTGACTACAAGTACCATCTCAAAAAAAACCTTTTTGCAATGTTAAGACAATTGGGGTCCCCATCTTTCTTTGTCACACTATCTGTCGACCGCTGCTGTCGAGAAACTATGGCAACCATTAATAGATTTTCTTGAAAAGCTAAACTCAAGAGCACAAAGGAACAAACATTCTAATCCAAATGTAGAACTATGACACCTAATTTGATTAGACCCAGTGACTATCGCACAATATTATGTTCATAGATTTCAAGCCCTTAAGAACTTGCTCAAAAAAGATCACAACATACTAGGAAAGTTAAAATGATCACTTCTTTGTTGCATAATTTCAAAATAGGGGGAAGTCAACATGACCATGGTCTTCTTTGGATAGAAGACACACATGTTTTTGGTGTGTCCACAAGCACTCAAATTGAAATGTTTGTTGATAAGTACATTTCAGCAAACATTTCTTTGTTTCCCTTCAAGTGAAGAGAAATCCAAACACATAAACATTGTAAAACATGCTACAAAAAAGGGAAAAAATGCAGATTTTGGTTTACACAACCACCTATGGCAAACAAGTTAGTACTACTGCCACTAGAAGTTGACTCCAACGACAATGTCCTAAGAAAGAACATGAAGTACATTAAATTATTGTTGATGGAAGATAAGACATTGTCATTTAGACTGTAACTCTTTTTTAACTGCACATAAGTTACAAAATGGCAATATATTTTGACTCTACGAGCTTATGTTTTGTAACCAACATTGTTCTTGAGAAGGGAACCCAAATACATATACAATCCATCTTTGTCAAAGTTTTGGGTTGTACACATCGATGTACATTTTATATTGTATCCCCATGGAGCTACTGCATACTTCACATCTTACATAACAAAAATAGACAAAGAGACCACAGAAGTAGTGAAAGCCACTTTGTCACAAAGCATAACTTCCAATGCAGCACCAAGTGAGCATATTAGATGTGTTGGAAATGCAATCTTAAATACCCAACACATAAGCTCACAACAAGAATGTACTTAGCTCTATCCTTACCCCACTGACAAGCTCGTTAAGACAATTTCAATATATTAACACAAATGAATAAAGAGAAAAAAAGAAAAAACTTAATTAACTTGAAAGAACTTGGTAAATGAACTAAATAAAGTTTTAAATTTTTTTTTTAAAAAAACTTAAGAAAAGGGGGGGGGGGTTAGAAGGTGAGTTTTAAGGGGAATTAGAAGGGATTTTAGAAGGGAAAATTTAGAAGAGAAATATAAATAGAGAAGGGCTATGGAAAAAAAGAAAGGGGGAAGGGATTAGACCCATTAAATCAATCAATAAAAAATAGGAATAATGAAAAAAGTAATGAATAAAAGTAAGAATAAAGAGAATAAATTAAAAAACCTTAATTAACTTGAAAAAGCTTAGTAAATGATTTAAATAAAGTTTTAAAAACTTTAAAAAGCGGGGGGTGGTTTAGAAGGTGAGTTTTAAGGAGAATGAGAAGGGATTTTTAGAAGGGAAAGTTCAAAAAGAAAACCATAACTAGAGAGGAGGGAGGGGGAAAAAGAAAGGGGGAAGGGAATTAATAACTAAAAAGGAAAGAAGGGGGAGGGGGGAGCAGGGTAAATTTAAAGGAGTAAAAGGTGGTTAATGAAGTAATTGAAAGTGAACCTATGAGTCCATAGTTTGGAGAGGAAGGGCAAGGGAGGTTGCATTGAAATGGAACCGAATGGTTTTAGTTTGATCACGGTTGAAGAGGGGAACAAGGTGATGTGATGGAAGGCCTTTGATGGCAGTTGCCTAGTCAAACACCTTGAATGCAAAACCCAAGAATCAATGCACAGAGGTGTAGATAGTTCGGTGGAATAGGGCCGCGAGGAGACCACAGTCATGTGTAGGAGGGCAGAGAATGGAGGCAATGAAGTTGCAAAATGGGGGAGGGAGAGCAGACCGCACAGTGGGCACAATCAGCGCGTGTACGGGTATGGAGGTAGCACAAGAGTAGGAGAGATTTGTGAGGGGGTACATAACGTGATGGGGTTTAAATAGATTGGTATTGTGTCGGGGAAGTCAAATGTGTGAGTAGATGGAGCGACCTTCTCGAGGGGATTTAGATAGTCAGGAAAGAGTGAAGATCGAGGGTCGAAAACCCTAGTGCTAATCACGGGAGAGTCGGAGGCCTTTGGGGGGGGATGTCAAATGGGCTTATATTAAAAAATGACGCATTATACTTGGGATATGAAAATAAAGGGAGGATGTTAACGTTAGAAATAGGAAAGGAGTGAATGAATATAACTTAAGCTAGGGAGAGAAAAGAAAAAAGGCAAATACTTTAAGAAAGATAGATGTAGAAAAGGAATATAGATAGTAAAAAAATAGAAAAATAAAGAAAATTATGAGAAACTTTAAAAAATGAAAAAAATAAAAAGGTTTTTTTAAATGAAGATAATAATAGTAAGCAACAGGTAGGAAAATAGTAATAATATTAAAGGGAAAATTTAAGTAGAGCAAAAAAAAAAAAAAAAAAGAAGATAAGAAATAAGCAAAAATTACACAAAAAATAAGGAGAATTGGGAAAATTAAACAAAAAAGAAAAATTAAGAAAAGAGTAAAAAAAGGAAAAAAGGAAAAAATGAAGGAAAATATTTTTTATCTTTATTAAGAATTAAGGAAATAAGAGGAAAAGGAAATAATTGAGGGAAGTGGGAAAAAGGGGGGAGGGAGGGGGGGGGGGGAAACAGAAAAAGGGGGGAATAAAGGAGGAAGGGATCGAAAATGTGTATATGTGCATGTGTGTGTGTGTGTGTGTGTGTGTGTGTGTGTGTGTGCATGTGTATGCGTGTGCACATGTGTGTGCACGTATATGTGTGTGTGCATGTGCGTGTGCGTGTGCATGTGCATTTGCATGTGCATGTGCATGTGTGTGCATGTGCACTTGCGTGCATGTGTGTGTGTGTGTGTGTGTGTGTGTGTGTGTGTGTGAGCATGTCCCCCTTAACGAGGATTCACAAATGTCCATACATCCTCCAAATGATTTAGCCTTTGGTCACTATTTACTTTAGAGAGTGTGGACATTGTTTTGTTCAGCTCATAAAGGATTCTTGGTTCAATGGCCCACTTTTTCATATGTCCACACCTTGGGTAGCAGCCTAGGGAGGTTGCCCTAGTGGATAGGAAAATCTTTTTGGATGTCTTATTAAATACTGCCATATTCCTATCACAGATCCATGGGAAGATGTTTGTGAATCCTACCTTAGTGACATAGTCTATAGCCACCAATATGTATTTTTCATGGGCCTCTTTGGTTGGAGAATAATGGGGCCTATAAAATCAATGCCCCATATCTTGAATGGTTTGAGTGGAATAATAGGGTTCATAGCAATGTTATCATGGTGCATGGGCTTACTCATAGGCTAATAGACATCACACATAAGACCTTACAATCCCATAACACGTGAGGCCACCAAAAGCTTGCCAATATATCATTCAACTCACGGCTAGGCTATAAAAATGGCCTCCACACACATCATCATGGTAGCCATGGGTGATCATTGGGGCTTAATGAGATAGTATATAATGATGGCTAGACTTGACTGTATGGTACAACCTCCTTTGCCAAATTTATACATTTTGTTGGTATTCGTCCTTGAAGGATATGCCCCTAGCTAAAATATTTTGCAATTCCAAAGTCCCACTCATATATTGCTTCCAAAGTATATTGCATTTGCTAGAATAAAGAAGTAATAGAAAAATTATCACACCCATTTCTTTATCTTTGGTATCGTTGGTCCGTCAAAGGTGGTCAACTAATTGATGTGGCTTTCCCTAGCTTGAGAATCTTTCTAAATTGGAACTCTTGCAATATGAAAAGCCAAATTGTAATCCTTCTTGTTAAGGTTGGTTTTAAGATTAGATAGTTCAAGGCTTTGATGGTCTACATTGAACACAAAGGAAATGGCTAACAAGTAGTGCCTATATCTTTGAACTGAGGCTTCATCAAATGATGAGGACAACTATTGGCTTTAGACCTGCTATTTATGTGTAGCTGTTGTAAGCCCAAATAGTCATAAAAAACCAGAGATGTTCAATACATTGTACTCTAGGGTAAAGATTATAGTGTATGAATCCCATTAGGCGGTAGCATCATGCATTTTAAATAGAATTCATGAGTAACCATTGCTAGTCTCAAAGCCAATAGCATAAATAGTATGTCAATTGTTACCAAGGCTACCCCAGACAATTCCCAATTTCTATGTCTATCTAGACCTACAATTTCTATTCAACAATCTATAGCATGTTTTTTAGAGGTATTCATAGCTAAATAATTCTTATAGAACAAAAGCAGGATTATAGCAGAGGCTGCTTCATGAGAGACACTTGAATTGTTCATATGTCTCAGTGCCAATCTAAATGAAAAATCTATAACAAAAATAAGAAAAGCACCAGCCTGTGCAAAATGGAACTTGCAAGGAAAAATTGATTCTTAATCAGGGAAAATCACTACAAGATAGTTTAAAAGTTTTGAGCCACCCAAAGTAAAATATATTCTTTTTGAAGTTTGAATAGCAACACTAGCACAACCCTCAATAATAACAGCTCCAAAAAAACTTGTAGTGATTTTTTCTATATCAATATTCTATTCATGTGTGAGGTTGCAACTTTGTGTCCACCAACCTCAACACTTTGAGATATGTAGCATTAGTGAAATTGGTTTCCTTGGTTGGAAATTTCAATATGCTCTATAGAAGAAACTGTACCAATGAAATATTTGTTTGTATCAGAGTGTCCTACCACACCCATGAGCCACAAAGACTAAAACAAAATAGGTTGCTAAGAAGGAAGATTAGTCACAATAGAGGCCCATTAGATTCTATTTCGTTGATAGTAGTCACCTCTATGTATTCACTCAAAAAAATAATTTGCTTAATATACTTAAATTCCAAAGACTTCTGAGGCAAGCTAGTTGCTTAATAAAAGTCTCTCAATTGCCCTATTCATTAAGTAAAGGGTCAAGCAAGATCAGCAAGATTTTGTTTTGAATCTCTTCAGGAATCAAAAGGGTTGAAAAGCACAAGCTACCTCCTAATTCAACTTGAATCAAGAAGAGGATTTGGAGCTGCAAAATGACCAAGAAAGATCATAGTTCATACAAGCATGGTGACTACATGGTGTGGAGGATTACCAAAAAGCGAACGAGGAAAAGTGAGAAACCCAAAAAAAGTGAGTAAGAAAAAGTGAGCGAGCAAAAAAAAAAATCAAAATAAAACAATAATAGATTGACAAATCCTTATTTTAGCAACAACTGTCTAAGTTCTTCAAAAGTCCATGAGAGAGTTGGACCTATGTCATTGCCAAGGCATCATTAGTTAAGACGCACCCTATCTTCGCTCACTTTTACTCATTCAATTTTTTGTAATCCTCCATAATCAAGGTCTCTGTCTCCACCAACATAAGTGAGATCACCAGTGAAATCTTCCACACAAGTTAAAAGTTTCATACGACTTCTTGAATGGAATAGTCCACATTACATGCATGTGCAAATGCTTGGTTTTTGAAACTCTATTCACTCTCGGAACAAAACCCATGTTTTTCTATTTGCAAAGAACCCTCCCTAATGAATCACTCTTACATCCCACCAATCCAAAAATATATAAAGACTAAGTACATCCCTTTCTTTAAAATGAATTAAATTCCAAAACAAATAAATCTTTGCTTATAGAAGTCAATGGTAGAAGCCAAAATAGACAACATATTGACATGGTCCCTATTAGGTAAAATTTCCTCAAGAAATCAGCTAATTGTTTATTAAATTCACATTTTGAAGCATGAAGTTTTACTAAATGGTGCAAAAGGTCATGATAATCATCTAAATCATGCCTTGCCATTTGTTTTGATATGTAACATGACCCCATTTGGATTTGTAAATCAAAAGATACAGGACGTCAAAATTCTCACCTTTTGGGCCAAAAGAGGGAGCGCGTTACCCTCTTTTGGCCCAAAAGGTGAGAATTTCGATGTCCTGTATCTTTTGATTTACAAATCCAAATGGGGTCATGTTACATATCAAAACAAATGGCAAGGCATGATTTAGATGCTTATCATGACCTTTTGCACCATTTAGTAAAACTTCATGCATCAAAATGTGAATTTAATGGAATTTTTGCCAGTTTGTTGCACCAAATTTAGAGCAAGGCCGCTCATGATAGGAGCATGTTAGAACTCTATTTATATATTGGGACAAAAAAATCAAATGTTTTCTATGCAAGTTCTTCTGATAAAAATACATAGAAAACTTTTACCAAGGTAGACTTTCAACCTACTTTCAATAACATGTTATGATCATGTTCGATGTTGAAGTTTTTATTGAATGATGCCCTACAACTATATACTACTTGTTGGTAGCCAAAGTATTTCTATGCAAGCTCATCTCATGAGAATAAATAACACTATCACTAATGTAGACATACAAGCTTATGTTATAATAATCATCTTCAAAATTATGGTGATATAATAAAGCTTTATTAATAACGATCACTACATACATATAGTTAGATTATGTTTTTCTCAAGTGATGCGCTTCAACTATATAGTACCTATCGTTGATAGCCAAAGTATTTCTATTTAAGCTCATCTCATAGAATATAGAACACTATTACTAGTGTTCACTTGTAATATTCTGTTATAATCATGTTCAATGTTGAGTAAGCACTATAAATCTTTATTAATGATGAGTACATACATACAATGAGATTATATGTGTTGGTAGCCCAACCATTTCTGCTTTGCTCGCTTTTCCTCGCTCGCTTATTTGGTCTTGCTCGCTCGACATCGCTCGCTGGATTGACTGCCTCCATAATTTTGAAAGATTGTTATAACATAAGCTTGTAAGTCTATATTAGTGATACTGTTATTTATTCTCATGAGATGAGCTTGTATAGAAATGCTTTGGCTATAAACAAGTAGTATATAGTTGAAGTGCATCATTCAATAAAAACTTCAACATCGAACATGATCATAACATGTTATTCAAAGTTTACCTTGGTAAAAGTGTTCTATATATTTTCATCAGAAGAACTTGCATAGAAAACAATTGATTGTTTTTGTCCCAATATATAGATAGAGTTCTAACATGCTCCTATTACGAGTGGCCTTGCTCTAAATCTGGTGCAAGAAACTAGCAAAAATTCCACTAAATGCACATTTTGATGCATGAATTTTTACTAAATGGTGTAAAAGGTCATGATAATCATCTAATTATGCCTTGCCATTCGTTTTGATATGTAACATGACCCAATTTGGATTTGTAAATCAAAAGATACAGGATGTCAAAATTCTCATCTTTTGGGCCAAAAGAGGGAGTGTGTTAATGCGCTGCCTGTTTTGGCCCAAAAGATGAGAATTTAGGACGTCTAAATTCTCATCTTTTGGGCCAAAACAAGCAGTGTGTTAACGCACTCTCTTTTGGCCCAAAATATGAGAATTTTGATGTCCTGTATCTTTTGATTTACAAATCCAAATGGGGTCATGTTATATATCAAAATGAATGGCAAGGCATGATTTAGATGATTATCATGACCTTTTGCACATTTAGTAAAACTTCATGCATAAAAATGTCAATTTTATAGAAAATAAGTCGATTTCTTAGATTCGATCTAGAGGAAAGTTAACCTCATAGGGACCATGTCAATATGTTGTCTATTTTGGCTTCTACCATTGATTTTTATCAGCAAAGATTGATTTGTTTTGGAACTTAATTCGTTTTAAAGAAAGGGATGTACTTACTCTTTAGATTTTGTTGGATTGATGGGATGTAAGAGTGAATTATTAGGGAGGGTTTTTTGGCAAACAGAAAAACATGGGCTTTGTTCCAAGAGTGAATACAGTTCAAAAACCAAGTATTTGCACATGCATGTAATGTGGACTATTCCATTAAACAAGTCCTATGAAACTTTTGACTTGTGTAGAAGATTTCATTGGTGATTCACTCATGTTGGTGGAGAGAAAGAACTTGATTATGGAGGATTACAAAAAATTGAATGAGTAAAAGCGAGCGAAGATAGGGTACATCTTTACTAATGATGCCTTGGTAATGACCTAGTCCAACTCTCTCATGGATTTTTAAAGAACTTAGACGATTGCTCAAATAAGGATTTTTCAATCTATTATTGTTTTATTTCGATTGTTTTTTTTGGCTCGCTCACTTTTTCTTACTCGCTTTTTTTGGTTTGCTCACTTTTCCTCGCTCGCTTTTTGGTAATCCTCATAATTATGGTGATACTATAAAGCTTTATTAACGATCAGTGCATACATATAGTGAGGTTATGTTTTTTTCAAGTGATGCACTTCAACGATATAGTACCTATTGTTGATAGCCAAAGTATTTCTATTTCAACTCATCTCATAGAATATAGAACACTATTACTAATGTGCACTTGCAATATTATGTTATAATCATATTCAATGTTGAGGAAGCACTATAAATCTTTATTAATGATTACATACATACATACAATGATATTATGTATTGGTAGCCCAACCATTTCTCCTTTGCTCACTTTTTCTCGCTCACTTATTTAGTCCTGCTCGCTCGACATTGCTCACTTGATCGATTGCCTCCTTAGAGCTATTAAGTTTCAAATGCAAGTTGTGCCCTCAAAAAATAAGGGTCAAAGGCTCTTCAAAATTGATACAAACACTCACCAGCACACCATAGGGTATATCAAAAGTGTCAACACGACTAAGCTAGCCAGCTATTAAGTTGCTACAAATTAGTCATGGAAACTCTACCTCATGATCTTTCATGAAATTTCCATAATTATTCAATGTCCCAAGCTATAAGGAAGAAAACAAAGAATACATTATCAAAGCTAGGCCTTAAATATGAAGGGTGGCCTAGAATTTCATTTTGAAGGGTAATTTAGAAGTACTCCTTTTAGTTGATATGTTTTTTATCATGAAGGACAAGTCACATCCTAGGAGTCAAATTACAAAATCCAAATAATAAGGCTAGTCTACAAGGCCACCCAAATGAATACAAAATACCAAAGAAAAAAATTCAACGACAATCAACCATCATATCGGTAACAATCATCATAGCTGCAAAGTTGTTTCAAAAGGATATCCTTTCCTGCCTTGTGACTAACAAGGGTTGTACCATGGACATCATCTCCCTTTCTACATTCTTCACCTCCATTAGATTTTCCTTTAGTTGTTGCTTTAGGCACTTGATTCACTCCTCTACTCCATAGCTAACTTTTCAGCTTCATTTGCCTTTGCCTTGGCTGCCTTAGTTTGCAGCCATATTTGCAATTACCTTGTGTGTATTGCATATGCATCAGATTGTGCCAATTGTGCCTTGGCTTCAGCATTATCTTTGAGATGTCACTCAAATATTGCATTTGAGTGTTCTTCATCGGATCTCTCTGTATCTTCCTCATCTCCTCATCACTTTTGCATAGGTGAATCAGAGGGACATTTCCCCACAACTACATTGCAATCTCATTTGCCGGAGGCAATAGTGGAGACTTGCACTCAAAATGATTCTTTAAGTTGGCTAACAAGGTTCTAATTATCACCTTTCAATAGTAGACTTGAGTTCCACACATCTACTCTATTGCGACTTGAACTTGCTAGTACTTTGGGATTCCTTGATTATCTAAAAAAAAAAGGCTCATTTTCTTTAGTTCTTTCTAACTTCTTTTGGCAAGGTCAAAAATTTGACTCCACAATTGTTGCTAACCTACATAGGGGTGAATTCCTTAATGGGGGGCCAGTTTCTTCCATGGATGCTCTAAAAAACTAGCCTACAAACTGCCTTAGGGACTTTGAGCATGTCCTCAACTATCTTTGTGTTGATGTGGACTATAGCACCCCCACATACATTATATTTCTCCTTTGCATGAACTTCTCTCATGCATCTTGAAAAGCTATTGATTGAGGGATCATTGGCTGCATTGGATGTTGTGATTGCAAGATTAGCTAGAGCAGTGGAACCACTACATGTTGTAGAGGAGCTGATGCCTAGAGGGTACTGGACCTCAGAGTGTGCCTCTAAGATTAGTACAAGGAACAAAATTTGTAGGGAGAAGGCTTGGGAGGTACAAGGATTGCAACAAGAACATAGAAGTGTAAGGAGTAATCAAGAGAGGATGTAAGGCTTACAAGGAGAGTGCGTCTCTAATTCTATCCACCACAGCGGAGGGACCCAAGACTTGTAGGGTCCTAGTAGAAGGCTTGTGATGTGCAAGGTGTTATCAGTTTGGCTCTTACCTCGCCCTCGTGGGTCCGTCCATGGTAACACCTCACCATATGACCCTAGTCAAAGCCGTACTAGATATGCCTTTATGACTAGAGTAAGGCATGGATCTGGAGGATGGTTGAGTTAGGCCATCAGAAGGATATCTCCACATAGGAGTGGGAACCATCTTAGGAGCCACTTGTGCAAGTGCACTTTGGAGATGGAAGAGATCCATTGAGCAGAACCTTGGAGTCTATTATTTTATTGCATGTTCCCCCTTTTTGGATTATGGATTGATTGAGGATTGAAAGTCATTCATGTTTTGAGTTGATTCTTGGACTGGATCCTCTAGTTTTAATAGTCATTTGTCTCCCTCTTTCTCTCTTAGTTCATTACGCTTGGTTGGAAGGGAATCTTTTCCCACTTTGTACTCTCAATCTTCCTTTATCCACATCCTCATGAAGAATATTCTTTGCATTGGGTGCTAATCTCTTTATAACGATGACTTTTTGCACTATTTTGCAAAAGCTTCGCTCACAAAACGACTGTCTTGTAATAGTTGTGCAGCCAAACCTACATACCTTTGGTAGCCCCTCAAGTAGGCCCATGTTAGTTCCGTAGCCTTGTGATCCCTAGCCCCCCTCCTCTATTGTGTCATGCCATATCTTGCCGAGCTTTAGAACTATTTTGGTTGGGGTCATCTCTTCATCATCATAGGGGTGTTTGGGTGCTATTTGAAGGGGAGGCATGTTTTATTGCCATTGGTGTCATTTATGAAGCACGCTATAAGCATGAAACCCTTAGCACAAGTAGTTTAAGGGAGCTTATTTCCCACTTGAGCACTAATTGACAACAGAGGGGGACTACGAGAATAACTCTTTTGGCATGCCCTCTAGGGAAGGCCTTGGTAAAGTCACCCTCCCTTAAGAAAGGGAAAATTCATTTTTCCTAAATTTTCATTGCTTTTTTTGTGACCATGTGATCTCCTTGCTCCCATTTCCTCCCTATTTTTCTCTTCTTTCTATTTCGGGCAAGCCTAGTGCATTACATTCACTAACTTTCACATTTAGACAACTTCTCTTTTCCTATACTTAAGCTCACAGTTTGATAGTTTCTCTTATCTCACGCTTGGTTCCCTAGCCAAGCATAAGAGATCAAAGAAGAAAAAGAGAAAAGAAAGGCTCTTGTTGCGAAAGCAAAGGTCTGAAATAAGATGGAATTTGTTTGTGGGAGTTCTAGGATCTCTTTTTTGAGTTCCTGATATCTCTTGTGAGAATTGTGGTTTTGGCCTTTGTATCTTTGTTTGTGGAGTTCTAGGAACTCCTTGGTGGGTTCCTTAGATCTCTCATGAGAAATGTGATTTTGTTTTGTGTTTATCTATGATGTTAAAGTAAATTTATTTCTTTGTGTCTTAGTTTAATGGAGTTTCATTCTCACACTTTCTTTGAATGAATATTTAATATTATTTCAATAGAATGTCAAAGAATACAAAGAGTTTTAAAGGTGTCTATGAATTTAGAGTTTTAAAGGTTATTAGAACACTTGTGTCATTCTTACACTTTCTTTTGAATTCAATATTATTTCAATAGAATGTGAATGAATGATTTCCAATTTGAGTATATTCTTGAAAAAAAATGAATCCATGTCTCTTGATTTTCATTACTCATTCTTAAACTTTCTTTTGAATGAATATTTAATATTATTTCAATAGAATGTGAATGAATGATTTACAGTTTGAGTATGTTCTTTCAATAGAAATGAATATCCATGTCTCTCAGTTTTCATTACTCATTATTACACTTTCTTTTGAATGAATATTTAATATTCTTTCAATAGAATGTGAATGAATGATTTATAGTTTGAGTATCTTCTTTCAAAAGAATATGAATCCTAGTCTCTCAATTTTCATTACTCATTCTTACACTTTCTTTTGAATGAATATTTAATATTCTTTCAATAGAATGTGAATGAACCATTTACAACTTTAGTATATTCTTTCAATAGAATATGAGTCCATGTTTGTGAATGAATGAAATACAATTTGCATTTACACCTTTTTTGAAAGAAAATCTTATATTCTTTTTAAAAAATGTTTAAAAATGAATTATCATATTCTAGCGAGGATATAATCTAATGTGAATGAAATATAATTATTGATGAGTGAAAATAATCTTGTTTTTTGATAATGATATTTGAATGAATGACAATTAATATATTGCATTCTTGAAAGTGTTTTTTAAAGTATATGTGTTGCTTTTGACAAAATGTATATTGCAATATGTTTCTATTATATACACAAATTAATATTTTTGGATTTTGTTTTTTTTGCAACTTCACAAGCATGGTGTGTGGCAAGATTTGGTCATATGTGATGGAGATATGAGAAGTGCATGCCTCGGTCTCCTTCGTGCAGTGTAAATATTGTGAACAAAAGTTCACGGGCGGTTCTACTCACATCAAGCAACATTTTCTCAGAATTGGCACTGACATTGAAGCTTTCTCATGCACTCCTTCTGATGTTCTTCTATTATGAAAATTGTATTTAGAGAAAGTGAAAAAAGTGGTTAATCTGACCGTGATAAGGAATCATCCAAGTCCTAATGTGAGCACTGAGGTTGATGAGACTGTTGAAGGAGAAGCATCGATAGATGTGAGGGGTGTATCAATACATGAAGGTGATGTAGATTTGCTAGAAATTGGGTAGCAGGTGAGTTTTGACGTGACTAATGTCTGTCAGGTAAAGAAGAGAAAAAGGGGAGATCAATCATCTAAGGAGGATGGTTTTCTTTGACAACAAGTGCATGAAGAGCACTTAAGATGGACAAAAGCATTTGTAAAAAATGGTTTACCATTCAATGTCATGTGAGAGATGAGACATTTTGTAATGCCTTGAACTCATGTGCTAGACTAGGATTTGTTTTGCTGGATTATAATAAAATGCATACGGATCATCTTGATAGAGTTAAACAGACTACGGTAGACTGCTTTTAAAAAAAGATATTGGATTTTATTCCTACATATGGTTGCACTCTTGCTTTTGATGGATGGACTAGCAAGCAAGCCAGACTCTTGATAAATGTAATGTGCATTACTCCCAAGGGAACAATGATTTTGGAGAGTATTGATATGCCTCTAAAAGAAAAAACTTCACCATATATTGTAAAAATATACAAAAGAGCAATTCATAAAGTTGGTGGCAGTGAAAATGTTACTGCATTAGTAAAACAGATAATGCATTAAATTATAAGACCGTGGGTGAGATGACCATGGCAAAGTATCCCACTCTGATATGGGTGCCATGTGGTGCTCATACTCTCAACTTATTGTTGAAGAATATTGGACAATTTCCATTTGTGCAACAAGTGCTACAAGATGCTAATGCTGTAGTGAGTTTTATAAAGAGCCATCAATACTTACATGCAGTATTCAAAGGGCACTCTATGAAGCAACTAAAGCAGTTTTGTCAAAGTAGATTTGCCACTTCTTTTTTGGTTCTTGCTAGATTGTTGGAAGTGCACCAAGCTTTAGTCGAGACTATTGCTGATACATGATGGGCGAATTAGCTTAAGAAAAAGATGCAGTACAAAATACCAGGCAGTAAATGTGTATATCTTGTGCAATCAACAATATTCTGGAAAAATGTAGAAAGAATAAAAGGTGTGGAGCCATTTGTGATAGTGTTGAGAATGGTCGACGATGATGCCTTTGTTATGAGTAAAGTGTATTGGAAGATGTCTAAAGCAATAGGACAAGTTAAAGAATTCGTGCGCTTTGCACCTAGGGAAAAGAAACAAGTGGTGTATTTGGCCAATAAGAGATCAACCTCCAATGTGTGCACACATGCTTACAAGTCCTCAATCTCTTTGGCTTGAGTTGCAAGGTGAGCTTGTAACTCCTTAGCAATAACACCCTGCTGACGGAGAGGTATGGTAGATGTTGCCAAGTCAACAAGGTCACTATGTGCCTAGGGAGTTAGCATGGGAGGCCTTAGAGACACCAGTTCTCGGTTCTCTGTTCTTGCTCGCTTGCGCTCCACAAGACGTCCCTTTCCTATTCTTGACAAGTGATGCTTGTCCTTCCAATCCACACCTCGATGCAAGACATCAGTGACATACACCCATTGAATGAATGAAGAACATGGGTATCTGTTGGTTGTTTGGGATGCTCCCTTTCACCTCTATGAATCACCAAGAAGGATGTGTGCAAGGGTTTTGTGCCATAAGTTTGACAACTTGGACTGTGCAATATTTGTTTCTAGCATTTCCTAATAAAAGAAACAAGGTGTTTCTTACAAACTTCGATGGACAAAGCCTTTGTACTTGCCAAAGAGAGAGCGGTTTGCCTTGCATGGTGCATCCACTAGACTAGTGGCAAAAATACCCAACCTCTCCCTTCCCAACATCTCTCTTTGTGCTTGCAAGATAGATTGCTTGGGGCACAAATGAGGCTTTAGGACCCTCATGAAGTGGAGGTTCCTCTGGTTGGGTTGGATGCTATGGGAGAACGTTCTCTCCCTCCATGCTCATACTTAACCTTAAAAACGACAACAAGATAGAATTGTTTTATAACCTTAAATAATTAAATTCAACATGGATACTTATCGCATCATTCACTTATACAAACAATATTTAAACATTTATTATCTCATGAAATTGTACCAATTCCAAATATACAACTTGAATCATGGAGTGGAGACTTGGATGATATAAAAAAATAGCAATGTTACAAGTTATCATGTTCAGAAATTCATATTACAAATTGTCCAAGAAAGACTCAGTCATTTTTTGGTCTAAGTCCTTGTTGGGGAATGAGCTGTATGCTGCATCTAGGAGCAATATAAAAAACCCCACAAAAATCAACACTGCTTGGACGTCTATTTCGTCATGTAGACTTTCCCTGAATGGCAAATTGTCGCAGCTGCCCAAGTAGAGCTTTTGCGGGTCCAGAACTAGTCGATGATGCACAAATTCTATGATCTTCAAGATGTGATGAGACATTGTGTACACATCTTGTGCAGCATCGAAAGGTGGGGGATTGGTGCATAGGCACTCTGGAGCAACGTGATGAAATCTTAGACAAGAACTCCACACAATGTTGGGGATGTCACTGGGTAATGTTAAATAATGCTTGCTCGTGCTTGTCGGTGTCATCATTCCCCAATCACAAATGCCTAGACACACTTCCTCAGATGACTCGAAGAAATGTAGCATAATGTTTTGCACATGCAAATGGGTCAATATTTGCTTGGGTGTAGCCAATCGCAAAACTATTTTCGGGGCCATTTTGGGGCTGTGACGCGATGCACTCCTGGGTGAATATTTGAAATTTGCGCGAACCTATGCTTTCGTCGAAAATTTTTTCGACGTCATGAAGGTGCACTAGCGTAATAATGAGATGCATTCTATTTGTTCAGAACACCACATAGCTCAACACATGGCCTAACCACCTATCATCGTACAGCCTTTTGTCGCTTCTTTGCTCGCAGCCCATGCAAATCATAGGTTGTCTTGGAGAGACCACTACGCTGGTTTTTGGCGTAATAATGAGACAATCTATCATTCTGAGCATTGCCTCAGCGCGACCACCTATCATCGCCCAGAATTCAAGGTTGTATTGGAGAGACCACCGCGCTAGTTCTTGGAGTTATAGCTCCGTTACCTATTTTTACATATTACAGGAGGAGGTCTATGATGACTAGCGCGCTAACAAACAGAAGGAGATCTATGAAAGCCACCTTGGAGTTATATATTTGTGTACCAAGGAAAATGTATTTCGTTGTGCAACCAAGCAAAATGCAATTGACGATATGGCCCTTGAGGGGTCTCCTTTAGGGGCAAGGGCCATATCGACATGCCATTTTTGTCCAATGGCATCTTGGATATTGCATAATGCACATCGATATGGCCCTTGCCCCTAGAGGGGACACCTTAAGGGCCATATCGTCAATTGCATTTCTGAAAAGTTTAATTGTATTTTTCTAGATGTATCTGCATGCAACCACAAAGGTGGGGTCATTGGACTTACTTGAGCACTATTTTGGTCATAAACCACCAAGGAAATTATAGTCCTTCTTTCCTGGTATTTTAGCCCTTGTTGCAGTAAATACAAATGAGGGAAAAAGTATAATTTATCGAGTGAAAATTGAGCAAAAGAGATTACAATGTACATCTACGTCCAATAACAGGTTATATAAAAATTATCAACCTATACTGAGCAAAAATTGAACAGAGGATCTTACATTTATAAAAACTCGGCAATTGCTGAGAGCCTTAAAGGCCAACAGATTATAGGTAGCAGCCATAACCATTCAAATACAAATATAAAAGTTAACAACAGTGCATACTGAGAGCTTCAAATTGAACAAAAAGAGATTATATAAATGCCTTAGAGCAAAACATTACATTCAGTGAGCCAAAATATCGTTGTTGAGAGCCCAAAAGATTACATCTAGCCATTGCTGAGAGCCTTGTCTGAGCAAGAGGGAATTTGTACAACTCAATTTTTCGCTAGTCTAGCTTGTTGCATTAAAAATTTTTAGGGAGCCACAGGAGGATACGATGGAGAGGTTGAAGAACATGCACATTGCCAGGACTTAGATTACGGCCCCCCCAGCAAGTCGAGAGTACTCTACTCTGAAAATATTAAGGCCTTCGTCGACATCTAGGGGGAACCCATACATCACAGCCATAAAGAGGCCCTTTGTGATCATGCTATCCAAGGTGATGACATTCAGATGTGTGGGGAATCGCCTATGGGAATGAAGGGTCTCCACTAGTTCTAGAATTTCTACTCCAGGTGAGTGCAATGCAATCACCTTATATGAGAAGGCATATATTATTGGGATCATAGAGCATCGAGGGGGGGTGGTACTAGGCATGCTGAAGATGAGTGGGTGAGCAACAGATGAGCAGGGGAGCAGATGTAGTGCTGAGAGTTGGAGGAGGAAGCATGGAGCAAAGTAGAGCAGGGACAGAAAAGAGCTAGAGGAGGGGTGTGGAGCAAAGTAGAAGAGTGTGTGGAGCAAAGTAGTAGAGCATGGGTAGATCAGAGCAACGTAGTAAAATTCCAAATGCCATGGATCTTATATATGTTATAAAGTTCGAGCCAACGTGGTGGCTCGAGCTCGGGGTTCCATCCATATTAATTGTAGGCCATCACGGTGGAATCCCCCAGATAGGCTAGTAATCATGAAGAAGATGCCATGTGGTGCCACTCCGGTGGCTGGTAATTAACTGCTAGCTCGGTGGAATCTTAGACACGATAGACGTGGCTAATGAGAGCCACCACCACTGGGCAGTAATTCTCATTACCATGTATAATCACTCATTACCATGCACTCTAGTTCTCTACTGAGCATGCGAGCCCGATGACTGGTAATTTTTACTACACTCGTAGTGAGCATGCATGCTAAAGTGCGATGGTGGGTGAGCGGTGGCATGGTGGAATCATATCCCATGAGAGACATGGCTGATGACATCCACCACCATTGGGCAATAATTCCCACAAAAGTAAATCATGAAGCCTAATCACTTCTAATCCCTCATTACCATAATTTACTGCACTCGTAGTAATCATGCATGCAAGCCCAGTGGTGGTAACTAGAAGCGGAGTAATTGCAAGCCACTGCGGTGGCTAGTAATTAACTGCGAGCCCGGTGAATTAACTGCCAGACGTGGCTAGGAATCTTAGATTCCACCACCTCTAATCATTCATTACCATGAAAGTCAGTACTACCGCCTTGAATTATTCAAAATTTGGGCCAACCACCACGATGGCTCTCACCTTGAGAGTGTAGTCGCCACTATTTCATTCCCTTAACCATTTCCTCTTCTATCCCTCTCAAAAATTTTTGTTCTCCATTGCAATATCAAGCCTCTACTATTCCATTTTCTTCACTGCTTCATCTTCTATCCCTCTCGACCATTTCTTTCTCCCTTTGCAATCGGACTACAAACTCAAGCCTCGACTTTTCCATTTCCTTCATTGTTTCATCTTCTATCCCTCTCGACCATTTCTTGTGAAGAGAGTGGGAGAGAAGTAAGGAGTATCACTTGCAGCTTTCTCACATACACAATGGGGGAATACACACAAAGGTGGAGGCTCAAAATAGTTTTCCTCTTCTTAGATATGAAAGCCAAAAGAACTCTCTTTAAGTACAAAAGGAATAGGTGAACCCTATATGTCAGTCTCAAACCAAACTCAGCTAACCTAGGTGGCATACTAATTGAGCCACTAACTAGAGTACATAAAGATAGCTGTCATCCAGCTATTATTCATGGGCGGTGTACCAACCGCATCTGCAGCTAGCAAGTCGGTGACATAAATGCACAACGGTCACCCTGGCATATCACGAGTGGAGCTCGATATCTCAACACTCCCCCTCGAGCTCAATCCCAATTCTTGCACACCAAGCAGGTCTCTGAACTTGCGCAGCTTCTCTGTGCCCAATGCCTTTGTGAATATGTCAGCTACCTGATCCTCTGTGCTGACATAAACTAGAGTAATAAAACCTACTAGAACCTTCTCCTAGGAGCACATAGTGATAATGCACCTCAATGTGCTTTGTTCTAGCATGATAGACTGGGTTATTTGCCAAGTGTATACTGCTCATGTTGTCACAGTAAATGACAACTGGCCCATTTGTAGACTGATGCATATCATAAAGTAGCTTATGCAACCAAGCTAGCTCACATGCAACCATTGCTACACCCCTGTACTTAGCCTCTATGCTCGACAAGGCAACTGTAGCCTGTTTCTTGCTGCTCCAAGTGACTACAGCACTCCCAAAAGAGAACACATATCCATTGGTAGATCGTCTATAAAAAATACTACCAGCCCAATCAGCATCAGTGTATCCATGCAACCGTATTTGAACCCCAGTCTCATAAAATAGTCCATACTGCAATGTGGACTTCACATACCTCAGTATGCATCTAGCCGCATCCAAATGCAGTTTCCTTGGAGCCTGCGTAAACTGACTTACCAACCCAATAGCATAGCTCAAATCTGGCCTGGTAATAATCATATAAATCAAACTTCCTACTATGCATCTGTATATAGTAGGGTCTTCTAGAAGCTCACCTGCATCTGCGCTCAACTTCACATTCTACTCCAAAGGAACTGAAATAGGCTTACAGCATGTCATCCCATATTTGGACAACATGTCCAATCCATACTGCCTCTGCAAGAGCCATATACCACTTGTGGATCTAATCACCTCAATGCCCAAGAAGTAACGCAGCTCTCCCAAATCCTTCATCTCAAACTTTTGCTTCAATAGCATTTTCACATGAAGGATATCTTCATCACTATCACCTATGATGATCAAATCATCAACATAAATGACAAGTAGCATAATGCCTTTCTCTGTTTTTCTCACATAAAGTGACAAATCTGCCTTGGAAATCTAAAAGCCAATAGTGATAAGATACTATCCTATCTTGTTAGACCATGCTCTGGGTGCTTGCTTCAAGCCATACAAGGCTTTCTTCAACCAACTCAAGATGAAGAGCATGCACATAACCTGGTGGTTGCTCCATTTAGACCTCTTCTTGCAAATCACCATGCAAGAAGCCATTCTTTACATCCATTTGATGTAAAGACCATCCCTTTGATGCAACCATAGCAATGACTACTCTTACGATTGCCATCCTTGCAACCGGACTAAATGTTTCTTCATAATCAATGCCATATGTCTGTGCATACCCCTTGACAACTAATCTTGCCTTGTATATGTTCACAGAACCATCTGCATTGTGCTTCACCTTATAAACCCACTTGCAGCCAATTACATTCTTGTCTTTAGGCAAAGGCACCAATTCCCATGTAGCATTTGCTCCCAAGGCATCCATTTCTTCATCCATGGCTTTCTCCCATTTTTCTTTTCCCATGGCTTACTAAAAAGAAGTGGGTTCTGGTTCATGTATCACTTTGACCATATAGGCATAGTGAATGGCTATAAATCCGTCATATTTCAACCTATCCACAGGATACTTAACTTTGGTAGACCTGTGCAAAATAGGCTCACTACCAAGTGCTCTCAAAACATCCCTTGTCTTCCTTACTCCAGGTGTAACAATAGAAGGAATACCCAACTCATCATCAAGGCTCTGTTCTGAGCCACTGGATTCACCATCCACATAAGAGTGACCTGCATTCACATCAAACATGGGCTGATCTACTTTCTATTTTCCTTTTTGTGATACTTGCATACCACTATCTTCATTGCTTTGAGGAGATCCTCCTGCTGCCTGTCCATGGCGAAGTATGTGAACCATTGCTAGAGGACACTACAGGTCCACTAATATTTTGTGATTGCTGCTGTGAATTCTATGCAGCATTACCATTTTGTGCATCTACATCATCAATCACATTTACTAGTTTATATTAGCTGGTCATCTCATCAAAAACATCTCTGCTTAATGTAAACTTACGAGTAGAAGGGTTATAGCATCTATACCCTTTCTACTGCAGAGAATAACCAATAAAGATGCACTTCTCAGCTTTTGAATCCAACTTGGATCTCAACTCATCTGGCACATGAACATAGGCAATGCAACCAACAAATGAGAAATATCTAGTTTCCTACCAGTATACCTCTCCTCTGGCATCATGCCATGTATTGCTGCAGTTGGAGTCCTGTTCATTATGTAGACTGCTGTAGCAACTGCTTCAGCCCAATAATAATTTGGCAGGTCTTTTTCATTGAGCATGGAACGAGATACCTCTCCAATATGCCTATTTTTCCTTTCTACAAGTCCATTTTGCTGTGGGGTATGACTGCATGAATATTGCTGCTTTATGCCATGCTCCTGTAGGAACCTTGCAAACTCATTTGAGAGGTACTCTCCCCCTCCATCTAACCTTAGGCATTTTATTTTGCAGGCCTATTTCTTTCTCAACCATAGCTTTAAAAGCTTTGAAATGCCCAAACACTTCACTTTTCTTTTTCATTAAATACACCCAAACTTTTCTGCTGTAGTCATTAATAAAAGTGACAAAATAATGATAGCCTCCAATAGATGCAGCTTTAGTAGTCCACACATCAGAGTGGATTAATTCCAATGGCCTCTTACTCTCTTCTAGGAAATGGTTTTCTTGCCTATTTTCCAAATTGACAGGCTTCACATACCTTATGCATTTTTGCAACCTTGAACTTAGGCAATCCTGCAATAATATTTTGAGCCTGCATTAATTTAAGTCGTTGTACATTAACATGACCAATGCGTTTATGCTAGATATCAATATTTGCAACTACACTGGTCCCATGTGCAAACATTGATGCACTCAGTTCAGGCATGTCCGCATCCAACGTAAACATCCTGCCCTTCTTCTTCCCTTTTGCTATCAAGCGACCTTTATTTTTCACATCCTCAACAAAGCATCCATGAGGATTAAATCCAACCTGCAAGCCCTGCTCAACCATTTGACCAACAGAAACCAGGTTCTTGGTGATATTCGGGACATGAAATACATCAGATAGGTATTTTTTTTCCCATCCTACATAGACAAAGGAATTTTATCAATCTGCACAATAGGATGTGCAGTATCATCACCAGTCTCCACAAATCCTGGTCTTTCCATTTTCCTTGCATCCTGCATCCATTCTACATGACCTGTCATGTGGTTTGATGCACCTGAGTCAACATACCACACATCATTGCCTTCTTCTGCACTTGTCACAGAATTGGTCATGTGCTGCACCATAAATAAATGCTCATTTCTGTCATCACCCTGTCTACTAGAGGATGCATAGTTACCTTGGCTTGCGTATTTGTGCTATGCATTTTTGTCAAAGTATCCCACGCCTCCTTTAGCGTGCTTGCATCTTGAATATGCACAATCATAGAATCTGAAATACCGATAGATAGCTAGTACATAACTTTTCTGGCTCTCTCATGCCAGCCTTTAAATGCCTGCAACTCCTATTGATTTGGAACATTAGGAATAACTAGTTCTTATTTAGCTCTAGTAATAAACTCCCAATAGCCTTTTCCCTTAAGGAAATTTGTCATTCTAAACTTCCATGCTTGGAAGTTGTTCTTGTCAAGCTTTTCAGTGACTATCTGTGAAAGAGCATCAGATGCCATTACAGAACACTACAAAAATATTTTGTCACTGCAAAAAACACAACTTTTGCCTCACAAGGGCAAATCTGCAAAACTGACAAAAGTGGTATTTGACCACACAATCACTTCCTAGTGATGATTTTGCATCAACAGGCAATAAGAATGATTATGTCACTCCCAATATCTCTGTGCATAGGCATACGATGCAATTTCTACAGCAACTTTTCACCGACCTGCGGAACAGTGGTCGCACAGCAAAAAATAGGGCACTTTTTTGAGTGCCTGCAAAAAACTTCCGCCACCAAAACGGGCCCCGAAATGGCCTCTAATCAGGAAAATAATGTCACAAAGGGCTTTGCCCAGTCCTGTAGCATATACTACCCTATCGCCACACCGTGAAGGGCATCCCCAGTGCACTCTTGTACTTTTCGGCTGTGCTACCTGTAAAGATTTGCTCCCAAACTCGAAAAAGGAAAGCAACACTAATCCTTTTACCAAGACACCGTGAACTTGGTTTGCTTTGTTGAGCTCCTTACCACGAACCGAGTTTTGATACCATGTGAAGAGAGTGGGAGAGAAGTAAGCAGTCTCACTTGCAACTTTCTCACATACATAATGGGGGAATACACACAAAGGTGGAGGCTGAAAACAGTTTTCCTCTTCTTAGTTGTGAAAGCCAAAAGAACTCTCTCTAAGTACAAAAGGAATAGGTGAACCCTATGTGGGTCTCAAACCAAACTCAGCTAACCTAGGTGGCATACTAATTGAGCCACTAACTAGAGTACATAAAGATAGCTGTCATCCAGATATTATTCATGGGCGGTGTACCAACCGCATCTGCAGCTAACAAGTCGGTGACATAAATGCACAATGGTCACCCTGGCATTCAGAAGTGGAGCTCAATATCTCAACATTTCTATCCCCCTTGCACCCTTCCTACAACTTCTATCCCCTCTTGTAATGGACCCTACATAGTCCGGGAGCTCTTCACACAATCTTTCCTCCCCCTCTACAACATAGTGCGAGAGCCCCTCCTTCCCCTGATCTTGAAATTGTGACATATGGGAGCTCCTCTCTTGCTCTTCAAAAGCTCAATTTGGATGCTCTCTAAAACTTCAGCAGGAGGGTACAGGAGGTGAACGTGAAGGAGGGGCAACTCGTCTGTGAAGGTTAGAAGATTACCATTAATGAAAGAGTGATAAAAAATTCTCTAGGAATTTCTGGAGGCATTTTGCAAGCACACTTTTTTGAGAAGCAGTGGAAGAGATAGGATATTATAGATGTATACCCCAATGCTCAAATTAGTAAAGATGGTGAAGTCAAGATTTCAAGCTTGCCAACAGACCTCCAAAATGTGCTAAAGAAGACCATTCACTTCTTTCCAGATACGAGAGGAACTTGCAAGTTCTGGCAGGTTCAAGCAGCAGCAGAGAAATTGAAAGGACGTGATGTATCTTTCTCAAGGGCTATGTCCAAGAGCATGTTAACCAACCTAAAGAATTACATGGATGGCAAATCCCAATTGTCATCTTAGTCCACTGAAGTTGCAATGCACCTGATGGCATCTACCCTCAAAGGGGTGACTTTTCTACAAGAGAAAGCCTTTGATGCAGCAAAGGCATCGCAACTTGAGAAAAGTCTTAGGGAAGGTGTAGAAGCTGAGGTAGAGGAGGCACAAGCGAGGGCCTTGCAGGCACAAGAGCAAGCTGAGGCCGCTATAAAATTGGTCGACATGGAAAGGCATAGAAGAGAAGAAGCAGAGAAGCACATGAAGGAGCTCCGAGATATAGGCTCAAAGAAGTGAGAAATGATGGGGACATGGCAGACAAGGAGCTAGAAAAGATGCAAAAGGATCTTGAAGATCAGAGAGCCAAAAAGGAGATCTTTACAGATGGCTCTGCAACATGCAAAATGCATTGAACATTGAAAAAGACCAGATGATGGAGGAGCTGAAAAGGGAGAATGCAAAAACAAGAAAGGTGATGTAGGAACTACAAGAGAGCTTCAAGGCTAGGAAGGATGGGGCAGAGGAATAACCGGGGTGGAGAGGACAATGACGCAGATCCCCAGGCTAGGAAGGGTGTAGAGAGCAGCCACGGTGGAGCAAGCTCTCTAGCCACCACAGTGGAGCAAGTTCCACCACCGCGATGGAGCAATTTGCAGCAACCACGGTGAGGGCCCGGGGGATTCATAGGGGGAAACTTATGATATCACGTGAGTGTACAATAGGGGGTTTTTTTGCATTGAGGCATAAGCTTGTACATTAGGGGTGGGGGCCCTTTTTTTTCCCCAATATTGAATTTAAGCTAGGGGGACCATGTCATTTTTAAGAAGGGGTGACATAATATAGGTTATCTTGGGTAACTAGTCCAAACAAGTTTGATTTTGTGTATGGTTTTAAATAGTCATAGGGAAAGTAACCTAAATTTTCTTATTGTGTAATCTAAATGCTTGAGAGAGAATGTAGATTTAAGGAAAGGGGGGGACATAATGGAATTTTTGTGGTATCTTATAAGCTTAAATAGGGGTGTTTTATCATCCTACGTGGATCTTAAATAGGGGGTTTTCTTGAAGTTCATGCACGCAAGTGACGTCCCCCTTTAATGAAGAGTGAATCCCCCGAGGGTGAGAGTTGTTTTTTTAAAAAACTATTGGAAGCCCAAAGAGCAAGCTACAAGACCTTGCAAGTAGATCATGATAGATGTTTGCATGAGCTTGTCGTGGGTTTTGAGAGCTATAAAAAGCAGTCCATCATCCTGCGAGATTTCAAAACTAGAGTGGAAGTCTTGGAAACTGCCCATGAAGATGTTTTTCAGCAATTTACACAACTTCAACAAATGCTGAGGGATTCAGATGAAGCTGTTGCACACAGTGAGCAAAAAGTAGAGGAGATGAAGGAGAACATCCACATCCTTAGGATGAAGGAGGAAGGAATCTAGAAGTAACTTCATCATGTACAGAGCAAGACCATGGTATTGACGGCCACAATAGTTAAATCGGATGCCTATCCTGCTATGCACCAGGGTCCGAAATGCATGGTCTGCCATACCCCCCATCATAGATGATTGCTATATTCAATGGCATGCATGCTACCACCTTGTGCACATTTTTTGCTTTGAAGTGTTTTTGCATACAAAATCGCTATGTAGAGAATGCCATTTACCATTGCCCACGTCATAATAGATCAAATGTGCCTACCTACTAGAGCTATCTAGTAGCTACAATGAGAAAGTAGATGCTGTAGCTCAATTTGCCATTTGGGCAAAAGATCTTAAAGACAAGGAGCTCAAATTGAAGAAGGCCAAGACCAAACCTGACTACGAGGAAAAGGAGCCTGAAGGGAGGAACCAGCCCCCTTCAGGAAAGGAGCAAGAAGGGCCGAGCCTACAACCAGTAAGCTCAAATCAAGGAAAGAGGAAGCGACATGAAGGGAAGGGCCGACGGGCCCCTGTAAGAAGGAACCAGCCCCATTTTGGAAAGGAGCAAGGAGGGCCGAGTCTACAATCAGGGAGCTCAACAAGGATTCCTTGAGATGTAATCTAAAGTAAAGGAGTCTTTGAGATTGTAATCTATGTAATCTGTGTGTAATCTATTGAATTGTTAATCTTCTCCAAAGTTTACTTGGGTAATGTTTTCTCAACTATATGACTAGATAGTGTCCTTTGATCCACGCAAGTACAGTGATAATAATGAGACAAAAGATTTTGATTTGACAAGTAATGTGAGACGAAAGATTTTGATTAGATCACTAATGTGAGACTGAAAGATTTTGATTAGATCACTAATGTGAGACGAAATATTTTGATTAGACAACTAATGTGAGACAAAATATTTAGATTAGACAACCAACATGGGATTGAAGAATGAGAAGGTCAGGCTCAATGAACTCTCTCCCTATTTAAGTGCAGTGCAGGCAACTAAGAGCCCATTATGAAATCTAGCCCCAAAACTCTGTACACTGATTCAAACTCTGTACATCGATTCACCTGCTGCAAATCTATGGCATACCCAAAAGAGTTTGGAATGCTTTTGTTCTATCTGAAAATGATGTTGGATGGCATCCTTGCAGAAACAGACTTGGAGAAGAAGGAGAAAAAAAGCTGCAGGAGGACATGCTTTGATGGTGGGTGTATTACTTGGAGTCGGCATAGACAGTGAATATTAATTTCCTTGGCTATTGTTTTTTTTGCTCCTTTAAGGTACTTGTCAAGCTCATGATGTAGGTTTCTTTTAGCACGACATGATAGAGGCACAAAGATGTATAGAGCACAAAGAGTAGGATGAAGAGGACCCCCAACGAAAGGAGGAGTTACTGTGGGCGTATAAGTTGGCAGAGTCAAGTAAGCAGTGTGTAATTCGAGTGAAGAGGTCTGCCATTGTGCAGTAGACTAGCCTCAAGGCTGGGAGATGCTTGCTATAGAGAGGTTGATAAGATAGTTGGGAGTCTCAAATTTCCTTGAAAAAGCAAAATGTCATTGTGTTTTGAAATAATAAAAATCTTGCAGACATTTCTTGAACTTGTGGATATTCTCCTTGTGCTCGTAATACCTGATTTTGTATTGACCTACTTCCATGTTAGTAGTTAAATGTTTTAAGTAGCCCAGTGGTGAAATCAGACGGTTAACTATAACCAGTCTAAAGGGCACTAGCACTATGCAACAAAATTTTGGATAGCATGGTAGTAGTGTAGGGATAGCATGGTAGTAGTGTAGGATAAGTTATTGCTAGTGTAATGGTTGGTTGCACTAGGATATGAACATCCATCAGTGTAGTGGTTTGCTTCTATTATTAGAAGATGAATGGATTCATTATGGGAAACCAATGCGGTGGTTGTTGGGATATACTAAAAGCAAGCATGGGATGAAATCTGATGGTTAACAAAATGATAAACAGTCTAAAGGGCATTGTTTTAGTATAACACTGTGCAACAAATTTTAGGATAGCACAGCAATAGTGCAGCATTAGTGCAAAATAATTTATCGCCAGCGCAGTGGTTGGTTTGCACTAGGATATCCACCAGCACGGTGGTTTGCTTCTATTATTACAAGATGAATGGATTTGTAGAAAGTGTGGATTCATTATGGAAAACCAGCACGGTGGTTGTTGGGATATACTAAAAACAAGCATGGGTTTTACCGTTTGGGATTTACAAAAGCAATTTAATAAAACCAACATGGTGGCTGTTTGGGATATACTAAAAAGAAGCATTCTCAATACAAATTCCATTTTGTAGAACAAGTGGACATATTGTTTCCCTGCAATGAGGCTACATACATTTTCTTATTAGTACTATCTCAGTCGTCCTCATCCACTACTCCAAGACACCCCAAGATGTGCTCATGCATGTCTAAATCTAATTTGAAGGCACTCTTGCCCTTCTTTCATTGTGGCAGAGGTTGCATCTGGAACTTAATAGCTCTTACTAGATGAGAGTACACACATGTTTGTGGACTCTTATGTAGCAGTTCAGCCTCTCTTGGATGTTTTTTTCTACCAAAAATTCTCTAATTACTACATCCCAATTCTCATAGGTTATTCCCCAATTATCCTTAAATGTTTCCTCAACCTTGTACTTAGGTTTTGTGCACTGCAACATAAATTATGGGTCATCTTCCTTGTTCTCCCAGAATCTGCGACAACTGCAAAGTTATCCCTCTCTTCCAGATAGTCAGTGACGTCATCAAAACTCACCCCAAACTCTGGCGAGTGGTTTGTCTCTCCATTGTTTGTCACTCTATTTAAATGTAGAGGGAAAATTTGAACTCGCTCCCATGTCTTCCCAGTTGCAATGTTCTCATAGCCGTCATGATCCCCTATGATGCACGCAGTGCAAAAACAAGAAAGTTTTCTCATTTTAATCAGTTGGTTGTTTGAAAAGCCCCATATACTGTGCAGACCATGAACTCCTTTAATTTTCTCGCAATTGTGCCAACTTCTCCTTTGCACTTCATCCACTTTCACTTCATGGAACACTCTGTGTACTACAATATTCTGAAGGCTTTGTTTACTATATGTTGAATGCGCGCCTGTGGAGAGGTTGGTTGTAAGACATGTTATAGCATCATGGGCATCATTGAGTTTTTCTTGAGGGCATGCTAATTGGTGTTTAGATAGAGCTTGCTTAATAACAACACCGCATCCATCATGTTCATCCTTGCCATGGCTAGAGACCCGAAGAAATTCCACATCATGTCTAGACCGGTCAGGGATTTGACAAAGTAGAATCCATGTGCTAATTCAAATTGAGAGGTAGCACCATCTGACCACACCCAATGTTGTTTTATATTTTGTGCATGGGGATTTTCTTTTTTTAGCCATTCCCAATGCAATAGAAAAGCATGCTGCACAAATAGGGTGTCATGTTCCCTATCATGTGAAATGTAGAAATGTAAGTGCGTTGCACTGACCTGGACTCCTGTGAGTCAAGCAGATTAGAATCAAGTGTGGAAGAATCAAGCAAATGATTGTACGTGATATGCTCAAGAATTGTTATCTGCTTGTTGTACCAGTGAGCACTTTGTATCTCATCTTGTTCTTGAAAAGAATATTTTTTTGCAAAATCTATGACAGATACAATAGTGTTACGGGGAAAATTGGCAAGGCATGTCCTGAACTGCTTATCCTGCCAGCTGGCCATGCAATTGTGAAGCACATATTTTGGGATGGATTGAACCACATGACCTACAAGCTCCCTTGGCTGGGTGCTCTTATATGATAGTAGCCATCTCCTTTTATTGGATTCTTCAACATTGACATTTTCAAATCTCCTCCATTTTAGAGCAATGTGGTTGTCTTCCCTCATTTCATTTGGATAGACATTGAATTTCTTCTTCTTCAACTTCAAACTGCAATGCTTGTATGTGCCACGAATGCATTCAATCTTGTGCCACTCGCAGTCTCCCTTTGGACAAACCATTGGCTCCCATAGAGACCGTAGGCTACAAAACCCCCCCTCCCTTGCAACACATGATGAGGATCCAGGTGGTCTACAGACTACACATTCATTGGGGAGGTGTGGGCATCAATCCCATGGAGCAATGCTCCAACAGGACCAGATCTCAAGTCATTCATAGCTTGCTGGAACAGGTCAAAGTCTATGTGTTTTTTTGCAACAACAAACATTCCTATCTTTGAGTTTCCTGACATACTAGGGCTTACAATGCTCAAAGCTCCTCTGCCTAATTGAAATGTCCGGATTCCGATCCACAAACTTGAGATACAACTCCGTCTGCTAACCCTACATGCAGGAACAAGAGAACAATGAGCCCCCTTTTTGCTACTACTAAAAGAATACAAAACACAGTCTAATTAAAGTATATAATGAAGCAAAACAAATTTTAACCACCGTGCTAGTTTACGACAGTCATAATTTCAATCACTGAGTTAGTTTAGGACACATTTAGGACAGTAAACCACTAGGTTGGTTTAGGACATGTTTAGGATAGTCATAATTTTAACCATCGAGATGGTGTAGGACGCTGTCATAGTTTCAACCACTGGGATGGTTTAGCCTGATGGTCTCAACTTCACATATTAGACAATAACACGTATATTTCTTTTCATTTCTGAATTTCACCATTATTAAATAACAATATATTGCTTTTCATTTCTGAATTCCAAAATTTAATAGTGGTATATGATCCAAATAGCAAGAAATTAAATTTAATGAATTTAAGTTCTATGAAACACAATAATTTTAACCACCGAGCTGGTCAATAACTAATGTCTATTCAACCACACTAGTTTAGGACAATCACATAACTGGTGATTGAGCTGAAGCAGCCACGGTGGCATGATGTTCCAACCACTGGGCTGGTTTAGTAAAATAACAATATATTGTAAAATATATTGTTGTTAATTTCTACTCAACCATGCCACCGGGTTGGACAACTAATGTTTGTTCAACCACACTAGTTTAAGGCAATCACATAGCTGATGATTGAATTGAACCAGCCTATGGTTGCATGATGTTCCAACCACGGGTTGGTTTAGGACAATCACATTTAGTCCAAGCTTGGTTTAAGAAATGAAACAAGTAAACTATCCCAAAGCATAATCACAAACAACCACCAGACTGGTTTAGGCACCATTGACCTACGTTGTATCTAGCATGTGTATGATGTGCTCCTCAAACACCTTGCATCCCGTCTGCTTCTTACAAATGTTCTTTTTATTTGAAGAAACTCTCGTATTTTCCTACCAAAATGTCATCACTAGAGCAATGATTTTTGCACTTAGGTTGTCTCTCCTTTTCTTACATTCTCTTGAAGCCCTCAAACTTCTCGGATCGGGATGATCGTGCATTGCTTCTACTCTACGTTCAACCGCTGGAGCCACGTTGGTCCTTTTGATTGACAACATCTTTGACATTATGTGCCTAAGCCATTTATCCTTTGTTTCAAGTGACACTAACATAGCTAATGCTGCCCTCTTTGCAGCTACTTGATCTAAGCTGTGCACCCCTTTCACTTTCTATAGGCCATTTCTTAGGTTAGAGAGCATCGCCTCTTGGGCGTGCATCTCCCAAGGTGTTGGTAGGGTTGTTACTCTACGAACTTTAGGGTGCAGGCTAAAGCTTGTGAAGACTCGAGATTGGTAATCACCTGAATGGCCTGATGTTGCTACCTTGAATGCTTCCAATCGTGACACCACAGCTCGTGTTCTTTGCTCCGATGGTAATGATTGAATCCGTGCATCTACAATGCTTTCTTGTTGCTGCTCTGCAAGGAGTCTTCTTTCTTCTTGGTGTTTCTCCCTTCGCAAATGTTGCAAAAGTGTCTTCCATTGCCGATTTGATACCGTGACAATGGTTTCCTCGACCTGCACTCTATTTCTTGTGCCTTGACTTGGCTTTTTAGCTTTCCTATCTTGCAGCCTCTATCTACTTCTCTTGCAAGCCATGGCGAGCTGCATGTTGCCATCGATGCCATGGCCATGATCATGCCAGAATAGACCCAAAGAAGCTAGCTGGTGAGGCAAGCAAAGAATAAAAGACAACTTACCTGAAAGAAGACAATGGAAAACCAAAGTCTACACAAGGTCATGTCGAGGTGCGTGCGGGTTGCAGTGCAGGGGCAAGTTGCAGGTACTTACTCTTCCAAGATTTGATGGGTAGGATGTGTGAAAATTCAAAATTCATGGAAGTAGTGAAATTTCAGCCGCCGGTTTCTCCCCCTCCGATGATACACATCAACAGACTTGGATATCCCAAACAAGTGCAATGTGGCCTAAAATGCTTCAAAACACAAATAGGCCAAAGGGCATGCTATGGGGTTTGATGTTGTATATTATTAGATGCAATGACTTTTGGCATGATTATGAGCCATATAGCAAGCAAGTGCATGGAAAAAGAAACAATTCAAAATTGTAAATAGTGTTGGATTTATTAAAATATCTTTGCACATGCATAGATTGCACTTTTCCAACTTCTTTTATTTTAGGGTGAATCTAAATACCAATACCAAAAACTATAAATGTTTTAAGACCACCATGCACTAGTCCCAATAACTTGGATTCCAAATTTTCAATCCATTTTGGTTTTCAACAAATCAAATGAAAGTTATGGAGCGTGCCCTCAAATGGGTATGCATCACTTTAGCCTCGGGGGGGTCACTATGTATAAACCCTCTATATCACGTGCGTTCAAGGCCTATATTTAAAATCCCTTATCTGTAAATTTTTTCATTAATAAAATGTACCCCTTTTCTATACAAATCTGTAAATTTTTTCCAAAACTATTTTAAATAGTCCCTTATGTATATTTATTTCTGTAAATTTTAGAAATAAAAAATATCCTTCTGTTGAACTCACGTGATAGGGTTACATATGATGAGTGACCCCCCCGAGACTTTAGCACAACATTGGAGGCCCATTAACCCATGAATAATGATCTCATTTAGGTGTGTCCTTGGGTTGAGGAGAAGCTCATGTAGTGTATTTTAAAATTATTTCTTGGTTGCATCTATGTATAGAACAAAATTTTGATGTTTTTGAATAAATTGTTATATCCTATAGTATTTAGGATGCATGCTTCACATGCAACATAGCAATTGTAATGCTGTAACGGTCTCGTCCGAAATCCTTATTCCATAATTTTTTGATCTTATATTCAAGTTTGGAATGTGTACTACAACTTGAAGATAAACTTTGCTAAATTCCGTTGAGCAATGCATAGGTTATGGGTCATGCAAGATACCCATATACAGAAAAGTCCCTGAATCTCACCAAAAATGGCTACACCCAAGCAAACAATGACCCAAATCATTATGTAGGACATTGTGTTGCTGCATGTAATGAATAGTGTGAACAAGTGCACCTAAAATATCAAATACATGCTGACGGACCCGTGGAGCTCTAGTAGGCATTTCTACATCATCTCTGTGTCCCACCCAAGATCGTCACTTTCCATCATGTCCGAGGTAGATCAAGCATCTTTCCAAATGATTTCCATTCTAGAACAGAAATATTATCATTGGATTATCATCATGGACTAGACCTATAGCTCAGATGATGCTTGGATGTACAACATTGCCCAGGCACCTGGCTTTCTCCAAGGCTTTGGCCCTCAATGCATCAGTAGTAGGCACAGAATGCTTCAACACCTTACAAGCATAAATTGTGTGCGAATCAAATGGTGTGACAAGAAGATTGCACATGTTGATATTTCTACATGTGCATGTGCCCACAACTGCACTGGGTGTGAATTGAATGTCACGTCATTTGCTGAAGCAGTATGGGTCACATGGGTCTTGCCTCTAGTGCACGTTCATGCAGGCCATGTGATGTGGGTTACTTGTGTAGGAGAGAATGAAGGAGATGGAAATTGGTTAGCTTGTGCAGATAGATTGTGCATTCTTGGTGTAGGCGATCATGAAGGAGATGGAAATTGGTCAGCGTGTACAGTGGCAGGAGGCACAAATGGAGATGCAAAGTAGCTTGCAAAATTTGGGTGTGCATGTGATGGGAGACGTGGACCAGGTGGAGGAATTGCTTGTGGGTATGGAAGAACTTGGGAAAAAGGGATATAGGGGAAGACTTAGGCTGTGGTGGATCCATTGGTGCATATGCATGGCATGGATGCAATGATGCTTGTGGCTGCAATGGTGCTTGTGGCTGTGGTGGATACAATGCGGCTTGTGATTGTGGTGGATGCATTGATTCTTGTGGATGTGGTTGTGCTTGGGGGCATGGGTGCATTGATGGATGGGAGGACGAGGAAGATCCTTTGCCTTTGAAACTTTGCCATGCATTCTTAATGTACATGACCCTGGCTTCTACAGTGGGACCCTCCCACTTCATGTCACAGGAGGTGATGTCTCGATCTATTTGACCAAGACATCATCGACTCTCCAAGGTGAAGTGGTGCATGAATTGATCTATAGAGTCTGCTAGAACTACATTTGGATATTTTTCACACAAGGTCCTCACTCCACGCTCTGCCTTTGTCCTAGCCAAATTTTGTACACCGCTTTCACCATTGTTGAAAACTGTCTCAATGATGTCCTAATAGACATTCATTAAGAAGTGTACATTCTCATTTTTCAGCATCTTCCTCTGAGTCTTACTGAGATCAGGATGCTGAAACTTCCTCTTCTCACTGGCGTGAGCTATCTAATATGCAATAAGCTGCAACAAAAAATCCAAAAAAGAATTCAGTGCGCCAAGTGTGATAAAAAATTGATTAAGCCATAACAATTAACAATGCAAGAAGTTTCAAAAATGACCTAGGTATAACCTCTCAACTCATGTAATAGGCCAGGATATCAAATCACACAAAATAAGTGTGTAACCTTGACTAAACCCTAAATTGCAACACACAAATCTCATAGGAGAGATGAGTGCCAGTCTCAAACATAAATCAAAACAAACATTAAAAAGACTACAATACAAAAAAAACATTAGTTAACAAAAATAGACTGCAGCACACAACTCTCGCAAGAGAGATGAGTGCCAGTCTAGACACTAAAATACAATACAAAACAAACATTAATTAATAACAAAAGACTGCAACACACATCTCTTGCAAGAGAGATGAGTGTCAGTCGATGCAAACAAGGGCGAAGAAGGTACCTAGGAAAGGTGGGTGAGTTGGTAGGTACCATAAGAAAGCATGAGGTAGCAGGGCTAGCAAGCAAGTAGCTGAGGTGGCAAGGAAGGCAGGTGGCTATATTCATAGTACGAATACAAAAAATGAGAGTGGTTGTTTTTTTATACTACTTTTATTCATACAAATAAACTGTGTTATTCGTATGAAAAGCCAGTTATTCATATGAATAACTTATTTGTATGAATAAAATGGGAAAAATTCATTTGAAACCTTTTAAATCATAAAAAACGTGAATTTAAGCATTTTTTTCTAAGTAACAAAGTACAATATCCAAACAAAAGACTCCTGTAAAAAGGAGGAGTGCTAGAGGCAGATGAGGATTTGACAATGACCCTCAACGAAGGGCAAAAACAAGAAGAAGGGCAAACAAACCCTATATATGGTTGCCTCCCATTGAATAGAGGAGAGGGGCAAGGAAAACTAAAGCCCTTGCACGTCCAAAGTGACCATGAAGACCATCACTGGCCTACGCATGGAGACAAAAACATCTAACGACATGATTTCTATGATGAATCATTTCAATACTTTGGTACACACTCCTTTTGAAACCTTGATGACGATTCATTGTGGCATGATCCTGTAACATGATTGTCCAAAGCCCAAGGTTATTCCAAAGGTTAAGAAGAAGAATTTTCTTCTTCTTTGCCTTACGATTAGTACTCCTTTCCACCCCAGTGAAGCATCTGATGGACTAGACGTGGAAATTGTTCATGGTAGCAATCCCATGCTGATATCTACAAGTATGCATCACCAATATACTAACGACAAAAATCATCGTGAAGCAATTTCCCAACTGAACTAGATGAAGATCATTAAGAAGAAGGCCAACCATTCATTTCTACAAGGATGGATCAAGAAAAGCACACCAATTATCTTGCAATTGATGCTACCAGCAATGACGAGGTACACACGCATACTGCTTTGCATGTCTTGCATGAAAGAGGTGATTCCAATGAGAAAGATGAGGGAATTAATGGAAAAAAAGGCATAAATTGACTCTCATAACTGCGATGTTGATGCCCAAGAATGAGATGCAAATGAAAAGGACATATCATTGGCAAACACAATTGCATGCAGCGACGATCATCTTGACCAAGTCGAGGATGACAAAGAAGAGCATGAAGACAGCGATGATCAAGTTTTAGATAAAGAAGACCACAACCCAGGAAAGGAACAACATCCATATGACAAAGCCATAGACGAGGTCTGGAGGAGTAATGAACCAGATCCTGCCAATAAGGAACTTACAAAGAGTGCTGATAATGACAATCCTAAAGATGACAACAATCTAGATTTTGCCAAAGATCAAGCTACACACCAAGACAAAGCTAAGGATAACATGATGAGCTAGCATATGAGAGAAACAAACCAAAAGATTGAAATGGAGCTAACAACTCGAGATTGCCTTTCTACCGCTTTAGGGGGAGAAATGGTAATCAATGTCGAGAAATGCAAGAACAAAAAATTCAAGATAAAGCAATTGGTAGAAAAATGAAGAAAAAACTAATCATGTTGCTCATCATTCAAGCAACACTTGATCTGGGGTAGACTAGGAATGCATTTGCATAATCTGTTTCAGGGGTGCTATATTGGCTGGAAATAAAGATTGACCGCTAACACCAGCTTTTGTTTAGATACTCCATCTTTTATCATTTACCATATTGGTCCCACCTCAAGATCAATCACCTGCTTGATCCCATGCATATCTTCAAGAATGTGGCATCTACCATTTGGGAGCATTTGAATGGGACATGAGATTCCATAGGCATAAGGGAGGATATACGTACCACAGGGAGGATGCATGAAGCTTGGCCACAAGAGAGACGAAATGGGCGTGTTTTTTTACCTCGTGTACCGTGGAGGTTATCAAAGCTAGAGATGGTGGCGGTGAAGTGTGCTATTACTACAATTCGTACTCCCACTGGATGCATGAGGTGTTTGAAGGGAGCCTTTACAAAGAGCAAGAAAAGAGGTGTAGAGCAATTATATGGCTTGAAATCTCATGATTGGCCCAAGATGCTCCAAGAAAGTATTTTATGTGCATAATATCTTTTTCCTTTCGAATTTGTGAGTGAATAATTATAAGCAACTAATCAACCACCTCCTCATGGGTTCAATTCATACTACCTACTAGCATTTCTCGTAGTGCATCGGAGGACGTGAAAGATTGTATTTACAAGATGGGCGAGCTTGTGAGGTACTTTACATGATACAAAATATAATTGCTACATAAGCAATTGTTGTAGAAAGACTAAAATAGCTCTAAAAGAGGACTAAATTTTCCTTAGCTTAGAACTAAAATAGCTCCAAGAACTAGTAGAAATTGTTGCACAAGGACTAGTAGGACTAAAATAGCTTCAAAATAGGAGTATACTTTCCTTGGTTTAGAACTATAATAAATCCAATAACTAGCACGGTGGTTGCAAGGAAACTTCAAAATAGGAGTATATCCTCCTTGATTTATAACTATAATAACTCCGATAACCAGCACGATGGTTTATAACTATAATAACTCTAATAACCAGTGTAGTGGTTGCAAGGAAACTATCATAAATTGCAAATGTCTACATTTTCCTTAGCTTGGAACTAAAATAGCTCCAAGAACGTGTGTGGTGGTTGAGAAATTATTGCATAAGGAGTAATACGACTAAAATATCTCCCAAATAAGACTATTTTCCTTGGTTTTAGTTTGCTCCAAATTCCAACACAGTGGTGTCCCCTTTTGATATTGACATGCCACGGTGGTTTTCATGCCAACGTGGTGGTCTCTCCATGCCAACATCATTTCTCAAACTAGCACAGTGGTCACTGCAACAAAAGAGTGTGATGTGCAATGATAGATGGGAAGCTGTGCAATGACAGTTGGCAAGGCAAAAGTTTTGTAATGTAGTCTGGCCAACTTGGTTGTGCTTGAACTAGCATGGTGGTCAATGCAACAAAAGATTGTATTGCGTAGTGATAGATGGCAAAGCTCCATAATGACAGATGGCAAGGCAAAAGCTGTGTGATCACTATGATGTAGTCAGGAGCAACAGTCTTTGTGCCCATGAGTAAATGAATGTAGTGCCATGTGTTGAGCTTTGCGTTGTTGACAAGATAAGATTGTGACTCATTATTATGCCAGTGTGACAATCATGATGTTGGAAAAACTTTCGGCAAGAGTGCGGATCTGCGCAAAATAAAACTCACCTACACATCGCGTCGTGGCCCCAAAATGGCCCCAAAAATAGTCTTGTGATTGGTTACACCCAAGAAAACATTGACCTTGGTCATGAGCATAGAGATTAGCATGCACATCAAACCCACAAATATGTATTGAGACCCAATTAATAACAAGGTGTGCAACTATGTCATAAAACTACACCTATGTAGAGACTTGCAAAAGGATATGTAGCAACTACATCATAACTTGCCTTATGATAAATTTAGCGGATGTGGCAGGTCCCTACATTGTGGTCACTCTTTTTTGGTGCCAAAAACATCAAAAAACATACTTATAAACATATGTTTATAAATATGCCCCATATGTGCAAAAGAGTGTGCATGGTGTGATTGCTAGAGATTACGAATGTGCATAAGCAGGTCATGGATTCAATCCCCAAACATCTATAGTCTTTTGTACTTTTGTGCACTCAATATTTTGGTGATCGGCTAAGTGGGCCCTAGCGTATTCAATGCTTGGGATAGGACAACAAACCATATACCCCTAGATTTATCCTTAGACCTAGGGAATCACTCAAAACAAAAGAGTTGGAACCTTGAAAAAAGGGCGTATGAATAGAGAGTTTATATTTTCATCATTGCAAAGCTCAAATGGCTATGCTTTGCACCCCAACATTGGTAGATTGAATGGCCTATGGCCTTTTGAACGTGCTTTCTAACATTGGTGCCAAGTAGAAGAGATTGTTAGTAGCAACTTTGGAAAAAGAGAGTCGATGTGCATAGGTAGAATGAATTGTATTGATCAATGGATGAGATTAGAGGTATATGGCTTGAATCTTGCTAGCAGTTACACAGAGGCATACCCTCTCGAGTCTGTGTGTATAAATCTAGTGTGGATCAAGACCTTAATGGGTCTTACTTCCAAGACCTGTCCCTTAAGATTGATAAGGTCTTCAAGAGTAATAGAGTGCAAAGTTTTATTGAATTGAGATGTACCCTCGATTAGTGTGGTGCTTTGTCATACCTAATCTTTATGCTATAACTTGTACACTGGTGTGACTGCGCCATTTTGTAGCACATTTTGGGTCGTCTCTTGGACATTCTTATTCAAGTACTGATTGTCATATCTTGCTTCTATTCCAGTTCTTAGCGTGGTTTACATTTATGTGCATGTGTGCACATCTTGAGTAGGATCTAGAGTTCTTAGGTGTCATCTTGGAGGCGATTCATTTTCCAATGCGTATTCTAACATGGTACCAAAGCTAGGACTTGATCTAGACGTACATGTTCAGATATTACCCCAACGGATGGCTTCTTTCAATGAAGAAAGAGGTTTTATACATAGATGCCTCCAGATTAAAACTTACCTATCATGGGGAGCAGCGGATTAGGGCAACACTATGTGGCCTCAGATCCAGTACTAGTGGGCAGCGCCCTGCTATCCATGTATGTTGCAGTAAATCTTAAATGAGGGCATTTGTGAATCATTTTCACTACAATAACAATAAAATTTTCAACAGTCTCTTGTGCAACAATCCCTATGGTTGTAGTAAAATGTAAATGAGGGAAGAAATATGCCATTTGTGCTTCTTTAGAGCCACTTTCACTCCTGAAGTAACAACAACAAGTTTTGGTGATAATGTTACTACATTGAAATTGAAACAAAAGAAATTACATCCGATAGTTTTTGTGATAATAATATTACATCGAAATTGAAACAAAATAAATTACATCCAAAGAAAGCATTTAACAAAATAGATTACATCCAAAGATTCTAGCACTTTGTCTTTGTGACACTTCTTTAAACACTTTTAGCACTTGTCAACACCACCATTGTGGTGGCAAGACCTAGTGTCACTTTTTGCCCTTGTTAGCACTTTCTTACACTTTTGACCTAGTGCCTCATATGTAGGGGACAATATGAGCACCTCATAATGCTATCATAGTTAGGACTTTCTTACAATTTTGACCTGGAACTCCTTGTATGCAGGGTTCAATACGAGCACCTTGTAATTGAATAGAACCTTCTTCATAGCAACTTCTTTCAAGGAACTGGCAGAGAGAACTCAACTTGGCGGTGAGCTCAATCGAGCACAACATTTGACAATAGATAGGGAACTCAATCTGGTGGTGAGAGCTTTAGCAAACTAATGCATGATGTCAGTGTGTTACATCTTATCACCAAGTTGAGTTCTCCTTTCATAGTGCCAAATGTTGTGCTCAATTATGAGAGTCTTATCACCAAGTTGAGTTCTCTTCTAGTGCCTGACGAAACAACGATGACCCATTTTCATTGGCTCCCCATCCTGCAACTCTCTTGGTCATGGCTATGTCTAGTGGAGTGTTGCAGGATGGAGACTCAAGGCAAACAATGGATCCCATGACTTGGGCAGAATTATGAAGGGGCATCGAGATTGCAGTGGAAGATTCATCACAAGGATGGAAGGGGGCTTGGAGAGAGCATGGAAGGGGGTAAGAGATGGATTTTCCTAGGTGCAGTGAATTGTTTCTGTGTCCTTAAGGCCTTGATATAGCTAGACTTGCCACCCTCCCACTCTTTCCCCTTTGTTTGTTATGTCAGTTTGTGTGACTCTGGGTGCCTATCGCTACTAAGAGTACACAACCCACCCATTGGATTTTGTTGGTAGCCTGGCCTAGCCTAGGCGGTCATATACATCATCGTCTAGCCATGACGTGTGATTAGATGGTTGCCATGGGATAATTTCTCAATCCATCGGAGCCAAGATCACAATAATTCGATGGGATAAGGGGGGAGGATTAGTGGCACATACACTGAGCTTGCTACCTGGTAGCCCGGCCAAGCGTAGGTGGTCATATACATCATCGTCTAGCCATGATGTGCGATAATATGGTTGCCATGGGAGAATTCCTTTGTCATCAGAAAATTCTAATAGTATGATATGTTCTTACTATCTATCTCCAGCTTAATGCTAATCTAAGTGTGCAAATTAGATGGTCCCTGATGAAAGTCATTGTTATTATAGTCTGATTCTGACTCAATGCTAATCGGAGCATGTGAACTAGATGGCCCCTCATGCAAGGTCATTGTTATTACAGTTAACTAAAGAAAGGCAAGATCAAAATAGGACATTAGATTGTACTTCATCATCATGTAGCTCCCGAAGAAATCTCCGATCATGTTGCAAGTAAAAGTTTAGTCCATGTCTAGATGCATGCTATGTAAGTAAGGGTTTGGGTCAATTGGCTTAGAATTGTCTCTAAGGACTGCAAATACCACCTTGGCAAGGGGATATGAGCTAGTTGGTGAAGGAGACAAGGTGCACAAGGAGGTTGAAGAACCGAAGGTTACAAACAATGGAGGAAGTGGGTCTCCTCCCCATGTTTATGAAAAGGAGGGTGGTGAAGCAGCCACCTCAGTCTCGGTACTCCCAAACTCTAAGGTCCAACCATCCCATCCCACATTAATGGAGCCCTAGATGGTTGTGGGATGGAAAGGAAGGTTCATCATCAAAAACATGATGAGGAATGGATTGCAACACATGCATGGCGCAAGCAGGCATGTTGAATGATGAAGCCAAGGATGGCCTTATACAGGATTTGGAGACAGAATTCATTTCACAAGTAGAGGATCCTCAACTAGCCAGTCATCATGAAGAACACAAGGAGGAAAACATGCCACTCGCCAACCATAAGAAGAGGACCCATGAAAAAAGGCCTCAGCAAAAAGAGCAAATGGAAAAGAAGGTGGAGAAATGCATGCCAATACATTATCGTAGCCTTTGAAGAAAATCAAGTTCTCTCGTAGAGTTCTCCTTGTAGAGCTCCTTTTATCCTCCGATTTGCTTCAAAAATACCCTCATTTGGAGCTATTCATTTCCATCAATGAGAAAGAGATTGATTATGTGAGAGAGAGTTATTTGATTGATTTTCTCTCTATTCATTTAAGTTGTAAGGTCTCAGAAAGAGAAGGTTCTCTGCTCTCCTCCTCAAAGGTTCAAATATGGGCTTGAGTTCTATGGTCTCCATGGATATCGTTGAGGTACCTCTGGTCCCATAGTTTGTAAAACCAAGAGGTAGCCAGCCTGTTGGCTGAAGCTACATCTCAACTAAAGATTAACTTCTACTCAAGCCTCTAGAAAGAAGGCCGCAATGACTTTATAGAGACTCTACTCCATGCTTATCTCTTCTTGTGCACCTCATCATATCAAGAACAAATTTCTTGCCATCTCGTTCAACTCAGAGCATCAGAACAACAAAGACAAGGGACATCTTTGGGGCTACTTCATGCTTGGATTTGGGTCTCATGAAGTGATAATAGAGACGCGAGATCATGATATCAAAGTTGTCCTGCCTTTTTGTGGAGAGTACAAAAGAAACATTGAAGGGATTTCACAATAGAATCAGCCACTTTCGAGAGGATAGTTGACTCAAATACATTCTAGTCTTCAAGTACCAAGGAAATGTAGCTAGAGAGTGCTGACTAGGAGGGCCATTATCTTCTTCAGCCCACTGCAATGCAGACCGCCTCAAATCGGTGACTTCTGAATCGCCATGCTCACGGGCTCCCTCGACACACAATCTATTCCCATTGACTTACTCAAATGTTGTCAGCTCCCATCTAGAAAATTTGCCCAAACGGCCCCGACCGCATGCTATCCATGGAACTTGGCTTCAGATCCATGAGCATGGCTCTAGGGACATAGCGCTAGCCATTGGCTTTGACAGATGGCTGAGCCACTCAATGGACTCCAATGCCTTCAACTGCAACACGTCTAATGACTCACAGCATCCACGACTCCTCAGACGATCCCCACACTGGGACCTTGATCCTTAGAATGGCATCCAAGCCAAGATGAATGGTTCCAAATGGCACTCACGTAGCACGTCGACTCGACTCAGCCAACTCTTGCCCAAAGCAATGTATTGGCTCAGTTGCCTCACAACAATGCATGGCATAGCTTCTAGACAAACAAGCCTCCGTGCACAGGCAAACGGAGACCGCAATACATGTAGCCCTTTACAGCTCCTCGATTGACCAGATCTACATAGCTGCATGCTCATTGGCGATCACACAAAGTAGCCAAATCATCTACTAGTGAGCAGGCTAGCCTCAAGCAAACAACCAGCAAATCTAGAAGGGCAACAACGAGCTGCCCTCAACCTCCACAATGACCCCGCAATAGCAACATCGAGCTTGTCCAACACAAAGGCCTGGGGTGCCAACTCAATATATAATATGTTATTATTCTTGTCCAAAATCCATGGTATGGGGGGACAAGGCCCATATATAATATGCATGGATTTCCTTTTTTAAAAATCAAATATGCAAGGGAAAAGTATGAAAATTTCACGTCCCCCCTCCAACAAAATATAAGGTATGTACCTTGAAAAATATGCAAGATTTTAAGGTTTGTACATATTTTTCCTAATATGTGAGGCCCAAGGGGGGGAGGTCTTTTGGATGAGGGGGGGTAATTCAAAAAATACACTAAAATATGAAAACCCATATCCTTTCATATTAATGTAACTTTCCATATCCTTTCATATTAATGTAACTTTTTCATGTGTTACCCAAATTTCAAGGTGTCAAGACATATTTGACGCTCCTTTAGTGTAGAGCACGACCATGCTAATTTGAATAATTTCTATTCATGGCATATTGTTAAATTCATCTCATACTCAAGATTTTGATAGGTTTTCTTACTAAAGGGAGTTGGCACCCTAGGCACAAAGGCTCCATTACAGTCTTAAACTGTAGCCGAAGAACTTGATGCCTTTCCAGCCTCTTGCAACACGCGATGCAGCAAAAGGGCTCCTCCAAGACAAGGAAGAAGATGGATCGAAGATTTCATCTATAGATTTCGATGATTCCTCAAAGATTCCATCTCTTCTTATAAGATTCTGTGAAGCATCACTTAGATTTTAGCACCTTTTATCTCCACAAGACGGTCACACATAGCCATTCGCAATCTCGACACATGGTAAAACCTTACCCACTTGAAGTATGGTCAACAAGCTACCACATTAGCAGTACATAGAATCCTTCCAAATAAGCACTAGGCCACAGTGCCACATCATCCTCTCTGGATCCGTACCACATCATCATTGCTATGTCTACCATGTGGCACAGTTGCCTCTTCACAGGCACACTTTGCATTTGGCATCTGACCTCTCATTGCCACCTCACCTCAGTCTGCCACATCATCATTTTCCACCATCACCCTCTCTTGTGATCAAAATTTTCCTATCCTTCTGGGGGCCGTATCTTTTGATCCAGAGGGAATTTTGGAGCATTCCAAAAAGAAAAATTGATCACCACCTTGCACTCTACATAGTTGTCACATCAAATTTAATATCTAAGATTTTCACAAGTAAGTATTATTAAAACCTCATCATCGGAACCACCTCCTGGTCCATTGCAGCATACCCAACACTTAAAATAAATTAACATATAACTCATTTGCTGCATTTTGTGATTCAATGTGTAGTCTAGCTGTAGACTAGCATGGCCGTAGAGGAGATCCAACTTGACCAAGCCAAGTCATCCATTGCAATATTACCTAAATAGCTTCCACGGACGTTAGTCCCTTTGGATCTATCATCGGATATACATTCACACACTGACACCATCTCCATCTCTGGCAATTGGCACTTTAGCACCTTAGTGTGACACTTGGTAGAGTTCTCCTTCTCGAATTATGGATTGTAGCATAGATCTTGGATGGACACATGCCACCCATGTACAATCAATTTGTTGACTGTTTTTGGAATTGGTTCCCGTACACATACATCAGCCTTATGCAGCCTCTTGGCTACTCCAGGCACCACATAGTTGTCATCTTAATTTTACTACAAGCTTGATCCTTGGCACATCATAGCTCTCACATGACTTGTTTCTAATAGTTTAGCGTAAGTCCCTCGGTGGTAGCTCACACATAGTGTTCTCATGGGTAGACACTCTCACTAGTACACGGGTAAGCCTCTTACACAAAGCACTAGACCACCACCTCTAGCATGAAGTTATCCACATCATACACTTGATACACTAGTCATGACTCTAGATGAGATCCGTGAGTGGAATGAGAACCTTCTTCAACCATTTATTGCCACACGATATGCATTAGGAAAAAAGGGAACTCATTTTGGGGCCTTTTAGCCTGGAAGGAAAATAGCCATCCACCAATCAAAGGAGGGCCAATGTAACATTGAAAAAATACAAAAAGAAAGAAAAAAGAAATATTGTCAAGTTTGCATTTAATGAGGATACTTGAGCTACTTTATTCTATCTGAGGATACCTAAGCCAACCTGTCAAATCACTTTCTTTAGTACACTTTTTTTGCGGGGCGTTTTTGGCCTTTTTGGGCCTTCAAGTGCTCGTTTTTAGTGTTTCAAATGTTGTTTCGAGGGTTTTGGCCCGCTCCAGACATGCCGGTGATGTCAAAAGTATTGAATTTTGCACCGTGTGTTAGTGGAGTTATGTCATATTTTAGTGTTTTAGAGGAAATAAAAATGAAAATTTTGTGAATTTCTCTCAGGGCCCCAAAATGAGCTCCCTTTTTTCCTAATGGACCAGTCTATGATGTTGACTCAAGCCTGATTAGCCTTGACAGATCAGATGCAGATGTTTCAAATGTTATCATGGATGAGCCCATAGTTTTTGATCACACACATTATTTGGTAAGCCCTCAGCTTGAGGCACATTTGATAGTAAGTCCTCAGTCATTGGCATAGTTTGATTCTAGTGATGTACAACCATCACATTTATGCATGGATATGACTCCATCTTTTGCCACAAATGTTGATACTTAGTAGGAGTTCACAAGTGATCATGCAATTATTTAGTAGATGAGTCCTCAGTACGAGGCACTCACATCTCCAGCCGTATGCAAAGATTTATGCCATAGTGCATCCAACTCTTCAGGTGATTTTTCAACATCCATCATTGTTAACACAGTATTAGATAAAGTGGGACGAAAGTTGCATTTTGGGAATTTCAAAATTGGGTGGATTTCATTAAAATTGGGAAAGGCTTCATTAAATTTGGGAAAATTTCCATTAATTGTGGGAATTTTACCAATATTGAATAAGCTAATATTTGGAATTCCAATGATTATGAAAAACTTCATTGGTTGTGAAACAGTTCATTGCGTATAAAAATCGGAACAAAGCATTTGTGGCAGAGTTTGAAAATCATGTATTTGGTGGTGTTAATAAACACCGTCTAGGGACAACATGTATATTTTACTTGAGGTGTTAATAAACACCAGTTGGTGGTGTTAACAAACACCATGCATAGTGAGTTCCACTAGAAACAAAGTAGTTGTTGGTGAAGGTCAGCTTCTGAAAATTGTCATATTAATAATATGCAAATACCCATTGACAAGATAACAACAATTGAGAAACATCACATGAGAACACACCTTACAATGGAAGTTTGGGAGATTCAGAGGGAGAAAATCGACACCATTTTCTATGCTCTGATACCAAGCAAGCTCTCCTGTGCTTTGATACATACGCTCTGTGGAATCTTGATCTTCTTGGGTCTATTTATGGATTTTGATGTCCATGACCAGACAATTGCATCAATACACTCCCATACCTGTGGATCCAACCTATTCTCTGCCCAATACTTGTTCCAGCAATCAACATAGGCATCTGCATCACTGAGCCCCTTTCTCTTAACTGATGGTGCCCAATACTGAATTAATAATTTCTTGAAATTAGGAGAAGCAGCATCCATCTCGGCACTTGATATGGCAACCCCAAGCCATATGGGGTATATAGGATCTGATGGCCTCACCAAGACGAAGTCACCTTGCTTAACATCCACCATTGGTCTAAACTCTTCCCTCGGCTTACCTTTTAGAGGCCCACAATAGTGATCATTCCATTCCTCATAGCCTTGGAAATCATTAATGCAAGCATCTATATCATCCTCCTCATCAGGAGATTGTGTTCTTGGCCAAAACTCTCTGTACACTCCTATCTCTGAGATGTTTTCCTGTTCGAGCTCACCGATCATGGTTTTCCAATAGTCTATCACTGGCCTAATGTAGGACTCATAGGATGCATTCTTTCCACTTGCACATTTCTCCCAAAACTTAATGTAATCCTTTATCCCTAATATTACTTGCAAATGATCTCTCACAAATGCAGCCATTGGCAGTATATCCGGACAACCTGTTGGCAACAATGATCGACCCTCACTATCTTTCTTCCATAGCTTAATTCCCCCTTCAATGGGCATCCAATTCGGTGATTTTGGATGCACCTTGTACTGCATCATTGGTATGTCACCTTGCATGTAAAATCAAAATTGTAATGGCTTTGCATGTCCAACTAGCATTTCTTGCCCATCACATAAGTAGCCATCTACATAATCCTTGAAGTTAGGAACCCGTGTAAGAACAAATGGTGCCAGTGAAGATGATGTAAATTTTTTGAATGTATCCATCAGATGCGGGAAAGTGAATGTTTGTCCCACCCGCAAGCTCTCAGAAAACCTGCTGAACATTGCATCAATGTCCTCATGTGTGTGCCCTACCATCAAGAAGCCCAATTGAACTATCTTGAAAATGCCCCTTGCTACAAGAAGAGAAAGGTATGCAAACAAGTATCTATTTTTGTTCTCAGACCCACAATTATCTAGTTGGAGTAGCAAGTTCTCTGGCAACTTTTGGAATGGTGGCTCAATAGCAACACTCCCCTCTAAAGAGGGTGGGTTTTCTCTTGTATTTGACGGAAAAATATTCACACGTGTGTCTGTAGCCCTTGCAATGGAAGTTGGCATGGCCTCCGTGACAGACTTCGCGCCACTTTCCGATACAGTTTCTAGATTTGCATTTGTGATCGTGACATCCACATTTTCAGACAAGCTAGCTCCACTTGTGGAAACATGTGCACCTTTAGAACTGTAATGGGAGTCCAAAGCGTTTCTTGAACATAGAGCATTCAAAAGGCGAGCATTGCTTCTAGGAATCCCATTGGTAGCAAGGTCTCCAAGGTCATGCATATCCATCCTCTCGAGGTGGCGCAAACAAATTGAGAGTGATCCAATCGTCAGGTTGGGATCAGATGGCCACAAACCATTGAGGGTGAAGTGTCCATAATGACCGTTTCCATGCCCATGGGTAATCATTCCAATGAGTGAAACCTGTAATTGCCATGCAAAATCGAAGTCCTTGGACCTCACCCGAAGTCTTGGAATTGCCATCTTTTTTTGGTCCATCTTATCATGGATTATGCATACATACTTTTTTGGATCCATTTCGGAGTACCTACGCCATGCATAGTATAAGTTCCTACAACTTTGTTGCTGTATCATATGCATCTTTCTCTCTTCCATCAGCAAATTGCGCTCATCTTGACTTTTTGTGGCTACCAATTGAGCCTTGATCCGGCTGCATAAGCTACATTTAGAGAATTCACTCGTCTTAGCAAGGGCTACATTTTTTAAGTCTGATTTCCAAATCCTGCCAAATGTGGATGTGGATAGGCTCTGATAACCACGTTGATTAAGTGAAGTGTTGACCTCACACGTAGGATGTCTATCTTCTTATACACTTCAGGTATCACTTGCTGTGTCTCTCTAGAACCATCCTGCATGGTTCTACTCTTGTGAGGCATATGCTCTGTGCTATTATCCACAAAGTGTTGAATGAGAGCCCTTCCCATACCTATGTGCTCCCTGCTCCTCCTCACAATCCCTGAATTGCCATGCACATATCGCTGCACACCACTCTCAAATTGCTCCCTGTATCAATAAAATGATGTCCTTGGAATTCCATGCATCTCATACCATGCTCTACAATAGACATCCCGACCGTTTATCCTGAAGTTGTAGCATATCCTCCCTGTGTAGTCATGATGCCAAGCCGTTGACAACACATTGTATATAAAGTTTGTACGAGACTCCAAGGAGCTGCCCCAAAAGTTCTTCCTTAGATTCATTAAGAGATCTCGCTCTGCATGTTGGCAACACCTACTCCCACAACAATCGATGGAAGAAACCTGCTGCACCGAATCTAGTGACATTTTGTACATTGCTGTTGGAGGCTCTCTTTGTTTAGGCACCCTGTTAATGAAAGTGTACCTTCTTTTCTTTGATGTTGGATCGTCCCTTTTTAACATTTGATCATTGACCAACTCATTTATACCAGCAACGTGGTCCATGGGCACATATTGTTGCAATGGGCTTCCATCAAGTAAGGTAATCTGCTTGATGGGCCACTTTACTAAGCTGAGAGAGCCGACATCTTGCATAGAAGACCCTGAGTCACTTCCTCTAATTTGTTCTTTCTTTTCAATACCCACACCAATGCAATCGTTACCCAATAGGTCAAAGTTTATAGAGTCTCCCGGGAAAACATATAAGATCACACCTTCCCCCACGGTCTTTGTTTTGCTCTCATCCCATAAGACAACCTTTTTCTCTTTCCAAGATTCACGAATGAAATTGTCAGTTTCCAATGAAGAAACTGGCATTGCCTCAACATAAGGTCGCTCAGGCTCACTTGGTGCAGCTTCTTCGGTTACCGCATCATCTAAAGAATCACCAACATGTTTTAGAGAGCCCTTAGGCCACTTGACAACGCTCCAAATTGCCTCACCAACAAGCACTACATCCATAGTGGGAAATGGCAAGAGCATTTCACTATTGATAGACTTCTCCACTATCACCGATACATTTTCTGTCCCAATCTTCATACCACTATAGTAGGCCTCCAGATCTATTGCACACACTCCACCAATTCCAACCACTTCATTCCCCACCATCATCATGACCTTGTCCCCGCTTCTGATAGCCATCCTCTGTCATTACGATTACGGAGAATTAATTATGAACAAATTACAACCAAAGAATTTCATAAGACCATCAAACATGTCCTTCTAGATGGGAAGAATGGCATTGGTGCAAATCTTTATAAAGCATGAATGAGTCTATACAAAATTTTCATGAAAGCATGAATTATTTCCCTAAAAATTTTAGCAATTTGATAAAACTTTTTCTAAAGCATGAATTATTTTCAGCATCGTCATGACCTGATTCATGCATCTGATAGTAGCCATCCCCTCTCATTATGATGACAGGAAATTGATTATGAACAAACTACAACCAAAGGATTTCATAAGACCAACAAAGTTGTCCTTGTAGCGGGGGGAGAATGGCACCAGTGCCATTCTCCATGTGAATTTGGCAATGGGAGAATGGCACTGGAGAATAGGAAAATGGAGAATGGCACTAGTGCCATTCTCCCAATGGAATGTCCCAATGGAATGTCCTAACATTTTGGCTTTGTAATAGGAAAATGGAGAATGGCACTAGGAATAGGAAAATGGAGAATGGCACTAGTGCCATTCTCCCATTGGAAAATAGAGAATGGCACTAGTGCCATTCTCCCAATGGAATGTCCCAATGGAATGTCCTAATTTTTTGGCTTTGTAATAGGAAAATGGAGACTGGCACTAGTGCCATTCTCCCATTGGAAAATGGAGAATGGCACTAGTGCCATTCTCCCAATGGAATGTCCTAATTCAAAATTTTGGCTTCACAGAAGGTAGAAGGGCACCAATGCCATTCCACCATTGGAATTATTGGAATGTCAATCCATAGGTTTAGTGCCATTCTCCCAATGGAATGTCCCAATGGAATGTCCTAACATTTTGGCTTTGTAATAGGAAAATGGAGAATGGCACTAGGAATAGGAAAATGGAGAATGGCACTAGTGCCATTCTCCCATTGGAAAATGGAGAATGGCACTAGTGCCATTCTCGCAATGGAATGTCCTAATTTTCTGGCTTTGTAATTGGAAAATGGAGACTGGCACTAGTGCCATTCTCCCATTGGAAAATGGAGAATGGCACTAGTGCCATTCTCCTAATGGAATGTCCTAATTCAAAATTTTGGCTTCACAGAAGGTAGAAGGGCACCAATGCCATTCCACCATCGAAATTATTGGAATGTCAATCTATAGGTTTAGTGCCATTCTCCATTGTAATATGAAAATGGAGAATGGCACTAGGAATATGAAAATGGAGAATGGCACTAGTGCCATTCTCCCGATGGAATGTCCTAATTTTCTGGCTTTGTAATAGGAAAATGGATACTGGCACTAGTGCCATTCTCCCATTGGAAAATGGAGAATGGCACTAGTGCCATTCTCCCAATGGAATGTCCTAATGACAAATTTTGGCTTCACAAAAGGTAGAAGGGCACCAATGCCATTCCACCATTGGAATGTCAATCTATAGGTTTAGTGCCATTCTCCATTGTAATCGAAAAATGGAGAATGGCACTAGGAATAGGAAAATGGAGAATGGCACTAGTGCCATTCTCCCAATGGAATGTCCCAATGTAATGACCTAATTTTTTGGCTTTGCAATAGGAAAATGGAGAATGGCACTAGTGCCATTCTCCCATTGGAAAATGGAGAATGGCACTAGTGCCATTCTCCCAATGGGGAAGGGGGTGACAAAATATGAAGAGGGGAGAGGAGAAGAGTGGAGATGAGGAGAGAGGGCACAGCTAGAGAGCACACCACAAATGACTAACTGTACACTAGAATTAGTTGAAAAAATAGAACCCTTTCCTTTATAGCACTCTATAAGGTTAGTGCTATGCACATATGATCACGTGATGGTGCTATGCACACATGATCACATGATGTTGAGCATGAACTCTCAACACCTTCCCTCAAGATCAACATCATGAAGTAGGCCTTCCCTCAAGATGATGATTCTGGGGAATCGAAGAAGGACTGAGCATTACATTCCATCACACCCCTTTAATGGGAATGTCCTTCCTCTGCATCAAACCAAGAGCTAGTCGGTGTTTCTCGAATAGCTCTTTACCGAGTGGTTTGGTAAAGATGTCTGCAACATTTTCTTTGCTATCACAATGCTGCAGTGTGATGTCACCAAATAACACTCTTTCTCTGATGAAGTGCTCTCTGACATCAATGTGCTTTGTTCTGGAGTGATATACTGGATTTTTGGCCAATGCTTGAGCCGATTGATTATCACAGTATATTGTTGTTGGCTTTGACTCATCAAAGTAATCTATTTCTGACAATAGTCTTCTGAGCCATATAGCCTCACATGCACCTGTAGTGAGTGCCCTATATTCTGCTTCAGTCGAAGACAAAGAAACAGTTGGCTGTTTGTTTGACAACCATGATATAGCACCTTGACCAAGGAAAAATGCATATCCCTGTGTCGATCTCCTGGTCTCATGATCTCCAGCATAGTCACTGTCACAGTATCCATGCAACCGTGGATGACTTCCTCTGTATTCTATCCCAAATTGTCTTGTACCTCTGATGTATCTCAAGACTCTTTTGGCTGCATTCCAGTGAGACTGTTTTGGATTTGCCATAAACTGTGCTAGTGAGCTTACTGCATAACAAATATCTGGCCGTGTGATTGTCAGATATATAAGAGATCCAATGAGTTGCCTGTAGTATCTGTCATTGACTGTAGGCTTTTCTGAATCTTTAGTAAGTTTCAAACTCTGTTCCATGGGAGTGGCTGCAATCTTGCAATCTGCCATATGAAACTTCTTCAGGAGACTGTCAACATATTTGAGCTGACTCATGAATGTGCTATCTGAATCTCTCCAGAACTCAATTCCAAGACAATAGTGCATAAGTCCAAGATCTTTCATGTCGAACTCTGCAGATAAGTCTTGTTTTAGCTTTCTGATGAAGCTATCCTTGCTTCCTGTCACAATCAGATCATCTACGTACAAAAGTGCAATAGTAATATCTTCCCCTTGAACTTTGTAGTAGAGAGTATGATCTGCATTGGACTTCATGTATCCCAGATCAGCAAAATACTTGTCAATTCTGCTGTACCAACTTCTGGGTGCTTGCTTTAAGCCATAGAGACTTTTCTTGAGATGGCAAACCTTGTTCTCTTTTCCTGGTTCAACATAACCGGCTGGTTGTTGCATGTAGACATCCTCGTCTAGATAACCATTGAGAAATGCATTCTTGACATCGAGCTGATACACATTCCATTTACTGAGTGTCGCTAGTGATATCAAGAACCGTATGGAATCCATCTTTGCTACTGGAGCATAAGTCTCATCATAATCTTGACCATATTGTTGTGCAAATCCTTTTGCAACTAATCTGGCTTTGTATCTTTGAATACTGCCATCTGGATTGTACTTCACTTTGTATACCCATTTGTTGGCTATGGCCTTCTTTCCTGGTGGAAGGTCGCATAATTCCCAAGTGTTATTTTTATACAAAGAATCCATTTCTTCATTCATTGCAGTTTGCCATTCTGGCTTATCTACTGCGTCTTCGAAGTACACTGGCTCTTCTGTAGCCATGATGGTAGTCATAAGAGCATAGTTGGTGGTTTCCACCTGAATTGCTTTGCCTTTCTGAGCATATGTCAATCTGGCTGGTGGTCTGCTTTCCCTAGTAGACCGTCTGAGCTGCTGTGACGCTGATTGGGGTGTTGCTGGCAATTCTTGCTCTTCTTCATCAACCTGTTCTGTAGATGACTGTGAAGTCGATGCTTCCTGTGTAGGTGAGGTTTTCCATTCTGATTCCTCATCGAAGATTACATCTCTGGAGATAATGACTTTGCGGTTGATGGGATCATACAATTTGTATGCTTTACTTTCTTCACTGTAGCCAACCATGATGCATTTGCGTGACTTCGCATCCAATTTCCTGCGATGATCATCATGTATGTGGGCATATGCTATGCAACCAAATATGCGGAGATGCCCAATGCGTGGCTTGTGTCCAGTGAATGCTTCATAAGGAGTCATACCTCGTATCGGTTCGGTAGGAAGCCGATTAAGCAAGTAGTTAGCTGTAGCTATTGCTTCTGCCCAATACTGATTCGGAAGATGCTTTTCACTAAGCATTGCTCTAGCACTGTCTGCTAAAGTCCCATTCTTCCTTTCAGCTATTGCATTTTGCTGAGGAGTATCTGCACATGTGAATTGTCTTCGAATACCGTGATTTTTGCAAAAGTTCATGAATGCTGAAGACATGTATTCACCTCCTCTGTCTGATCTCATGACCTTTATCTTTCTGCCTGTTTGGTTTTCTACCATGGCTTTGAATTCTTGAAATCTGGCAAACACTTCAGATTTCTCTTTCAGAAAGTAGACCCAACAATATCTGCTGTAGTCGTCGATGAAGGTCAAGTAATAAAGTGAACCATTGATGCTGCGGGTCTGGGCATAACCCCATACATCTGTATGAATTAAATCAAGAATGCCTCGTGCACGAGAGGTACTTCTGACAAAGTTGGTTCGCTTTTGTTTGCCGAAGCAGCATGCTTCACAAACTTTTCCAAGAAACTGTAGCTTTGGAATCCCAATTGCCATATTTTGATTCCTTAGATCTAACAAGTACTTGAAGTTGACATGACCATATCTCTTGTGCCATTTTGCAGATAGTGGCATCTGTTGCATTTGAGCTGACATGGCATGCTTATCTGGTACTGTAGCTAGCATCCTGTATAAGCGTCCTTCCTTGACACCTTTTGCTACTAGCTGACCTCTTTTGGATTTGTCTCTGATAGTGCATTCATCACCGTCGAAGATGACTTTGTAGTTGTGTTCCGTCATTTGACCTACTGACAAAAGGTTCTTACTGAGCTTCGGAACATAGAGCACATCTTTGACTAATCCTTTTGTACTAGTGAAATTGTTCATAGGGATAACCCCTGTCCCTTGAACCGGATTCGGTGTATTGTCTGCTGTGTAGATGACATTCTTTTGTCCTTCTAATGGCTTCATTTCTGTGAACCATTCCTGATGATTTGTCATATGAGATGATGCACCGCTGTCGATGTACCAAGGATCCTGTTCCACTTGGTCGACTTGATAACTGAAATCTTCTTTGGGATTGAAATCAGTGTTTAGGTGCATTGTATCAGTCTGATGCAATTCCTCACTTGCAAGAAACATATTTCCATGTTCATTTGCAAAATGACTGTGACTAGAATGTCTACCACGATGATTTCCTCTTCCTCGGGAATTCCCTCGATTACTGCTGGATTGACCGCCTTGGTCATACTGCTTCTTGCGGCAATCTCTTTCATAGTGTCCAAACTTGTGACAATAGTTGCATTTAATGTTTGACACATTGGTGGATGCATTCCCTCGTCCTTGGAATCTTCCTCGGTTGGAATGATTTCCTCTTTGCTGATTTTGATGTTGCTGAGGATGCTGCTGATGCTGATGCTGATTCTGACTTTGATTTTGACCACTTTTCTGATATGATCTACCTCTGTTTCTGCCTTTGCCTCTGCTTCTGTCTGAAGCGGTGAATGCCTGATCATTAGAATGACCTTTACGTGCTTGAATGGCCTGAGTCCTGAGTTCTTCACCAAGTAGAACTGACTGAAGTTCTTCCAGTGTTGGAATTTGCCGTTGGATGGCAATACTCTGGACTAGATTCTCATATCCTTCTCCTAGTCCATTCAGGATTACTTGAACCATTTCTGCGGGATTCATAGTCTCTCCTACTGCTGCAAGTTGATTGTTGTAGTCTTTGATGCGGAGTACATAAGCATGACCGGTTTCATTGCTATTGCGGAAACTCTGGTTGATCTGGTTTCTCAAGGTGAGAATCCTGGATGTGTTCTTGGACTCGTAGAGAGCTGCGAACATATCCCATGCTTCTTTTGATGTCTTGACTGTGTTGAGCTGTCCTAGCATGACATCTTGCACATTCTGCTTGATCAGGTGATAGGCATACTTGTCTTTCTTATCCCATTCTGCTTGAGCTCGGGCAATGGCAGGATCTACTACTGGTGCGGAAACTGTTTGTGTAGATGTAGATCCCGATGTAGATCCCGTTGCTGGTGCTGTGACAACAGATGGAGTAGAGCTACTGGTGGCTGGATCGGCCAATGGTCTAGGTATGGATCCATCGACATACTCCCATTTGTCCTGAAGCACAAGAATGGTCTCCATTCGGTATTTCCATGTACCGTAATTGGAGTTGTCTAACTTAGCAGATGCCTCCAGATTGAGGTTGCTAGTCGACATGGTGCAAACAATGTACTCAAAAAGTGTCCTGGAAAACTCTGTATGAATCAACTGCAAATACACTGAAGATGCCAAGTGAAATCTCTGTACCGTCGGTGAAGATAGAACTGCAGTAAATAAGATCTGACCTGTGTTACAAGGCTTGTGGCAATGATGCCGGGAATAGCCAAGAGGCTTTACAAGGCTGAAAAATGATGTGCACGATGCCGTGAGATAGCCAAATAGGCTTTACAATGGTGGCATGTGTGTGTGAAATCAAGTGCTATCTGCCCACTGAATCAATCTGCAATGCCTCTGAACTCTGAAGTCTGCTCACTGAACTGATGAACGTAAGGTTTCAGGTAATGCAATGATGTGAAATCGGTTGTGAGCGTATGGACTGACTCCGAGTAGGTACTAGTCGGGAATTTCGGGCATGGCTTAGATTGGCAACTTGGGGAATTCAAAGCGTCCCCTCTATGGCAATCTAGTCTACTCTGATCTAGATCTAAACCAACCGTCGATCGATGAAAGAGCAGCAAATAATTCCTTTTCCTTTGTTCTTTTTAAGTGCTGGGTCAGATGCGTCGATGTAGAGGCAAATGTGCGTGAAGGAAGTGGTTTTGTCGGCGAGGCTCAAATGTGAGTGTAACTTGCGCCGAAATGTGTGCGTGATGTAACGAGCGCGTAGAGCACAAAAAATCGAGCGACTTTCCTTTTTGGAGCACCCTCAAATTCTTCCTGGATCAAGAGATATGACTTGATCTAGGTGGAGGGGCAAAAGGAGTGCAAATGGTGCTCAATGATGATGTGTCACTGTGAGTCACATGCAGTGATGATGTGGCACTGTGCTTAGCAAGAGGTGTGCCAGTGAAGCTCTGTGCTGAGGTGGCAGTGCTGAGGTGTCACTGATGACGTGGCACTGATGACGTGGCACAGATGATGTGGCACAAGTGATGTGGCAGATGACGTGTCAGATGACGTGGCTAGATGACGTGGCAGATCACGTGTCTGATGACGTGGTAGCTGACGTGGCAGAGGTGACGTGGTAGCTGACGTGGCAGTGATGACGTGGCAGCTGACATGGCAGTGATGATGTGGCAGCTGACGTGGCAGAGGTGATGTGGCAGTTGACGTGGCAAAGGTGATGTGTCAGCTGACGTGGCAAAGGTGACGTGTCAGCTGACGTGGCAAAGGTAACGTGTCAGCTGACGTGGCAAAGGTGACGTGTCAGGTGACGTGGCAGATAAGATAGGTACACGTGGCACTTCCGGGTACCTGATGACATGGCAATTGGAGATAAGGGTTGCCACGTGGCAAAACGCTATCTGCCACGTGTCAAAACGCGAGGCACCGGAATCTACCCAAGATTCTGACGGAATCTTGGAGATTCCGTCGTCTTCTCCGTTGATGGAGGCGGCCGGGCACTGATCGTTAAGGTGCCTTCGGAGGTCGTCCGTTGGCTGGCTGTAGTTCCGAAGCAACAACACCTTCCCTTCGGTCCGTCAATGGATTGCCTCAGCTAATAGCGCTTGATTTACACAGTTCGAGCGACGAACAATCCTTCTCGTGATCCTTTGCTGCAGATTTCTGCTTTCGACGCTCGTGACTACGATATTCACCCGAAACACCGCCTATGGAAGACTTGTCTGCGACAGACGTATGCGTACCTTGCGGCCACAGACTTCGTGCGCCACAGATGAGGCTATGCTTGACTTTGGCTATTGGCGCGCATGAGCGCGAGCTTCCGATATCCTCGAGCAGCAGCACTAGACCGTATTGAGTTTCTATTGCAGCTCCATGAATTTAAAGAGCCGATTCAATAGCATCAACCATTGGAGCGGGCGATTGTTTTTTATATTGATGATTGCGTTGAAGCTTGCGGCGGCTACCTTCGTGTGAGGCATTGAGCGCTTGGAGACCTTGGAGCGTGTTGGAGATGGCGACTAGAGCCTTGAGCTCCGGAGAAGGAAGCTATCGTTGCTGTTGTACTTGCATGTAGTGCCATAAAAGAATTCGATGCTCTGGATAGACCTTTGGCGCAGAAGGGTATGTTGGAGCCTTTGAACTCTCTCCCTCTCTCAAGGATGGAATTCACTCAAGCAAGAAGAAGAGGAATCTCTCTCTCTCTCATAAGATTATGAAGAACTCTCCCTATTTTTCTCACAAACATAATGGATGGACAATCTCTCTCTCACTCATAATGGAAGTCCTCACAAAGAATGAACGGAATGAATAACTCTCAAAGGAGATGACGGAAATCTTCTTTCAATGGATGGAAATTCTCTCAACGGAAGTGAACGGAAGAATCTCACAATCACTCAAGAGAACTCTCAATCTCACAATCTCTCTCACACTCTCAAGAAACTCAATGTCTCAGCGGAAGACAAGGGAGCTCTGATACCATGACAAAATATGAAGAGGGGAGAGGAGAAGAGTGGAGATGAGGAGAGAGGGCACAGCTAGAGAGCACACCACAAATGACTAACTGTACACTAGAATTAGTTGAAAAAATAGAATATATACAAACCCTTTTAGGGTTAGGGTTAGGGGAGCTAACCCTTTCCTTTATAGCACTCTATAAGGTTAGTGCTATGCACATATGATCACGTGATGGTGCTATGCACACATGATCACATGATGTTGAGCATGAACTCTCAACAGGGGGGGTGGGGGGGGAGGGGAGATTGGGCAATGGGCAATGGGGAACTATAATCTAGTCATTCTTGTCTTGCTGATGGGCACCATCTATCAATGAAACTCGTCCCAATAATTGATTTGCAATTGAATTCAATCTTTGATGAAATATACATCAATTTCATTGATATATTTGATTATATTTAAATATGATAATATATATATTCTGTATGTTTTTTGTGTGTTTACTATATTTGTATTTTATTAATTATGTATTCTCCATTTTTAATGTTGAGTATTCCTAACTTTTAGTTATGAAGTTAATATAGGAGTAGATGAAAAATAATTGATTTGTGTGTGAAATTTATGTTTGATAGGATTTGTGTGTGGAATTCCCGTCTATGAGAGAGAGAGAGAGAGAGGCAGAGGTTTGTGAATTTGCACAAAGTCTACGACTTCTACATCACTATGAGTATGTCTAGACAACATTGACTATATTTTTATGTGTTGCTCTTGAAACTTGCATTCTAAACTCCAATGAGAACTTATTTCTTGGATCCCGCACCTCCCAATGCAAGAGTACCTCCCCACATCTGCACTAAAGACACAAATGGAGGTTGTCTTCTAGCGTCTCAATCTCGGAACATGAAGTTGCAATATTGTTATGTTTCTTGATTTTGATGGCGATTGGGAGATTCTTTTATCATTAATGAGAATTGTTTTATCCACAGAGTGCCTGATTGGACCCTCCTAATCTCCATAAGGCATACCAATTTGACTTAGACATGAGAACAAAGTCTACTAGAGGCTAAATCCCATTAAGCCAAGTAGTGGTACATATGGTAAGATCTCCTCACATTGGTATAGGAAGATGCTTCATCCTAGTACAAATGGAATATCTCTCTTTATTCTACTTCCCATTGCTCATTCGGGGTCTGGTAGAGTAAGTAAGAATGTCATCTGAACTAAAAGCAACCATTTGCTAAGAACCTCTCTCTCTCTCTCTCTCTCTCTCTCTCTCTCTCTCTCTCTCTCCCCCCCCTCTCTGCATGCGTGTGTGAGCATGTGCATGCCCGCGTGTGCGTGTGTGTGTTCCACGCACATGCACATAGGTGTGTGTGTGTGCTTGGGTGTGTATATATATTTACATGTGTGCATCCATGCACATCCGTGTCGATGGTGTGTGTGTGTATGTTTCCATTCTCTAAATTAACATAATTCGTAAAGAATTTATATGTAAGGTTTTCGTTCCCTATAATATCTTGCAGAATGGGATGGCATTGACCAAAAATAGATTTTTGGTTGGCACAATCAAATGTTGATACTCTCCATCTTCGTCTACTTTTTTAGTAGATAGGTTACATACAATTTATTAACACTTTCTTTTAACTAAGCATTCATTAAAGCCACAATTAATATTCTTATGCTCTTGAAAAGACTATAGTTCTTGTAAAGCCTACTACAAGAGGCTTCTAGAGCCTTGTGTGGTTCTTGTAAAGCCTATTACAAGAGGCTTCTAGAGCCTTGTGTGGTCTATTAAACGTTTTTTTAAACTAAATGCAAAAGGTTAATCTAACGAAGGTAAAAATTTAAAAAACCCTAGTACCTTCATCTCGTTGCCCTAGGTTGATTGCCTCGCATGCTGCGCTGCTTTCGAGTCCATCGTTATCTCGTTTGTACTTTCGCTTTTCCGAATTCCTAACTTTAGCTTTGTCTTTTGCCTTTTCTACTAGCCGCCCTCGCTTTTCTTCTTGCTGCTCGCCGCTCGACTCGCCATCTCTTTTCTTTCATCTCTAGCTTCGTCCGCTCGACTCGCCCTCTCTTTTCTTCTTGCCTTCGTCCGCTCGCCTCTAGCTTTAGAAGATACTCTTATCCTAATCTACTAAAACCCACTCTCATCTCTCAAAATCCTATCGCTCATCACTCCCAGCCTATCGTCGTTCTACTCAAACTCCTATCTCTCCTATGCTCGCCGCTCGACTCGCTGCCTATCATTCACCTACTCACTCTTTAGCAAGCCTCTCTACTCTTTGCCTTTCCAACGATTGAAGGGATTCTCTTCCAATGAAGCACGGCTCGCTGTTATTCACTCTCTTTGCTTTTCGAAGGATTTCACACTTCCAAAAATCTCTGAAGGATTCGCTTTTCCAAAGAATGTAAGCATGAAGGATTCGCTTTTCCAAAGAATGAAGGGATTCGCACTTCCAAAGATCTAAACGTACGGTAAGCTTTCAAAACTTAAGCTTTCTGAGATGATTAAGAAAAGCTTTCAAAACTTTAACTTTCGTAAGCTTTCATACGTATGCTTTGCTCGAATTTAACTATGGAAAGCTTAATAAAATATAGGAATTGGCTATGGCGAATTCAAAGCAAAAAATCCGTGAATTAGAGAGGAAGCTACCGAACTGATTGAGCGTCAGTTGTGTTGTTTGCTTCCAGCTCCATCAACTTCGCAGCTCCGGTGGAGTTCAGCCTTCTTGCCTCAAGAATCTCCGTGCGAGCTGTGGTGAGTAAAACTCTCAGACTCTGAGACTCCTCTCCAATCCGCTTTGGAATGAATAGAAAGTGAATGAGGGAAAGGCATCAATTGAAATGAGAGAAAAGGTCTTGATTTGAAACTACTAAATAATTCAAATTTAGAAATATAGGTCTTCCCACCATTGTGCCCTTTTGAATTTTGGATATATAGAGTGGCACTTATGCCATTCTCTCCAATATTAAATTTAAATTCAAATTCATATTGATAATTTTAATTTCAATTTGTATTTCAAATTGAAATTATTCTTTTGAAATTGTATTTCAAAACCTAAATTCTAGTTTTTAAATTTTGATTTCAAGTTAAACTTCAATCTCAATTTTGATTTTCATGATTGAATGGCAAATTTAGAGATTGAATTTCTAATTTTAAATGGAGATGGCACCAGTGCCATTCTCCAAGACCTCATAAGAAGTCCGTGAGAGTGGCACTAGTGCCATTCTCTCCAATATTAAATTTAAATTCAAATTCAAATTATTCTGTTTGAAATTGTATTTCAAAACCGAAATTTATATTAGGACATTGCAATGGGAGAATGGCACTGGAGAATAGGAAAATGGAGAATGGTACTAGTGCCATTCTCCCAATGGAATGTCCTAAGTTTTTAGCTTTGTAATAGGAAAATGGAGACTGGCAATAGTGCCATTCTCCAATTGGAAAATGGAGAATGGCACTAGTGCCATTCTCCCATTGGAAAATGGAGAATGGCACCAGTGCCATTCTCCCAATGGAATGTCCTAATTCACAATTTTGGCTTCACAAAGGTAGAAGGCACCAATGCCATTCTCCCATTGGAATTAGTGGAGTATCAATCTATAGGTTTAGTGCCATTCTCCATTGTAATAGGAAAATGGAGAATGGCACTAGGAATAGGAAAATGGAGAATGGCACTAGTTCCCTTTTGAATTTGGATATATAGAGTGGCACATATGCCATTCTCTCCAATATTAAATTTAAATTTAAATTCAAATTATTCTGTTTGAAATTGTATTTCAAAACCGAAATTTATATTAGGACATTGCAATGGGAGAATGGCACTGGAGAATAGGAAAATGGAGAATGGCACTAGTGCCATTCTCCCAATGGAATGTCCTAAGTTTTTAGCTTTGTAATAGGAAAATGGAGAATGGCACTAGTTCCATTCTCTAATTGGAAAATGGAGAATGGCACTAGTGCCATTCTCCCATTGGAAAATGGAGAATGGCACTAGTGCCATTCTCCCAATGGAATGTCCTAATTCAAAATTTTGGATTCACAATGGAATGTCCTAATTCAAAATTGGTACTAGTGCCATTCTCCCATGGAAAATGGAGAATGGCACTAGTGCCATTCTCCCAATGGAATGTCCTAATTCAAAATTTTGGATTCACAATGGAATACTCCTCCTAGAATAGTGGTGCCAATCTCTTATTAGGCCCTAAGAAATGTCATTGAGAAGCCTAAACTCACATGCACAAGGAATCCTAAACTCACATGTGCATTGGCACTACCACTAATGGATAATGGCAGTGATGCCAATCTCATGCTGGCAACTACATAATGACAATGAGATCATCAAACTCACACTACAGCCAATAAATAATCCTACTAGAGCCAATAAATATAGTGGAATGTCAACCTACAGGTTTAGTTTGTCTAGATTACCACTAGTGGAGAATGGCAGTGATGCCAATCTCATGCTGGCAAATGCATAATGACACTGGGACCATCAAACTCACATGTGCAGAGATCATATGGAATTGTGCCAATCTCTGTGGAGAATGCCACCAGTAGAGAATGGTAGTGGTGCCAATCTCATACCATGACCTGAAAACATGCACAAGGAATCCTAAACTCACATGTGCATTGGCACTTTTGCCATTATCCTATTGCCATTCTCCGCTAGTGGTAATGTGCATTCTTCTATGTAATGATCACTCACTCCACTGTGCAGAGATCATATGGAATTGTGCCAATCTCTGTGGAGAATGCCACCAGTGGAGAATGGCAGTGGTGCCAATCTCATACCATGACCTGCAAACATGCACAAGGAATCCTATACTCACATGTGCATTGGCACTTTTGCCATTATCCTACTGCCATTCTCCGCTAGTGGTAATGTGCATCCTTCTATGTAGTGATCACTCTCTCCGCTATGTAGAGATCATATGGATTTGTGCCAATCTCTGTGGAGAATGCCACCAGTGGAGAATGGCAGTGGTGCCAATCTCATACCATGACCTGAAAACATGCACAAGGAATGCTAAACTCACATGTGCATTGGCACTTTTGCCATTACCCTACTGCCATTCTCCGCCGCTAGTGGTAATGTGCATCCTTCAATGTAGTGGAATGTCAATCTATAGGTTCAGTTTGTCTAGATTACCACTAGCGGAGACTGGCAGTGATGCCAATCTCATGCTTGCAACTACACTATGACACCACTCTCCTATGATCACTGGAATACCCCTCCTAGAATAGTAGGGTAAACATTTGTACAAGTGGAGAATGGGAGTGGTGCCAGTCTCTTATTAGGCCCCAAGAAATGGCATTGAGAAGCCTAAATTCACATGTGTAGAGATCACATGGAATTGTGTCAATCTATGTGGAGAATGCCACCAGTGGAGAATGGCAGTAGTGCCAATCTCACATGTGCATTGGCACTTTTGCCATTATCCTACTGCCATTCTCCGCTCATTCTTCTATGTGGTGGTATGTCAATATATAGGTTTAGTTTGTCTAGACAACCACTAGTGGAAAATGGCAGTGATGCCAAACTCATGGTGGCATTGAGAAGCCTAAAATCACATGTGCATCCTTCTATGTAGTCATCACTGTCTCCGCTGTGTAGAGATCATATGGAATTGTGTCAATCTCTTTGGAGAATGCCACCAGTTGAGAATGGCAGTGGTGCCAATCTCATACCATGACCTAAAAACATGCACAAGGAATCCTAAACTCACATCTGCATTGGCACTTTTGCCATTATCCTACTGCAGCCAATAAAATTAGTGGAATGTCAATCTATAGGTTCAGTCTGTCTAGACTACAACTAGCAGAGAATGGCAGTGGTGCCAATCTCATGCTTGCAACTACATGATGACACTGAGATCATCAAACTCACATGTGGAATGGAATAGGACACCACTCTCCTATGATCACTGGAATACCCCCCCTAGAATAGTAGGGTAAACATTTGTACAAGTGGAGAATGGCAGTGGTGCCAATCTCTTATTAGACCCTAAGAAATGGCATTGAGAAGCCTAAACTCACATGTGCAGAGATCATATGGAATTGTGCCAATCTCTGTGGGGAATGCCACCAGTGGAGAATGGCAGTGGTGCCAATCTCATACCATGACCTGAAAACATGCACAAGGAATCCTGAACTCACATGTGAGTGATGACTATCTCCGCTGTTTAGAGATCAAATGGAATTGTGTCAATCTCTGAGATCATCATCACTCACATGTGGAATGGAATAGGACACCACTCTCCTATGATCACTGGAATGCCCCTCCTAGAATAGTAGGGTAGACATTTGTATAAGTGGAGAATGGCAATGGTGCCAATCTCTTGTTAGGCCCTAATAAATGGCATTGAGAAGCCTAAACTCACATGTGCATTCTTCTATGTGGTGGTCACTGTCTCCGCTGTGTAGAGATCATATGGAATTGTGTTAATCTCTGTGGAGAATGGTACTGGTTCCAATCTCATACCATGACCTGCAAACATGCACAAGGAATCCTAAACTCACATGTGCATTCTTCTATGTAGAGATCACTGTCTCCGCTGTGTAGAGATCATATGGAATTGTGTCAATCTCTGAGTTCATCATCACTCACATGTGGATTGGAATCGGACACCACTCTCCTATGATCACTGGAATACCCCTGCTAGTATAGTAGGGTAAACATTTGTACAAGTGAAGAATGGCAGTGGTGCCAATCTCTTATTAGGCCCTAAGAAATGTCATTGAGAAGCCTAAACTCACATGTCCAGAGATCATATGTAATTGTGCCAATCTCTGTGGAGAATGCCACCAGTGGAGAATTGCAGTGGTGCCAATCTCATACCATGACCTGAAAACATGCACAAGGAATCCTAAACTCACATGTGCATTGGCACTTTTGCCATTATCCTACTGCCATTCTCCCCTAGTGGTAATGTTCATCCTTCTATGTAGTGATCACTCTCTCCGCTGTGCAGAGATCATATGGATTTGTGCCAATCTCTGTGGAGAATGCCACCAGTGGAGAATGGCAGTGGTGCCAATCTCATACCATGACCTGAAAACATGCACAAGGAATCCTAAACTCACATGTGCATTGGCACGTTTGCCATTATCCTACTGCGATTCTCCGCTAGTGGTAATGTGCATCCTTCAATGTAGTGGAATGTCAATCTATATGTTCAGTTTGTCTAGATTACCACTAGCGGAGAATAGCAGTGATGCCAATCTCATGCTTGCAACTACACTATGACAGTGAGATCATCAAACTCACATGTGGAATGGAATAGGACACCACTCTCCTATGATCATTGGAATACCCCTCCTAGAATAGTAGGGTAAACATTTGTACAAGTGGAGAATGGCAGTGGTGCCAGTCTCTTATTAGGACCTAAGAAATGGCATTGAGAAGCCTAAATTCACATGTGCAGAGATCACATGGAATTGTGTCAATCTATGTGGATAATGCCACCAGTGGAGAATGGCAGTGGTACCAATCTCACATGTGCATTGGCACTTTTGCCATTATCCTGCTACCATTCTCCGCTAGTGGTAATGTGCATTCTTCTATGTGGTTGAATGTCAGTCTATAGGTTAGGTTTGTCTAGACAACCACTAGTGGAAAATGGCAGTGATGCCAAACTCATGGTGGCACCTACATAATGACACTGAGATCATCAGACTCACATGTGGGTTGGAATCGGACACCACTCTCCCATGATGATGGGAATACCCCTCCTAGAATAGTAGGGTAAACATTTGTGTAAGTGGAGAATGGGAGTGGTGCCAATCTCCTATTAGGGCCTAAGGAATGGCATTGAGAAGCCTAAAATCACATGTGCATCCTTCTATGTAGTCATCACTGTCTCCGCTATGTAGAGATCATATGGAATTGTGTCAATCTCTTTGGAGAATGCCACATGTTGAGAATGACAGTGGTGCCAATCTAATACCATGACCTGAAAACATGCACAAGGAATCCTAAACTCACATCTGCATTGGCACTTTTGCCATTATCCTACTGCAGCCAATAAAATTAGTGGAATGTCAATCTATAGGTTCAGTCTGTCTAGACTACTACTAGCGGAGAATGGCAGTGGTGCCAATCTCATGCTTGCAACTACATGATGACACTGAGATCATCAAACTCACATGTGGAATGGAATAGGACACAACTCTCCTATGATCATTGGAATACCCCTCCTAGAATAGTAGGCTAAACATTTGTACAATTGGAGAATGGCAGTGGTGCCAGTCTCTTATTAGGCCCGAAGAAATGGCATTGAGAAGCCTAAACTCACATGTGCAGATATCATATGGAATTGTGCCAATCTCTGTGGGGAATCCTATACTCACATGTGCATTCTTCTATGGAGTGATCACTGTCTCCGCTGTGTAGAGATCATATGGAATTGTGTCAATCTCTGAGTTCATCAAACTCACATGTGGAATGGAATAGGACATCACTCTCCTATGATCACTGGAATGCCCCTCCTAGAATAGTAGGGTAGACATTTGTACAAGTGGAGAATGGCAGTGGTGCCAATCTCTTGTTAGGCCCTAAGAAATGGCATTGAGAAGCCTAAACTTACATGTGCATTCTTCTATGTAGTGATCACTATCTCCACTGTGCAGAGATCATATGGAATTGTGTCAATGTCTGTGGAGAATGCCACCAGTGGAGAATGGCAGTGGTGCCAATCTCATGACCTGCAAACATGCACAAGGAATCCTATACTCACATGTGCATTCTTCTATGGAGTGATCACTGTCTCCGCTGTGTAGAGATCATATGGAATTGCGTCAATCTCTGAGTTCATCAAACTCACATGTGGAATGGAATAGGACACCACTCTCCTATGATCACTGGAATACCCCTCCTAGAATAGTAGGGTAGACATTTGTACAAGTGAAGAATGGCAGTGGTGCCAATCTCTTACTAGGCCCTAAGAAATGGCATTGAGAAGACTAAACTCAGATGTACATTCTTCTATGTAGTGATTTTTGTCTCCACTGTGCAGAGATCATATGGAATTGTGTCAATCTCTGTGGAGAATGCCACCAATGGAGAATGGCAGTGTTGCCAATCTCATACCATGACCTGAAAACATGCACAAGGAATCCTAAACTCACATGTGCATTCTTCTGTGTAGTGATCACTGTCTCCGCTGTGTAGAGACCATATGGAATTGTGTCAATCTCTGAGATCATCAGAGTCACATGTGGATTCTTCTACAAGTGGAGTCTATCTAGACTACTACTAGCGGAGAATGGTAGTGGTGCCAATCTCACATGTGCATTCTTCTATGTAGTGATCACTGAGTTCATATGGAATTTCAATCTATAGGTTTAGTTTGGCTAGATATTCACTAGCGGAGAATGGCAGTGATGCCAAACTCATGCTCGCCCTAAGAAATGGCATTGAGAAGCCTAAACTCACATGTGAATTCTTCTATGTAGTGATCACTGTCTCCGCTCACATGTGGATCAGAATCAGACATCGGAATCAGACACCACTCTCCTATGATCATTGGAATACCCCTCCTAGAATAGTAGGGTAAACATCTGTACAAGTGGAGAATGGTAGTGGTGCCAATCTCTTATTAGGCCTTAAGAAATGGCATTGAGAAGCCTGTGTCAATCTCTGTGGAGAATGCCACCAGTGGAGAATGGCAGTGGTGCCAATCTCATACCATGACCTGGAAACATGCACAAGGAATGCTAAACTCACATGTGCATTCTTGTATGTAGTGATCACTGTCTCCGCTGTGGAGAATGCCACCAGTGGAGAATGGCAGTGGTGCCAATCTCATACCATGACCTGCAAACATGCACAAGGAATCCTATACTCTCATGTGCATTCTTCTATGGAGTGATCACTGTCTCCGCTGTGTAGAGATCATATGGAATTGTGTCAATCTCTGAGTTCATCAAACTCACATGTGGAATGGAATAGGACACCACTCTCCTATGATCACTGGAATACCCCTCCTAGAATAGTAGGGTAGACATTTGTACAAGTGAAGAATGGCAGTGGTGCCAATCTCTTACTAGGCCCTAAGAAATGGCATTGAGAAGCCTAAACTTAGATGTGCATTCTTCTATGTAGTGATTTTTGTCTCTGCTGTGCAGAGATCATATGGAATTGTGTCAATCTCTGTGGAGAATGCCACCAGTGGAGAATGGCAGTGTTGCCAATCTCATACCATGACCTGAAAACATGCACAAGGAATCCTAAACTCACATGTGTATTCTTCTATGTAGTGATCACGGTCTCCGCTGTGTAGAGACCATATGGAATTGTGTCAATCTCTGAGATCATCAGAGTCACATATGGATTCTTCTACAAGTGGAGTCTGTCTAGACTTCTACTAGCGGAGAATGGCAGTGGTGCCAATCTCATGCTGGCCCTAAGAAATGGCATTGAGAAGCCTAAACTCACATGTGCATTCTTCTATGTAGTGATCACTGTCTCCGCTCACATGTGGATCGGAATCAGACACCATGATCATTGGAATACCCCTCCTAGAATAGTAGGGTAAACATCTGTACAAGTGGAGAATGGCAGTGGTGCCAATCTCTTATTAGGCCTTAAGAAATGGCATTGAGAAGCCTGTGTCAATCTCTGTGGAGAATGCCACCAGTGGAGAATGGCAGTGGTGCCAATCTCATACCATGACCTGAAAACATGCACAAGGAATGCTAAACTCACGTGTGCATTCTTCTATGTAGTGATCACTGTCTCCGCTGTGGAGAATGCCACCAGTGGAGAATGGCAGTGGTGCCAATCTCATACCATGACCTACAAACATGCACAAGGAATCCTATACTCACATGTGCATTCTTCTATGGAGTGATCACTGTCTCCGCTGTGTAGAGATCATATGGAATTGTGTCAATCTCTGAGTTCATCAAACTCACATGTGGAATGGAATAGGACACCACTCTCCTATGATCACTGGAATGCCCCTCCTAGAATAGTAGGGTAGACATTTGTACAAGTGGAGAATGGCAGTGGTGCCAATCTCTTGTTAGGCCCTAAGAAATGGCATTGAGAAGCCTAAACTCACATGTGCATTCTTCTATGTAGTGATCACTGTCTCCGCTGTGCAGAGATCATATGGAATTGTGTCAATGTCCGTGGAGAATGCCACCAGTGGAGAATGGCAGTGGTGCCAATCTCATACCATGACCTGCAAACATGCACAAGGAATCCTATACTCTCATGTGCATTCTTCTCTGGAGTGATCACTGTCTCCGCTGTGTAGAGATCATAAGGAATTGTGTCAATCTCTGAGTTCATCAAACTCACATGTGGAATGGAATAGGACACCACTCTCCTTTGATCACTGGAATACCCCTCCTAGAATAGTAGGGTAGACATTTGTACAAGTGAAGAATGGCAGTGGTGCCAATCTCTTACTAGGCCCTAAGAAATGGCATTGAGAAGCCTAAACTCACATGTGCATTCTTCTATGTAGTGATCACTGTCTCCGCTGTGCAGAGATCATATGGAATTGTGTCAATGTCCATGGAGAATGCCACCAGTGGAGAATGGCAGTGGTGCCAATCTCATACCATGACCTGCAAACATGCACAAGGAATCCTATACTCTCATGTGCATTCTTCTATGGAGTGATCACTGTCTCCGCTGTGTAGAGATCATATGGAATTGTGTCAATCTCTGAGTTCATCAAACTCACATGTGGAATGGAATAGGACACCACTCTCCTATGATCACTGGAATACCCCTCCTAGAATAGTAGGGTAGACATTTGTACAAGTGAAGAATGGCAGTGGTGCCAATCTCTTACTAGGCCCTAAGAAATGGCATTGAGAAGCCTAAACTCAGATGTGCATTCTTCTATGTAGTGATTTTTGTCTCCGCTGTGCAAAGATCATATGGAATTGTGTCAATCTCTATGGAGAATGCCACTAGTGGAGAATGGCAGTGTTGCCAATCTCATACCATGACTTGAAAACATGCACAAGGAATCCTAAACTCACATGTGTATTCTTCTATGTAGTGATCACTGTCTCCGCTGTGTAGAGACCATATGGAATTGTGTCAATCTCTGAGATCATCAAAGTCACATATGGATTCTTCTGTCTGTCTAGACTTCTACTAGCGGAGAATGGCAGTGGTGCCAATCTCACATGTGCATTCTTCTATGTAGTGATCACTGTCTCCGCTGTGTAGAGTTCATATGGAATTTCAATCTATAGGTTTAGTTTGGCTAGATATTCACTAGCGGAGAATGGCAGTGATGCCAAACTCATGCTGGCCCTAAGAAATGGCTTTGAGAAGCCTAAACTCACATGTGCATTCTTCTATGTAGTGATCACTGTCTCCGCTCACATGTGGATCGGAATCAGACACCACTCTCCTATGATCATTGGAATACCCCTCCTAGAATAGTAGCGTAAACATCTGTACAAGTGGAGAATGGCAGTGGTGCCAATCTCTTATTAGGCCTTAAGAAATGGCATTGAGAAGCCTGTGTCAATCTCTGTGGAGAATGCCACCAGTGGAGAATGGCAGTGGTGCCAATCTCATACCATGACCTGAAAACATGCACAAGGAAGGCTAAACCCACATGTGCATTCTTCTATGTAGTGATCACTGTCTCCGCTGTGTAGAGATCATATGGAATTGTGTCAATCTATGTGGAGATTGATATTGTGTATATTTGCCTGCTGTGTTGGTATAGTTTTTCATAATGCATATATAAGTTGCTTCGCCTTGGTTATTTTGTTAATAGAAGTTAAATTGTGGTTGTAATATTTCCTACTACAGTTATGATTTTCTATTATACATTTCATTGTGTCCTTGGTTCTTTTGTTAACAGAACATTGCAAGAATGGCTAGCAAGGGAAAGTGAAAGGTTCGAGAGGTGTCAGTTTATGATGGAGTTAGTTCTGGAAGAGGATGGTTTTTGGATATATACAATAACGAACTCCAAAAACTTCATAAAGTGCATTGTTTTGTGAACATCCAAGGAAAAACTTTTGAAGATGTTGGACAAGTTCAAGAGATGGAGGATACCGAGAAAGACAACGTTCCTTGTCTCCAAATTCATACATTGGGAGGCAATGTGTATCAATTGGATCCTGCTTGTTTTGATCATGCGAGGATGAATTCTACTGGGGAGGACACGATGATATCTAGGGGTTGGATTAATGAGCCAGAAAATTATACCAACCAACAGATATTAGAAAGCTTTGATTTGGTAACAAAAGTTATAAAGCAAGATTTAAAAAAGAGTAGAAAAGTTTCGAAAAGAACCAAGAAAAGTGATGTTGTTGGATCAAGATCTCAAGTGTCTCAGAACACATTGAAAGAGAAGGCTAGAGAGACCGGTGAGGAGGAAACAACAGGTGAGAAGGAAATAAGGTCAGATGGAAAAACAAGCATTGGGGATAAACTGGATGCTAAAGATAAAGAGACAACTTTAGGAGGAACACAGGGAGGTACGGGAATAGTCACTGATGGAATTGGAAGTGGAGGTGATGCAACGGGGAGTGGTGAGACACATATAACAGGACATGGTGAGAAATCATCTGAAGCAACTATCATCCTGTATAAGAAAATCCAGCCAGATGTTGACTTTAAGGCACTACAAAAGAAATTGGAAAGGAAGGACACAAGTATGACAGGCTTGATGGAGTACGTAGAATACTTCCCTTTTGGTTTGGAGTTTGAGAAGAGTTTTGCAATGAATGCATGACCTCCTGCAACATGTGCATATCTTATGCCTTACCACATTGGCACAAATACTCCGATGTGCAAGGAAGAGATAAAGGTGGAAAAGTTAAAGGAGTATAATTATTGGATTCTCGCAGGGCAGCATTCAATTCATGCTGCAAGGATATTTATAACTAAAGCACATGGAGAAGCCTTCAATCAACGAAAAGGTTTCTATACACGGAGGAAGGCGAGAATTGTTGTCAATGCACCAGTTGAAGCAGGTTGTAAGATATCATCAATGGCCAACATGGAGGCACAGACCGTTTTGAAAAATCAACCATATATCGATATCTTACAACACCTAAGGGCACAGTGGATTGCATTCAGATGACCAAAGAAACCAACCCAAGGCCTTGTCAAAGGGCATAAAGATCGACAAAGTTGGGATGTGAGTAATAAACTTTGTTTTGTATGCATTTTTTATTTCAAGAATGTTTATGGCTTTGTAAAAGAAATGATAGTAGTGTCAATTCCCTGATGTGAGATACCAAGTCATGCTTTTAACATGGTAATGGGAGAATCGCACTAGTGTCGTTATTATCTCTATTACATGATTTGGATTAGAAAAATGTCTAAGATGATTTTGATTTTTTCATACAGAATTTTGTAGGAGTTGCAAGCGTATCGATGGGCACAAACTTTGCTACCAAGGACACACACATGGTCACATACGATGATGACATCTACGAACAATGGATTAGGATTTTGACATTGGTGAAGGAGGGTGATCTTGAGGGTCGAAATCCCACAATAACATATATGAGGTGTCTGCTAGGATTGGAAGACGAAGATGTACGTGCACTTCAAGCAGAGATTGTGTCTAAAGAAATAGTCTTGGTCAAGTCAAGCAAAGAGAAGGACTCCATTGAAATGTCTCAACGGGCAATGGAGATTAAGCATGATAGAGCCCTGAAAGAAGTGCTCATCAAGGAGTTCAACTCACGTCACCCTTTGCCCCAACATCAAACATAGGATACCCTTGCAACTTACTTCAAAATTGATTCAATTGTTTATCAGAGCTTCAAGGGTTCATGTGAGTCATGGGTCAAAGAGAAGCTGCAAGTTGGCAAGTCCACACCTGATTTCCCAAAAGCCGTGTCAATCTATGTTGATTGGGTGATTAGTTCAATAGAGGGTAACAAGTCTACATCGCAATCTTGTTTTCCTTGGACAATTATTCAAGTGAACATGGAGATGGAGGGGGAGAGCTTTCTAACACGTCACTCCAAGGGACAACTTCCAATCAGCTTGTGTGTGCTTGACACCTCAGAGGGATCTGCCAAAGGCATGTGTTGGGATAAGGCTGCCTTCAAGAAGTTGCTCTGTGGCTTGATGGAGACCGTTGCCACTCCGTCACAGTATGTATTGCTATCATTTGTGACAATGACAGAGATGGTAAATCTCAAGGAAGCAATGATAGAGGCTCGATTTTGGCATAGAAGGTTTGTGGGTGTTATCCATGAATCGGATAGTGCACAAAAGGGTTTGTCTGAGACCTTCTGTTTTTTGTCATTTGTCAGCTCACATGATGGGTTTGATGGATTTGAGCACATGTTAGAAATCACAAGGCCATACACAATAATTGAGGACAATATTCTTTATTCTGATGAGGGCGATGAGTATGGAAAAGAGGCGGTTGTGAAGCATGGCATCATCAAGGAGTGCATCAGGTGCTATTGTAGTAGGGAACATGAAGTTGTTGTTGACGTCTTTACTAATGGATGTGTGGCATTACAAGCATTGTCAAGCAAAAGAAAAGTGATCTCGCTGGTGAAGACATCCCAACAGGTGACAGAGGTCGAGGCTATGTGTGTGGCACATGCATCAAATAATCCCCATATTAAGATTTGGTCTAGCATTGAGAGGCCTCTTGAGACACATAGAGCTGATTCACCTATGGATGAAGGAATTAAAGAGGGTGAGCATCACATTGAAGACTTGCGACCTTTAACTGAAGCAGATCTTGAAGCTATCCCAAAGATTACATTGGAAGATTTGGAGCAAGGTCTTTAGCTACTCATTTATGCCTTGTGTATTCAGTTTCAAAATAGTATGACTTTTATGGATTTTCTCGATTGCACATACTCTCATCATATTAAAGATATTAAACATTAGGTATGATAAAATTGTGTGGGAATGGTACTAGTGTCATTCTCCCTATGTCGGGTTATATGTAAGAGGTACTATTAACATTTTATGCGACCTCATATGGAGAATGGCACTAGTGCCATTCTCTCTTTGTGGTTATGTAGAAATGGTAATACTGTTATGTTCCTTTCTTGAATCTATGTTAGTTGAAAGCATTACAGAGATTAAAAATTGTATAATATTAACTATGCTACCAAAGTTTTGATTTGGGTGCTTTCTACAAATCTATTGGTCCAAAGTAATACAGTATCTATGCTTTCAGATCATGCATTGTACATTTCTTTTGGGACATGGGGGAGGCACTAGTAGTATTCTCTCCTCCCAATGAGGGTATAGAGAAAGGCACTAGTGGCATTCGCCATAACCTTATATGTAAAATGGCACTAGCACCACCCCAAGAGAAGAATGGCAGTATTGCCATTCTCTCTATGAGTTCAGAGAGAAAGGTTGCACTATTTGCATTCTCAATTGACCTTTAGAGAGATTGGCACTTTTGCCATTCCCCAAAAATACAATGGAATCAGTGAACGACAATGGATAATGTTCATACTTTATTGTTATTTATTAGTTTCATATGCTTTTGTGCTTCGACATTGTTGAATACACTCTAAAGAATCAAAATATTTCTATATTCCTCAACTTCCACAAGGACCAATGATGCATGGAAGGATGTGGAGACATCAAATGTAGAGGACAACATACCACCAGTTATGGGGACTATCAATTAATGCAGGAGGTATAGAAGAAAACATAACCCCAAAAATGGAGAAAATTGCAAGGAATATCACGAATCCTATACTCTTAGAAGAGAACATGGATGAACGTACTGTCTCAACATTGGGGACAAAACTAGATAATCTTATTGTTGTTGCAAACATGCATGAAATCATAGCACCTGACAATTTGGATGAGTCAGAAGCCAGCAACTTCAAGGAGAATTTGGATCTATATCCACATACAATTTCTTTGGATATGCCACGATTAACAATCATATTAGACTTGAATGGCCTGTTATTAAGTCACTGCCTATTCAAGTCTCCAATACATCCGTCTATTATGCATGGCAAAAATAGTTATATGGTTGTTCGTCCTGGGTGCATAGAATTTCTTAAAATCTTGCTACAAAGATTTAATGTAGGTATCTGGTCAACTGCGATGGAGCATAACGTACTTGATATGGTAGGAAAGCTGCAAAATTATGCAAATGAGAGCCTCCCTTTCTTTGTTATATGGTCTCAGCAAGGATGCTACACTTACAGTAAGACAAGTATAAATAGGCCTGACAAGGTTGGTGTTGAGGCAATGTTCAAACCCTTAGCAAAAATCTCAAAGGCATTTGGATGTGATGCTAGAAGGACAATTCTTGTTGATGACTCCCCATACAAGGCTTGCATTAGCCCTCCATCAAATTGCATATTTCCTTCAACGTTTGATGTACAAGACAAGGATGATAATATTCTACTGAGAGAGTTGATGCCGTACTTACTACAACTCGATGAGACTAGAGATGTGCGCAGCATGATTGAGACAAATCGGTATGGACAATTACCTATGATGGAGGGGCATAAGGATTTCAACCTTGTCCAGAAAGTAATTGATGAATGGAGGGAGGAAAATCATGCATGGTCAAGAATGGAATATAAAACAAGAAATCTTCCTCTTGCAGATCAACTAAGAGAGATGGATATAGGTGGTAGGGCAACCCATGGTGGTGATGGCCAGGTGCCTAAACTCAATGCATCCCAAATAAGACTTTTAAGGAATGCTCCGCAACTCTCTAGCATGAATGCTATGCAAGTTTCTCAATTGGCTATAGACCTAGGGTACAAAGCTCGCTATATCAAGAAATACATTGCTAAGGGCTACATAACCCGACTACAGAATGCGTATTTTTCATGAAGGTACATATGTCAAAGTGTTTTTTGATTTTATCTCAATATATATAACTGTTGTTGTAGCTAATTGAATTTTTCTTTTGTGATGTAGATAGATATACGTTCAAATCAAGCTTGAGTAGGTACATACCAGAACGAGATCCATTTGGACCACCAAAGTTACCTGTCCCTATCAACGAAGTGTTCTGGATAAAAAATGTGGCTTTCGAGGTGCATGAGTCAACCATTACAGGAGCTGGCTTGGGCTTGTTTGTGCATGGCTCCATCAAGAGAGGGACTACTATTCTCCATTATGGAGGTGACAAGTACTCCTACAGAGACTGGAAGGAATTATGTAGAGTTCATCCAAGGCTAAAGAAGTACTCAATCCAAGAGGACCCTACTGTCCCTATGAAGGATATGGTGCATATTGTTGGTGATGTTCAATATGGCAATGTGGCAGGATTTATTAATAGCAATAGAAATACCAATGTAGTTAAGAGTATATTAGATCATCCATAGTAGAGAGAAATCCAAAGTAGCCAATCAAAGACATGCCGAAAATTTCCTAAATAGTTCCTACTTGGAGTCAGTCCCTTTGCTCACATGCAGTTTCAGATCATCACATTTTCTGAAACCTGACGTTCCACAATTCATCGACGAAACTTTAGAGTGTTTAGAGGCATTGACCAATTGTTCAGTGGGCAGATTGCACATGACACATGCCATCATTGTAAAGCCTATTTGACTATGCTCCAGCATTGTGCACATCATTTCAAGCCTTGTAAAGCCTCTTGGCTATTCTCAGCATCATTTGCCACAAGCTTTATAACAGATTGGATTATATATTACAGTTATATCTTCATCGGTAGTTCATATTTCACTTGATACAGACAGCGTTTTGCAATTTATTCAAACAGTGATTTCATAGACACTTTGAGTACATTTCTTGCATTATTTCTATGACTAGCAACCTCAAGTTGGAGGCATATGCTTAGTTTGACAACTCCAATCATGGGACATGGAAATATCGAATGGAGACCATTCTTATACTTCAAGAAAAATGGGAGTATGTCAATGGGTCTACACTTAGACCATTGGACGATCCCACAACCAGTAGTAACTCTACTCCACCTATTGCCATAGCACCAGCAGTAGAATCTATAGCTACAGCAATAGTGACCGCACCTATAGTAGATCCTACCATTTCTTGAGCACAAGAACAATGGGACAAGAAAGACAAATATGCATATCATTTGATCAAGCAAAATGTACAAGATGTCTTGCTAGGATAGCTCAACACAGTGAAGGCATCAAAAGAAGCATGGGATATGTTCACTCTTTACGAGTCTAAGAACACTTCTAGGATTCTCACATTGAGAAACCAAATCAACCAGAGTTTTTGCAATAGCGGTGAAACAGGTCATCCTTACGTACTCAGGATCAAGGATTACAACAATCAACTTGCAATTGTAGGAGAGACTATAAATTCCTATAGAAATGGTTCAAGTCATCGTGAATCGACTAGGAGAGGGTTAGAAGAATCTAGTCCAAAGTATAATCATCCAACAACAAATTTTGATATTGGAAGGACTTCAGTCAGTGTTACTTGGTGAAAAACCCAGGATGCAAGACACTCACACATGCAAAAGCCATTCCAATTATCAAGCATTCATAGCTTTAGATAGAAGCAAAGTTAGAGGCAGAGGCAAAGGTAGATCATTCCAGCAAATGGACATCATCAGCAACAATAACGTCAAAGTGAGAATCAGCATCATCATCATCCTCAGCATCATCATTCCAATCAAGGAATATTTTAAGGACTGGGGAATGCATCCACCAATGTGTCAAACATTTAGTGCAATTATTGTCATAAGTTTGGACACTATGAAAGAGATTGCCGCAAGAAGCAGTATGGACAAGGCAGTCAATCTCCACTAGCAACAATCGAGGGAGTTTTCGAGGAAGAGGAAATCATCATGGTGGACATTCAGGTCACTATCAATACGCAAATGAACCTGAGAACATGTTTCTTGCAAGCAAGGATATGCAGAAGAATGAAATAGTGTAGCTTGACATAGACTGCAATTCAAAAGGATAATTCACTTATCAAGTTGATCAACCAGATCAAGATCCTTGGTACATTGACAGTGACACATCATCTCACATGACAAAGCATCAGGAATGCTTCATATAGATGAAACCATTAGAAGGGGAAAACATATTATCTACACTGCAGATAACACATTAAATCTAGTTAAAGGGAAAGAAATTATCCCTACGAATAATTTCACTGATATGAAAGGATTGATGAAACATGTACTTTATGTTTTGAAACTCAGCAATAACCTCTTGTCATTTGGTCAAATGATGGAACACAACTACCAACTCATCTTTGATGGAGATGAATTCACAACACCAAAGACAAATCCAAAGGATATCAGCTACAGTAGGAAAAGCAGTCAAGAAAGGATGCTTGTTTAGAGTGCTACTTTAGTACCAGAGTTGCATGCCATGTCAGCTCAATCGTAGCAAATGCCACTTTATGCAAAATGATAAGAGAAATATGGACATGTCAATTTCAAAACCTTGATAGAGCTAAGAAACCAGAATATGGCAATTGGAATTCCTAAGCTTCAATTTCTTGGAAAATTTTGCAAAGCATGCTTCTTTGGTAAACAAAAGTGAATCAATTTCAGCAAAGGCACCTCGCGAGCACGAGGTATTCTCGATTTGATACATATAGATGTATGGGGTTATGCTCAAACCCACAGCATCAATGGTTCACTTTACTACTTGACTTTCATTGATGACTATAATAGATATTGTTGGGCCTACTTGCTAAAAGAGAAATTTGAAGTCATTTCCAAATTTCAAGAATTCAAAGCCATGGTTGAAAACCAAACAAGCAGAAAGATCAAAGTCATAAGATTAGATAGAGGAGGTAGATACATGTCTTTAGCATTCATGATTTTTTACAAAAGTAATGGCCTTTGAAGACAATTCACTTGTGCAGATACTCCTCATCAAAATGCAAGAGCTAAAAGGAAGAATGGTACTTTTGAAGATAGTGCTAGAGCAATGCTCATTGAAAAGCATCTTTCGAATTAGTATTTGGCAGAAGCAATATCCACTATAAACTAATTGCTTAATCAGTTTCTGACCAAACTGACTTAGGGTAATGACACCTTATGAAACATTCTCTAGACATAAGCCACGCATTGTCTCCACATATTTGGTTGCATAGCATATGCCCACCTACATGATGATCATAGCAAAAAATTGGATGCAAAGTCATGCAAATGCATCATGGTTGGCTATAGTGAATAAAGCAAATTATACAAGTTGTATGATCCTATCAATCAAAAGGTCATTATCTTTAAAGATGTAATCTTTATGAGGAATCAAGATGGAAAAGCTCAAATACACAGGAGATAGACACACCAATTACTCAGTCCTCTACAAAAAAGGTTGATGAAGAAGAGAAAGCATTTCCAAGAGCACCTCCAGAAGAGGAACAGCCACTTAGATAGTCTACCAAGGAAAGAAAACCACTTGCCAGATTGACATATGCTCAAAAAGGCAAAGCAATTCAGGTTGAGACTACCAATTATGCACTTATGACTACAATCATGGCTACAAAAGTGCCAATGTACTTCGAAGATGTAGTTGACAAGTCAGAATGGCAAACTACTATCAATGGAGAAATGAAAGCTTTGTACAAGAAAATACTTGGAATTATGCAACCTTCCACCAAGAAAGAAGGCCATCACAAGCAAATGGGATTACAAAGTGAAGTACAATCTAGATGGAAGCATTGAAAGATACAAAGCAAAACTAGTTGCAAAAGGATTTGCATAGCAATATCATCAGGATTATGATGAGACTTATGCTCCAGTAGTAAACATGGATTCCATAGGGTTCTTGACATCACTAGTGGCACTCAACAAATGGAATGTGTACCAGCTCGATGTCAAGAATGCTTTTCTCAATGGTTACCTAGACGAGGAAGCCTACATGCAACAACCAGTAGATTATGTTGAACCAAGAAAAGAGAATTAGGTTTGACATCTCAAGAAAAGTCTCTACAGCCTAAAGCAAGCACCCAAAAGTTGTTATAGTAGAATCGACAAGTACTTTGCCAATCTAGGATATATGAAATCCAATGCAGGTCATACTCTCTACTATAAAGTTCAAGGGGAAGACATTACTATTACACTTTTTTATGTAGATGATTTGATTATGACCGGAAGCAATGATAGCTTCATCAAAATACTAAAACAATACTTATCTATAGAGTTTGAATTGAAAGATCTAGGACTTATGTACTATTGTCTTGGAATTGAGTTCTGTGTCAGACATCACCTTCATGAGTTAGATAAAGTTTGTTGACAGTCTCATGAAGAAGTTTCATATGGAAGATTGCAAGATTGTAGCCACTCCCATGGAATAGGGGTTGAAACTTACAAAAGCTTTAGAAAAGCCTACCATCAATGACAGGTACTATCATCGGATCTCTTATATATTTGACTATCACATGGCTAGACATTTCTTATGCAATAAGCTCACTAGCAGAGTTTATGGAAAATCCAAAATTGTCTCACTAGAATGCAGCCAAAAGAGTCTTGATATTTGGCATATTATTTAGTTTTAAAAAAACAAAATCTCTCCAACCGACGATAGTTCCTTGAGCCGAGTCACCACCTATGTTTGAGCCCTCAGAGCCCAAGTTCTTTTAGTTTGACAAACATGATGTCACTATAAAGTTTCTCTCTCTCTCGCTGGACCTATAGATCGTGTTGCTTTCCTTCTCTTTGTACTTGCCTTCTCCATAGCTCCCCCATTCCACCTTACTCCTTCCACTACTCTTCTTTCCGGTTTCCATCTCTATCTTCATCTTGCACTCTTTGCCTCCAACCCCACTACTTTCCCATTTCTCTCTTCACTACTTTTGGCCTTGCCAAATAAGAGATAGCCAAGGTTGAAGGCAAAGAAAAATAGCAACAAAATCACGTAGAAGGGTAGACAAAGTTAAATGACCAAGAAAAAAGAGCATCCAGGGTGGACAAATCACAATCCAGTTCTGGCTTTTAAAGTTTTTCTCCTATGCATGCTTCACTGGGAATGGACCCCTGATATGGGAAGTTAACAAAGCTCATCTCTAACCACCACACTGAGAGACAAATATTGGTAAAGGAGAGGGAATCCTTTTTAATCTAAACTCACCTTGAAGATGTGGGTTTGCTAAGTCATTCTAATCTCTAATTTTCAGCCTCAATTTTCCCAGCCCAACCCACTTTCTTCAACAACTTAACTTTGACTTTCCCATTTCTAGAATTCCCCATTTTTACATTGTATTTGCACAACCATGCCACTTGTGTGTCGCCTCTATGGTTCAAAAAACCACCAATCAAAAGCTTCTCCAATTTATGCCTTTTGCAAGTGATCCATGTATGAGAAAAGAATTCTCCACATTGCCCTTGCATATTTTTCCATGCACTTGGCCCGTGACTTTGAGCAACACTTTCATAACTTATCACATGTAACCTTTTTTCATATTTGCTTGAAATCCCAATAGGAAGTCGCACATGAAAGTGGTATGGGCACAAGGGTGAGACATAACTTTTTGTGGATTAGGGATTCTCTATTGAGCAACTCTTCCAATTAGATGCTCGCATTGCCACACATTTTAAGATGTTGCACATGTAGGACATGAGCAAGAAAAAGGAGCCATAGTCTGAGGTTGGAGAGGGTTGTATATGCCTAAAGATAGGTGAGCTCAAGCCACTTATGCATGAGCATGGGTCAAGCCCGACTAAGGTTGATGAGGCATGGGAGGATCCTATCAACTAGCAAAGTGGTTAGAATTGATTAAGTGATTTAAGTAGTTTAAGTGGATTAGGTGGACTTGTAAAGTTAATGCTGAAATGTTGAAATATATCGACCCGAATTAGTGCACATGATAGCTAGATCAACCCTTGTGACTTGAAAATATAAACTTTGATTGCGCATATTTGAATTTAATATTTTTTAACGTTTTTTTAAAAGAATATTAAATATTCTTTCAAAAAAATGTAAATGCAAATTGTATTTTATTCATTCACAAACATGGACTCAAAGAATATACTCAAATGCAAATGGTTCATTCATATTCTATTGAAAGAATATTACATAAAAGAAAGTGTAAAAATGAGTAATCAAAATTGAGAGACCAGGATTCATATTCTTTGGAAAGAATATACTCAAACTGTAAATCATTCATTCACATTCTATTGAAAGAATATTAAATATTCATTCAAAAGAAAAAGTAAGAATGAGTAGTGAAAATTGAGAGACATAGATTCATTTTTGCCGTAAGAATATACTCAAAGTGTAAATCATTCATTCACATTCTATTGAAAGAATATTAAAAATTCATTCAAAAGAAAGTGTAAGAATGAGTAATGAAAATTGAGAGACATGGATTCATTTTTATTCAAAGAATATACTCAATTTGGAAATCATTCATTCACATTCTATTGAAAGAATATTAAAAGTGTAAGAATGAGACAAGTGTTCTAGTAACCTTTAAAACTCTAAATTCATAGACATCTTTAAGACTCTTTGTATTCTTTCACATTCTATTGAAAGAATATTTCGTATTCATTCAAAGAAAGTGTGAGAACGAAACTCTAGGTGTTCCCTTAAACTAAGACACAAAGAATATTCATTATTCATTCAAAGAAAGTGTGAGAATGAAACTCTAGGTGTTCCCTTAAACTAAGACACAAAGAATATTTAGTATTCATTGAAAGAAAGTGTGAGAATGAAACTCTAGGTGTTGCCTTAAACTAAGACACAAAGAAACAAATTTACTTTAACATCATAGACAAACACAAAACAAAATCACATTTCTCACAAGAGATCTAAGGAACTCAACAAGGAGATCCTAGAATTCCTAGAGACAAAAACACCGAAAGCACATTTTGCACAAGAGATCGAAGGCACTCAACAAAGAGAACCTAGAACCCCCACAAACAAAGACACAAAGACCAAAACCACAATTTTCACAAGAGATCTTATGAACTCAAATAAGAGATCCTAAAGCTCCCACAAACAAATTCCATCTTATTTTAGACCTTCTAGATTGCTTTCGCAACCTTGAAGGGCCTCTCTTCTTTCTTTTCCTTGTTTGATCTCTTATGCTTAGCTAGGGAACCAATCCTGAGATAAGAGAAACTCGCAAACTGTGAGCTTAAATACACGAAAAGAGCCACATAATCATCCTAATACAGGTTTATTTGTACAAATAAGTTATTCGTACAAACACATATTCATATAAATAAAACTTATTCTTATGAATATGAATGGATGACGTGTCGATTTATGGAAAAAATATGATGTGTCATCGCTTTTTTGCCTGATTTTTTTCTCCCTTTGATTCATTCGTCCGAATTTTTCGCATTTTTCGAATCACAAATTCGAATTTTTCTACTTAGAGAAATGGTATCATATGAATATGATTATTGTTAGGACTGTCAAGATGAATGTGGGGGAAATTGCACCAAGGAAGGTAAGTATAGGGACTGAATGAAGTAGGATGACTATAAGTACCTTTAGTTTTATTTGTTAACGTGAAATAAAATTAGATCCCAAAATATTGAATGATAAGCATGGAGGTATGACTATCCAAATTAGAATCAGATTGTCTAGGTTAGGGTAATTTGTGTTGAGAAGTAGTATGCATGCAGATGTAGATGTATAAAACGTATAAAATAAAATTGGAATAGCTCTTCGTCATCATTCGGACATAGTACTTTAATGAGTTGATGTTCGGGTTGAAATGTTGTGCTTTATGGTGTGTCAACTTTTAGTGTCGAGAAGTGGGATTGTTCAAGTTTGTTTCAAGTAGTTGGTTGGGGAAGGTATAAGTAAAAGACTTATCTCTATATACATGTATCATAGGCCTTCACTGCTACATTGCAATGTGGAAGGTGATTAGCATATGTTGAGGAAAAGTATATAGGGATAGGCCCATCATTGCAAATTCTCATTAAGTGTATAGTATCTCGAGATACATCCTCACCTACTCTCAATAAAACATACTAGCTCATAGGATATGTTGTCATGGGTGGTTAGTTTTTTGTGTGTAGAAGAGAATAATAGTTGGTGATAAGAGGACTATGAGAGAAAAACATCCTCTATAGCAATAACTAACATCAACTGCAAAGACTAGCACACATCATCTCAAGTATGTTGCTCTTCATAAGGATGTGCCTATGCCTATGAGGTTGCAATACATGATGCATGTTTGTGCTTTTATTGCATGCTATCATCATGAAGATAGTGTAAATTATTTGTACAAGGAAATGAAAGCTTGGAGAAAGAATCTCTATTATAGGAAGCATCAGAAAAGAAAATTGATTTTTACACATTATGAGTAGGGAATTTGTTTCTTCACTTTTAATCATTTTATGGAGGGATATAATCACCATTTGTACATTCTCACCAGCCTATTTTGGAGGGCATACATTTCTATTAAAAAATTTGCAAACAAGCACATATCCTCAATCCATGCAAGATAAGGTGTACCATTTGCAGAAGAATTTTGTACATTTATTGTATTTAAAATTCGCTCACTCTATAATTATTCGATACATAATGAATTTGGCATAGCTTTGATCACTAAAAACGTGTCTCTCCAAACTCTTTTGGAGGAAAAACATGTGAGAGATGTGGTTTTTTAAACAAGGACATATCCTTATTCCATGTGAGGATAAATGCTTATTCATATCATAGTATGTGTACCCACCCACCTATTTTTGAGAAAATATGTTAAGGAGGCATGTGTTTTTCTAAACAAATACATATTCATACTTCATATGAGAGAAGGTGTAGCATTTGTGACCCACAATGACCAAGAAATTTTTAGCATCACCTTTGATCTCTATTCATCCCATCCAAAAAATTTCCTTCTATCAAGTATAACAAAGTATCATTATATCAATCTTGTTCAAGAGTGATGATGAACAAATCTAAATTTGGTAGATGATCTGACACCCCAACTAAGAGCTCCCTTGTATCCATTTGGGATAAAAAATTTCCATGGTGTGATTATGAATCAGATGGTTAATATGAAAATCAATTCATGAAATGTAGCATCCATAAGGCATATTTATCTTTTAGTGCAGCTTATTAATGTGGTATGGGAGTTAATGATCCACCTTGAACCAGAGAAAGTTCCTAAATAGGTAATGTCTAAGTTCATGAAGTGATTCCCTCTCTATATTAGAATAATGGCACTCCACTATGGACAACATCTAGCTAGCATAATGAACTCACTAATGCCAACCATCATTCGAGACCTTGGTCAAAACACTACCATCAAAGGTATCCAACATGAACATGAAATTCCTTGCACTAATGTGGCTATCTCAACACTTGAGACATAGACACCATGTATTTTAAGTAATTTAATGTCGAGTTGAACTCGTCTTTGTAGACATAGGATGATCTTCCCTTGTTATCTTTTACACAATGTGAGTGACATTTTCCAAGTAGCACAAAAAGATTTAATATGGTGTCATAGGAACATGGATCCACCCCCTTAATATCTTGATAACTCTGAGAGAAAACACATTTTTGAAGTATTGCAAATGTGCTACAATTATGTCTTAAACTTGGACTTGAGCTCAAGACTAATCTATATTCTTTTTGGGTCTATGTGGTCACCCAAATTGAATTGGATGAGAGAATCCTCCTTTACTTGATGGAATTTTTCCATCTCTACCTCATGCACAATTCTGTAAGAAAAGAAGTCTTGAATCGAGTCTTTTCGATCTTTGTGCATCTTCAACAACATCTAGTTCCACATGGGCAACGAATGCATCTCTCCCCCTTTTATTCAGATTACTCAACACATATATCTCAAAGATGGGAAGAAGAGACAAGTGACCCTTCATGATTGCATCTTTATCATCATCCCAATCCCTTTTAGCCTATTCAATGCCTCCTCATAAATAGCTATGACCACCTAATTACCATTTCCAAGGGTAGAGGCCTACATTTTCCTTGACTCTTTCCCTTTCTTGATTGTAATCCATTCATTTTCCCAACTATGCTTGATTTTGGTAAGCATAAAACTTGGTTCTTCTCAAGAACAAAGGGTTTAGGGTTCATATTTCAGCTACATTTTCCTTGACTCTTTCCCTTCTTGATTGTAATCCATTCATTTTCCCAACTATGCTTGATTTTGGTAAGCATAAAACTTGGTTCTTCTCAAGAACAAAGGGTTTAGGGTTCATACTTCAGCTTTAAAATGGTGAAGACCATAGGAAACATCATGCATGCCAGTTGAATCTCTAGACCATGGACTAAGCCCACGGGCTTAACTCACCTCTCATTGACCATCTTGAGAGAGAAATGGAATGGATTGATATCGGTGATGTCCAATGCATATAACAACGAGAATGTTCACTCTTGGTCCCCCATCCAACATAAGTTTTAGCCCTATGTCATCCAATTCAAATTGGAAGGCACGTGATAGGCGTGACTTTTTTTTGGTTCCACTCCTAGTTGAGGGGTCCAAAAATCCAATTACTATTGATGCTTTACAAATATGACAAGTGAACCCCAAATGTCTTCCTATAGATGTTGTACCAATGATTCCCTATATTAACATACTAGTGAGAGAAGCTATCTAATAGTCATGTCTAGTTTGATAAATGAGAAGTCTAGGATGTCTCAAGATTGGGCTCGATTTTAGAGCAAGGAACTTTAGTGGTAACAAATCCTCTATAAAACACACAAAGCATGACTTATTTGGACTCACCATGAACTTCATATTTAGATTTCTCTTTCAGGCTTACTTTTCTACATCAATCACTTGAATAATCCATATGATATCCACCACATCACCCCTTTTCGATTTTTATGCTCCATAATCAAGGGCATTGCATTTTTCTTTGTTGATAGTTTAGTTAGAACCCTACCTTGCACTTTTGGGAGCATGTTGCAGCCAATGCTATTTGTTTTGACCTCACATCTAACTTGCTCAATTCGTCTTCAAAAGGTTCCACCACGATCATATTACTTTTTGGTGCCTTGTACAAACCCTTTTGGTATTAAATAAGAACCTACTTAACCTCTTCTTGATGCCTTAACCATAGGGGACATTCATTACAATAATGCACTTTCACGAAGCACTAATAGTAGATGATAACTTTGGGCAATTGATGGGCAATTGATAGAACTCCCTTTGAGGTAGCCTTGCCTCTACTTTTTTGGCAATGGATGGAACTCTCTTTGGGGAAATCTTGCATGTGCTTGAGTCGTGGGTTGAACATTAGCGACCATGGGTACTAGAGCTTTAGGTGGCCTAACTCATGCCCTATAATTGTTCAAATTGCAATAACATTCCTCTATGGTGTGATTTCAGGTGCTCATGCAAATGTCACAATTCTTATTCTTCAATGGACACTCCTCTCAAGTATGGCCATGATTATTACAATTGCCACAACACACAATAATCCAAAATCCAAGATTGCCTTTCATCTAGGCTACGAGAACACCTCTGTGGCAAACTTCTTTTTTTCTTTCTTTTCTTATTTCTTTTCTTCTTTAGAGACCGATTCGGTGTCTAGAATTGAGCCATCATCTCATTATCAAAGGTGTCCTCACATTTGTTGTTCTTCTTCTTTTTATCTTTCTTTAGTTTGAGATCTCTCATCTACTCCAACCGAGACGCGAATTAATCATTTTGTCCAACTTATGTATGTTAATTGCCACAATGATGCCTTAAATTCATTTCTTAGCTCCAAGACAAACCATTTCATTAGTTGATCTTTGAGACATGCCACTTTATCTGGGACAAAGTCTACAGTCTCCTTGCAAAATCCACCACAAACTCTTGTTTTCCTTGTTGATCGTGTAGAGCACTTGCATGAGCTGCACCATCATCTTGTCCTTCCAAAATCTTTGCAAGAAACCAACCTTCATGACTTACCACTATGTAAAATGACCAATACCATATCAAAAGGTAGTTGTAGCATACCATATCAAAAGGTAGTTGTAGCATAAGATTTCACATGCGTAACATCAAGTCTTGGGTCATATTTTGGATAAACATGTAGACATGAGGTGTAGACTTAAATATCATGGCTAGAGATGTAGCCTTAAATCATGGTAAACAATTCTTGAATGAGCTCAAGTGAAGAAGGAGAGAAGGAGAGTTGTTTAAATGGCTTCATGAAGGTTTTCAAGTCTACTAATATTTAAGGATTGATAAAGTGTTTGTGGGGTTTAGAAACAAAATAGGGGTGAGAATCTACTAGGGGTTTATGGGTATAGGATTGAGAAATGCAACTAGTGGTTTATAGGCAAGAAAGAGTTGTAGGGCTCAAGAAGAGTTCTAAGTTAAGAAAGAGCTGGAGAAAGAGTTGAGAAAGATTCTTGTGTGGTTTAGAAACAACTGCATACTTGAGAAATTAAGAGCCCGTTCCTTCACAAAAGAAGGGGAGAAAAAATGGTCTATGAAGTTCAAATGGATGCAGTAGTAGAGGTTAAGAGTGAATCGAAGGAAAAGAGGGTAGGGAAAGGGAGAAAACAGTGGGGAAGAAAGGGAGTGGGAGGAGGTTAGGGGAAGGAGGGGTAAGAAGGGGTTGAGAGTGGTAAGGGTTTGGAGATTCAAAGTGAGAGAGCAAGGGTTGCAAGCGTCGGAGGTTGTTGCAAGCTTAAGGGCATGTTGATAGTGTATGACAGGCCAGCAGCAGAGCCGCAGTCTGCTTAGAGTTGGCCTGAGAGGGGCGAGCACAATAGATGCACTTTCAAGTCAAATAGAGTTTGAAAAAACACATTGGGTAATAATTGGAAAATGAACTGGGAAGGAGATGAAATTTTTGAGCATAGAGAGAGAGACCACATGCTCAACATATATGCCTAGGATACATAAAGGAATTCACGAACATGTATAAACATCGATCAACACACCGCTTTGGGGACTAAGTGTTTAGTTTGGTCTCCTTGTGTCCATGCTCTCTTAAACTATCAAGGTGTACGAGCATGCCTGTGCGAGGCCAGCTAACCTTGTAGCACCTGTTTGCAGCCTGTACGGCAGCCGTTCTGCTGTGTGAGGCAGCAGTACAGCCTTTTGTGGCAGTCTGTATGCATGGCAGATGTACTGCAGCCATCCTGCCCTTTGACTGCCTGTGTGACAGCTTTCGGGCAGTCTGCTGCTGTGGCACTCTTTGGCTTGCCTATGTCCATGCCATGTCCCCCGATCACAAAGCGATTGCCAGCTTCTTGCTGAGGTAGCAAAGCATGCCCTTATTCTCTTCCTCATTCGCACATGAAGCAATGCACCTGTGCCAGAGACACGCACTGCCTTCAAGTGCCTACTCACCCTCTGCAAGTGGGAATGTACTTTCTCGTGTTGAGGATGTGTTGTCCCTCTTAACAATATATTCCTGCACCACAATCTTTACCTCAACACAATTGCAACCTGGCACTATCTTGACACCTTGTCAACCTTCATTATCTAACCCACCTGCAATAGTAAAAATGTTTGCTAGCAAAACGTAAGGTGAAGCGTCACCTGGAACTAACTCAAAAACAAGACTTGCAGCCCGCACAGCGCGCTCCAGATCAATGTGAAGTTTGCATGATGAAAGCAAGCCCAGCCATGCTGGAGCTACATGTTCAAATGGCATGCTGAGGATCAGGTCCTCTGCCTCTGCCAACAGCCCTCCTCGCCCAAGAAGATCAATCATGCAGAGATAATGCTCCATGGAAGGGGTTATGCTGAAGTCTCTAAACATAGAGGCAAAGTATCCCCTCCCATCAGCAACTAGCCCTGTATGACTGCATGCAGTAAGGACCCAAATGAAGGTGATGTTGTCTGGCTTGAAGCCCCCTGCCTGCATTCGATCAAACAGTTCTAGTGCCTCCTTGCCAAGCCCATTCTCAGTACACGCTGCCATCATGGCATTCCAAGAGACCACATCCTGCAGTTGCATCTCAGTAAACACAGCCCATGCATCATGCAGGCTCCCACATTTGCCATACAAATTGACAAGGATGTTTCCAACAACAACATCTGACTCCCATCCATTGCCAGCAACAGTAGCATGCATCTCTTGACCCTCTTCTAGGGCTGCCATACTGACGCACGTATCCAAAACACAGGTGAAGGTGATCTTGTCTGGCTTGAAGCCTTCAGCTTTCATTTGAAGAACCAATTGCAGGGCCTCCTTGCCATGCCCGCTCTGGGCACATGCTGCCATCATGGCTCTCCAGGAGAAAACATCCTGCCGTGGCATCCCTGCGAGCACAGCCCTGGCATCATCTAGGCTTCCGCACTTGCCATACATATTAATAAGGGTACTCCCCAAGACAACATCTGCCTCCCATCCCTTGCCAGTAACAGCAGCATGCATCTGTTGACCTTCTACTAGAGCTTCCACACTGGCACATGTATCTAAAATGGAGGCGAAGGTAATCTTATCTGGCTCGAAACCCCCCGCCTGCATTTGACAAAATAGTTTAAGAGCCTCCTTGCCCTGCCCATTCTGAGCAAACGCTGTCATCATGGCACTCCACGAGACCACATCCCACACTTGTATCCCTGCAAACACAGCTCTTGCATCATCCAGGTTCCCACACTTCCCGTACATATTGATGAGGGTACTTCCCAAAAGAACATCCGCATCCCATCCCTTCCCAGCAACAGTGGCATGCATCTGTTGACCATCTTCTAGGGCTGCCACGAAAGCACATGCATCCAGAATACAGATGAAGCTGATCTTGTTTGGCTCAAAGCCTTCTACCCGTAATTGACCAAATAGTTGTAGAACTTCCTTGCCATGACCATTTTGGGCGCATGCGGCCATCATGGCATTCCAGGAGACCATATCCCACAGTCGCATTTGTGCAAACACAGCCCTTGCATCATCCAAGGTCCCACACTTGCCATACATATTCACAAGTGTATTTCCCACAACAATATCCGACTCACAACCATTACCAGCAATAGTAGCATGCATCTCACGGCCCTCCTCTAGTGCTGCCATGCTGGCACACTCGTCGAGAATGCAGATGAAGGTGATCTGGTTTGGATTGACACCTCCTGCCTGCATTTGACCAAACAGCTGAAGCACCTCCTTGCCATGCCTGTTCTGGATACATGCTGCCATCATAGTATTCCATGTGACCACATCCTGCAATCGCATCTCTCCAAATACAGCCCTTGCATCATGCAGGCTCCCACACTTGCCATACATATTGACAAGGGTATTTCCAACAACGTCATCCGACTCCCACCCACTGCCAGTAACAGTAGCATGCATGTCTTGACCCTCTTCTAGGACTGCCACATTGGCACACGCATCCAAAACACAGATAAAGGTGATCTTGTCTGGCTCAAAGCCTTCTGCCAGCATTTGAGGAAACAACACTAGGGCCTCCTTGCAACGCCCAGTCTGGCTACATGCTGACATCATGGCATTCCAGGCAACCACATCCCGCAATGGCAGCTCTGCAAACACAGCCCTCGCATCATCAAGGCTGTTGCATTTGCCATACATATTGACGAGGGCTGTTCCCATAACAACATCCGACTCCCATTTTTTGCCAGCAACAGTAGCATGCATCTCTCGACCTTCTTCTAGGGCTGCCACACTTCCACATGCATTCAAAACGCAGATAAACGTGATCTTGTCTGGCTTGAAGCCTTCTGCCTGCATTTGAGCGAATAGTTGTAGGGAATCTTCGCCATGCCCATTTTGGGCACATCCCGCAATCATGATTGTCCAAGAGTACAAATTCCGATCGACTAGTTTATCAAACAAGGCCCGTGCACAGCCCAGGCTGCCACACTTGCTGTACATTTGGACAAGAAGGTTAACCAAACATGTGTTGCCTGCGTAACCACGGCTGGTTAAGTGCTCCTGAACACGTTCACCGTCAAACACAGCCTTGGCTTTGGTACAACGCCTTAAAAGCGAGGCATAGGTGGCAACATCTGTCTCTGGACCCAGCTGAACAAGGATCTCCTCATCCAAGCTTTCAGGGCAGCTGCTCCGGAAGTGCTCATCTAACGTATGTGTAAAATAGGCCTGGCTTGTTCCTGTAGCGCAGTTGGGTGCCCAACAACGGTGTAGCTTGGTGATCGTCCATCTCAAACAGGAGAGAGGCAACGATCCTTTGTGCTTGACAAAGTGTCTTTTGGTGTCCCAAGCCGGCGGCCTGCAACATGGTGAGGTGTGTGCTTGGTTTAGCTCGAAGGACAGCGGCTCAATAACACATAGGATGCCGGTACTAAACATGGAGAAACGCAGCCCCAATTGTGTAATCAATAATGGAGAGTGCATTGGGGGAGCACAATTTTCTTGCAGCCCCCCTCTATCTCTAGCTCTGCTGCTCTAAGGTAGCCCCCCTACTCTGTCTCCCCCCCCCCCCCCGGCGCAAGGTTGCAATGCTGGCATGTCATTGGTTAGTGAGTTGGGCACCGGACGGAAAGGGTGTCTGGCACTGTCCCTTCGCCCAAGGGCTCTAGCTACACCAATGCGAAGCCCTGGAAAGCTTTGACAACTAATAAACCAGGCTACATTAGGAGCTTAGGCTAGTTGGTGTGAACACCACACCCCGACAGACTCGTCTTGCGCATATCCTTCGCTACCAGTTGGTGTGAATGCGGCCTAATTACATTCATTTCTATCTTCTATCTAGTCTACTTGTTACCCAGGGACGGGAAATAAAAACAAGGACGAATGGTATGAAATGTTGCCACTTTGGACTATCACCACCTCTTGGATAACTCTTGGACTTTTATGGACTCGTGAACTACTACAAGCTCTTGGACTACTATCGTTGGGCTCTCAGACTACCACAGGATCTTGGAGTACCAAGTTTTTGACTCTCTTGCAAATGCAAACATTCCAGATGAACTCCCTGATAAGATAGATATGAAATCCATGAAATATCTCTTCATAGGCAATAGTGAAGAATCATCAAAGACATACCACTTCTTCGACCCATTCAAAGAAAACTTATCATTTCTAAAGATGTTATTGATGAGACAACATTAGATTAGCCTGGAATAGTTTTGGTAGCACCTTCTCCAGTTCCAACTCACTCAAAAAGTGTTCGGCCTATGTGATAACACATACCAAAGGCAAAGAAAAGATCCTTGATAGGCAATGTTCATTATCGATATACCGAAGAGACTCACTACCAATGTTGGACAATCTTATAATTGTCGAAATGAACTAGAAACATGGACCTACATGGACAAAGTAATGGAATTAGAAGAATTGACATCATTCCAAGAAGTAGTTCAAGTTCCAAAATCGACAACAACGAAAGGATGAGGAGTACAACGCTCTTATCAAGAATCAAACATGGACTTCAATAGATTTGCCTAAAGAGAAAAGGCACATACGCTATAAATGGGTTTAGACAGTAAAGCTCAACTTAGAGAGATGGCAAGTATAAATCCATATTAGTTACCAAGGCATGTGAATAGGAATATGGAATATATTATGAAGACACATTTGTGCCAATAGCATAGATAACAGTAGGCTGAATAGTCATTAAAATTTCCTTCAAATTTTGACTAGCCTATACAACAAATGTTTTCTTAATACTTGGATGAAGAAATCTATAAGACAACTCATAGGGTATGTTGTCAAGCAATGAAAAAGAATGTCTCCAAACTACACAAGTCACTTTATGGGTTGAAATAAGCACCACATGCATGGAATGTGAGTATTCACAACTATTTAGGTTCTCAACCATTGGACTCAAATCCATCTCTTTATATCAAAAAGGCTACTCGAGACATTATTCTTGTATTTCCTGATGTTGATGATCATAAGTTATGATGGTAACAAGTCAAAGGTAAGCTCACATCAAAATTTGTTAACATGAAGCATTATGGGAAAAGTTTGCTATTCCCTTGATATAGAAATATGGACGAATGATAGAGCTATCATGCTTATACAGACGAATACACTCAAAACATTTAATTTCATCTACATGACTAAAAGCCACTCACACTCTTACGGAATCCAATATCAAATTTTCAAGTCATGATAATTCTCCTGTTATAGATCCTTATTAAGGTGATTACAAGATTATCCTATTCAGATATCAATTGGTGTTCTTAGTCAACTCATGCAAAATTCAAGAAATGCTCATCTCCTTGTAGCTAATAAAAGGGTCCTTAGATACTCCAAAGGTACATGTGATTATGGTTTACTTGATGGCAAATACATGCTTTCAACTTGAAAGAGTCATCAAATACTTGAAGGATACATGTGATTATGGATTGATTGACACTAAATACATAGCACATTGTTTTATGTGAGAACAAAGCACATTGAACTACATTACCACTCAATCTAAGAAAAAGTCATTAGTGAAGAAATATACATAGTTCATTGCCCAACACAACAACAGCTAGGTGATATATAAGTTCTCATACTTTTGGCAATAGCTTGGTCTTTGCTATGCACAATTTAAGGTGGGGAAGTGAAGGTTCATATAAGTATTGTACTCAAGCAAGAAAATCCAAAAAGTGAAATTGTATTTAGTGCAATTTAAGAAATATTATGGATAATTAAATTGAATTATTCTAGCAAGGTCCATAAAGGGCATAGGGACAAAACGATATATTGTATCCAATGCAATTTAAGAAGGGGTGCTATAGAGTGTGTGAATTGCCCTATTCTAGAGAGACCATAAAGGAATAGGGACAACTAACCCTAACCCTAAGAGATGATGTGTATATGTCTACCTTCTTCTACATTATAATTTAGTAAAGGTGTCTACTCTCTTCCCCACTCTTGTACAATCACATATTTTCCCACATTCTCCCTTCTCTTGCAACAATGACAATGCAAAGAATTATGTTGAAAAAACTCAATAAAATGACAAAGGAATTGCATGGCCCATTACTTTGACATATCCACAAATACATATCAAGAACCCAATCATCATATATATATGCTTACTTTAGAAAGAGTGTTATTATTTCCCATTTGTAGAAATGGATGATTTTATAAGCACGACTCTATTGCCATGAATTTCCATAGAGCATCTGAGTTAGATTGTAATAAAAGAAATAGTCAATACCACAGAAGACAAGCTCACACCACATGTAAAAAACCTTCCACAATTTTATTTGTGATAAACACAAGACACAACATCAACAATAAATACCATAGGTGTTAATAATGAAGAAGCCATTGTCCATGAATATACAAATATATGCAACAAAAATCACATGATGGTGCTCACATAGGCTTACAAAACCTATCAAGTATGCAATCTAGATTGGGACTATGATGTTAATGAAGACATGTTTGTAGGAAAGCTAAAATTTAAATAGCATGAATAACTTTTTGAGAGTTTATGGTAATCCCCTCCATAACGAGGATGATATCGATGGTGAACTCATAGTTAGTTCAATTAACACTATAGACTCCATTTCAAAGGCTCACATGCCTTTCTTGTACAATCAGCTCACAAATGATACCTTTATACATGTTACAATTATATTTGACAAGCACAATGAAAACAAGAACATCAATGATCAATTCATAGCAGTCTCACCACATCTCCACAATCATATTGAAGAATCAGTTCATGAGTCCATATTGACCATGAAATGTTTCGAGAATCCCATAGAGACTTGAACATCTTCAAAAAGTATCTAGAACTACAACAATGTATTTTTTGTATCAATCAATCTACATGTCAATCCCAACATCATATTCCTTAGCAAACACAAGCTCAAGACATGAAAAACCATGTCCACCATGACAAAAAGTGCCATTGTGGCTATAATACCCTCTTTAGGGTTGATTTTACATGGCTAGATGAGACAACGTTGCAATATGTTTTTCTTGCACAACAAATTCTCATTTGCTCTAACCCTTGGATCATGGTCTTCAAGAGTCATGTCATTTTAAAATCAGTGATTATGTAGTGGAAGGATTTTCTTCTAGAATCCATAGTTGACTTTGTCTGACACTGCCATATGACAATATGCTCATAGATGCATAGTTATGTATTACTAACTAACTAGTCGTCTTTCATATTGGCACTAACCCATCAAGTAGTGCTAGCAAAAATCTTTAATCTAAGTGGACACAATACTCACCTCTAACACTCATGTAGTAGCCAATAGGAGCAAGGATGTGCCCATATATCTAAGCCTATTTCAATGTCTTCATCAAAAATGAAGAAAGATAGAACCCTTCCTTTTGCTCACCACAAATTTGTCCATTTATTTTCTCAAATGATTTTTGCAAGTTTTTCTTTCTACCAAGTTTCTCTATAATGTGAAAAATCAAGATTCCAAAAATGATGTAGCTCCACCTTAAACTCCATCGTCATCTTATTAAGTTGCAATTTAGAGAGGGTGTTTAGAAAAACATGAATTGTGCTAGGTAATGTGCATAGTTAGGGCTATAGATGGAATATAATTAGGTGTACTTAGGCTTAGAGTGAATGTGTTTAAGGTAAAGGGTTATGGTATATAATGTACATGGCTGTGATGACTTGCAATCCAAGGAAAGCACACAGACCCAAACAACCCTTCACCAATAGTAGAGTTTTGTAGTGTTTTTAATATTGCAGCAAGCTATGGTTCGCAACTCAGTCCCAACCAAGAGACCAACAAATGTTTGATACAATGTTAAGGGTCAATGTTTGATTGGGTGTAGCTAATTGCATAACTATTTTTGGGGGCCGCAATGTAATGCACTCGTGGGTGAATTTTGCATGGACCCGCGTTCTTGCAAAAAATTTCCCCGACATCATGATGTTGCATTGGCGTAATAATGAGATGCAATCTATTTATTTTGAAATGCACAGAGCTCAATACACAGTAGCTCTCCACTACATCCTGCATCTCTGCATTGCTTCACATAGCATATCTCTGGCCTGACCACCTATCTCTGCATTGCTTCACATAGCATATCTCTGCATTGCTTCACATATCATATCTCTGGCCTGACCACCTATCATCGTGTAGCCTTTTGTCGCAGCTTTGCCATGTGTCACTAGGCAACGCGCCCATGTAGATCATGAAAATTCAAGTTTGGCGTGGAGATACCACCATGCTGGTTCATAGCGTAATAATGAGATGCAATCTATCATTCTGAGGGGGTTTTCATTTTTCGAGCGAAAACCGGACAGAAGGTGGGAAGGGTCAAAATATATAGTCTCAAGTCATTTTTAGGAAGCATGAAATTCCAAATTTTTTCAAGGAATATATAGGTACATATGAAATATTGATCAATAGAGATAGATATGAAATATTTATTTATACAATTTCCAAATGATATCCAAATCGTGACTTATTTTATGACTTTCAAATTCCTTTTTTTTTTTCACCATTGGATAGATCATGAAATTTTGAGCGGCTTGAGTTTGGGACATTAGTGCAGTGTATCTTGGTTGTTCTGTCATCCATTGTGATGGCTACTCAGTGTAAAAAACTATCGCTCGAACTTTTTTGTTCATAGGTTTTTGCTCGAAAACCACGCACATCCTTCATCATGAACACCGCCACAGTGCAGTCTCTAGCCTCAAGCGCCATATCGTTAGTTGCATTTTCTAAAAGTTTGATTGTAATTTTGTAGATGTATCTTGATGCAACTACAATGGTGGATTGTTGGAGCTATTTTAGTGCTATTTTGGTCCTAAACCAAGGAAATTATAGTCCTAATTTACTTGTATTTTAGTCCTTGTTGCAATAAATCCTAAATGAGGGAAAAATTATTTCAAGCCACTGTGGTGACTGGAGGCCTAGTGGTGCCATCCAGATAGTCAACTACAATTCCTCGAGTGAAAATTGAGCAAAAGAGATTACATCTACATCCAATAACAGGTTATATAAAAATTAGCAACAACTTATACTAAGCAAAAATTGAGCAGAGGATCTTACATTTATAAAAACTCAACAATTGTTGAGAGCCTTAGAGGCCAAAAGATTACATCTAGTGACCATAACCACTCAAATATAAAAGCTAACAATAGTGCATACTGAGAGCCTCAAATTGAACAAAAGAGATTACATAAATGTAAAAACTCAGCAATTGTTGAGAGCCTTAGGACCAAAAGATTACATCCAACGAGCCAAAAGATCGATGAGAGCCTCAAAGGCCAAAATATTACATACAGCCATTACTGAGTGGTTATGAGCCTTGTTGAACAAAAGGGAATTTGTACAAATCAACATTGCCACTAGCCCATCTTGTTGCATTAACAATCTTTAGGGAGCCAATGGAGGAGATGATGGAGAGGACGAAGACCATGCACATTGCTAGGACTCAGATTATGGCCCTCCCACAAGACGAGAGTACTTTGCTATTAAAATCCTGAGGCCTTTGTCAATGTTTAGGGGGAACCCATATAGCACAGTGACAGTGATAGAGGGGCCCTCTGTGACCATGTCATCCAGGGTGGTGACATGCAGATATGGGGGGAATCAACCATGGGGATGAAGGGTGTCCACTAGAACCAGCATTTCTAGTCTAGGTGAGTGCAACACAATCACCTTATATGAGAAAGTAGATAACATTGGGATCACATTACATCGAGGGGTGGTAGTAGTTACAATAATAGGCATGGTGAAGATGAGTGGGTGAGCAGTGGAGCGGTTGACCAAGGGAGCATATGAGTGATGAGAGTTGGAGGAGGCAATGTGGAGCAAAGTAGAGCAGGGGCAGAAGAGAGCTAGAGGAGGGTGTGTGGAGCAAAGTAGCAGAGCGTGTGGAGCAAAGTAGTAGAGGGGGGGCAGATGAGAGCAACGTAGAAAAATGCGAAAAGCCCAAATTCCATGGATCTTATATATTTTATAAAGTTCAAGCCACCATGGTGGCTGGAGGCCCGAAGGCCTGGTGTTCCATCCATATTAATGATAGGACACCGCGGTGGAATCTTAGATGCCACCCCAAATAGACAATGTCAATTAGTTAAAACGTGGTTGGTAATCATGAAGCAGACGAGCCACCACCACTGGGCAATATTTACCACAAAAGTAAATCATGAGGACTAATCACCTCTAATCACTCATTACCATGCACTCTAGTACTCTGCTGAGCATGCAAGCCTAGAGAGACTAGTAATTTACTGCACTCATAGAATCATGCATGCAAGCCTGGTGGTGGTAATTGGTAGGTGAGTAATTGTGGGCCACCATAGTGTGGCCGGTAATTAACTACCATCCTGATGGAATCTTAGCAACCATAGACATGGCTGATGAGAGCCACCACCACTGGGCAATAATTAACACAAAAGTAAATCATGAAGCCTAATCACCTCTAATCACTGACTAATATGCACTCTAGTACTCTACTGAACATGCAAGCCCAGAGACTAGTAATTTACTACACTTGTAGTAATCACATGCATGCAAGCTCGATGGTGGAAACTGGTAGGTGAGTAAATGCGGGCCATTGTGGTGGCTAGTAATTAACTACCAACTCATTGGAATCTTAATTGCCACCACAGATGTGGCTGAAAATCTTAGACACCACTAGCAGTGGCCAACACTAATGGAAGATGGCCGTAATTACCACATACATAAATCATGAAGCCTAATCACATCTAATCACTCATTAACATGCAAGGTAGTACTGCCACCTTGAATTAATCAAAATTCATTCCAACCACCGCAGTGGCTCTCACCTTGATAGTGCCTTGTAGTTGGGATTTAAACTTAAGCCTTCGCTATTCCATTCCCTTCACTGTTTCATCTTCTATCCCTCTTGACTGTTTCTTTCTCCCTTGCACTCGGACTACCAACTTAAGACTCCACTATTCCATTTCCTCATTGTTTCATTTTCTATCCCTCTCAACCATTTCTTTCGCCCTTGCACTCTTCCTGCAACTTCTATCCCCTCTCGTAATGGATCCCCATAGACACACCAAGCTCCAAAATGTGTCTGCATAGTTTTAAGATCCTCACATGATCTTTCCTCCCCCCTTGTACAGTCTGGGAGCTCCTCACACAATCTTTCCTCCCCCTCTGCAGCACAGTGCAAGAGCCTCTCCTCCCTTGATCTTGAAATTGTCACATCTGGGAGCTCCTCAAGCAGTGATGCAAGCGTTGCGAGAGAGTTTCATGGCCAGAAAGGATGGGGTAGAGAGCACTCGGGTGGAGAAGACAATGAGGCAAGTCTCCAAGCTAGGAAGGATGCAAAGAGCAACCACGGTGGAGCAAGTTGCAGTAGTCACAGTGGGGGTTGTTATCTAGAAACACTGGTGGAAGTTCAAAGAGTAAGCTACAAGACCCTACAAAACAAGATTACAATAGGGTTGTGCACGAGCTTGCAGTGGCTTTTGAAAGTTTTGAAAAAAAATCCATCATCATGAGAGATTTCCAAGCTAGAGTGGAAGTCTTGGAAATGGCCCATGTTGATGCTTTTGAGCAATTTAAGCAGCTTCAAGAGATTCTGAAGGAATCAAATGAAGCTGGTGCATGTAGTGAACAAAGAGTGGAGGAGATGAAGGAGAACATCCACAGCATTAGGATGAGGGAGGAAGAAATCAAGAAGCAACTTCATCATGCACAGAGCAAGACTATTGTATTGACGGCCACAATAGTTAAATCAGATGCCCATCTAGTTATGCGACAGGGTCCAAAATGCATGGTCTGCCATACCCCCATCATAGATGATTGCATGATCCGATGGCTTGCATGCTACCACCTTGTGCATGTTTTTTGCTTTGGGTGTTTGTGCATGCAAGATTGATATGTAGAGAATGTCATTTGCCATTGCCCAAGTCATGGACAGATCAAATGTGTCTGCCTACTATGGCTATCTATGATGAAAAAGTAGATGTTGCAGCTCAATTTGCCATTTGGGCAAAAAATACAAAAGACAAGGAGCTTGAATTGAAGAAGGTGAAGCCCGTGACTGCAAGGAAAGGAGCATGAAGGGAGGAACCAACCCCCTGTAGGAGAGGAGCTAGAAGGACCAAGCCTATAACAACTAGGGAGCTCAAAGCAAGGAAAGAGGAACTGACATGAAGGGAGGGGCCGGGTCCTTGAAGGAGGAACCAAACCCTTTAGGAAAGGAGCAAGGAGGGTTGAGCTTACAATCAAGGAGCTCAAAAAGGCGACCTACTCAAAGCAATGTGGAACTAGCCCCCTGAAGTAAAGGAGTCTTTGAGATGTAATCTATGTAATCTATATGTACTCTATTGAATTATTACTTTTCTGTAGAGTTTACTTGGGCAATGTATCTGTTTTAGGATAACACATTTCAGAAATGTGATTCATTCAAGTATATAGCTCCTAGTATAATAGCTTCTAGTCTAATAGCACTGGTTGGTTGTAACTTGGAAGTTGGTTGTGCACTAGGATATTAAATGCCACCAGCATGGTGGTTTTCTTCTATTATTATGAGGATATTAACTTAACTGCCACCAACGCAATGGTTAGTTGCCAGCACGGTGATTGGTTGCACACTAAGAATATAATTGCCACCAACACGGTGGTTTGCTTCTATTATTATTATTATTACAAGACAAGATGAATGGCATACAAATTCATTCGTTAACGAACTATGGGAAGATGTAGTTGTTTATATATATATATATATATATATATATATATATGTATGTATGTATGTATGTATGTATGTATGTATATGTATATATATGCAATATTATAATATTTCCAAAGTGTCTGAAGTGATGTTTCCTTAAACATGTGACTAGACAGTGTCCTTTGATAGGCTAAGGACCATAATGTGAGATGGAAGATTTGGATTAAATGGAGTTGAAGATTTGAAATAAAGTGGTTGGATAATGCTAATGAGAGAGGGAGTGATGTCGCTATGATGACGGTAGCACTTAGTACGGCAGGAGAATGCTCTGAGTCTGGGAAGTGTCAAGACAGGCCAAGGGCCATAATGTCAAACTGAATATCTACATATATATATATATATATATATATATATCCAAATTTATAGACGAATTGATCGAAGTGATGTTGTACAAAGCTACAAAGTGATTGAAGTGATCATTTGCCATGACAAGGACCATAATGTTAGACAAAAGATTTTCAATATTTATGTGTCTATATATTATAGAAATTTCACTAAAATTTGCATGCTCTTTGATACAAACCAGTGAAGGAACAACGAAGGAACATAGATGGAAAGCCACGGTAGCAACGACATTTCTTCAGACTATTGTCTTGCACTCTAGTGAGCATGCAAGCCTGATGACTAGTAATTAACTGCATTCTATTGAGCATGCAAGCCTGGTGACTCTTTATTAAGTGCACTCTATTGATCATGCAAGCCTGAAGGTGGTAACTAGTTGGTGAGTAATTACAGGTCCTCATTTGTATTCTTGTGGCATCACTCTTCCATGTATTTGTAATTCTTTTTGTAACTTCCATGTATGGAAGTCATTGCTCGCACATTGTCTTTGCATAAAGTTCCAACATGCTGACTGAGAAGATTACCCACCTTAGTCGAATGATGAGAGGTGGACATGTCAAGTTGTATGAAAGAAGAATGAGAAGGCCAGGCTCAATGAACTCTCTCCCTATTTAAGTGCAATGTAGACATAACTAAGAGCCCATTATGAAATCTAGCCCCAAAACTCTGTAGACCGATTCACCTACTACAAATCAATGGCATATCCAAAAGACTTTGGAATGCTCATGTTCTATCTGAGAACAATGTTTGATGACCTCCTCGTAGAACCAAACCTGGAGAAGAGGGAAAATAATAGCTACAAGGAGGACATGCTTTGCAATTGGCTATATGCCTTGAAGTCGGCAAAGATGGTGAGTATTAATCTCCTTGGCTATCATTTTTCCTACTCCTTTAAGGTACTTGTCAAGCTCATGATGTAGGTTTCTTTTGGCAAGACATGTTGGCGACGTAGAGCGCTAATACTAGGATGAAGAGGACCTTGAGTGAAAACGAGGAGTTACTATGGGCATACAAGTCGACAGAGGCAAGCAAGCAGTTGGTCGTCCGAGTGTGTAATGAGGTCTATGATAGCTCATTAGACTAGCCTAAAGAGCTAGGAGATGCTTGCTATAGAGAGGTCGATAAGATGGTCAAGAGTTTGGAATTTCCTTGAGCCGCAAAATGTCATTGTATTTATTAAAAAGAAAATATTGCATACATTTCTTGGACTTGTGGACTTTCTGCCATCATCCATGATCTATGGTGCTAGTAATACTTGATTTTGTATCAACCTACTTCCATGTTAATACTTAAAAATGTCTTTGGAAAGACAGTTTGTTTATTCTTAGTGTCAATAATATGTGAGCGTAATATTTTCTGAGCATATACGAATTATCTCAGGTATGCCTGAGTAAAATGTTAATCGATCTTATTTTAGTTTACCAAAGTAAACTCAGATGGATCTTCATTTTGTACATGACTGCTTAATACACGAGGTGGATGAAGTGATGAAACAGGATTACTCTAATGTCTTAAGTAGACCGGTGGTTGAAATCTAACAGTTAAAGATAACCAGCCTAAAGGGGACTATTTTAGTATAGCAATTTGCAATGAATTTTAGGATAGCATGGTGGTAGTCAAAAACCAATAAGTCATCGCCATTGCACAGTGCTTGGTTGCACAGCTTGGTTGCACACTAGGATATTAATAGCCACCAGCACAATGGTTTGAATCTATTAGTACAAGATGAATGGCATACAATTCATTCATTTAGGATTTGTGGATTCATTATGGGATTTAATAAAACCAGCGCGATGGTTGTTTGGGATGTACTAAAACAAGCATGGGATTTATTGTTTCGGATTTACAAAAACAAACATGGTGGTTAGTTTGGGATTTACTAAAAGAAACCCTCACAGCTCACTTGTATCAGGATTTTCATAGTCTCATAGACACATCAGTCTTTCGAAGACTTTAATAATCTCTCTCTCTCTCTCTCTCTCTCTCTCTCTCTGTGCTTCCACCTCCCCGCCATGCTGCTTCTTCCTACTATGCTACTTCTCCACGCAACTCTACTCCCACCACTGCTGCTGATAACTCCATTGCATACTAGGCATTGTCTGAAGCCACAAGGGCCTGGTAAGAAGGTAGTGATCGAATTCCAGGATCAAGTTTGCATTGGGCTATATCCTCATCCACTGCTCCAAGACACGCCAAGATGTGATCATGCGGTGTGTCTAAATCCAATTTGAAGACACTCTTGCCCTTCTTTTATTGTGGCACTGGTTGCATCTAGAACTTAATAGCTCTTACTAGGTGAGAGTACACAAATGTTTGCGGATTCTTATGTAGTAGTTCATAATTGTGCCCTCTCATGGATATGTTTTTGTATGAAAAATCTTCGATTACTACATCCCACTTCTCATAGGTTGCTTCCCAATTATTTTTTAAATGATTTCTCAACCTTGTGCTTAGGTTTTGTACACTGTAACAAAAAGTATGGGTCATCTTCCTTGTTCTCCCCAGAGGCAACGATAACTAAAAGTTATCCCCCTCTTCCAAGCAACTAGCGAGGTCATCAAAACTCTCCCCAAACTGTGGTGAGTCATTGTTTGTCTCTCCATTTTTTGTCACTCCATATGAATGTAGAGGGAAAACTTGATGGTTGTTTGAAAAGGCCCATATGATGTGCAGACCACAAACTCCTTTAATTTTCTCTCTTCATTCAGATGGAGTGAGAAAAAATGATCACTCCGATGATACACGTTAGCAGAATCGGATATCCCAAACAAGTGCAATGTGGCCTAAAATGCTTCAAAACACAAATAGGCCAAAGGGCACTATCGGGTTTGATGCCATTTATTATGAAATGCAATGACCTTTGGCATGCTTATGAGTCATATAGCAAGCAAATGCATGGACAAAGAAACAATTCCAAATTGTGAATAGTGTTGGATTTATTAAAAGATCTTTGCACATGCACAAATTGCACAGTTTCAACTTCTTCCATTTTAGGGTGAATCTAGATACCAATATCAACAACTATCAATGTTTTAGGACCACCATGCATTAGTCCCACTAGTTTTGATTCCAAATTTTCAATCCGCTTTTGGTTTCCAACAAATAAAAAAAGAGTTATGGAGCATGCCCTCAAATGGATGTGCATCAATTTAGCACAAGATTGGAGGCCCATTAGCCCATGCCTAATGTTCTCATTTAGGTGTGTCCTTGGGTTGAGGAGAAGCTCACATAGTGTACTTTTGAATGATTACTTGGTTGCATGTATGTACAAAACAAATTTTAAAGTTTTTGAATAAATTTCTATATCCTATATTCTTCACATGCAACATAGCACTCATAATGCTTTAACAGTCTCATTGCAAATCCTTATTCCATAATTTTTTGGTCTCATGTTCAAGTTTGGAATGTGTACTGCAACTTGAAGGGAAAGTTTGCCAAATTCCATTGAGCAATGCATAAGTTATGGGTCATGCAAGCCTAGAGTTGTTGAGAGTTCACGCTCAACATCATGTGATCATGTCTGCATAGTAGCATCACGTGATCATATGTGCATAGCACTAACCTTATAGAGTGCTATAAAGGAAAGGGTTAGATCCCCTAACCCTAACCTTAAAAGGGTTTGTATATATTCTATTTTTTCAACTAAATCTAGTGTACAATTAGTCATTTGTGGTGTGCTCTCTGGTTGTGCCCTCTCTCCTCATCTCCACTCTTCTCCTCTCCCTTCTTCATATTTTGTCATGGTATCAGAGCTCCCTTGCCTTCCGCTGAGGCATTGTGATTCCTGAGAGTGTGAGAGAGATTGTGAGATTGAGAGTTCTCTTGAGTGATTATGAGATTCTTCCCTTCACTTTCGTTGAGAGAGATTTCCGTCTATGTGAGATTGAGTGATTCCTTGTATTGTTCTTCGATTTTGGTTGAGGGAGAGAGATCCTTTGTGAGAAAGATAGGGAGAGTTGAGAGGTCCTTTGTGAGAAAGATAGGGGGAGTTCTTCATAATCCATTGAGAGAAATAGAGGAGGTAGATTGAGGGCTCCTCAGACTTGTCCTTCCACTCAGACATCGTCTTCATACGGTCTTCAAGGCCTCTCAAGGAGACTTCCACATCAAGCTCCTCTAAGGGATCTTGGCTCTTAGCTCCCGACTCCTTCAACAGCTTCATAGCTGGCTCTAGTATTCCGACTCCTGATGACCCAACTCTTCGCAAGTACAAAAGCTCTCCCGCCAACGGCTCCTACGCAGCACTCCAGCAAATAGCATGCAAAGAATCCAACGCAACGCCAATGACCTCAATAGATGGCTGCAACGAGTCGCTTCTGATCTGCCACTGCCAACAAGTGATGCAATCCCAAGCTCATGAGCTCACTCCTACAATGAAGTCCTTACAGGCCATCTCCATAGGCACCTATAGTGCTCGACTCCAAGGATCTCCAAGTATCTCCAAGTATCGACCGCAGTCCACAAACTCAAGGATCTCCAAGTATCTCTGTAGCTAGCCCACGCACTAGCAATAACCAACTCGATGCTAGACCTCACAACAACGCCCGTCGACAGAAACAACGAACTCCAAATGATGGTCATCTACAAAGGCTCCATCAATGCATGCGCTCCAAAACAAGCTGCGACTCTTGACGGACCTCCAACATGGGCAACGACCGACTCCCGACTATGCATAACCTCCGGGACTAGAGCACAATGGGTTACAAGACTCATTGCTATGCCTACCACGAGCACTCCTACAACGAAGTCAGGGCACCGGCTCTCCTATAGCGTTCCTACTCCAGCAAGCCTAAACGGTCGACCAACGAGCAGCAGCATCAGCAACAGCTCCATCAACGACAAACCCAGAAGAAATTCAATTCTCGATTCTCAATAGATTCTATGAGATTGTCCAAGCGACACATGGCAGATAGCCACTCGACACATGGCCACCCATAGACTCGGACCCTAGTCTACCATGTGGCAAACCTTATCTACCACATCATCGCCCTCGTTCAGCATGCCACATCATCACATTTTCTTAACACGTGGCAGTCGACTACCACGTCATCATCTTATCTCCAACTGCCACGTCAATAGCCCAGCTCAGCTAACATGTCATCAGTGCCATGTCATTAACCATGCCATCTGTGCCATGTCAGCATTGCCACATCACCTCTGCCACCTCAGTAGTGCCACCTCAATAGTCCAGTCAACACTGACCTCTGTAGGCACACACAGTGCTTCACAGTCACTTCATGTGACCACTCCTACCACCTCAGCATAGGACTCCACTGGCACACCTCTTGCTAAGCACAATGCCACATCATCACTGCATGTGACTCACAGTGACACATCATCATTGAGCACATTTGCACTCCTTTTGCCCCTCCACCTAGATCAAGTCATATCTCTTGATCTAGGAAGAATTTGAGGGCACTCCAAAAAGGAAAGTCACTCGTTTTTTTGTGCTCTACGTGCTCGTCACATCAAGCACACATTTTCGGTGCAAGTTACACTCACATTTGAGCCTCGTCAACAAAACCACTTCCTTCATGCACATTTGCCTCTACATCGATGCATCTGACCCAGCACTTAAAAAGAACAAAAGAAAAGGAATTATTTGCTATTCTTTCATCGATTGACGGTTGGTTTAGGTCTAGATGAGAGTAGACTAGATCACCATAGAGGGGATGCTTTGAATTTCCCCAAGTTGCCAATCTAAGCCATGCCCGAAATTCTTGACTAGTACCTACTCAGAGTCAGTCCATACGCTCACATATGGTTTCACATCATTACATTACCTGAAACCTTACGTTCATCAGTTCAGTGAGCAGACTTTAGAGAGTACTACAGAGGCATTGCAGATTGATTGAGTGGGCAGATAACATTTGATTTCACATACACATGCCACCATTGTAAAGCTTATTCGGCTATCTCACGGCATCGTGCACATCATTTCAGCCTTGTAAAGCCTCTTGGCTATTCCCGGCGTCATTGCCACAAGCCTTGTAATACAGATCAGATTTTATATACTACAGTTCTATCTTCACTGACGGTTCAGAGATTTCACTTGGCATATTCAGTGTATTTGCAGTTGATTCATACAGAGATCTTCACGACACTTTTTGAGTATATTTCTCGCACCATGTCGACTAGTAACCTCAATCTAGAGGCATCTGCTAAGTTAGACAACTCCAATTACGGTACATGGAAATACTGAATGGAGACCATTCTTGTGCTTCAGGACAAATGGGAGTATGTCGATGGGTCTACACCTAGACCATTGGCCGATCTAGCCACCAGTAGCTCTACTCCATTTGTTGTCATAGCACCAGCAACAAAATCTACATCGGGATCTACATCTACACAAAGAGTTTCCACACCAGTAGCAAATCCTGACATTGCCCGCCGAGCTCAAGTAGAATGGGATAAGAAAGACAAGTATGCCTATCACCTGATCAAGCAGACTGTGCAAGATGTCATGCTAGGACAGCTCAACACAGTTAAGACGTCAAAAGAAGCATGGGATATGTTCGCAACTCTCTATGAGTCTAAGAACACATCCAGGATTCTCACCTTGAGAAACCAAATCAACCAAAGTTTCCACAACATTAGTGAAACCGGTCATGCTTATGTACTCCGCATAAAAGACTACAACAATCAACTTGCAGCAGCAGGAGAGACTATGAACCCCACAGAAATGATTCAAGTAATCCTAAATGTACTAGGAGAGGGATATGAGAATCTAGTCCACAATATTGCCATCCAATGGCGAATTTCAACACTAGAAGAACTTCCGTCTGTTCTACTTGGTGAAGAACTCAGGACTCAGGCCATTCAAGCACGTAAAGGTCATTCTAATGATCAAGCATTCATAGCTTCAGATAGAAGTAGAGGCAAAGGTAGAGGAAGAGGTAGATCATACCAAAAAAGTGGTCATCATCAACAAAATCAAAGTCAAAATCAACATCAGCATCAGCATCATCCTCAGCAAAATCAAAATCAACAAAGAGGAAATTCTAATCGAGGAGGATTTCAAGGATGAGGGAATGCATCCACCAATGTGTCAAACATTCAGTGCAACTACTGTCATAAGTTTGGACACTATGAAAGAGATTGCCACAAGAAGCAGTACAACCAAGGTGGTCAATCTAGCAGTAATCGAGGGAATTCCCGAGGAAGAGGAAATCATCATGGTGGACATTCTAGTCACAGTCATTTTGTAAATGAATAGAGAAATATGTTTCTTGCAAGCGAGGAATTGCATCAGACTGACACAGTGTACCTAGACACTTATTTCAATCCCAAAGAGGATTTCAGCTATCAAGTTGACCAAGTGGAACAAGATCCTTGGTACATCGACACAGGTGCATCATCTCATATGACAAATCATCAGGAATGGTTTACAGAAATGAAACCATTAGAAGGACAGAAAAATGTCATCTACACAGCAGACAATACACCGAATCTAGTTCAAGGGATAGGTGTTATCCCCATGAACAATTTCACTGGTACGAAAGGATTAGTCAAAGATGTGCTGTATGTTCCAAAGCTCAATAAGAACCTTTTGTCAGTAGGTCAAATGACGAAACACAATTACAAAGTTATCTTCAACAGTGATGAACGCATTATCAGAGACAAATCCAAAAGATGTCAGCTAGTAGCAAAAGGTGTCAAGGAAGGACGTTTATACAGAATGCTAGCTACAGTACCAGATAATCATGCCATGTTAGTTCAAATGCAATAGATGCCACTATCTGCAAAATGGCCAAGAGATATGGTCATGTCAATTTCAAGTACTTGTTAAATCTCATGAATCAGAATATGGCAATTGGGATTCCAAAGCTACAATTTCTTGAAAAGGTTTGCGAAGCATGCTACTTCCGCAAACAAAAGTGAACCAACTTTGTCAGAAGAACCTCTCGTGCATGAGGTATTCTTGATTTGATTCATACAGATGTATGGGGTTATGCCCAGACCTGCAGCATCAATGGTTCACTTTATTACTTGACCTTCATCGATGACTACAGTAGATATTGTTGGGTCTATTTTCTGAAAGAGAAATCTAAAGTGTTTTCTAGATTTCAAGAATTCAAAGCCATGGTAGAAAACCAAATAGGCAGAAAGATCAAGGTCATGAGATCAGACAGAGGAGATGAATACATGTCTTTAGCATTCATGAACTTTTGCAAAAATCACGGCATTCGAATACAATTCACATGTGCAAATACTCCTCAGCAGAATGCAAGAGTTGAAAGGAAGAATGGGACTTTTTTAGTGCTAGAGCAATGCTTAGTGACAAGCATCCTCCAAATTAGTATTGGGTAGAAGCAATAGCTACAACAAACTACTTGCTTAATCGGCTTCCTACCAAACTGATACAAGGTATGACTCCTTATGAAGCATTCACTGGACACAAGCCATGCATTGGGCATCTTTGCATATTTGCTTGCATAGCATATGCCCACATACATGATGATCATCGCAGAAAATTGGATGCGAAGTCATGCAAATGCATCATGGTTGGCTACAATGAAGAAAGCAAAGCATACAAATTGTATGAACCCATCAACCGCAAAGTCATTATCTCCAGAAATGTAATCTTTGATGAGGAATTGGAATGGAAAACCTCACCTACACAAGAGATAGAAGCATCGACTTCATAGTCATCTACAGAACAGGTTGATGAAGAAGACTAAGAATTGCTAGCAACACCCCAAGCAGAGCCACAATAGCTCAGATGGTCTACGAGGGAAAGCAGACCTCCAGCCAGATTAACATATGCTTAGAAAGGCAAAGCAATTTAGGTGGAAACCACCAACTATGCTCTTATAACTACCATCATGGCTACAGAAGAGCCAGTGTACTTTGAAGACACAGTAGACAAGCCAAAATGGCAAACTGCTATGAATGAAGAAATGGATGCTTTGTATAAAAATAACACTTGGGAATTATGTGACCTTCCACCAAGAAAGAAGGACATAACCAACAAATGGGTATACAAAGTGAAGTACAATCCAGATGGCAGAATTCAAAGATACAAAGCCAGATTAGTTGCAAAAGGATTTGCACAACAATATGGTCAAGCATGTGAGGCTATATGGCTCAGAAGACTATTGTCAAAAACAGATTACTTTGATGAGTCAAAGACAACAACAATATAATGTGATAATCAATCGGCTCAAGCATTGGCCAAAAATCTAGTATATCACTCCAGGACAAAGCACATTGATGTCAGAGAGCACTTCATCAGAGAAAGAGTGTTACTTGGTGACATCACACTGCAGCATTGTGATAGCAAAGAAAATGTTGCAAACATCTTTACCAAACCACTCAGTAAAGAGCTATTCGAGAAACAGCAACTAGCTCTTGGTTTGACGCAGAGGAAGGACATTCCCATTAAAGGGGTGTGATGGAATGTAATGCTCAGTCCTTCTTCGATTCCCCATAATCATCATCTTGAGGGAAGACCTACTTCATGATGTTGATCTTGAGGGAAGGTGTTGAGAGTTCACGCTCAACATCATGTGATCATGTGTGCATAGCACCATCACGTGATCATATGTGCATAGCACTAACCTTATAGAGTGCTATAAAGGAAAGGGTTAGATCCCCTAACCCTAACCCTAAAAGGGTTTGTATATATTCTATTTTTTCAACTAAATCTAGTGTACAAGTTAGTCATTTGTGGTGTGCTCTCTAGCTCTGCCCTCTCTCCTCATCTCCACTCTTCTCCTCTCCCCTCTTCATATATTGTCAAGGGCGCCAACTGAATATGTAATATGTTACTACCCTCGTCCAAAATCTAAGGTATGTGGGAACAAGGTCCATATATAATATGCATGGATTTCCTTTTAAAATTTCAAATATGCAAGGGAAAAATATCAAAATTTCATGTCAACCCTCCCACAAAATATAAGGTATATACCTTGAAAAATATACAAGATTTTAAGATTCGTACATTATTTTTCATAATATGTGAGGATCAAGGGGGGGGGATCTTTTGGATGGGGGGGTTAAAACAAAAATAAACTAAAATTTGAAAACTCATCTCCTTTCAAATTAATGTAAATTTTTCATGTGTTACCCAAATTTCAAGGTGTAAAGACATATTTGAAGCTTTTTTAGTGTAGAACACAACCATGTTAATTTGAATAATCTTTATTCATGGCATATTGTGAAATTCATCTCATACTTAAGATTTTGATAGATTTTCTTACTAAAGGGAGTTGGCACCCCCAGCAAGCAAGATACGTATATACAAAAAATTTCTTGAACCTCAACAAAAATGGCTACACTGATGCAAACAATGACCCTTAACCAATTGGTTAACACTATGCCACTACTAGTTAGTGATATCATTTGATAAATAGTGTCAAGTCCATAGAGCTAGGATTGTGCCTTGGATCCAAATAGGCCCAAGATGGTTGTAAAAGAATGAGGAAAAAGATGGTATAAAGGGAATAGGGTTGGCATTCCTTCAAAAGGTAACATGTATAAAAGGCCAAGTGGTTGACTTTGGTCTAGATTGTTGGATGCACAAGTTTGGAATACAAGCTCCCTTTTCTCTTACAAGAGTGTTTTTGGGTGTTCTCTTGTTTCCTTGGTAGTGGCTTTGTGTTTGCCACTCCATCCCCATTCACTATCCTCTTCTCCTCCCCTTCTCCCTCTCTTCTCCCATCTTTGCTGTCCCTCTTTCTCTCATGGAAACACATTGTAACAATCCAGGAGCTACTTGAGTGACACTTGCGGATGGCTTGTGCTTTGCATTGCTCTCACAAGGAGTAGCTTGGACTCGAGGCTCCATTAGCATTCCTTCAAGATCTCCATGACATGTGAGTCAACGTTGAGACCACACATAAAACCTTGTACATTTTGTGACATGATGGCTCATGATCATTTTTTGTATATTGTTGAGTCCTCAATCCATTATGATTACTTAAATATTGTTTGTATAATTTGAAATTAAGTTGTGTAAGTAAGTGCCATGTTGATAAGATTTAAGAAAATAAGCAAATTGAAATTAAGTAACGTTGCTATGATTTAAAAAGTGTCATGTTGCTACAATTTTAAAAATAATAATAATTTGAAATTAAGTAATTTGTTTAAATAAGTGTCATGCTACTATGATAAATGTTATGTTGCTATTATTTGATATGGTTTAATGCAATTATCATTATTTTATTCACATTTGCAAGTTCTTGATGCACTAATTGTGTCATTTTTAAGGGTTAATTTTAGGATTGAGATGAGTATAGAGGGAGAGAATGTACCCAATTAGGAGCATCCCGAGGTATCTATGGACACACCTCCAGATGATGTAGGGTCTCAAGAGGCCAATATGGATGAGCAACCGAATCACACTGAGGCTCAAGTAATTTTGAATGAGCAATGAGAGATGCTTGGAAGGGAGGGATTAGGTGTGTTTGCCATGGGTCTGATGGATGATGAGACCATGCAAGGTGAGGCACTATCTCTCTGCCAAGTGGCTAGGATTTGGTCCAAGTGAGTTCTTAAGAAACACATTGCTTCTTCGAAGTGAACACACTAAAAATAAGTACTCACAGCCCAAGTTATCCAATCTACAACACCAGGATATTGCACACATTCTACTCTAGCGATTCATAGAAGATGAAGGGAACACGCCAAACCATCAAATTCTTGTGCACTTCATCCAGCAAGTGTACATATATGATGTCTTGCATCGATGCATAGACTAGACCAATAGACACTACTTGTTGGGCATAGGAAAGGGATGTCCTGCCAAGCGCAAGCAAGCAAGGGCTAAGAATAGAGAGGCATCATCTCAAAGGCCTCGCGTATTGACTCCACAAGCACACAATAACCTTGTTGACCATTGCGGACTTGACCAATCTGTTGAGAGTTCACGCTCAACATCATGTGATCATGTGTGCATAGCACCATCACGTGATCATATGTGCATAGCACTAACCTTATAGAGTGCTATAAAGGAAAGGGTTAGATCCCCTAACCCTAACCCTAAAAGGGTTTGTATATATTCTATTTTTTCAACTAATTCTAGTGTACAGTTAGTCATTTGTGGTGTGCTCTCTAGCTGTGCCCTCTCTCCTCATCTCCACTCTTCTCCTCTCCCCTCTTCATATTTTGTTATGGTATCAGAGCTTCCTTGTCTTCCGCTGAGACATTGAGTTTCTTGAGAGTGTGAGAGAGATTGTGAGATTGAGAGTTCTCTTGAGTGATTGTGAGATCCTTCCCTTCACTTCCGTTGAGAGAATTTCCGTCCATTGAAAGAAATTTTTGTCATTGTTCTTGAGAGATTTCTATCATTTGAGAGAGTTTATTTGAGTGTTTCTTGAGTTGAGAGAAAAAGAGAGTCCTCCAACTGTTCTACAACAAGCTTGTGGAAGAACTCCAGCCAGAGAGATCAAGCTTCCAAGGAGACCTCAACAGCAAGCTTCTACGGTCTTAGTTCTTCTTCAAGGCGCACCTTCAAGCTCCAATGATCTTAGCTTGGCAACTCACGGCCTCCTAAAGCTCATATGATCTTAGCTTGGAAACCGAAAGCCTTTGCAAGGCCTTCCAAGCTATAGTGCTGTGTCAACTGGCGGACCTCCAAGCTCCTACGTTAAGGCTCGATACTCCTTGATAGTTGCGACATACTCCTGAGTCTTCAAACAATCGCGGCTCGCAGCTCCTGAGGCGCAGCCCAAGCAACACCTTCCACGGACTCCCGAGCGGCAACGAAGAATATCTAGTGCCAGCGCATTCGACCTCACAACGCACCTACAAGCTTCCCTCAGCCTTCATACGGTGCTCACAGCGGTTGACAACAGGCGCTACTCCAGCGACGGCTCTACCACTCTCCAAAGCTTCATCGACACAGATAAATAGCGGGTGTCCATTGAACGACCACCTTCAGAGATCCCTCACTTCAAGAGTCGAACGACGCCGCTCCAACATAACATCTCCACCTCTCAGAATCGGACGTAGACCGTCATACGGGCCTTCAATCCTCTCACCGTGTTACCGTAGAACATTCCCATCTTTGGCAAGACTGCCACTGGCACGATCTTATCGGTTAGCTCTGCGAACAAGGCGCTGAACCGCAAGAGAACCGGCTACATAGACCTGCAACAACAACGAGCCGACTCCAACGAGCTCCAACCCATGCAACCTCCCGCCAGCGACTACCTTGCATCTTCGACGGCTCCAGCGACAGCTCTGTCTCATCTGTGCAGCCCATCGATAGCTTCTTCGCCATCGTCAACGGTGCCCTGACCGACCTTCACCAACAAAGCAGCGCCCAGCAACACTTCGAATGCCGAGCTTGAGAACTTCAAGAGTGGAGAAAGTCGCGACCACAAGCCTTCGGGGCAACCGACTTTTTTCTTCTCAAATTTTTTCTTCATCGCCGGCCGTCTCTGCCATCACTTTTTTTTTACAACTCATCTCCAAGGTTCTCAGACCTTAGGAGATGACAGGTGGAAGATAAGATCTAATCAAGATTGGGTTAGTTAACCGTGAATTTGAGAGTGGTTAACTTGACCTAGGTACTGTTAACCCTAGGTCAATACTGGATAAGAGTGGTCACCATTGGACACGTGGCCTTCTTCTTATCTTCAAGGAGTTTACTCAACCACACCACAGGGCTTGGTCAAGGACCAGCCACGTGTCATCTTATCAGCCACATCACCGATTGCCACATCATCAAGCCACGTCATTAGTGCCACCTCAGCACTGCCACCTCAGTAGTCCAGTCAACACTGACCTCTGCAGGCACACACAGTGCTCCACAGACACTTCATGTGACCACTCCTGCCACCTCATCACTACTTCATAGGCACACCTCTTGCTAGGCACAGTGCCACATCATCACTGCATGTGACTCACAGTGACACATCATCATTGAGCACCATTTGCACTCCTTTTGCCCCTCCACCTAGATCAAGTCGTATCTCTTGATCCAGGAAGAATTTGAGGGTGCTCCAAAAAGGAAAGTCGCTCGTTTTTTCATGCTCTATGCGCTTGTTACATCACGCGCACATTTCGGCGCAAGTTACACTCACATTTGAGCCTCGCCGACAAAACCACTTCCTTCACGCACATTTGCCTCTACATCGACGCATCTGACCCAGCACTTAAAAAGAACAAAAGAAAAGGAATTATTTGCTGCTCTTTCATCGATCAATGGTTGGTTTGGATCTAGATCAGAGTAGACTAGATCGCCATAGAGGGGACGCTTTGAATTCCCCAAGTTGCCAATCTAAGCCATGCCCGAAATTCCCGACTAGTACCTACTCGGAGTCAGTCCATACGCTCACATCCGATTTCACATCATTACATTACATCGGGATCTACATCTACACAAACAATTTCCACACCAGTAGCAGATCCTGCCATTGCCCGAGCTCAAGCAGAGCTCAAGCAGAATGGGATAAGAAAGACAAGTATGCCTATCACCTGATCAAGCAGAATGTGCAAGATGTCATGCTAGGATAGCTCAACACAGTCAAGACATCAAAAGAAGCATGAGATATGTTCGCAGCTCTCTACGAGTCCAAGAACACATCCAGGATTCTCACCCTGAGAAACCAGATCAACCAGAGTTTCCGCAACAGCAGTGAAACCGGTCATGCTTATGTACTCCGCATCAAAGACTACAACAATCAACTTGCAGCAGCAGGAGAGACTATGAATACCGCAGAAATGGTTCAAGTAATCCTGAATGGACTAGGAGAGGATATGAGAATCTAGTCCAGAGTATTGCCATCCAACGGCAAATTCCAACACTGGAAGAACTTCAGTCAGTTCTACTTGGTGAAGAACTCAGGACTCAGGCCATTCAAGCACGTAAAGGTCATTCTAATGATCAGGCATTCACAGCTTCAGACAGAAGGAGAGGCAAAGGCAGAAACAGAGGTAGATCATATCAGAATAGTGGTCATCAACAAAATCAAAGTCAAAATCAGCATCAGCATCAGCATCATCCTCAACAACATCAGAATCAGCAAAGAGGAAATCATTCCAACCGAGGAAGATTTCAAGGACGAGGGAATGCATCCACCAATGTGTCAAACATTCAATGCAACTATTGTCACAAGTTTGGACACTATGAAAGAGATTGCCGCAAGAAGCAGTATGACCAAGGCGGTCAATCCAGCAGTAATCGAGGGAATTCCCGAGGAAGAGGAAATCATCGTGGTGGACATTCTAGTCACAGTCATTTTGCAAACGAACATGGCAATATGTTTCTTGCAAGTGAGGAATTGCATCAGACTGATACAATGCACCTAGACACTGATTTCAATCCCAAAGAGGATTTCAGTTATCAAGTCGACCAAGTGGAACAGGATCCTTGGTACATCGACAGCGGTGCATCATCTCATATGACAAATCACCAGGAATGGTTCACAGAAATGAAGCCATTATCGGAGTAATGCACATTACAAATATCAATGATTTGGCCTACTTTGTTGGGATATCTCAAGGTGTATGCCTCAGGCACACCTTGATTTCTATGTGTGAGTGCTAGAGGCACAATTAGGTGCCCATAAGCACAATTAGATGGTGGAGAGCCACATCGGATGATTGAGAGAATCTAGGAGCAGATTGAGGAGATGATTGAGGAGCTCTGAAGTCATCAGTGATGTCAGTGAGCATGTATGAGGTGCCTACTTAAGGACCTCACTCTTCTTCATTCCATAATGCAAGTATTCTGAGTTTGTGTCCACTCTACTCTTTCTTTTCAGTTTACCAACATGGTATCAGAGCCCTTTGATCCCCCTTGAGCCCATTTCTGCCACATCATCTTCTTCTTCTTCATCTTCTTCTTCCCCATTTTCCTCCTTCTTCCCAAAATCTTTGAGAGCTTGGTTCTCTGCCTAAAAATGACCATTGCCCAAACCCTCTGAGCTGCAAACTCCTCTATTATGGGCAAACTTCCAGCTGTAAGCTTTCTGGGAAATTGCGACTGTACGTGAAATGCCAACACTCACACTGATCGACAAAAATCCATGCAATTCCACCTATGTACCAGTCTATCTACAAATTTATTTCAGCCCGTGTTGGATGACACTGAGGGCAAGCTGCTGTTGAAATCTGAGTAGCAATGGCTGCATATTCAAGGAGAAATCGGTGAAAAACTAGTCGACTTTGAAGGGGCAAGCTATGGCACCCTGACGCATTTTTGCGCCTTTTCTTCCCAAAGGACCTTTTGTGGTATATCAGCTCTCTTTTGCCTTAGAAACCCCCTTTTCCTTTGCTCTGAAGAGTAAGCTACAAGACCTCCAAGTTCAGTCTTTTGGTTTTGACAGTTTTTACAAGTTTTTGAAGATGATGCTACATAAAATGCTATTCTAGCATTTCTGGTTTTTTGAAACTTTCAATAACATTAGTACAAGTGTGGCTTCAGTTTTGCTTTGAATTGCTATACCTGGTTTTGATTGGAAAGTATTCATTTTAGCCACCTCTATGAAGCATGTAAGAAAAAGCATCATTGATTGAATATTGGTCACTAGTCTTTGCTACATCAAGTGCTTATATTTGGAAGCCTTTCAGTTGTTTTTTACCTTGTAAGAGAGAAAGACACTGCCCAATATCTGGGTTAGACCCTCTCATGGCTACCCTATTGAATCTAGAAAAGTTCAATGGAAAGGGCTTCCACACATGGCAGATGAAGGTGAAATTTGCATTGATGAGGGAAAACCTCTGGGGACTTGTCAAACCAACTTCAACCGCTTCTTCTATAGCCTCCAATGCTAGAGAATCCTCAACTCCGACACGCCCAACAAGGGATCCCGCTAGAGAGGAGAAAGCATATGGTATCATTGCTCTTGCTTTAGGAGATGATTATATTCATCACACCTCTGACTTAGAGTCTCCTTCAAAAGCTTGGCAGAAGTTTAACATGATTTTTGGTGCTAGCTCTCACATCTCTAAATTATCACTTAAAATCTCTTTCTTTGAATTGAAGATGGTTAGTGGCACTACTTTGGCAGCTCATGTCAACTACATGCGGAGTCTTATGACTCAACTAGCTTCTATCAACTCTCCTATTACTCCAGATGATGCTATGGCAGTGTTACTTAAGAGTATGCTTGAAGATTATGATCACATAGTTACCACTTTGAAAAATCTTCCTAATCCTAATCTTGAAGGTATTATCTCTGCTCTCCAAGAAGAAGAAAGGCATATGGAGCTCAGGAAAGGCAATGACACTGTTTATGCTGTAAAAATCCAGAAGGGCAAGTTTACACCTTGCAATCACTGTGGAAAGACAAATCACCTTTCAAAGGACTGCTTCAAAATCAATCCATGCAAACACTGTGGGAAAAACAACCATCATGAGAAGTTTTGCAAAGCCAAAGCAAAGATAGAAAATGCAAATCTACTTTCAGTTGATGAGCCTCCACAAGATGAGGCATCCTTTGAAGATTATGCATTTTAAATCATCCCTATGTATGCTCCAGATCTCTCTTTTTATGTCAAGGTACTCAGCCTGGATAGTCCTCCAAAATGAATGAAATAAACTATTGTGTTTTGTAAACACCTCTGGTCACCTTATGATGTAGGCCATGTGCATGTTTTGCTCCATGGTACCTCCTGCAGACATTGTGTGCATGTACATGCAGGGGAGATAACCATTGGAAGGTCTTTTTGTATCCCTTTTTGTTTACCTTACACCCATGGGCTCCCTTGCTAGCATGAGAACCTAGCCATAGATTTATCCTTGACCACCATGAGATGGCATGAGAAACTATGAGACTAGATGTATCCTTGACATAGCCTAAGGCATTCCCTTGAGGGGGGGTTTTGTTGGGATATCTCAAGGTGTATGCCTCAGGCACACCTTGATTTCTATGTGTGAGTGCTAGAGGCACAGTTAGGTGTCCATAAGCACAGCTAGGTGGTGGAGAGCCACATAGGATGATTGAGAGAATCTAGGAGCAGATTGAGGAGATGATTGAGGAGCTCTGAAGTCATCAGTGATGTCAGTGAGCATGTATGAGGTGCCTACTTAAGGACCTCACTCTTCTTCATTCCATAATGCAAGTATTCTGAGTTTGTGTCCACTCTACTCTTTCTTTTCAATTTACCAACATACTTACTAGTCCATCCATCAAAATAAAGAGTGCACCCGTATGTAGGAATAAAATCCAATTGTTTTTCATTTAGACAATTTGCCACAGTCTTTTTAACTCTATCAAGATGATCTGTTCTCATTTTGTTATAATCTAGCATAGCAACAAATCCTGGTCTAGTACATGACTTCAAGGCATGATGAAATGTCTCATCTCTCATGGCATTGAATGGATATGCCATTTTTTACAAATGCTTCTATCCATCTCAAGTGCTCTTTTTGCACTTGTTGTCGAAGAAAACCATCCTCCATAGATGATTGATCTCCTCTTTTCCTTTTTCTTACTTGACTGGCAATTATTGCATCAAACCTGACATGTGACCCATTTGTTTTTGGATCTACACTCCCATTACATGTTGAGGAACTCGTCTATGCTTCGTTTGTTTTTAGATATGCATTCCCATGGTATCTCTTACATTTGATGGCTCTTCCATCTCTTCTCCTTAAATTGTCTCATTGATCCCAGTGCTAACATTAGCACTTCCAATCTTATAGTTGGATTAACCACTCTTTTCACTTTTTCTAAATATGATTTGCACAAAGGAATAACTTCAAATGGAGTGCATGTAGAGGCCTCAACATCATTTCCAAGATCCCTAAAAAAAGTTGCTTGATCTGAGTAGCACTGCCTATAAACTAGTGTCCACAATGTTTACATTGTAAGAAAGAGACTGAGCAATGCAATTTCCATATCTTTATCACACATGACTAAATTTTCATGTGGACCATGCTTTTGAAATTTCATGCAAAAACATAAAAATAAATAAAATATAACTTAAAAACATAGAGGACACATAAATCAATACTTGAGTATGCTAAAGGAACAAAATACAATAAATATTTCATTGAAAGCAATAAATATTCATCCAAACACACTTTCAAGAATACAAAATTGTAGATACATACATTCAATGACAAGTACAATAGTATTTATCTTTCATCCATTCATTCACAGTCTCTTAAAAGAATATAAAATAGTAATTCAAAAGAAAGTGTAAAAATAAGTGATTGTAAATGCAAATAATTCATTCACATTCTATTGAAAAAATATTCAATATTCATTTAAAAGAAAGTGTAAAGATGAGTGAATGTAAAATATGAACTATTCATTCACATTCTATTGAAAGAATATTCAATATTCATTCAAAAGAAATTGTAATAATGAGGGAATGTAAGTGCAAATCATTCATTCACATTCTCTGAAAGAATATATTCTTTCAAAAGAAAGTGTAAGAATGAGTGAATGTAAGTGAAAATCATTCATTCACATTCTCCTAATAGAATGTAAAGTATTCTTTCAAAAAAAAGTGTAAGAATTAGTGAATGTAAATGGAAATCATTCATTCATATTATTTGAAATAATATAGAGTATTCTTTCAAAAGAAAGTGTAAGAATTAGTGAAAGTAAGTGCAAATCATTCATTCAAATTCTTTGAAAGAATATAAAGTATTCTTTCAAAAGAAAGTGTAAGAATGAGTGAGTGTAAGTGCAAATCATTCATTCACATTCTCTTGAAAGAATGTATACACACACTGTATGAAGTTTGATTTTGAAATACTTTTGTGTGTAATCCTTGGGCTCCTCTATCAGTCTTGTACTATGGGACACCCTCTATTGGGATTTGATTTTCTAACATAGATGTATGAGGAGGGTGTGAAAGACGATCATCAAACTGTTTTGAATGTGTTATTGGAACCGTCTTGGTGGATATATATGTGAAATGTGGGTATATGGGGAGGATGTGCAATGTGTCTTCAAGGCCAATCCTTGATTGTGTTGTGGTTTTGTAGACTACCATGATCCAGTGCTATGCTGGGCAAGAAAAAGGTGAGGCAACTTTTGGAATTTATGCCCAAATGCAAGAACAAGGTCTATCACCAAATATTGTGACCATTTTTACCATCTTGAAAGCATGTGGCATCACAATAGATCTAGATAAAGGATTTCCATTCTCAAATTAAGAGGGTTGGTTTGGAGAAAGAATATAATTGTGTTGACAAGTTTGATTGACATATATGCTAAATGTGGAAGCATAGTGGATGGTCAACAATTCTTTGATGCATAGCCCACAATGAATGGAATGCATTGACTCTGGGATATGCCCACCAAGGAGAGAGCTTGGAGAGATTGAATTGGTGTTTCATTTGTTGAAGATAATGATGAAAACGTTACAGATCCATATAGGATTTCATTTACAAGTGTCCTGTCTATATGCAGGCATGTGTGTTTGGTACAAAAGGGCCAGGAGTACTTTCAGGCTATGAGTAAAAAGTACGGCATTACCCCAATTATTGAACACTATACTTGCATGGTTGAATCCTTGGCCATGTAGGACAACTAGAGAAGGTCGTGAGAATGATGGAGAAAATGCATTTGCTACCTGATTTGTCATATGGTTGACTGTGTTGGGTGCTTGCCAAAAGAAGAAGAATGTAGAGGTTGCAAGGTACACATTTGAACATGCTATGAGGTTATACAAAAAGGTTTTTGTAGCACATGTCTCGATGGCAAACATATATACTAATGCTTGCATGCAAGATGACCATGATAAGATTGAGGTAATGAGAAAGAATGCTCAAGCTGCCAGGATAGAACTGGTGAACTGACCTTACCTAAAGTATCATGTGTGGGGTTAGGCCATGTCCCAAAGCAAACCCATAGATAAAGGAGAAAAGACACATGCTTTAGACCATAACATAACCTATAAGAAAGAACCGTACTGCATGAGCACAATGAGAAGTTGGTTTTCATATTGTTCCCAAATGAGAACACCCAAGTGGACATCCATGCATGCTGAAAAATTCTGTGGGACTAGGCCATCGCTTGTATATCAAAGGTAGAATATTGGCTATCTTTGGGATAGATGTGCATGAGGATAGAAAAATATAATAGGGAACTACTAGTGACAACAATTCATCCACCATGGCAATCTCTTGTTCTCTGGTTTTATCTAGCAATGATGTTTGTGCCACACTAAGGAGAGAGGAGCTGGTCCATGGGTTAAGTTTTTGCCAAGGTAAACACCTAATGAAACTTTGATTATTCTAGAATGGTGCCACACATTCAATCACTAGGTCCAACATATCAAGGATAGTCATTGGCCAACCATAGAACATGTCTGGACTTTCCAAAATTGGAGAAAGGAAATTCTTCTCTTGCCTTTTGGATGAGGGTGATTGTTTTGAATGGTCTAGAGAAGAGCTGGGCTTAAGGGAAGAACAAGAGGCCAAGCACCATTGTTCTAGCAAGATTTGGCCAACTTCTACTAGGTTACTACTACCAGCATGAAGTTGCTAAAAATAGCTTGCTTATGGCATGCTCACATGTTTAACTTTCATTTCCAACCATGAGAATGACACTATAGAAAACAATATAGACTACTCTAGATTTATCAATGGCATGGACCATCACAAAACTATCCATTTGGTCTTAGAGAATGTTTGGTAGTTATCTAGATTTCTCAATGACAAGGACAATAAAAAAGCTATCAAGTGGGCCATAGAGAATGGGGTCTTCACATTTGAGATATTTTGTGCCTCTTGGAAATATTCTCCAATTTATTTGTTTGAGTTGAAACCAAACAAAAATGAAAACCAAAATGAAAACTCAATTCCTAGGGTCTCATTAGCAGCTTTCCCATGTATGGTTGTGATGAGATAGGTCACCTACTTATGGATTTTTTTGCGATTTTCTTTTATTAATTTGCACTTTTTGGATTCAACAACTAAAGCAAAGACAGCACAACTCAAGGATGAGGGGTCAAGATAGGGACCCTTGCCTATGGATTTTGGTATTAATTAACACACCACTTTTCTCAAATGAGAGTGCAAGACTTGAGTACAACTTGAGACACAATGCATGCGACCAACAAGGATTAGGGTTCCTAGTATTCATAGAAGTTCTCTTCAGAAGAGGAATATAAGACACGTCCCCAAGAGAGCAAATTGTTGAATTCTTCATTGAATAACAAATAGATCCATATAGGCATCTTGCAAAGGCTTGAGCTTGGGTTTTGAACCAAGACTTACCTAAGAAGTGTGCAAAGAAAAAGGAAAAGACTCCTTGATTTTGTCCAAGGATGAGAAGGAATGTTGAGTCATTCAATGATGAGAAGGAAGAGAGACATTGAATGAGCATGAGGGGGTCAAGGATGAGAAGACATAGCTGGTATATGACCCAAATGAGTACTATGATGAGCTATGAGGAGAGTAATAAAAGTTATGCACCTAAGGAACATTTCTGTATTGGGCAAGGCAAGCATGCCATAGTCACATCTCCCTTGATGATGACTAAACTGAAACTCCAAGACTAAAAGGGCATGGAGAATAATAATTTCTTCAACCATTTACAACATTTTATCATTTTTGGTGAATGGGTGCAACATTGAGGAGTATAATTATTATTTCATATAGTTTAACCATTATCAAATCAATTTGAAAAATATGATCGAATGAAAGAAGCCTTTTTCAAAAGGTACATGAAGGAGACCCATGAAGAGGATCTTTGGACAAGTCCAAGGTGGTGCTGCAAATGCAAGCACTCACCAATCAGTTGAGTTTGGTGCCTAGTGATACCTTGATGCATAATTTGCTGTTTAAAGACTGACTTTAGACCTGAATCCATGGATGTAGTAAAACTTATGAGGGCCAACTCCATGGATTGACTTTAGATCTCACATCCATGCATGTAGTTAGCCTCATGAGGACTTATGAGGACCTATTCCATCCAACTATCGATCTCATAAGTAAATACAAATGCCTCACCATGTACCAAATATACTTTAGCACAACTAAGCTTTGGTAGAGCTTAACATTAAAGGAAAACCCTCACCAAACAAGTAGTATGTGTACGAGTGTCAATTGAAGATTTACATCTTCTCAATACCTACACATATATCAGTGTCTATAGGGAGGAGTGTAAATGAGTAGTCATCAGAAGATTTCCTTCGCTCAGATGCTCAGAAGATTTTGCTCGACAAATGGTCATCCCTCACACATCTGTAAGTGGCATAGACAATACGGTGCTGATGATGAACCTCTTGCCTATAGTGCATGCAAAGACAAGTCAATCTATCACGAAGCCACTCCACACTCCAGAGAGGTGGCCCCCCATATGATAAGTTGTCACTACTCATCCTCTCCACATAAACACATCCAAAACCATCCCACAATGTCAAGTCAAACACCCAAATATTTTAGAAACTCCCAAACATCTCCTCCAAAACCCTAAACCCCCTTAAACACCTTAAATCCCCTCGAATACCCTCAAATCCCCCTAATCCCCTAAACCCGTCCAAATCCCCTAAATTCCCCCAAACCCTAAACCCCCTACAAACCCCCAAAACCCCCTGGGTACCCCCCTAAACCCTAAACCCCTAGAACCCCCTAACCCCCCTAAAGTTGAAACCCCTAGAACCCCCAAACCCCCCCTTAAAACCCTTGTTTCATCGGTATGGTCGATCGGTATGCCCCAACCCTCCCAAACCCCCTAACCCCCCTGAATCCTTAAAACCCCAAAACCCCCAAACCTCTCCTTCAAACCCTTGTTTAATCAATATATACTGATGCCCATGATGCCTATGCTTTATATATCGATGCCGATACCATCAGTTATACCAAGGATACCAAATACAAAAATCTCTCGCTTGCCCCTTCCCGTGATGCCATTTGCATTTTGCCTTGCATCCTCCCTCCTAGCTCTTAGCTCACAATCACCCTCCTCTCTTGCCTCCTCCCTCCCCCTCCGACCTCTCCATCCTCTCCTACATTCTCCCTTAAGGCAAGAGCTCCACCATCTCCACCTCAAGGTAATACTTTCTCTCATCTCCTTTCTATTTCAAGTTCTTTTTGTTTCTTTGTCTTTTCTCTATGTTTCCTTCTCCCTCTCCTCTACTTTCCCTCCCATTCTCTTATTTTTCTCCTTAGGGGGGTCACTCATTGATATGTTACCATATCATGTGGGTTCAATAGAAGGGATTTACAAAATCTTGTTTTTGCACAATTTTTACATACAAAAGGGTACCACTTAAATAGGGTATTCACATATTGAATAGAAATAGGGTATGTCATGTTCATGAAAATTTTATAGATGAGGGAATTTAAAATTACACCTTAAACGCATGTGATAAAGAGGATTTACATATATAGTGAACTCCCCGAGTGTTTCTCTCCTCCTTTCCTTTCTTTCCCTCAAAACTATGAAAGGAAAGAACAATGTATGAAAAACAAAGCATCAAAGAGAGGAGTAGGAAAGTGAACTCCCCGAGTGTTTCTCTCCTCCTTTCCTTTCTTTCCCTCAAAACTATGAAAGGAAAGAACAATGTATGAAAAATAAAGCATCAAAGAGAGGAGTAGGAAAGATTTACCTCTTGTTTTCATGCTTTGCTTTTGTTTGTAGGTTGCTTCTTGTCTCCTTTCCATTCCTTTGATGTGTTGCTTCTCCAAACTCCTTCTTTCACTAACTAGTTTTCTTAAAATTGGTATGTTTCCTCTCTTTTCTAAGGCCAAATACTGGAAACCCCATGCGTGATCTTCGGTGGTTGCACCTGACACTCCTACACTCCAGGTAAGAATGTGATTTCTCTCCCTCTTGTTTTTCTTTTTGTGCATACATTGGCCTACAATTAGTGCCTTAAGTGCTAGCTGTAGTGATGGGCGTAGGAACTCTTACCCTTACCCCTTTCACTTTCTTCTTGTTTTTTCACCTTCTCTCTTTTATTATCTCTTTAGTCCTGTCATATTCTCCCTCTCTTACTCCTCTCCTATTTTTTTTCTATTCTTTCTTTCTCTCATTCTGTCATTCCCTCCTCTCTTCTTTCCTCTTCCGGTCTCTTCTTTATTCCCTTTCCTTTGCCTCTTACTCTCCACTCTTTTATTCCTCTCTTTTCTCCCTTATTTCTTTCTTTCCTACCCTTCTTTCTTTGTTCTTCTTTCTTTCAGATCTCTCTCTCCTCTCTCTTTCTCTCTTTCTCTCCACTCTTCTCCCTCTTCTTATCCTCTTCTTCTTTTCATCTTATTCTTCTTTCTCTCCTCTTTCTTTCTTTGTTTCTGTCTTTTGGCTCTCTTCCTCAACTATTTTCCTCTCTTTCTCTCATTCTTTCTCTTTCTCTCCTTCTTTCATTCCCTCATCTCTTCTTCCCCTTCTCCTCTCTTCTCTTATTTCATATTCTTCCTTTTTTTCTCTTCTTTCCACTTTTTCTTCTCATTCGCTACTTCTTTAGCTTCCTACTCTTTCTTCTTATCCTCTTCTTCCACTTTTCCCCTTAATTTCTTTCTTCTTTCTCACTCTCCTCTTCTTATTCCTCTTCTCCTCTTCACTTTCTATAGGCTCTTCTTCGTCTTCCTATTCTATTGTATCCTCTTATTCTATTCTCCCTCTTCTTATCCTCTTCTTCTTTCCCTCTTATTCTTCTTTCTCAAGTCTCTCCTCTTTCTTGCTTATGATGTGTGTGGTCAAAACTATAAGATAAAGGTGTGGCTCACATAGCATAAAAGAAGTGGATATAGTTCTTGTATATTGTATATTCTCACTTGCTAGATAAGAAAGACACAGGACTAGCTATTTCTCCATGGATGCCCACACTGGGTGAACCATGTATATCGGTGTCTCTTTGTCTCTTCCATTCTACGTGCTTTCTATATTGTGTATTTTATGCATTCCACTTCTTGCATTGTTTCTCCATTCATGTTGCTCCTGAAAATTACATCCAAAGATAGTTTGTAACTTAGCAACTGTTGAGAATCTCACCAAGAAAATTTTAAACAAAAGAGATTACATCTACAACCTAAGAGAATTTGTAAAACTAATAACTCAGCCATTGTTGAGAGCCTCATGGAGCGAAAATTGACAAAAGAAATTAAATTTATAAAAACTCAGTAATTGTTGAGATCCTTTGAGCTTAAAAGATTGCATCCTATGTGAGGAGTGCCACTCAACCACATTGTTGAATGGTTATGGGTGTTGTTGAGAGAAAGTTGCAAAGAGGATATTTGTACAACAAGACCGTATTAGATAATTCGGGAAAAACCCAATTCCCAGAATGGCAGTTTTGGAAGAAATTGTAGCTCCCCTCAATGAAAAAACAGGAGAAATATGTGAAAATAGACTAGATAGCCATTCATGAAGTGTGAAATATCAACTACATTCTCAAATAATAAATAGAATATCAGTGTCTAAACTACGTTATCATCAACAAAATAATAAAATTTGAAACCCATTTGAGTTAGATTCATCTCATGAGCCATAGTGATGTTCAAAAACACCTTCATAATTCTAGAATTTCCATTGATATTGAGACTTCTCATTTGTGAGCATTCTCATTTGAAAATCTCCAAAACACCGTTTACAAAATGTAGAGTGTAATTAATAACCATGAGTATTGTAATGAAAACGCACAGGCTCTTTAACTTAGTAAGATATGTAGTTGATGGAAAATCAAGATATGTAGTTGAGGAGAATGAATGCAAGATATGTAGTTGATGGAAAATCAATGGGCAATGACAAGCATTTGATGTAATTTAGGTGGCAATGACAATCATTTATTGTGCACTTTCAATTTTTGGACTGACTATCATTATTGTAAAATGGTAACTTTACATGTCATGTTGATTACTCATTGCAAAGTAAAAAAGTACACTTTAGGATGGAAACATAACAACTTGTTGATACACCATTGAAATCCCTGAAATAAATCATGATTCCAAAGAAACTCTCAACCACTAGCGGAGAATGGCAGTAGGATAATGGCAAAAGTGCCAATGCACATGTGAGTTTAGGATTCCTTGTGCATGTTTTCAGGTCATGATATGAGATTGGCACCACTACCATTCTCCACTGGTGGCATTCTCCACAGAGATTGGCACATGGAAGTTTAGGCTTCTCAATGACATTTCTTAGGGCCTAATAAGAGATTGGCACCACTGCCATTCTTCACTTGTACAAATGTTTACCCTACTATTCTAGGAGGGGTATTCCAGTGATCATAGGAGAGTGGTGTCTGATTCCAATCGACATTTGAGTTTGACGATCTCAGAGACTAACACAATTCCATATGATCTCTACACAACGGAGACAGTGATCACTACATAAAAGAATGCACATGTGAGTTTAGGATTCCTTGTGCACCACTGCCATTCTCCACTAGTGGCATTCTATAATGGCAAAACTGCCAATCCACATGAGTTTATGATTCCTTGTGCTTGTTTTCAAGTCATGGTATGAGATTGGCACCACTACCATTCTCCACTGTTGGCATTCTCCACAGAGATTAACACAATTCCATATGATCTCTACATAGCGGAGACAGTGACCACTACATAGAAGAATGCACATGTGAGTTTAGGCTTCTCAATGCCATTTCTTAGGGCCTAATAAGAGATTGGAACCACTACCATTCTCTTGTACAAATGTTTACCCTACTATTCTAGGAGGGGTATTCCAATGATCATAGGCGAGTGGTGTCCGATTCCAATCCACATGTGAGTCTAATGATCTCAGTATAATTATGTAGGTGCCACCATGAGTTTGGCATCACTGCCATTCTCCACTAGTGGTTGTCTAGACAAACTAAACCTATAGATTGACATTCCAAGGCCTAATAAGAGATTGACGCAATTCCATATGATCTCTACATAGCGGAGAGAGTAATCACTACATAGAAGAATGAGCATGTGAGTTTAGGCTTGTCAATGCCATTTCTTAGGGCCTAATAAGAGATTGGCACCACTGCCATTCTCCACTTGTACAAATGTTCACCCTACTATTCTAGGAGGGGTATTCTAATGATCATAGGAGAGTGGTGTCCGATTCCAATCCACATGTGAGTTTGATGAACTCAGAGATTGACACAATTCCATATGATCTCTACAGAGCGGAGACAGTGATCTCTACATAGAAGAATGCACATGTGAGTTTAGGATTCCTTGTGCATGTTTGCAGGTCATGTTATGAGATTGGCACCACTACCATTCTCCACTGGTGGCATTCTCCACAGAGATTGACACAATTCCATATGATCTCTACACAGCAGAGACAGTGATCGCTACATAGAAGAATGAGCATGTGAGTTTAGGCTTCTCAATGCCATTTCCAATTCCCAATTCGGGGAAAAACCCAATTTCTAGAATGGCAATTTTGGAAGAAATTGTAGCTCCCCTCAATGAAAAAACAGGAGAAATATGTGAAAATAGACTAGATAGCCATTCATGAAGTGTGAAATATCAACTACATTCTCAAATAATAAATAGAATATCAGTGTCTAAACTACGTTATCATCAAAAAAATAATAAACTTTGAAACCCATTTGAGTTAGATTCATCTCGTGAGCCATAGTGATGTTCAAAAACACCTTCATAATTCTGGAATTTCCATTGATATTGAGACTCGCTTTTGTTGTGAGCATTCTCATTTGAAAATCTCCAAAACACCGTTTAAAAAATGTAGAGTGTAATTAATAACCATGAGTATTGCAATGAAAACGCACAAGCTCTTTAACTTAGTAAGATATGTAGTTGATGGAAAATCAAGATATGTAGTTGAGGAGAATGAATGCAAGATATGTAGTTGATGGAAAATCAATGGGCAATGACAAGCATTTGATGTAATTTAGGTGGCAATGACAATCATTTATTGTGCACTTTCAATTTTTGGACTGACTATCATTATTGTAAAATGATAACTTTACATGTCATGTTGATTACTCATTGCAAAGTAAAAAAGTACACTTTAGGATGGAAACATAACAACTTGTTGATACACCATTGAAATCCCTGAAATAAATCATGATTCCAAAGAAACTCTCAATTTCTAGCCCCAAAGAGAATGGCACCGGAAAGAATGGCACGAGAGACACTGTAGTTATGAACATGTTTGCATATTATTCACACACAACAATTACACACCAATTTACATAGTTGGCAAGAAAGTAGTAATTCCCATAAGTAATGATTGTATAAAGATATACAATGTTGTTATTCAAAACTCATAGTCTGCAAATAGCCCCTCTCCTGCATGTATATCATCTATGGATTCAATACAAATGTGACCATATTTTGCAATATCTATGTTCATCATGGGGTCATACCAAGGTGGAACATCAGGGGAAAATACATAACAAACATTTGGCTTTACATTGGTATTTCTATTGCTGTTAATAAATCCTGCCACATTGCCATATTGAACATCACCAACATTATGCACCATATCCTTCATAGGGACAGTAGGGTCCTCTTGGATCGAGTACTTCTTTAGCCTTGGATGAACTCTACATAATTCCTTCCAGTCTCTGTAGGAGTACTTGTCACCTCCATAATGGAGAATAGTAGTCCCTCTCTTGATGGAGCCATGCACAAACAAGCCCAAGCCAGCTCCTGTAATGGTTGAGTCATGCACCTCGAAAGCCACATTTTTTATCCAGAACACTTCGTTGATAGGGACAGGTAACTTTGGTGGTCCAAATGGATCTCGTTCTGGTATGTACCTACTCAAGCTTGATTTGAACGTATATCTATCTACATCACAAAAGAAAATTTCAATTAGCTACAACAACAGTTATATATATTGAGATAAAATCAAAAACACTTTGACATATGTACCTTCATGAAAAATACGCATTCTGTAGTCGAGTTATGTAGCCCTTAGCAATGTATTTCTTGATATAGTGACCTTTGTACCCTAGGTCTATAGCCAATTGAGAAACTTGCATAGCATTCATGCTAGAGAGTTGCGGAGCGTTCCTTAAAAGTCTTATTTGGGATGCATTCAGTTTAGGCACCTGGCCATCACCACCATGGGTTGCCCTACCACCTATATCCCTCTCTCTTAGTTGATCTGCAAGAGGAAGATTTCTTGTTTTATATTCCATTCTTGACCATGCATGATTTTCCTCCCTCCATTCATCAATTACTTTCTGGACAAGGTTGAAATCCTTATGCCCCTCCATCACAGGTAATTGTCCATACCAATTTGTCTCAATCATGCTGCGTACATCTCTAGTCTCATCGAGTTGTAGTAAGTACGGCATCAACTCTCTCAGTAGAATATTATCATCCTTGTCTTGTACATCAAACGTTGAAGGAAATATGCAATTTGATGGAGGGCTAATGCAAGCCTTGTATGGGGAGTCATCAACAAGAATTGTCCTTCTAGCATCACATCCAAATGCCTTTGAGATTTTTGCTAAGGGTTTGAACATTGCCTCAACACCAACCTTGTCAGGCCTATTTATCCTTGTCTTACTGTAAGTAATAACAGGCCATTCAAGTCTAATATGATTGTTAATCGTGGCATATCCAAAGAAATTGTATGTGGATATAGATCCAAATTCTCCTTGAAGTTGCTGGCTTCTGACTCATCCAAATTGTCAGGTGCTATGATTTCATGCATGTTTGCAACAACAATAAGATTATCTAGTTTTGTCCCCAATGTTGAGACAGTACGTTCATCCATGTTCTCTTCTAAGAGTATAGTATTCGTGATATTCCTTGCAATTTTCTCCATTTTTGGGGTTATGTTTTCTTCTATACCTCCTGCATCCATCGCGTAATTGATAGTCCCCATAACTGGTGGTATGTTGTCCTCTACATTTGATGTCTCCACATCCTTCCATGCATCATTGGTCCCTGTGGAAGTTGAGGAATATAGAAATATTTTGATTCTTTAGAGTGTATTCAACAATGTCGAAGCACAAAAGCATATGAAACTAATAAATAACAATAAAGTATGAACATTATCCATTGTCGTTCACTGATTCCATTGTATTTTTGGGGAATGGCAAAAGTTCCAATCTCTCTAAAGTCAATTGAGAATGCAAATAGTGCAACCTTTCTCTCTAAACTCATAGAGAGAATGGCAATAGTGCCATTCTTCTCTTGGGGTGGTGCTAGTGCCATTTTACATATAAGGTTATGGAGAATGCCACTAGTGCCTTTCTCTATACCCTCATTGGGAGGAGAGAATACTACTAGTGCCTCCCCCATGTCCCAAAAGAAATGTACAATGCATGATCTGAAAGCATAGATACTGTATTACTTTGGTCCAATAGATTTGTAGAAAGCACCCAAATCAAAACTTTGGTAGCATAGTTAATATTATACAATTTTTAATCTCTGTAATGCTTTCAACTAACATAGATTCAAGAAAGGAACATAACAGTATTACCATTTCTACATAACCACAAAGAGAGAATGGCACTAGTGCCATTCTCCATATGAGGTCGCATAAAATGTTAATAGTACCTCTTACGTATAACCCGACATAGGGAGAATGACACTAGTACCATTCCCCATGTCATTATGTCACACAATTTTATCATACCTAATGTTTAATATCTTTAATATGATGAGAGTATGTGCAATCGAGAAAATCCATAAAAGTCATATTATTTTGAAACTGAATACACAAGGCATAAATGAGTAGCTAAAGACCTTGCTCCAAATCTTCCAATGTAATCTTTGGGATAGCTTCAAGATCTGCTTTAGTTAAAGGTCGCAAGTCTTCAATGTGATGCTCACCCTCTTTAATTCCTTCATCGATAGGTGAATCAGCTCTATGTGTCTCAAGAGGCCTCTCAATGCTAGACCAAATCTTAATATGGGGATTATTTGATGCATGTGCCACACACATAGCCTCGACCTCTGTCGCCTGTTGGGATGTCTTCACCAGCGAGATCACTTTTCTTTTGCTTGACAATGCTTGTAATGCCACACATCCATTAGTAAAGATGTCAACAACAACTTCATGTTCCCTACTACAATAGCACCTGATGCACTCCTTGATGATGCCATGCTTCACAACCGCCTCTTTTCCATACTCATCGCCCTCATCAGAATAAAGAATATTGTCCTCAATTATTGTGTATGGCCTTGTGATTTCTAACATGTGCTCAAATCCATCAAACCCATCATGTGAGCTGACAAATGACAAAAAACAGAAGGTCTCAGACAAACCCTTTTGTGCACTATCCGATTCATGGATAACACCCACAAACCTTCTATGCCGAAATCGAGCCTCTATCATTGCTTCCTTGAGATTTACCATCTCTGTCATTGTCATAAATGATAGCAATACATACTGTGACGGAGTGGCAACGGTCTCCATCAAGCCACAGAGCAACTTCTTGAAGGCAGCCTTATCCCAACACATGCCTTTGGCAGATCCCTCTGAGGTGTCAAGCACACACAAGCTGATTGGAAGTCGTTCCTTGGAGTGACGTGTTAGAAAGCTCTCCCCCTCCATCTCCATGTTCACTTGAATAATTGTCCAAGGAAAACAAGATTGCGATGTAGACTTGTTACCCTCTATTGAACTAATCACCCAATCAACATAGATTGACGTGGCTTTTGGGAAATCAGGTGTGGACTTGCCAACTTGCAGCTTCTCTTTGACCCATGACTCACATGAACCCTTGAAGCTCTAATAAACAATTGAATCAATTTTGAAGTAAGTTGCAAGGGCATCCCATGTTTTGATGTTGGGGCGAAGGGTGACGTGAGTTGAACTCCTTGATGAGCGCTTCTTTCAGGGCTCTATCATGCTTAATCTCCATTGCCTGTTGAGACATTTCAATGGAGTCCTTGTCTTTGCTTGACTTGACCAAGACTATTTCTTTAGACTCAATCTCTGCTTGAAGTGCACGTACATCTTCGTCTTCCAATCCTAGCAGACACCTCATATATGTTATTGTGGGATTTCGACCCTCAAGATCACCCTGCTTCACCAATGTCAAAATCCTAATCCATTGTTCGTAGATGTCATCATCGTATGTGACCATGTGTGTGTCCTTGGTAGCAAAGTTTGCACCCATCGATACGCTTGCAACTCCTACAAAATTCTGTATTAAAAAATCAAAATCATCTTAGACATTCTTCTAATCCAAATCATGTATAGAGATAATAATGACACTAGTGCGATTCTCCCATTACCATGTCAAAAGCATGACTTGGTAACTAGAAGAATGGCACTAGTGCCATTCTCACATCAAGGAATTGACACTACTATCATTTCTTTTACAAAGCCATAAACATTCTTGAAATAAAAAATGCATACAAAACAAAGTTATTACTTACATCCCAACTTTGTCGATCTTTATGCCCTTTGACAAGGCCTTGGGCTGGTTTCTTTGGTCGTCCGAATGCTATCCACTGTGCCCTTAGGTGTTGTAAGATATCGATATATGGTTGATTTTTCAAAACGGTCTGTGCCTCCATGTTGGCCATTGATGATATCTTACAACTTGCTTCAACTGGTGCATTGACAACAATTCTCGCCTTCCTCCGTGTATAGAAACCTTTTCGTTGATTGAAGCCTTCTCCATGTGCTTTAGTTATAAATATACTTGCAGCATAATTTGAATGCTACCCTGCCAGAATCCAATAATTATACTCCTTTAACTTTTCCACCTTTATATCTTCCTTGCACATTGGAGTATTTGTGCCTATGTGGTAAGGCATAAGATATGCACATGTTGCAGGAGGTCGTGCATTCATTGCAAAACTCTTGACCAAGTCACTGACATAGCTGAGGGTCAACGTCCTGTACACATATTGGCTTGGTGCTCTAAAGCAATTCATCACTGGGATCAACACCTCAAACTCCAAACCAAATGGGAAGTACTCTATGTACTCCATCAAGCCTGTCATACTTGTGTCCTTCCTTTCCAATTTCTTTTGTAGTGCCTTAAAGTCAACATCTGGCTGGATTTTCTTATACAGGATGATAGTTGCTTTAGATGATTTCTCACCATGTCCTGTTATATGTGTCTCACCACTCCCCGTTGCATCACCTCCACTTCCAATTCCATCAGTGACTATTCCCGTACCTCCCTGTTTTCCTAAAGTTGTCTCTTTGTCTTTAGCATCCAGTTTATCCCCAATGCTTGTTTTTCCATCTAACCTTATTTCCTTCTCACCTGTTGTTTCCTCCTCACCGGTCTCTCAAGCCTTCTCTTTCAATGTGTTCTGAGACACTTGAGAGCTTGATCCAACAACATCACTTTTCTTGGTTCTTTTCGAAACTTTTCTACTCTTTTTTAAATCTTGCTTTATAACTTTTGTTACCAAATCAAAGCTTTCTAATATCTGTTGGTTGGTATAATTTTCTGGCTCATTAATCCAACCCCTAGATATCATCGTGTCCTCCCCAGTAGCATTCATCCTCGCATGATCAAAACAAGCAGGATCCAATTGATACACATTGCCTCCCAATGTATGAATTTGGAGACAAGGAACGTTGTCTTTCTTAGTATCCTCCATCTCTTGAACTTGTCCAACATCTTCAAAAGTTTTTCCTTGGATGTTCACAAAACAATGCACTTTATGAAGTTTTTGGAGTTCGTTATTGTATATATCCAAAAACCATCCTCTTCCAGAACTAACTCCATCATAAACTGACACCTCTCGAACCTTTCGCTTTCCCTTGCTAGCCATTCTTGCAATGTTCTGTTAACAAAAGAACCGAGGACACAATGAAATGTATAATAGAAAATCATAACTGTAGTAGGAAATATTACAACCACAATGCAACTTCTATTAACAAAATAACCAAGGTGAAGCAACTTACATATGCATTATGAAAAACTATACCAACACAGCAAGCAAATATACACAATATCAATCTCCACATAGATTGACACAATTCCATATGATCTCTACACAGCGGAGATAGTGATCACTACATAGAAGAATGTACATGTGAGTTTAGCATTCCTTGTGCATGTTTTCAGGTCATGGTATGAGATTGGCACCACTGCCATTCTCCACTGGTGGCATTCTCCACAGAGATTGACACAGGCTTCTCAATGCCATTTCTTAAGGCCTAATAAGAGATTGGCACCACTGCCATTCTCCACTTGTACAGATGTTTACCCTACTATTCTAGGAGGGGTATTCCAATGATCATGGTGTCTGATTCCGATCCACATGTGAGCGGAGACAGTGATCACTACATAGAAGAATGCACATGTGAGTTTAGGCTTCTCAATGCCATTTCTTAGGGCCAGCATGAGATTGGCACCACTGCCATTCTCCGCTAGTAGAAGTCTAGACAGACTCCACTTGTAGAAGAATCCATATGTGACTCTGATGATCTCAGAGATTGACACAATTCCATATGGTCTCTACACAGCGGAGACCGTGATCACTACATAGAAGAATACACATGTGAGTTTAGGATTCCTTGTGCATGTTTTCAGGTCATGGTATGAGATTGGCAACACTGCCATTCTCCACAGGTTTTGACACAATTCCATATGATCTCTGCACAGCGGAGACAAAAATCACTACATAGAAGAATGCACATCTAAGTTTAGGCTTCTCAATGCCATTTCTTAGGGCCTAGTAAGAGATTGGCACCACTGCCATTCTTCACTTGTACAAATGTCTACCCTACTATTCTAGGAGGGGTATTCCAGTGATCATAGGAGAGTGGTGTCCTATTCCATTCCACATGTGAGTTTGATGAACTCAGAGATTGACACAATTCCATATGATCTCTACACAGCGGAGACAGTGATCACTCCATAGAAGAATGCACATGTGAGTATAGGATTCCTTGTGCATGTTTGCAGGTCATGGTATGAGATTGGCACCACTGCCATTCTCCACTGGTGGCATTCCCCACAGAGATTGGCACAATTCCATATGATCTCTGCACATGTGAGTTTAGGCTTCTCAATGCCATTTCTTCAGGCCTAATAAGAGGACTGGCACCACTGTCATTCTCCAATTGTACAAATGTTTAGCCTACTATTCTAGGAGGGGTATTTCAATGATCATAGGAGAGTGGTGTCCTATTCCATTCCACATGTGAGTTTGATGATCTCAGTGTCATCATGTAGTTGCAAGCATGAGATTGGCACCACTGCCATTCTCCGCTAGTAGTAGTCTAGACAGACTGAACCTATAGATTGACATTCCACTAATTTTATTGGCTGCAGTAGGATAATGGCAAAAGTGCCAATGCAGATGTGAGTTTAGGATTCCTTGTGCATGTTTTTAGGTCATGGTATGAGATTGGCACCACTGTCATTCTCAACTGGTGGCATTCTCCAAAGAGATTAACACAATTCCATATGATCTCTACACAGCGGAGACAGTGATGACTACATAGAAGGATGCACATGTGATTTTAGGCTTCTCAATGCCATTCCTTAGGCCCTAATAGGAGATTGGCACCACTATCATTCTCCACTTGCACAAATGTTTACCCTACTATTCTAGGAGGGGTATTCCAATCATCATAGGAGAGTGGTGTCCGATTCCAACCCACATGTGAGTCTGATGATCTTAGTGTCATTATGTAGGTGCCACCATGAGTTTGGCATCACTGCCATTTTCCACTAGTGGTTGTCTAGACAAACCTAACCTATAGACTGACATTCAACCACATAGAAGAATGCACATTACCACTAGTGGAGAATGGCAGTAGGATAATGGAAAAAGTGCCAATGCACATGTGAGATTGGCACCACTGCCATTCTCCACTGGTGGCATTATCCACATAGATTGACACAATTCCATGTGATCTCTACACATGTGAATTTAGGCTTCTCAATGCCATTTCTTAGGTCCTAATAAGAGACTGGCACCACTGCCATTCTCCACTTGTACAAATGTTTACCCTACTATTCTAGGAGGGGTATTCCAGTGATCATAGGAGAGTGGTGTCCTATTCCATTCCACATGTGAGTTTGATGATCTCAGTGTCATAGTGTAGTTGCAAGCATGAGATTGGCATCACTGCCATTCTCCGCTAGTGGTAATCTAGACAAAATGAACATATAGATTGACATTCCACTACATTGAAGGATGCACATTACCACTAGCGGAGAATGGCAGTAGGATAATGGCAAAAGTGCCAATGCACATGTGAGATTAGGATTCCTTGTGCATGTTTTTAGGTCATGAAATGAGATTGGCACCACTGCCATTCTCCATTGGTGGCATTCTCCACAGAGATTGGCACAAATCCATATGATCTCTACACAGCGGAGAGAGTGATCACTACATAGAAGGATGAACATTACCACTAGGGGAGAATGGCAGTAGGATAATGGCAAAAGTGCCAATGCACATGTGAGTTTCGGATTCCTTGTGCATGTTTTCAGGTCATGGTATGAGATTGTCACCACTGCCATTCTCCACTGGTGGCATTCTCCACAGAGATTGGCACAATTCCATATGATCTCCACACATGTGAGTTTAGGTTTCTCAATGACATTTCTTAGGGCCTAATAAGAGATTGGCACCACTGCCATTCTTCACTTGTACAAATGTTTACCCTACTATACTAGGAGGGGTATTCCAGTGATCATAGGAGAGTGGTGTCCGATTCCAATCCACATGTGAGTTTGATGAACTCAGAGATTAACACAATTCCATATGATCTCTACACAGCGGAGACAGTGATCTCTACATAGAAGAATGCACATGTGAGTTTAGGATTCCGTGTGCATGTTTGCAGGTCATGGTATGAGATTGGAACTAGTACCATTCTCCACTGTTGGCATTCTCCACAGAGATTAACACAATTCCATATGATCTCTACACAGCGGAGACAGTGACCACTACATAGAAGAATGCACATGTGAGTTTAGGCTTCTCAATGCCATTTCTTAGGGCCTATGCCATTCTCCACTTGTACAAATCTCTACCCTACTATTCTAGGAGGGGCATTCCAGTGATCATAGGAGAGTGGTGTCCTATTCCATTCCACATGTGAGTGATGATGATCTCAGAGATTGACACAATTCCATTTGATCTCTACACAGCGGAGACAGTCATCACTCCATAGAAGAATGCACATGTGAGTTTAGGATTCCTTGTGCATGTTTTCAGGTCATGGTATGAGATTGGCACCACTGCCATTCTCCACTGGTGGCATTCCCCACAGAGATTGACACAATTCCATATGATCTCTACACAGCGGAGACAGTGATCACTACATAGAAGAATGCACATGTGAGTTTAGGCTTCTCAATGACATTTCTTAGGGCCTAACAAGAGATTGGCACCACTGCCATTCTTCACTTGTACAAATGTTTGTACCCTACTATACTAGGAGGGGTATTCCAGTGATCATAGGAGAGTGGTGTCCGATTCCAATCCACATGTGAGTTTGATGAACTCAGAGATTGACACAATTCCATAAGATCTCTACACAGTGGAGACAGTGATCTCTACATAGAAGAATCACATGTGAATTTAGGATTCCTTGTGAATGTTTGCAGGTCATGGTATGAGATTGGCACCAGTACCATTCTCCAATGTTGGCATTCTCCACAGAGATTAACACAATTCCATATGATCTCTACACAGCGGAGACAGTGACCACTACATAGAAGAATGCACATGTGAGTTTAGGCTTCTCAATGCCATTTCTTAGGGCCTAATAAGAGATTGGCACCACTACCATTCTCTTGTACAAATGTTTACCCTACTATTCTAGGAGGGGTATTCCAATGATCATAGGCGAGTGGTGTCCGATTCCAATCCACATGTGAGTTTGATGATCTCAGTATAATTATGTAGGTGCCACCATGAGTTTGGCATCACTGCCATTCTCCACTAGTGGTTGTCTAGACAAACTAAACCTATAGATTGACATTCCAAGGCCTAATAAGAGATTGACACAATTCCATATGATCTCTGCAGAGCGGAGACAGTGATCACTACATAGAAGAATGCACATGTGAGTTTAGGCTTCTCAATGCCATTTATTAGGGCCTAACAAGAGATTGGCACCACTGCCATTCTCCACTTGTACAAATGTCTACCCTACTATTCTAGGAGGGGCATTCCAATGATCATAGGAGAGTGGTGTCCTATTCCATTCCACATGTGAGTGATGATGATCTCAGAGATTGACACAATTCCATTTGATCTCTAAACAGCGGAGACAGTCATCACTCCATAGAAGAATGCACATGTGAGATCAGGATTCCTTGTGCATGTTTTCAGGTCATGGTATGAGATTGGCACCACTGCCATTCTCCACTGGTGGCATTCCCCACAGAGATTGGCACAATTCCATATGATCTCTGCACATGTGAGTATAGGCTTCTCAATGCCATTTCTTAGGGTCTAATAAGAGATTGGCACCACTGCCATTCTCCACTTGTACAAATGTTTACCCTACTATTCTAGGGGGGTTATTCCAGTGATCATAGGAGAGTGGTGTCCTATTCCATTCGACATGTGAGTTTGATGATCTCAGTGTCATCATGTAGTTGCAAGCATGAGATTGGCACCACTGCCATTCTCCGCTAGTTGTAGTCTAGACAGACTGAACCTATAGATTGACATTCCACTAATTTTATTGGCTGCAGTAGGATAATGGCAAAAGTGCCAATGCAGATGTGAGTTTAGGATTCCTTGTGCATATTTTGAGGTCATGGTATGAGATTGGCACCACTGCCATTCTCAACTGGTGGCATTCTCCAAAGAGATGGACACAATTCCATATGATCTCTACACAGCGGAGACAGTGATGACTACATAGAAGGATGCACATGTGATTTTAGGCTTCTCAATGCCATTTCTTAGGCCCTAATAAGAGATTGGCACCACTGCCATTCTCCACTTGTATAAATGTTTACCCTACTATTCTAGGAGGGGTATTCCAATCATCATAGGAGAGTGGTGTCCGATTCCAACCCACATGTGAGTCTGATGATCTCAGTGTCATTATGTAGGTGCCACCATGAGTTTGGCATCACTGCCATTTTCCACTAGTGGTTGTCTAGACAAACTAAACCTATAGATTGACATAGCACCACATAGAAGAATGCACATTACCACTAGCGGAGAATGGCAGTAGGATGATGGCAAAAGTGCCAATGCACATGTGAGATTGGCACCACTGCCATTCTCCACTGGTGGCATTCCCCACATAGATTGACACAATTCCATGTGATCTCTGCACACGTGAATTTAGGCTACTCAATGCCATTTCTTGGGGCCTAATAAGAGACTGGCACCACTCCCATTCTCCACTTGTACAAATGTTTACCCTACTATTCTAGGAGGGGTATTCCAGTGATCATAGGAGAGTGGTGTCATAGTGTAGTTGCAAGCATGAGATTGGCATCACTGCCAGTCTCCGCTACTGGTAATCTAGACAAACTGAACCTATAGATTGACATTCCACTACATTGAAGGATGCACATTACCACTAGCGGAGAATGGCAGTAGGGTAATGGCAAAAGTGCCAATGCACATGTGAGTTTAAGATTCCTTGTGCATGTTTTCACGTCATGGTATGAGATTGGCACCACTGCCATTCTCCACTGGTGGCATTCTCCACAGAGATTGGCACAAATCCATATGATCTCTACACAGCGGAGAGAGTGATCACTACATAGAAGGATGCACATTACCACTAGCGGAGAATGGCAGTAGGATAATGGCAAAAGTGCCAATGCACATGTGAGTATAGGATTCCTTGTGCATGTTTGCAGGTCATGGTATGAGATTGGCACCACTGCCATTCTCCACTGGTGGCATTCTCCACAGAGATTGGCACAATTCCATATGATCTCTGCACAGCGGAGTGAGTGATCATTACATAGAAGAATGCACATTACCACTAGCGGAGAATGGCAATAGGATAATGGCAAAAGTGCCAATGCACATGTGAGTTTAGGATTCCTTGTGCATGTTTTCAGGTCATGGTATGAGATTGGCACCAGTACCATTCTCTACTGGTGGCATTCTCCATAGAGATTGGCACAATCCCATATGATCTTTGTACATGTGAGTTTGATGGTCTCAGTGTCATTATGCATTTGCCAGCATGAGATTGGCATCACTGCCATTCTCCACTAGTGGTAATCTAGACAAACTAAACTTGTAGGTTGACATTCCACTATATTTATTGGCTCTAGTAGGATTATTTATTGGCTCTAGTAGGATTATTTATTGGCTGTAGTGTGAGTTTGATGATCTCATTGTCATTATGTAGTTGCCAGCATGATATTGGCATCACTGCCATTCTCCATTAGTGGTAGTGCCAATGCACATGTGAGTTTAGGATTCCTTGTGCATGTGAGTTTAGGCTTCTCAATGACATTTCTTAGGGCGCCTAATAAGAGATTGGCACCACTATTCTAGGAGGGGTATTCCATTGTGAATCCAAAATTTTGAATTAGGACATTCCATTGGGAGAATGGCACTAGTGCCATTCTCCATTTTCCAATGGGAGAATGGCACTTGTACAAATTTTCATTTAGGACATTCCATTGTGAATCCAAAATTTGGAATTAGGACATTCCATTGGGACATTCCATTGGGAGAATGGCACTAGTGCCATTCTCCATTTTCCAATGGGAGAATGGCACTAGTGCCATTCTCCATTTTCCTATTCCTAGTGCCATTCTCCATTTTCCTATTACAATGGAGAATGGCACTAAACCTATAGATTGATACTCCACTAATTCCAATGGGAGAATGGCATTGGTGCCTTCTACCTTTGTGAAGCCAAAATTTTGAAGTAGGACATTCCATTGGGAGAATGGCACTGGTGCCATTCTCCATTTTCCAATGGGATAATGGCACTAGTGCCATTCTCCATTTTCCAATGGGAGAATGGCACTATTGCCAGTCTCCATTTTCCTATTACAAAGCTAAAAACTTAGGACATTCCATTGGGAGAATGGCACTAGTGCCATTCTCCATTTTCCTATTCTCCAGTGCAATGTCCTAATATAAATTTCGGTTTTGAAATACAATTTCAAACAGAATAATTTGAATTTGAATTTAAATTTAATATTGGAGAGAATGGCATATGTGCCACTCTATATATCCAAATTCAAAAGGGAACAATGGCGGGAAGAGCACTGGTGCCACTCTCACGGACTTCTTATGAGGTCTTGGAGAATGGCACTGGTGCCATTCTCCATTTAAAATTAGAAATTCAATCTCTAAATTTGCCATTCAATCATGAAAATCAAAATTGAGATTGAAGTTTAACTTGAAATCAAAATTTAAAAACTAGAATTTAGGTTTTGAAATACAATTTCAAAAGAATAATTTCAATTTGAAATACAAATTGAAATTAAAATTATCAATATGAATTTGAATTTAAATTTAATATTGGAGAGAATGGCATAAGTGCCACTCTATATATCCAAAATTCAAAAGGGCACAATGGCGGGAAGACCTATATTTCAAAATTTGAATTATTTAGTAGTTTCAAATCAAGACCTTTTCTCTCATTTCAATTGATGCCTTTCCCTCATTCACTTTCTATTCATTCCAAAGCAGATTGGAGAGGAGTCTCAGAGTCTGAGAGTTTTACTCACCACAGCTCGCACGGAGATTCTTGAGGCAAGAAGGCTGAACTCCACTGCGAAGTTGATGGAGCTGGAAGCAAACAACACAACTGATGCTCAATCAGTTCGGTAGCTTCCTCTCTAATTCACGGATTTTTTGCTTTGAATTCGCCATAGCCAATTCCTATATTTTATTAAGCTTTCCATAGTTAAATTCGAGCAAAGCGTACGTACGAAAGCTTATGAAAGTTAAAGTTTTGAAAGCTTTTGTTAATCATCTCAGAAAGCTTAAGTTTTGAAAGCTTACCGTACGTTTAGATCTTTGGAAGTGCGAATCCCTTCATTCTTTGGAAAAGCGAATCCTTCATGCTTCCATTCTTTGGAAAAGCGAATCCTTCAGAGATTTTTGGAAGTGCAAAATCCTTCGAAAAGCAAAGAGAGTGAATAACAACGAGCCGTGCTTTGTTGGAAGAGAATCCCTTCAATCTTTGGAAAAGCAAAGAGTAGAGAGGCTTGCTAAAGAGTGAGTAGGTGAACGATAGGCAGCAAGTTGAGGGGCAAGCATGGGAGCGATAGGAGTTTGAGTAGAACGACGATAGGCGGCGAGTGATGAGCGATAGGATTTTGAGTAGATGAGATGAGAGTGGGTTTTAGTAGATTAGCGATAAGAGTATCTTCTAAAGCTAGAGGTGAGCGGACGAAGGCAAGAAGAAAAGAGAGGGCGAGTCGAGCGGACGAAGCTAGAGATGAAAGAAAAGAGAGGGCGAGTCGAGCGGCGAGCAGCAAGAAGAAAAGCGAGGGCGAGTCGAGCGGCCAGCAGAAAAGGCAAAAGACAAAGCTAAAGTTACGAATTTGGAAAAGCGAAGGGAGGAAAGTCGTGCGAAAGTACAAAGGAGATAACGATGGGCTCGAAAGCTGCACAGCATGCGAGGTAATCAACCTAGGGCAACGAGATGAAGGTACTAGGGTTTTTTAATTTTTTACCTTCGTTAGTTTAACATTTTGCATTTAGTTTAAAAAAACGTTTAATAAACCACACAAGGCTCTAGAAGCCTCTTGTAATAGGCTTTACAAGAACCACACAAGGCTCTAGAAGCCTCTTGTAATAGGCTTTACAAGAACTACAGTCTTTTCAAGAGCATAAGAATATTAATTGTGGCTTTAATGAATGCTTAGTTAAAAGAAAGTGTTAATAAATTGTATGTAACCTATCTACTAAAAAAGTAGACGAAGATGGAGAGTATCAGCATTTGATTGTGCCAACCAAAAATCTATTTTTGGTCAATGCCATCCCATTCTGCAAGATATTATAAGGAACGAAAACCTTACATATAAATTCTTTACGAATTATGTTAATTTAGAGAATGGAAACATACACACACACACCATCGACACGGACGTGCATGGATGCACACATGTAAACATATATACACACCCAAGCACACACACACACCTTTGTGCATGTGCGTGGAACACACACACGCACACGCGGGCATGCACATGCTCACACACACATGCAGAGAGGGAGAGAGAGAGAGAGAGAGAGAGAGAGAGAGAGAGAGAGGTTCTTAGCAAATGGTTGCTTTTAGTTCAGATGACATTCTTACTTACTCTACTAGACCCCGAATGAGCAATGGGAAGTAGAATAAAGAGAGATATTCCATTTGTACTAGGATGAAGCATCTTCCTATACCAATGTGAGGAGATCTTACCATACGTACCACTACTTGGCTTGATGGGATTTAGCCTCTAGTAGACTTTTTTCTCATGTCTAAGTCAAATTGGTATGCCTTATGGAGATTAGGAGGGTCCAATCAGGCACTCTGTGGCTAAAACAATTCTCATTAATGAGAAAAGAATCTCCCAATCGCCATCAAAATCAAGAAACATAACAATATTGCAACTTCATGTTCCGAGATTGTGACGCTAGAACACAACCTCCATTTGTGTCTTTAGTGCAGATGTGGGGAGGTACTCTTGCATTGGGAGGTGAGAGATCCAAGAAATAAGTTCTCATTGGAGTTTAGAATGCAAGCTTCAAGAGCAACACATAAAAATATAGTCAATGTTGTCTAGACATACTCATAGTGATGTAGAAGTCGTAGACTTTGTGCAAATTCACAAACCTCTGCCTCTCTCTCTCTCTCTCATAGACGGGAATTCCACACACAAATCCTATCAAACATAAATTTCACACACAAATCAATTATTTTTCATCTACTCCTATATTATTTTCATAACTAAAAGTTAGGAATACTCAACATTAAAAATGGAGAATACATAATTAATAAAATACAAATATAGTAAACACACAAAAAACATACAGAATATATATATTATCATATTTAAATATAATCAAATATATCAATGAAATTGATGTATATTTCATCAAAGAGTGAATTCAATTGCAATTCAATTATTGGGACGAGTTTCATTGATAGATGGTGCCCATCAGCAAGACAAGAATGACTAGATTATAGTTCCCCATTGCCCATTGCCCAATCTCCCCTCCCCCCCTTCCCCTCCCCCCCCACCCCCCCTTCCCCATTGGGAGAATGGCACTAGTGCCATTCTCCATTTTCCAATGGGAGAATGGCACTAGTGCCATTCTCCATTTTCCTATTACAAAGCCAAAAAATTAGGTCATTCCATTGGGACATTCCATTGGGAGAATGGCACTAGTGCCATTCTCCATTTTCCTATTCCTAGTGCCATTCTCCATTTTCCGATTACAATGGAGAATGGCACTAAACCTATAGATTGACATTCCAATGGTGGAATGGCATTGGTGCCCTTCTACCTTTTGTGAAGCCAAAATTTGGAATTAGGACATTCCATTGGGAGAATGGCACTAGTGCCATTCTCCATTTTCCAATGGGAGAATGGCACTAGTGCCAGTCTCCATTTTCCTATTACAAAGCCAGAAAATTAGGACATTCCATTGGGACATTCCATTGGGAGAATGGCACTAGTACCATTCTCCATTTTCATATTCCTAGTGCCATTCTCCATTTTCATATTACAATGGAGAATGGCACTAAACCTATAGATTGACATTCCAATAATTCCAATGGTGGAATGGCATTGGTGCCCTTCTACCTTCTGTGAAGCCAAAATTTTGAATTAGGACATTCCATTGGGAGAATGGCACTAGTGCCATTCTCCATTTTCCAATGGGAGAATGGCACTAGTGCCAGTCTCCATTTTCCTATTACAAAGCCAGAAAATTAGGACATTCCATTGGGACATTCCATTAGGAGAATGGCACTAGTGCCATTCTCCATTTTCCTATTCCTAGTGCCATTCTCCATTTTCCTATTACAAAGCCAAAATGTTAGGACATTCCATTGGGACATTCCATTGGGAGAATGGCGCTAAACCTATAGATTGACATTCCAATAATTCCAATGGTGGAATGGCATTGGTGCCCTTCTACCTTCTGTGAAGCCAAAATTTTGAATTAGGACATTCCATTGGGAGAATGGCACTAGTGCCATTCTCCATTTTCCAATGGGAGAATGGCACTAGTGCCAGTCTCCATTTTCCTATTACAAAGCCAAAAAATTAGGACATTCCATTGGGACATTCCATTGGGAGAATGGCACTAGTGCCATTCTCCATTTTCCAATGGGAGAATGGCACTAGTGCCATTCTCCATTTTCCTATTACAAAGCCAAAATGTTAGGACATTCCATTGGGACATTCCATTGGGAGAATGGCACTAGTGCCATTCTCCATTTTCCTATTCTCCAGTGCCATTCTCCCATTGCCAAATTCACATGGAGAATGGCACTGGTGCCATTCTCCCCCCGCTACAAGGACAACTTTGTTGGTCTTATGAAATCCTTTGGTTGTAGTTTGTTCATAATCAATTTCCTGTCATCGTAATGAGAGGGGATGGCTACTATCAGATGCATGAATCAGGTCATGATGATGGTGAAAATAATTCATGCTTTAGAAAAAGTTTTATCAAATTGCTAAAATTTTTAGGGAAATAATTCATGCTTTCATGAAAATTTTGTATAGACTCATTCATGCTTTATAAATATTTGCACCAATGCCATTCTTCCCATCTAGAAGGACATGTTTGATGGTCTTATGAAATTCTTTGGTTGTAATTTGTTCATAATTAATTCTCCGTAATCGTAATGACAGAGGATGGCTATCAGAAGCGGGGACAAGGTCATGATGATGGTGGGGAATGAAGTGGTTGGAATTGGTGGAGTGTGTACAATAGATCCGGAGGCCTACTGTAGTGGTATGAAGATTGGGACAGAAAATGTATCGGTGATAGTGGAGAAGTCTATCAATAGTGAAATGCTCTTGCCATTTCCCACTATGGATGCAGTGCTTGTTGGTGAGGCAATTCGGAGCATTGTCAAGTGGCCTAAGGGCTCTCTAAAACATGTTGGTGATTCTTTAGATGATGCAGTAACTGAAGAAGCTGCACCAAGTGAGCCTGAGTGACCTTATGTTGAGGCAATGCCAGTTTCTTCATTGGAAACTGACAATTTCATTCGTGAATCTTGGAAAGAGAAAAAGGTTGTCTTATGGGATGAGAGCAAAACAAAGACCGTGGGGGAAGGTGTGATCTTATATGTTTTCCCGAGAGACTCTATAAACTTTGACCTATTGGGTAACGATTGCATTGGTGTGGGTATTGAAAAGAAAGAACAAACTAGAGGAAGTGACTCAGGGTATTCTATGCAAGATGTTGGCTCTCTCAGCTTAGTAAAGTGGCCCATCAAGCAGATTACCTTACTTGATGGAAGCCCATTGCAACAATATGTGCCCATGGACCACGTTGCTGGTATAAATGAGTTGGTCAATGATCAAATGTTGAAAAGGGACGATCCAACATCAAAGAAAAGAAGGTACACTTTCATTAACAGGGTGCCTAAACAAAGAGAGCCTCCAACAGCAATGTACAAAATGTCACTAGATTCGGTGCAGCAGGTTTCTTCCATCAATTGTTGTGGGAATAGGTGTCGCCAACATGCAGAGCGAGATCTCTTAATGAATCTAAGGAAGAACTTTTGGGGCAGCTCCTTGGAGTCTCGTACAAACTTTATATACGATGTGTTGTCAATGGCTTGGCATCATGACTACACAGGGAGGATATGCTACAACTTCAGGATAAACGGTCGGGATGTCTGTTGTAGAGCATGGTATGAGATGCATGGAATTCCAAGGACATCATTTTATCGATACATGGAGCAATTTGAGAGTGGTGTGCAGCGATATGTGCATGGCAATTCAAGGATTGTGAGGAGGAGCAGGGAGCACATAGGTATGGGAAGGGCTCTCATTCAACACTTTGTGGATAATAGCACAGAGCATATGCCTCACAAGAGTAGAACCATGCAGGATGGTTCTAGAGAGACACAGCAAGTGATACCTGAAGTGTATAAGAAGATAGACGTCCTACGTGAGGTCAACACTTCACTTAATCAACGTGGTTATCAGAGCCTATCCACATCCACATTTGGCAGGATTTGGAAATCAGACTTAAAAAATGTAGCCCTTGCTAAGACGAGTGAATTCTCTAAATGTAGCTTATGCAGCCGGATCAAGGCTCAATTGGCAGCCACAAAAAGTCAAGATGAGCGCAATTCGCTGATGGAAGAGAGAAAGATGCATATGATACAGCAACAAAGTTGTAGGAACTTATACTATGCATGGCGTAGGTACTCCGAGATCCAAAAAAGTATGTATGCATAATCCATGATAAGATGGACCAAAAAAAGACGGCAATTCCAAGACTTCGGGTGAGGTCCAAGGACACCGATTCTGCATGGCAATTACAGGTTTCACTCATTGGAATGATTACCCATGGGCATGGAAACGGTCATTATGGACACTTCACCCCCAATGGTTTGTGGCCATCTGATCCTAACCTGACGATTGGATCGCTCTCAATTTGTTTGCGCAACCTCGAGAGGATGGATATGCATGACCTTGGAGACCTTGCTACCAATGGGATTCCTAGAAGCAATGCTCGCCTTTTGAATGCTCTATGTTCAAGAAACGCTTTGGACTCCCATTACAGTTCTAAAGGTGCACATGTTTCCACAAGTGGAGCTAGCTTGTCTGAAAATGTAGATGTCACGATCACAAATGCAAATCTAGAAACTGTATCGGAAAGTGGTGCGAAGTCTGTCATGGAGGCCATGCCAACTTCCATTGCAAGGGCTACAGACACATGTGTAAATATTTTTCCGTCAAATACAAGAGAAAACCCACCCTCTTTAGAGGGGAGTGTTGCTATTGAGCCACCATTCCAAAAGTTGCCAGAGAACTTGCTACTCCAACTAGATAATTGTGGGTCTGAGAACAAAAATAGATACTTGTTTGCATACCTTTCTCTTCTTGTAGCAAGGGGCATTTTCAAGACAGTTCAATTGGGCTTCTTGATGGTAGGGCACACACATGAGGACATTGATGCAATGTTCAGCAGGTTTTCTGAGAGCTTGCAGGTGGGACAAACATTCACTTTCCCGCATCTGATGGATACATTCAAAAAATGTACATCATCTTCACCGGCACCATTTGTTCTTACACGGGTTCCTAACTTCAAGGATTATGTAGATGGCTACCTATGTGATGGGCAAGAAATGCTAGTTGGACATGCAAAGCCATTACAATTTCGATTTTACATGTAAGGTGACATACCAATGATGCAGTACAAGGTGCATCCAAAATCACCGAATTGGATGCCCATTGAAGGGGGAATCGAGCTATGGAAGAAAGATAGTGAGGGTCGATCATTGTTGCCAACAGGTTGTCCTACCAATGGCTGCATTTGTGAGAGATCACTTGCAAGTAATATAAGGGATAAAGGATTACATTAAGTTTTGGGAGAAATGTGCAAGTGGAAAGAATGCATCCTATGAGTCCTACATTAGGCCAGTGATAGACTATTGGAAAACCATGATCGGTGAGCTCGAACAGGAAAACATCTCAGAGATAGGAGTGTACAGAGAGTTTTGGCCAAGAACACAATCTCCTGATGAGGAGGATGATATAGATGCTTGCATTAATGATTTCCAAGGCTATGAGGAATGGAATGATCACTATTGTGGGCCTCTAAAAGGTAAGCCAAGGGAAGAGTTTAGACCAATGGTGGATGTTAAGCAAGGTGACTTCGTCTTGGTGAGGCCATCAGATCCTATATACCCCATATGGCTTGGGGTTGCCATATCAAGTGCCGAGATGGATGCTGCTTCTCCTAATTTCAGGAAATTATTAATTCAGTATTGGGCACCATCAGTTAAGAGAAAGGGGCTCAGTGATGCAGATGCCTATGTTGATTGCTGGAACAAGTATTGGGCAGAGAATTGGTTGGATCCACAGGTATGGGAGTGTATTGATGCAATTGTCTGGTCATGGACACCAAAATCCATAAATAGACCCAAGAAGATCAAGATTCCACAGAGCGTATGTATCAAAGCACAGGAGAGCTTGCTTGGTATCAGAGCATAGAAAATGGTGTCGATTTTCTCCCTCTTAATCTCCCAAACTTCCATTGTAAGGTGTGTTCTCATGTGATGTTTCTCAATTGTTGTTATCTTGTCAATGGGTATTTGCATATTATTAATATGACAATTTTCAGAAGCTGACCTTTACCAACAACTGCTTTGTTTCTAGTGGAACTCACTATGCATGGTGTTTGTTAACACCACCAACTGGTGTTTATTAACACCTCAAGTAAAATATACATGTTGTCCCTAGACGGTGTTTATTAACACCACCAAATACATGATTTTCAAACTCTACCACAAATGCTTTGTTCCGATTTTTATACGCAATGAACTGTTTCACAACCAATGAAGTTTTTCATAATCATTGGAATTCCAAATATTAGCTTATTCAATATTGGTAAAATTCCCACAATCAATGGAAATTTTCCCAAATTTAATGAAGCCTTTCCCAATTTTAATGAAATCCACCCAATTTTGAAATTCCCAAAATGCAACTTTCGTCCCACTTTATCTAATACTGTGTTCAACTCAGTATTGTTGATTGTTTGCTGATAGATGACTATACATTCTCATATGCATAGAGGCCAGCCTTGTGTGAGGATTGCCACTCAGCCATTGCTGAGTGGTTATAAGACTCATAGAGAGAAAGTCTAAAAGAGGATACTTGTACAACTCAATATTGGCAATTGTTGTTGATAGATGACTATACATTATCATATTCATAGAGGCCATCCTAGCTTGCTACAACCAAATTTTTGGAGAGCCAATGGAGGAGAAAATGGAAAGTCCAATAGAGAGGCTAAAGACCATACATAAATGTAGAACTCAGAATGTGGATCCCATAATAACACCAAAAATCTCTTCTTTAGAAATCCTTAGCACTCCGTCAATGTCTCCAAGGAATCCATAGAGCACAACCATAAAGAGGCAAGATATGTTCATGCCATCCAAAGTGGGGTAATATGGAGATGTGGGAAAATTTGATGGAGATTATGAAGAATTCCATGAGAGCAGGCATTTCAAGTATTGGCCATTGCAACACAATGACCTTGTATGAGAAAGCAGACAAGATTGGGATCACTTTGTATCAAGGGGAGGTAGTATTGGTACTTGCGGGTCCTACCATGGTGAAAAGAGTGGACAAGTAGTGGAGTGGGTGAGTAGGGGAGTAAATGAGTGGATGAGAGCTAGAGGCAGGAGTTTGTATACATTATTGTATTCATAGAGGCCATCGCAGCTCGCTACAACCAAATTTTTGGGGAGCCAATGTAGGAAACAATGGAGAGGCCAATAGAGAGGCTAAAGATCATACAAAAATATAGAACTCAGAATGTGGATCTCACAACAACAAGAGAAATCTCTTCTTTAAAAATCCTTAGCACTCCGTCAATGTCTTCAAGGAATCCATTTAGCACAACCATAAAGAGGCTAGATATGTACATGCCATCCAAGGTGGGGTGATATGGAGATGTGGGGGGAATTAATGGAGATTATGAAGAAGTCCATGAGAGAAGGCATTTCAAGTCTTGGCCAGTGTAACACAATAACCTTGTACTCACTATACAACCAAATTTTTGGGGAGCCAATGGAGGAGGATTACCAGAATTCGAGCGACTGCGTTCGAGCGAGGTGATGGTTTGAGCGAGGAATTTCATAACTTTTGACATTCTAGTGTGATGTTTTATGTTCAAAAAGTAGCATTCATTGCTTACTTTTAGAGTTGTTGTCCTACCCATGATATTGTGATTAATCAATTGTCTTATAGACAAACAACAATTTTTGAAAATATTTGGCAATGTTTTTCAAGGGTCGACGAAGGAGGGGTGGAAGAAAGGGGTCAAAGTATGTGTTTTTCTTGTCCAATTTCCATTTTCAAGGCAAAAAAATAATGGGAGGAGGAGCCTCCCTAGAGGCCGCGATATCGCGGTCTCTTGGGAGGCTCCTCTTGCCAATTTTATTTGGGCCATAACTTGGTCAATTGGACTCCGAATATGGTCATGTTTGTAGTCAAAACAATCGGAATGATATGAATGAATACATTTATCATGTTAAAGTGTCAAAATTCTAGATCTTTAGAAAGTTTATACTTATCTTTGTTTCATGAGAGTCGGACCTTATCAAACTCTATATTTAATTATGACCATAGATTTTTCTCATATAGAGTCTGGGTCCTTGGTTTCCTCCCTCCATCCTAGAGGTGTATACATAGTCAAGGACATATGAAGGTGATCCATATTTAGTTAGCATCATCATGGTCATAAGGTGATCAATAATTTATTAGTTTTATAGTTTAAACATTTTATTCATGTGATCATTTTGTGTACAAAATGGATCAAATCATGTCGGTAGCATAAAAATCAATGAGCTACAAATAGTTGTTTGTGAGAGATTTTGTTAGGAGGAGCTTCTATATCATCGGTGGGACTATTGTTGCCATGTATGTAACTCCATAAAATAAAGAAACCTGTTCAACTCACGTGCTACCTTACATGATTTTGAGTGATCGCCTCGAGGTGTAGACATTGCAACATTTTTTCCTTTTGTATCTATTGAATGATTGCTCACTTGTATGTATTTATTATTTATCGAAGAATAGGTTTTCTCTTTGTATGTTGCCAAGAATTTTCCCTTTGGTATTCATTGAATGATTGCTGACTTGCATGGATTTATGAGTTATCCAATAGTAAGTTTAATCTTTGTAAGTTGCCAAGAATCATACAAAAAATAATTTAAAACAATGTGTAATAGTGTCATGTAGATTCAACCATTTTTACTAAAAATTTATTGCTGCTACAGGTTTAGACAAAGTTCCTCATAAGTGTCGCTCGAACTTTGGGCTCGCTCGAACGCAGTCGCTCGATGTTTTGACTTACCCCCAACGGAGGAGACAATGGAGAGGCCAATAGAGAGGCTGAAGACCATACAAAAATGTAGAACTCAGAATGTGGATCCCACAAAAACAAGAGAAATCTCTTCTTTAAAAATCCTTAGCACTCTGTCAATGTCTCCAAGGAATCCATAGAGCACAACCATACAGAGGCTAGATATGTGCATGCCATCCAAGGTGGGGTGATATGGAGATGTGGGGGGAATTAATGGAGACTATGAAGAATTCCAGGAGAGCAGGCATTTCAAGTCTTGGCTAGTGCAACACAATGACCTTGTATGAGAAAGTAGACAAGATTGGGATCACGTTGTATCGGGGGGAGGTAGTATTGGTACCTATGGGTCCTACCATGGTGAAAAGAGTGGGCGAGTAGTGGAGTGGGTGAGTAGGGGAGCAAATGAGTGGATAAGAGCTAGAGGCAGGAGTTTGTATACATTATTATATTCATAGAGGCCATCCTAGCTCGCTACAAGCAAATTTTCGGGGAGCCAATGGAGGAGACAATGGAGAGGCCAATAGAGAGGCTGAAGACTATACACAAATGTAGAACTTAGAATGTGGATCCCACAACAACATGAGAAATATCTTCTTTAAAAATCCTTAGCACTCCGTCAATGTCTCCAAGGAATCCATAGAGCACAACCATAAAGAGGCTAGATATGTGCATGCCATCCAAGGTGGGGTGATATGGAGATGTTGGGGGAATCGATGGAGATTATGAAGAACTTCATGAGAGCAAGCATTTCAACTCTTGGCCAGTGCAACATAATGACCTTGTATGAGAAAGTAGACAAGATTGGGATCACATTGTATCAAGAGGTGGTAGTATTGGTACTTGCAGGTCCTACCATGGTGAAAAGAGTGGGTGAGTAGTGGAGTGGGTAAGGGAGAAAATTAGTGGTGGATGAGAGCTAGAGACAGGAGTGTGGATTAAAGTAGCAGATGAGAGCTAAAGGAGGAAGCATGGACAAAATTATTAGAGAAGGGGTGGAGGAAAGCATAGAGGCACTCTAAATTATTAGAGAAGGGGTTAAATGGCACTCTAATATAATGATCGACCTTAAATTAATCAAAATTCAAGCCATCAGTGTGACTGGGGGCCCGATCGTTCCATCTAAATAATCACGATCCATCTTAATAAGCCATCTTAGTAAGTCAAAATTTGATCGACCACGATGACTAGAGGCCTGATTGTGCCATCCAAATAATCATGAGCCATCTCAAGTTCATCAAAATGTGAGCCACCAATTAATCACATGCTAGGCTCCTCGGCACTAATGTATTTTGCAGACATTCTTTGACATGCAAAGCAAGGCCTTTAAAAATAGCAAAATTTGGCCTTCTCATTAAGGGTGAGGGTGGGACCAGATTGCTTGTTTTGTCCCAAAAATAATTATTGGCACGAAAGCCCATCCAATTATAGAATCATCAGCCATATTTAATCTCAAGTTGGTGATGATTGGTAATTCAATGCACTAAAAGTAATCAACATTGTTTTGATGCAAAAATAATTGCATGCAAGTCCGACATGCAATCACATGCCACCATGGTGATTGGAAATTAACTACACTAAACATAATTGGGACATCCAAATAATCATGAAGGAATCACCATGCGAGTGATACTTGAATATTGGTAGTTAAATTGCATGCATGCTAGTGCACTGTCCATGGATCATGGATGTACAAGATTGCTCGTCGCAACATGGGCAAGATGGACCATGTCATAGATGCATTTAATGCACCCTTAGATTGCATGCAATCTTGGTGGTGCCATCCACACCAATGACTAGTAATTAAGTGTTAATTAAATTTGTGTGGTCTCAACCATGACTCACGTGTTATGGGGAACTTGAAGGAATGCTGATGGAGCCTCCACTCCAAGCTACTCCTTGTGAGATCAATGCAAAGCACGATCCATCCGCACATGTCACTCAAGTGGCTCCCAGATTATTGCAATGTGTTTCGATGAGAGAAGGAGAGAAAGAGGATATGGGCAAAGAGAGGGAGAAGGGGAGGAGAAGAAGAGAATGAATGGGCATGGAGTGGCAAACAAAAAGGAATTACAAAAGGAAACAAGAGAACACCCAAAAACACTCTTGGAAGAGAAGAGGGAGCTTGTATTCCAAACTTGTGCATCCAACAATCCAGACCAAAGTCCTAGGGTGCCAACTTAATATGTAATATGTTACTACCCTCATCCAAAATCTAGGGGACAGGGGGCAAGGTCCATATATAATATGCATGGATTTCCTTTAAAATTTTCAAATATGCAAGGGAAAAGTATGAAAATTTCATGTCCCCCCTCCCACAAAATATAAGGTATATACCTTGAAAAATGTACAAGATTTTAAGATTTGTACATATTTTTCATAATATGTGAGGCCCAAGGGGGAGGGATCTTTTACATGCGGGGATGTAAAACAAAAAATACACATGATAACCCATCTCCTTTCAAATTAATGTAACTTTTTCATGTGTCACCCAAATTTCAAGTTGTAAAGATATATTTGAAGCTCTTTGAGTGTAGAACACAACCATGTTCATTTGAATACTTTATACTTATGGCATATTGTGAAATTCATCTCATACTCAAGATTTTTATAGGTTTTCTTACTAAAGGGAGTTGGCACCTTAGGACCAAAGTCAACCACTTGGCCTTCATACATTCACCTTTTAAAGGGAGAGCCAACCCTATTCCTTTTATACCACTTCTTTCCTCATTCTTTTACAATCAACTTGGGCTTATTTGGCTCCAAGGCACAATCCTAGCTCTATGGACTTGCCACTATCCATCAAATGACATCACTAACTAGCGGTGTCATATTGTTAACCAACCGGTTAACATACCCCCCTTATTAATCTCAATCCAATCCTCTAGATCATGTAGAAGTTCAAGGTTGTTGGACTGTTATCAATGAAGATCATGCGAAGTAGTCTTTCTTGTGTACTGGGATGAATCTTTTTTTTGCTACATTGTAGCAGAAGGATGTAGTGAATCCTTGTTATGGAATTGTTGCTAGAAGTATGGTTGAGTGATTCTTTTGGAATTGGCACCTTAGGGTTTGAGTGAGCCTGGTTGAGTACTTATGACCATTCAAATAAGGAAGAAGAAAAAGAAAAAGAAAAACCTAAGGGATCAGTTATTAGGAAGAAGGTGTTAGTAGGGTTGTTGTTTAGGGTAAATATAGTGTATTCTCGTACTCCTCCTTAAGTCCCATATTTTATTTGAGTGAAACTTTTATTGGATTCTCATTATACTATGTCTTTGACTTGCCATGCTTGTAACTCTGAAGTTTTGCATGACATTTTTCTGTGCTTCTCTACTTTGAAGTTCTTTTAAAATCCATTCTATCGATTATATTTCATTGAGGGCTTTTCTTGGAATTATTTGAGCCCAATAAGGCTATGGCACCATCTAGAGCCTTACTTTGTCTAAGTCATCAAATCCAAAGGATTCCCATAATACACCATACAAACTCCTAAAATGAGGACTATGGTTGAAGAGGTTTGTAGCATTCGGGATCTAGGAAAGGCTTCTAAGCTAGAAGTAATAAGAAAAACAGTAAGTCAAAGTAAAGAGAAGAGGAGATTTGGAGTTAGACAGTTAATAGTGGTGTTAGTAAGGGAATCTAGAAAAAATCTTTGAGGGTCACAAGAAACTAATCATGTAGAGCTATTGGTGTAGGATCACTTGTTGCTCTATATGTGAAGGAGCATCTTGACATACCGGGGGTTGATATGTGTTTGACTAGCCTGATACCTTTGTTGGTGAGGAGCCTCTTCCATGGAAGCAATGTGTTGTGGACTCCAAAATCATTTGTCAAAGCAAGTTCTTGTGGATCTACTCCATTTTTAGGAGTAGTTCTTGTGGATCTACTACTTTGTAGTTGATTGAATGTTGTACTGAAGGATTGGGTTTGTATTTCTCCATGGGAAAACTGATGAAGGCCTTGAACTAGCATTGTCTTGTCCTTTGTGGAGCTTGTAGAAGGTTCTTGTGTTACTACTCCCTTTTTAGGAGTAGGTTCTTGTGTAGCTACTACCAGTGAATGTTTTGTTGTTGGTGTTGTAGAGTCAAACTTTTCAAGTTTCTCTTCTTTTAGTATCTCTAGAGGGGTGAACCTGGCCATGATACAAGCACGAGAACATGGGCTGCCATGTTAATGATGCTTGGGGATCCACATTGCCATCGTAAGATCTCCGAGCTTGTAGTATTCCTTCGTGATCCCATATTTCTAGTGCCCTTGTCAATTTCATCCCTAGCCTATTCAATTTTCATTGTCTCACCATAATAAAGTGATGTATGTCCTCTAGAGCAAATGTGAGTAGGACCATAGATCTTTTTTTTTGTTGGGCCCAAGATGCTTCTGAGAAAGTTGCCAGTGAAGATAATTCCTCATTCTCATTGGAATGTTCTTGTGTGACTCCCATTGTGTCTGGCACGGTTGGTGTGACACATGTAGTTGCCACAAAGCTTGATGCTGAATTTTGTACTAAGGAAGGTTCTTTTGTAGATCCCAAAGTAAATTCCCTTCTTTTCATGGCAAGTTCTTGTATTACTGTCTCTTTTTTGGAAAGAGTTTCTTATGTAATTTCCATTTACCTTGAAGATGATGCAATGAATTCAATGGCTTTTCGATAGATTAGTGATCGAGTAGGTTCTTGTGTTACTGTCTCTTTTTTTGAGATAGGATCTTGTGTAACTACTTGATAGGAGGTAGAGGATTGGTGGTGTGTGATCATCCTTTATTGGTGCTTTTCCCTTGTTCTTGTGAGTAGGTTCTTGTGGTTCTACCTTTTATAAGGTAGGTTCTTATGGTTTTGCTCTCCAATATTTGCCTTGACTTTTCATAAATGATAGACTTGAATTTGATGGTTGCCTCTCCTTTGTTGATGATGAAGATTTCAGAGGCTTGTGGCTCCATTCTTTCTTTTTCTTTTATTTAGCAAAGTGTTGTTACTTGCACTAAGTACCTTGGGTATGCAAATATAAGTGTTTCCAAGGTAATATCCCTGGGCTTCTAGTAGTCTTGTGGGAACCCATTGGTAATATACTTTCCTTTTGGATGGTTTCATTTGGTTTTTTGATGTCCAGGCTTGTTGTTTACATACTGGGATGGCTTTTTATGTCAAAAATTTTTTTGAACCCAAATATATGATTCCCTCAAAGTACCCTTGGGCCTCTAGTAGATCCTTTCAAATACACACTTGCTTGGTTGCTCTTCTTTTTTTTAAACGTGTTGATGAGGCTCTTGTGAAGCTTGAGAGATGGAAGTAGACATTGATGTTGATGCTTGAATATTGGGATGGTTGGTAGTGATCAGCACATCTTGATGGGTGGATTCATCACCAAACAACCCTTTATAAGTGTCTTGCATCTAGCTTTTACCAAGAATCGTGGTTTTCGTTAAGGTACCTATGGGAGTTACAAAAACCTTGCAAGAAGTCACAATGTAATTGTCCATGGAAACATTCAGGATTAAAGAACCAATAACCTTAATTGAGGTACCTCCTATGGATTGAATTTCAAAAACACATACTACAAGGAGAATCTGGCCAAGATGCTTTAATGTCTCCCAAGAGATGAGGTTATTGCTTGCTTGCTAATCTGCCATGGCTTGTATTCGGCATGTTGCACCTGTTGATGTTAGCTCTACCCAATGTTGAGATGGATTCATATCGATCTTGTTAGAATCAATAACATTATCAATTTCAGCTTAAACTTGATTAGGTAGTACTAGTCTTATGGCGTAAAAAGGTGTAATGGTAATAGGTTTATCATTGTTAAGGTGCATTGTCTGAGTGCCTTTAGTAGTTGGTAGATCAATTACTACTGCCAGTGTATGCATCCAATTTAATGAGTCTTCTAACTCAGGTATAGGAGCACACCAAGAGTCTTCAAGACCAAATTATTGGCTGAGTTTGTTGACTAGCACACTTGGGAGGTCTTGAGCTTGATTGGGAGATTCAACATTCTTAGGATTAGTGGAATGGCATGTCAGTATTTGCCCATTCATCCAATCTAATAGGTCTCTCCAAAGAGTAGGATTACCCCATAAATCTTATAAACCCACTTACAGCCAATTGCATTCTTGTATTTAGGCAAAGGCACCAATTCCCATGTAGCATTTGCATCCAAGGCATCCATTTCTTCATCCATGGCTTTCTCCCATTTTTCATTTCCCATGGCTTGCTCAAAAGAAATGGGTTCTGGTTCCTGTATCACTTTGACCATATAGGCATAGTGAATGGCTGTAAATCCATCATATTTTAGCCTATCCATAGGATACCTAACCCTGGTAGACCTGCGCAAAATAGGCTCACTTCTAGGTGCTCTCAAAACATCCCTGGTCTTCCTTACTCTAGGTGTAACAATAGAAGGAATACGCAACTCATCATCAATGTTCTGTTCTGAGCCGCTGGATTTACCATCCACACAAGAGTGACCTGCATTCACATTAAACATGGGCTGATCTACCTTCTCTTTTCCTTTTCGTGATACCTGCATACCACTCTCTGCATTGCTTTGAGGAGATTCTCCTGATCTCAATCTGCCTGTCAATGGCGAAGTATGTGAACCACTGCTAGAGGACACTCTAGGTCCACTAATATTTTGTGATTACTGCTGTGAATTCTGTGCAGCATTACCATTTTGTGCATCTACATCAATCATTACATTTACTGGTTTATACCAACTGCTCATCTCATCAAAAACAACATCTTTGCTCATTGTGAACTTATGTGTAGAAGGGTTATAGCATCTATACCCTTTCTGCTACAGAGAATAACCAATAAAGATGCACTTCTCAGCTTTTGGATCCAACTTGGACCTCAACTCATCTAGCACATGGACATAGGCAATGCAACCAAAAATTTTCAAGTGAGAAATGTCTGGTTTCCTACCAATATACATCTCCTCTAGCGTCATGCCATGTATTGCTGCAGTGGGAGTCCTGTTCATTATATAAACTACTATAGTAACTGCTTCAGCCCAATAATAATCTGGTAGATCTTTTTCATTTAGCATGGCCCGAGATACCTCTCCAATATGCCTGTTTTTCCTTTCTGCAATTCCATTTTGCTGTGGGGTATGACTGCATGAATATTGCTGCTTTATACCATGCTCCTGCAAGAACCTTGCAAACTCATTTGAGAGGTACTCTCCCCCTCCATCTGACCTTAGGCATTTTATTTGCAGGCCTATTTCTTTTTCAACCATAGCTTTGAAAGCTTTGAAGTGCCCAAACACTTCACTTTTCTTTTTCATAAAATACACCCAAAGTTTTCAGCTGAAGTCATCAATAAATGTGACAAAATAGTGACAGCCTCCAATAGATGCAGCTTTAGTAGTCCACACATCAGAGTGGATTAATTCCAATGGCTTTTTACTCTCTTGAACATGCCTAGGAAAAGGTTTCCTTACCTGTTTCCCAAATTGACAGGCTTCACAAACCTTGTGCATTTCTGCAACCTTGAATTTAGGCAATCTTGCAACAATATTTTGGGCTTGCATTGATTTAAGTCGTTGTATATTAACATGACCAATGCGTTTGTGCCAGATATCAATATCTGCAACTACATCGGTCCCATGTGCAAACATTGCTGCACTCAATTCAGGCATGTCCGCATCCAACGTAAACATCCTACCCTTCTTCTTTCCTTTTTCTATCAAGCGACCGTTATTTTTCATATCCTCAACAAAGCATCCATGAGGATTAAATCTGACCTGCAAGCCCTGCTCAACCATTTGACCAATAGAAACCAGGTTCTTGGTGATGTTCGGGACATGAAATACATCGGACAGGTATTTCTTTTTCCCATCTTGCATAGACAAAGGAATTTTACCAATCTGCACAATAGGATGTGCAGTATCATCACCAGTCTCCACAAATCCTAGCCTTTCCATTTTCCTTGCATCAATCCTGCATCCATTCTGCATGACCTGTCATGTGGTTTGACGCACCTAAGTCAACATACCACACATCATTTCATTCTTCTGCACTTGTCATAGAATTGGTCATATGCTACACCATAAATAGATGCTCATTTCTGTCATCACCCTGTCTGCTGGAAGATGCATAATTGCCTTGCTGCAAAATTCCATTCATAATGTCATTCTACTTTTTGTAGCAGTCCTTAGCCATATGACCCATTTTACCACAATAGTAGCATTCAACATTGCTGTTTGCATTTTGGCCTCTCTGCCATCCACCACGGCCTCTTTGGCTCCCCCTGCCTCTAGAGTTACCACATCCTCCTGCATAGGACTGTTTTTCTTGAGTTTGCTGCATATTCTGATTTCTACCACGGCCTGCAGATCAGCCTCCTCTACCTCTGCCTCTACCTCTTCCAGCATTTGAGTAGAAGACAGTTTCTTTTGAAGTTCCTCCTGAAGAAGATGCACCCCCATTTCTCTGCTCTTCAGAAATTAGAAGAGCAAACAACTCTTCAAAATCAGAAAATTTTTCACGGACGGCAATGGATGTCCGGAACTGTGCATAATCCTTTCCTAGACCATTCAAGGTCACAGAAAATAGATCATCATCTTCCACTGGCGACCCAATGGAAGCAAGTGCATCTGCAATTTTCTTCACCTTCATGTGGTAGTCATTTATGCTTAAATTTTCTCTCTGCACATTGTGCAACTCCTATTTGAGCTGCATTTTCCTCGCTTGCATATTTGTGCTGTACATTTTTGCCAAAGTATCCCATGCCTCCTTTGGCGTACTTGCATCGTGAATATGCACAATCATGGAGTCCGAAATACTGATAGACAGCCAGTACATAACTTTCCTGGCTCTCTCATGCCATCCTTTAAATGCCTACATTTCTTGTTGATTGGGAACATTAGGAAGAACAGGTTCTTCTTCATTTCCTGTAATGAACTCCCAATAGCCTTTTCCCATAAGGAAATTCGTCATTCTAAACTTCCATGCTTGGAAGTTGTTTGTGTCAAGCTTTTCAGTGACAATCTGTGAAAGAGAATCAGATGCCATTACAGAACACCGCAAAATATTCTGTCACTGCAAAAAACACAGCTTTTACCTCACATGGGTAGATCTGCAAAACTGATGAAAGTGGTATTTCACCACACAGTCACTTCCTAGTGATGATTTTGCATCAACAGGCAACAAGCATGATTCTGCAACTCCCAATATCTCTACAGACAGGCATACGATGCAATTTCTGCGGCAACTTTTCACTGACTAGCCGAGCAGTGGTTGCACAGCAAAAACAGGGCTTTTTCTGAGTGCCTGCGAAGAACTTCTGCCTTCAAAATGGGCCCCGAAATGGCCTCGAATCAGAAAAATAAAGTCACTCCCGTAGCATATACTGCGCTCTCGCCACACCGTGAAGGGCGTCTCAATCTAAGACAGTGCACTCTTGCACTTCTGGCTGTGCTACCTGTAGAGATTTGCTCTCAAACTCGAAATAGGAAAGCAACACTGGTCCTCTTACCAGGACACCGCGAACTTGGTTTGCTTTCTTGAGCTCCTTACCACGAACACGGCTCTGATACCATGTGAAGATAGTGGGAGAGAGGGAAAGAGTCTCACTTGCAGCTTTCTCACATACACAATGGGGGAATACACACAAAGGTGGAGGCTGAAAACAGTTTTCCTCTTCTTAGTTGTGAAAGCCAAAAGAAGTCTAGTACAAAGAAATAGAAGAAACCTATATGTGGGTCTCAAACCAAACTCAACTAAATAAGGTGGCATACTAACTGAGCCACAAACTAGAGTAGATAAGGATAGCTGTCATCCAGCTATTATTCGTGGGCAGTGTACCAACTACATCTCTAGCTAACAAGTCAGTGACATAAATGCACAACGGTCACCCTAGCATATCGCGAGTGGTGGAGCTCGATATCTCAACATGGAGCCCATAGGGACCCTCTCTTTTCCATATGTCCACATCCTCCTTATTCCACATGGGAATTCTAGAAGGATTCCTCTTGACTCCACACTCCTCCACATGCCTTCCACACACTTGGCATGCGGCCTCTCTTATATTATTGGAGCACATGGACATGAGGCCACCTCTTTATATGACTCACTCTTCCTATTTTCTGAAAACCCCATAATATCCCATACACAAATAACTCTTACCCCATACCAAGGTATTTATAATTCATACCTATGGTATTTACAATCATCCATTCCACTCATCCTCTCAATCCCATACAATATCTTAGAAAATAGAAATAAGTGAGAGCCACTAGGCCATCACTTGATACTCAAACTCTTATCAAACATAGAAGAAAACAATACCAATGCCAAATTAAAAATATCAATTTTTGGCGTCACATCTTTCCCCCACAGCAGATCCTCTCTAGTGACAAAGAGGGTCTGTTGGCCCTCAAGGTGGTTGAGCATAGAAGAATTTAAGGCGATACTCATTGGTGCATCCGGGTATCACCATGCCGTCAACATCCTCAAGCTGATAGGTTCCATGGGTGACATTCATATACATCCTTATAGGGGCATGGGAAAAAGTAACCAATCTTTGCTTCTATTGTGGAGTCAACCCTCAAGGAAACATGTCTTCTTTCACATATTGCTAAACATCTTGTAGTTCTGGCCATCCAATGTCTACCAAACAAACCACCCCCCGATCTTGTACTACAATGGGTTGAGCAGCCAACTCATCTGCCCTTTGATTTTATTTTCTATTTATGTGAACAAACTTGCCAAAATCAAACTAACTACATAGTGCCATAGCCTTTTGATTAAGCTCCTTCAAATGAGAACATAGTGACCTTTTTCATTACATTGATAGCAAGTGGCCCCACTCTTATCTTGAGGCCTATCTTCACTCTTGGTGCTCTAGGTTGCCATGCATTAACCAAATGCAATTTCAAATTAGCAAACTCTGCCATCAATTGGGAGATATTATGATCTAACTCAGAGGACTTTAGTACCTGAGGAGTGCCCCCATTACCTCCACCTTAGAAGTTGAAGCTGTTGAAGACACAAAAGATTTTAATCTTTAGAGAAGCTTCTTTCTTGGTCACAATGCGAAGTGCCTCCATGTATGTTGTTGGATCTTTGCTCATTACTTTTAAGCAAAGACGAGGCTCCAAAGCCATAACAAATTTGCTCATCTATAAGTGCTCTCCTTGAGAGACTTTGAGGGATCGATGATGCAGATGCCACAGTTCGCAAAGCTACCCTTTCATACTTTGTTCATAAAGTTGTATATCGGATTGCCAATGTAGAGACCATCTCACCCTCTTCTTGATAGAACTGGTCCAACTGCAACATCAAAGCATTTGGTGACTCCACTGTCCCAAATCTCTACCTCATTGCAACCACGACTTGGTCCTAGTCCTCTTGGTAGAGTCATGCCAACTCAACGCTACACCTTCAAGAAAATCAACCAAAATCTCTGCCTGATCCTTCATGGACCATCCAGAAAGCCGGCATCCTCAAACAAAATCCCGAAGATAAGACTATGGTTCTTCCCCTTGGGTCCCTCAAAACACTAAAATCTTCACCATGATGAAAAGGAAACACCAAGATCCAAATAATATCCCAAACAAGATCCCACATAGCCTTAGTATACCAAGACCAACTTATTATGCATAACCACTTGTTGAAAACCTTCCACAATGTGATCCTCAACAAAATCTTCAAAAATAAGTGACCAACCAGCACCATGAAAACATTGTGTATATATGCATTCAAGAATCACCTTGTCACAATTGGAAGTGCACATAACAGCTTCAAAATATTGTACTCTTCATCATTTGCATAGCAAAAGAAGTTGAAAGCATTGAGAATCACCACTCCATTGTTACCCAAAGACTCAACTCTTCTTCACACCAAGCTGCCAGTGCATGAAACAATCCCCAATCTATCATTGTGCCTGCTGCTAGTATTGTCGATTCACCAACATATTCAAGAGTGCAAACATAAAGGATATGATCATGATGACCATGAAAATAGATTGAGCATCACCTTCACAATCTTTTGGCTTTCTTAACGGGCTGCAATCTCTTCTAATAGAGTTCTTCTAGGCATCTTCTTTATCACATCAAAAAACACATGCCTATACTAGGCATAACATGCAATCAAGTACACCCAAGACTGTTTAGTAAGGTGGGATGAATTTAATGCCAAATGTTCCCGGCGTCTCCACCAAAAGATGTGACATGAAGTTGGGGGTAATAAACTTCATGCACCTCTTTAGTTCCTACGCTTTCGAGCTGAGTGATAAAGATATTCATCACTGGGAAAGAGACATCAAAAAAAAGCTTTTATACCAACAGACCACACCATACTATCCTCCCTTATATGAGAATGAAGATGGTAACATCCCAAGTGATGTTGTACTCAAGCATAGGGAGAAGAAAAGAATCAGCGGAGGCCATAATCTCATCAAGCCAGTCTGCGCCAAAGAGAAGAGCGATACGATGTTGAAAGAAGATCTTGTGGCTCAACATGACATGAACTAATATATATCAAGGAGTATGAATGGGATGATTGGGTCGGATGGGTAGGTTCCGAGGAAACATTGTAACTCCTTCATAGACACCTTTACACTTAGCTCAAAACACTCTCCAAGCTGTCATAAGGCACAAAGACCATAACCTTCAACAGAGACATGATATAATATTCAATTACGTATTGAAATGCGCCTTGAAATGGGCTTCACTTTGATAAAAGTTTTGTAAGAAATAGAGAAGCGGTCGGAAAGATATGGGCAGTTGTTTACTGGGCGGGGGTAAAAACTATCTAAAAAAGAAATAGTCACACACAGAGAATCATAGATTTTTGGTTTGACATCTAGTACAATAATTGAAGACATATAATAATCCTCCTTGAAGAGAGATTCACGATGATATAAGTTTCGTCTAAATCGAATGACCGAGCAAAAAGTTATGAGCAAAATACTAACAGGGGGTAAAACTATCATGAAAAACACCTACTCCTTCTATTGGTGCCAACTTGGGAGAATACTACCTCCATGATTAGACTTCATCAATGATCCAAGTACCACAGAGGTCACCTAAGAGGGAAGGAAGAGCTCTCTTTGTGGCTTGGGAAATAGATAAACCATGTATGCACAACGAGCGGCGGAATAGACAACACTTTTGAGCACTTTGGAAGAGAAAACAATGGAAAAAGGGAAGAGACACTCAAGAGAGAGAACCTGAAGTGACCTTCATTACCAATAGAGTAAGACTCCACTCCAATGCAACTCAAAATACTACAAACACAAGGGAGAAGAAGAGGTTTCATACGTACAAGAGGGAACGGAAGCTCCAAGACTACTCATAGAGAGAGAATGAACTAGAGAGAGATGGACTTAAGAGTCTACATAAGAGAATATCTGCAAGAGGGAGAGAAGGCTCATGGAAGAGGCTTGAGGAGACTAGAGCTACAGCAACATGAGGCCTTATGGTGTAAGAGATGATGAACAAGGGAGAGGAGGGCTCCTTTTATAGAGATTTTGTTGCCCTCCTTCACCCATTTACAATTGCTGCCTATAGATTCTTTTCCCCATCAATCACATAAGCCCATATGTCACCATCCATGTCCTTTTTGGCTACTCTTACCATGTGTCCCATCAATAGATGCTCAAAACTCTTAAAATATTGACAAAGTCAAGAGTCTCCCCACATGGAGCCCATAGGGACCCTCTCTTTTCCATATGTCCACATCCTCCTTATTCCACATGGGAATTCTAGAAGGATTCCTCTTGACTCCACACTCCTCCACATGCCTTCCACACGCTTGGCATGTGGCCTCTCTTATATTATTGGAACACATGGACATGAGCCACCTCTTTATATGACTCACTCTTCCTATTTTCTAAAAACCCCATAATATCCCATACACAAATAACTCTTACCCCATACTAAGGTATTTATAATGTTAAATTACATAGTGCAGCAGAACGGAAACTGAACAAAGGATAGAGAGTACACAGCAAACTAGAGAGGAAAAAACTTTTAATTCAATACTGATGTAAAACAGATGATGGCTCTGTCCACCCATGCACTCCCAAAGTGGAGCTTAGATGGCGATCTAGACAGATACTAGGTGAAGAGCTACTAGCTGGAAGATCTGATCTGATCTCAATTGATCTGATACAATAGACTGGGGAGGTCGCCTCTTTATAGCTATGAGGGTGGTAGTCGGATCAACGTAGTCGATGGAATCGACAAGTCGACCTAGTCAGTGGAGCCGACCAGTCAACCTAGTCGGTGGAACCGACTAGTCGTCCATGGAATATTCAGAGAATATTTCCTATACCATCCTCGGAATCTCCCGTCCCCGAACTCCCTCCAAGGGGGCCGTTGGCCCCCTTGGGACCCCCTAGCTGCATCTAGCCCCAAGGCACCAACAAGAATAAGGGGCTCCTACACAATCACCTTTCTACCATCAACAGTCTCATTGATAGACCTCATGTGACATGCAAGTCAGGATCCATCCAGTGTCCTGGGCTCACACATGGCTTCTCCTCATATGGGGGCCTTACAACTTGAGCACCTTGGACCACTGGTGGTTACCAGGAGGGTGGGGCATTGAGCATATCTAACACCCCCCCTCAATGTCCACCCGTAGGTCAACTACCTTCTCGGCCCAATGCCGAGTCTCTGAAGATGACTTTAAAGTTGATCGTTCCCAAGTGCCTTGGTGAAGATATCTGCTCCATTTTGCTCTGTTGGAAAGTAGACCAATTCCACTATCCCGCAAATCATGCACATAGTGATACTGAATCTCTATATGTTTTGTGCGCGCATGAAACACTAGATTTTTAGCAATGGCCATGCAACTTTGATTGTCACACCTCAGCACAGTTGCCTCATCCTCTTGCACTCCCATGTGTCATAAGATCCTCCTTAGCCACACTGCTTCACATGCAGCAAAACCTGCTGCCTTGTACTCAGCCTCGGTAGAAGACAATGCCACTATTGGTTTTTTCTTACTGATCCAAGAGAAGATACCTGAGCCTAAAGAGAAACAATATCCAGAACTGACTTCCTGGAATCAACATCTCCAGCCCAATCTGAGTCACAGTGACCAGCCAAGGAAGTGCCCATACCATAGGTGATGCCATAATCAAGAGTGCCCTTCACATACTTGAGCACCCGTCTCCCGGGGCTTATTGTAGAACCTGCTCAAAACGCCAACAGCAAAACTGATGTCTGGTCTGGTGTTGCACAGATAGATGAGACTATCGACCAACTTCCTGTTCCTCCCAATGTCTGCTGGTGGTGAGGCATCCTCCATAGACAACCTCGCATTTACCTCCATAGGTGTAGCTATCTCCTTGCATTCGGACATACCAAATGCCTTCAAGATCTCCCTTGCATATTTTTGCTCAGAGATGAAGATCTTGCCTGGCTCTTGCCAGACCTTAATCCCCAAATAGTAGTGCATCAAGCCTAAGTCTGTGTCTTCTCAAATTCTGTGCTCAATGCCTTTCTAGTCTGTTGGATCATGTCTTCATAGTCACCTGTAATAAGGAGATCATCCAATATAGAACAATAATAGCAATTTTTCCACCTTTCCTGTACACATACAAGTTAGCATCTGAGGCACATCTTTTGAAGTACAATCCAGGAGCTGCTTGAGTGACACTTGCAGATGGCTCGTGCTTTGCATTGCTCTCACAAGGAGTAGCTTGGAGTGATTCCATGAGAGAAAGAGGGACAAGGGAGATGAGAGAAGAGAGGGAGAAGGGGAGGAGAAAAGGATAATGAATGGGGATGGAGTGGCAAACACAAAGGCACTACCAAGGAAACAAGGTGGAAGAGAAGAGGGAGCTTGTATTCCAAACTTGTGCATCCAACAATCCAGACCAAAGTAAACCACTTGGCCTTTTATAAATTCACCTTTTGAAGGGAGGGTCAACCCTATTCCTTTTATACCACTTGCTTTCCTCATTCTTTTACAATCAACTTGGGCCTATTGGCTCCAAGGCACAATCCTAGCTCTATGGACTTGCCACTATCCATCAAATGACATTACTAACCAAGGGTGGCATATTGTTAACCAATCGGTTAACAAAATTGCATGCAATCTTGGTCCAAATTTGAGCCGTGAATTATTCACCTCCCACCCATCCATATAGTCATGAAGGAGCCACTACAGTTGGCTGCTATAATTAACCACACTCTGCCTAATTATATGCATGTCAAATTATTTTGGGAAAAATGACTTATGGTTAGCTACCTTAGACAAGCTCTGTGGTGGCCCTAACCACCGCAGTGGTCTTCAGCCTAATTAAGCCTCCGCTATTCTATTTCATTACCATTTCCGACTCCTTTCAATATTTCATCTTCACTGTTTCGTCTAATTTCTCCTTTGTCATTTTCAACCCCCTTTACCGTTACCTCTCGACCTTTCTATGTTGTGCTCTAGCTGCAACTTCTATCCCCTCCCAAACGTGTCATCTTGCTCCTCCATCTATGCACAGTGCAAGAGCATCTCACACAAGTTGTCCTCCCCCTCTACATAGTGCGAGAGCTTCTCATAGAATCTTTCCTCCCCCAGTCTTGAAATCCTTATATGTGAGAGCTTCTTACACAATCGTTCCTACCCTAATCTTGAAATCGTGACATATGAGAGCTCCTCACACAGTCTTCGAAAGCTCAATTTGGATTCTCTCTCCAACCTCACCAAGTTGAGAGATGAACTGAACGTAGAGGAGGGACACATTGTATGTCAAAGTCAAAAGATTACATCAGTGAAAGCATGATTAAAAAGGCGCTAGGCATTCCTAGAGGCAATTTGCAAGCACAATTCTTGGAGAAGTTGTGAAAGAGATCATATATTTAAGATTTATTCCTGAACACTCAGATTAGTGCAAATGGCGGAGTTAAGGTTTAGAGCTTGCCAACTAATGCTCAGGATGCATTGAAAATGAACAAGGCAACACTTTCTTGAACAAGAGGAGCCGTGAAGTTCTTGCATGTTCAAGAAATAGTTGAGTAATTAAGCAGACGTATGGTCTCTTTCTCAAAGCAATCTCCAAGAGTGTGATGACTAACATAAAGAATTGCAAGGATGGCAAATCAAAAGTATCATATCAGTCAATAGGAGTTGCTATGCAACTGATGGGGACTTCCCTAAAATCATTTTTTGAGCAATACGATAGGAAGATGAATTTTGTACATATGAAAGCTGCCGATGCAACAAAGACAACACGATGTGAAAGAATGCTCAGGGAGGGTGCAAAAGCCAAGGTGGAGGAAGAAGAAGCAAAGGCCTTGTATGAATGAGAGCACGATGAGGCCACTAAAAAAATAGCTGAGATGGAAAGTTACAGAAGAAAAGAAGTAAAGCAGTGCATCAAGCTGTTGTATCAACACCTTGATTATGCTAGAATGGATAGGTGATGGAAAAAGTTCTTGAAGATTAGAGAGCCGGCCTACAGAATACAAAAATGCATTGAATATCGATAAATGTGAAATGATAGCGCAATTGAAAAGGGAGAATACAAAAACCAAAGCATTGATGCAAGAGCTACGAGAGAGCTTGAAGTCAAGGAAGGATGTAGATTGGACAAAGAGCAGCCACGGTGGACAAGACAAAGGGAATGTACAATTTTGGCAACATATGTATAATTCCTTGAAATTGGATTACACTAGGGCTCTACACAAGCTTGCCATGGCTCTTGAAAGTTTTGAAAAGTAGTTCTCCGTCTTGACTAAAACCCAACATAGAGTAGATATCTTCGAAGAGGCCTATGAAGAAGCTGTTAAACAATTTCACTAGGCTCAATAGCACCTAATAGAATCTGATAGAGCTATTGCAATGAGTGAGTAGTAAGTAAAGGTGTTGTAGGTGAACCTCTGTATCCTCAAGACAAGTCGGGAAGGAATCAAGAAATAGCTTGCTCATGCACAAGCTCAGGTAAGAAGTGCGCCATCTGCCATCTACACATCATAGATGAGTGGATGATTGGATGGCGCCAATGCGGCCACACTCAGCATGTGTTTTGACTTGGGGTATTTGTGGATACAAACTTAATTTTCAAAGAACCTAATTGCAAAATGCCACTGCCCACATCATGGAGACATCAATTGTGCCATTCTTGTTGTTAGCGACAGAGGGGAGGACCAGCAGCTGTGGAGAAGGGGAGGTGGAGGACCAGCAAGTGGAGCAGGCGTGAGGGCGAAGGGGCAAGCAGGCGTGGAGAAGGGGGGAGGAGAAGCAAGGGCAGAGGTGGAAAGGGAAAGGGAGGAAGAGGGAGCAAGAGAGGGGAGAGGAGGGAGGAGGAGAGAGGGAGGGGGGATGAGACCAATCGAAGTTCTCAAAGAAATTCAAGTCATCTCTCACCTCTATATTTAATATCAGGACCCATGCTTAATTTTGTGATTTTTCATGATGCATTCACCACTTCTCATGTCATAATTTTAGGGTTTGGGACAAGCTTTTGTTCTGCTATCCTTCATCTGTTGACATGTAATGCATTAAAGGCTTGGTGTGAAATGAAAGGAATGGTCAAAATTTAGGACAATGGACCCAATTTGTACCAAAATGCTAAGACAAGCCCAAAATTAGTCCAACGCTTTTAATATTTATCTCCTAGATTTGGCTGTTTCTAACTTCAGCCCTTGCCTTTCATATTTCCTGAAGTGCGATTTGCCACCTTTCTCCCAATGTGTTCCATGTGCCCACACTGTCCTACAGCATTCCTATGCTCCAACTGGGACTATTTCATAAAATCAGCCTCTGAGACCTTGCTTAAAGTGACCTCACAGGTTCTCCACGTCCCACAGTTGCCACAATTTGATGTCCTTGAGACAGCCTATCTACTGGATTTGCACCTGAAGACCCTCATCATAGCCTGCTGCCTAAAGATTGCCACCTTGAAATGGAAGTTGCAATTGTATGTGCTCAAGATAGGGGGTTCAGTACACTTGCTGCAAATATGTATCGCTCCTGGCCCACAATTGAAGACACTTACATTTGGGAAAAAACCGACGACTAGACTAAGCTAGGGATGATACATCTCTTACAACTTATTCCAAATATTTTACTCAGAGGTTACATATTATGAACATATGACAACAATATGTCAGACGATTGAGTCGCTTGCTACAGCCCAACAGAACAGACATTAGGGAGAGATCACACAGCGCCACTTCAAATACCAACTCACTCTGTTGAATGCATATATAGACAGAAACACTCCTGGTATGGAGAGAGTACACTCATGTACAATCAAAACAATCTCAGATATAGAAGTCAAATCCAAGCACAAAAGCTGCCAAATCTGTACCACACCTGCAGAAAACATACACTGAGATAGGGCACCAAACTAGGCTCTGCTTGCTGAACCACCTGCTCTAGATGACCTCTAGATCACCGTGTGCCTCATACACTTCAGTAACAGCTCTAGTTTGAATTCTTCACACTGCACACCTAGGTAAGTATCAGGGGGTGCCCAATATAGGTGACCGAAGGGGGCCCTATTATAGACTAGGATGTCTTCCAGTCTCACTAACCAGACTGTTGATCTGACCGACCAGATCCCAGCCTCATCCGAGGTGTCCACAAACAGGGCCGACCCACATTTCTGGGAGTGTCAAGTTCGCCATTGCAAAATGAACAATGCCTCATTTGAATGATCTGGGAGGGTAGCATATCCCTTTTTAATGCCTATCATAGTGGCAAAGAAGATAAACTCAAATTACATAAGGCCTAAATATGCAGTGGCCTCCCCATACACATCCTCAAGAGAGAGCCAGGATTGCAATCCCGAAAGTAAGGTCCCACAGAATGGTTTGTAAGATAAGGGATCCAAGGACTAGAGAAGTTTGCACAAACTGCCCAGACATTATACAGGAAGGTTTAAACAGGGAAAAAGATGAGTAGATAGGACGTGATGATGCGTCCTCTTACTGGCAAAATCACCAATTGTGAATACAAAGACTAGATGACATGGGAGGACTATGCTTGCAACTTATAGGGTGCCAAATCAGCAAGACATCAGCCTCTCCAAGCGGTCTCAAGTCTTCTCTTTTCCACAGAGGAAATAATCAAAGCAGTGATAAAAAACTCAAGACTGGAGGGCTAGAGAGCATGGGAATTCTGAAAGCAAAATCGATCATGCATGGCTGCATCATGTACTGCACTCAAACCATTTCAAGCAGGCAGTTCACATGGGTTTCCCCTAGCATGCCAAAACTATACTCATTCAGCATCTACACAAAGCAAGGGATCATATGAACCCATCCAATATTGAGCATACCACGGTTAGGTTGGTGGAGACAGCCCTGGTAGTTTTCCTCTATGTGTTTGCAGCCACCAATTGAAGGCCGACAGGATAGGCATGTTTGGATATGACCATTCCATGTTCGACTGCATCTCACCCTTTGTGACCTGGCAACATTAACAGAAGCTCTGTTGTGGCTTTGTGGCTTAAAAAGGGCCCGATTCTGTGCAGCAAGAAATTCTTATGCACCATCTAGAGAGCTTTGGGATCCCACAGAAATGCATTTACACAGTCATGGCTTTATATAACCATATAGGAGTCCATGTTTCGTCGCCAGCAGGACTGTCCAAGCCAAGGTCCACCAGACTGAAACAAGGATTGCCTCTATCACCCCAAGAGTTTAGGGTAAACATTTATACAGAACAAAGACATCAGTGATGCGACACTAAGGGATGGGATCCACACTGACAAGGACTTTGGTGCACATCTACTCCTGAAGGTTTGCAAGGAGACTTGGATGCAATCCAACACCAACTCTCTGTGAACTTGTCCAGAACAAAGTACTGGTTTCAACACAAGATTAAAAGGTTTCTCCTCATGAGTGTGGACTTCCAGGGCCCCGACATAGCATTAAAGGAACCATCCCTCTGTTAAGTGGATCTACATATACATATAATGTTCACACAGGGATAAGAAACATCCCTCTCTCTTTCTTACACACATCTGGCCAAAATACGAGATCAGCTTAGAACATAAAAGTGCGGGTTGCTTTCTCAGTTAGAGGTCCTAAAGTTTTGACAACCCCAAAATGGGGCAGCAAACAGAAAAACCACGCTATATAGGGTTCATCGCATTCAAAACCGTTTTCTGTTTCACCTTGTTTACTCCTTGGCTCCCTCATGTAGAATCTTGAATGAGAACACTTATGGCTGGGCATTTTGAATCCGTCTGCAAGGAAAGTGGAGACATTGATTGAATAAACAGTATAACTAAACCTACAGCAGCCAATAACTACCAAAAAAGATGCTTTACATTTCATACACATAATATAAGTGAATATAAACAAAGCTCACTATAAGTAAGTCCACCATTTCATTAGCTTTATGTAACCGCACCAAACATTGGTCAGCTAAAAAAATACTGTAATCCAAGGAGTACATCCATTTAGTTGAGAATTACCTGTTGGGAAGGGTGTGCCTCTTACGGCAGTATCTTCCAATTCTCATCTCTGCCCCAAATATTGTCCATAATATAAGTGAATATAAACAAAGCTCACTATAAGTAAGTCCACCATTCATTTAGCTTTATGTAAACGCATCAAACATTGGTCAGCTAAAAAAATAAAGTAATCAAAGGAGTACATCCATTTAGTTGAGACTTCCATCCGCCCCTCTTCCCTCCATAGTCACATGAAAACCCGTTTCGTCCTCTTCGAAACCTCAAAACGCGAAACAAACAAAACGTTTCGAAATAGGACAAAACGCTCTCAACAAAACCTTTGTTTCACCCAAATCAAAATAAACGTTTTTGCCCTGTTTTTTCTAGAATCCAAGGTGTTTATGTTTTGAATTTCCTTTTAGTATCTTGACTTATATTTCTCTTTGTTCACTCTAACTTAAATATAACATTTGTCCTTATAAGGGTATATATTAAGTATCAATTCGAAACCTATCCGTTTCATTTGACAGCACGAAACGAAACAAAACCTGGCAAAACAGCGAAACAGATGAAACGTTTCTTGTGACTATGCTCCCCTCCACTCTCCTCTCTGCCCCCCCCTCCCTCAACTCTCCCTGCCTCTTATTGAGAAGCTTCAGGATCTTCGCAAAGCTTCCTGCTTACAATTTCTTTAATCGATTTCCATAATCGTCTTAGGTTAATAGGCAAGCTCAGGTTAATCCACCCATCCCGCTCCCCCCCCCCCCCCAACAACAAAGAAAAAAAAAAAAAGAAATTAATTAATAGGAGGCTTTTCTATAGCCCGGGGGGGGGGGCTATTTCCCTGATTTGTGAACTGCTGCATTAAACGTCAGTCTGGCTCCGATCTGACTCAATTCTTTGTATCTCAACGATAATAAATCACAAAGGAACCTTCACATGCAGAAGTACAATCGACTTAGGTACGCTTCTAAATCCATCAGCTGTCTTAAAACAGAACGTCATTAAAAGTCTTCAGATCAAATCTATCGCACAGAACGACCAGCAACCAAAAAGCAGCCAGGGTAAACAAGACAGATATTAGACATTGTTGGCTTCGAATTCTGTGATGGATGTTTTATTAGAGATGAATCCCAGAACAAATGCCACCGTATGCCAGGAAGCCTGCAACCCCAGGAGAATTGAAGGGGATTAGTTTAACACCACCATTTAATTGTGGTGCTTACTCAGCTGCCTGTTCAGTTACACAAAGAGATGCTTGGTCGGCGCAAATAACCAACGGATCGGGCCTGTTTGCTTAACAGAACCTGGCAAATTTCTTGGTAGCTACAAAATTTTCCCGATGATACTTCTTGGAAGCTGCTAATATAACCTTGTACTTTGGACCGTCTGTTTTGTAGAACGATCTCAACTTTTAGCAAAAATTATTTTGGAAAGTCCCTTACATGTGAAGAGACAGGCAACCTGTATTATCCTCACCTTAAATTCATCACAATCCTTCCACTTTCCTCTCCGAGGATTTGACCCAAGCCAAACCCAACACTGAAGCAACTCTTCTCATATTCATCTTCCCCCTCGGTAGGCTCAGAAAAACTACCATACACGTATTCAGGAACGTATCCTTCTCCTTCGTGAAACACCATGATGTGACCATGCCATTCCCATGTCCGATAATCAGAAGTTCGAGCATCATCATCCGTACACGTAACACAAATATGGTAATCTTCGATCGTCACAGCTGTGCCAGAGTTTGGCTTTAAGAGATACGAATGTCCACGGTTGATGATGTCAATGATTAAATCCTCCAGAGCGGACTCTAACTGAGCAACAGAGGAATCAGTAACGAAATTTTCGCAGCTATACTCATCCACACTGCTATTACCGACAGGTAGTCGCAAATGTAGCTGCTCCAGCTCTTGGCTGAGAGACAGGCTGTCTTTCTCATCGGGAGTCTGTGAAGCAGGATCTGATCCAGAGGACTCGGAACGCCGAGAAATCCGGTCGGATGGACGTCGAGATGCGCTGAGAGGCTTGCAGCCGGTTCTCGCCATGAATGGTGACTGAGGGAGGCGCTAGGGATTGCAGAGGCATAAGACACAGCGCAAGCGATCCAAGCGTCACAGAAGGGAAACGCTCAAGAGCGGGGGAGAAGCCAAGAAGCTAAAGAGAAACGGAAAAAGAATTGTATACTTGAAGCATGGCAAGAAATCCATGTAAAGGAAGCCGATAATCGCAGAAACGGGAAGAAAGATGGACGGAAAAGTAGAGCAAGACGATTCAGAAGAAGAAATTCAGAAAAAGGAGATGAAGAAGATGAACGCCATAGCTAATCTTACAAGCCATGAAGAAGAAGACCGCCATAGCTAATCTTGCAAGCCATGAATGAATCAGAAGAAGAAGATGATGAAAATTATGAAGCTCTTCTTTATATACTTCACAGAATTGTTGGTTTTTTAAATTAATTCCTATTCCCTATTCAATTCTTCTCTAAATTCTATTACTCATTTTTTTATTGAAAAGGGTGACTCCTTTTTTTTAATTGACATTTTTTTATTGAAAAGGGTCCCTTCTGTGCTCACATGGCTCTCTTTCTCTCCTCATCAGTCTCCCCATCCCCTCGTTGAGACATTTGTGTGACCCTGGCACCTGCTCACCAACCGCTCTCTACCACGACAAGCAGCTGCCATATTATCTTCACATACGCATGCCTGGTACCCCTCGGTGATCATCCATGATTGCTTCTGTGTTCATCGTTCATTCCGCCCCATTAGTCTCTACGTGTATCAAGACTAGTGGTCTTTGGATTTGTCTCTCTCGTACATCGTTGTGATGATTCAAGGTTGCTTCTATATTCAACCACAGGCAGAGTTCATTCCCCACCCCATCAGTCTCTGCATCTGCGCGTCGAAACACGTGACTCACCATGATAGGCCCTGCTCATCGATCCACCCCTAGATATTTCCATCCTACGCATTGTCTTCACGTATGTCTCTCTAGTAAACCATTGTGATAATTCACTAGTGCTTTTGTATTCAACCACATGTACGATTCATGTGGGTGGAATGGCTAGATTCTTGTGCCGTGATTGGCTATTAACGTGCTCACCTACATGTCAAGTAAGAGCTGAGGTGTGTTGCTTTTCAGAACATGATCACATTATGGCAACCATCATTTTGGAATCTCTTTTGGAAGATGGTTGAGAACATGATGGCGGACCTCATCCCAAGGAGGCCCTATTGGGATTGCAAAGACCAATTCTAGCTAATTTAGCCAAGTAAATCTCAAAGCATGTAAAATGATTGGAAAAGATCAAAAGAGATTATGTAGCTCTCATCTCCTCGATTGTGAGGAGAAAGCATGTGATGCCACGTGCTCTCACATAAGTTATAACTCTCTTTCAAAGAATGGAATAGAACTTATTGGTCCCTACTCTAGACAAGAATAGAACCTACGATTCCCAACTCTACGGAAAAATAGTAGGTACTCTAAATATTGCATTGGTATATTTGCACAAATATTACAAAAGTAATTTTTTGTGAAACTCTCTGTCCTAAGAAAAAACCTTTCCCTTGAACATGGATGTAGACTCTACAAAACTACTACTTGCTCATTGTATTATCAAAACCACCCTTTAGTATAACAAGTATCACAAGCAATTGTACCAATGGGCCAAGCTTGATGCATCAAACATAAAAATAAGAAACTTTCCCCAAGGCATCCTTCAACTAGCCATGAATAGGTGGTGTGATCAACTCACTCTTTAAGATCAAGCCTCATGTCCTTATCACGTCAAAAAAATAAAAGGACAATGGATAAAGTTGTCCCATCAACCTGTAAGTTGTTGGCTACCATGATGCTCTCTTATTGGTATGGCCATGCAAACATTATGGAAGCACATGAGTGCTTGTCAATTTAAATTTCTCCAATGGAGTGCCATATTTATGGCGAAAGAAGAGCATCTAAGAAAGGCCATTTACAAATATCAATATATAATTACTTTAACCATATCTATTTCAAATCAAATAGTATGTGTTGTACCTGGATTTGAAGAAGTATCTATTAGACTCTCCATTTGAGACATTCTATGACCATAGTATCTAATAATGCATTACATTGATCAAGGTAGGTGATGCTTTAAGATGAGGCTTTTGTATGCCTCACCATGAACTAGTATGATATGTACGGAGTGCACCTCTCCCTACAAATCATGCATGAGGGCAGCATGATCTATAAAGCCTTGAATCCTATTAACTCATCATCTCTTAATGAAGAGTATGAAGCTAGTAATGGAGGGGATAATGTGGTCCTTTCCTCTAACAATTTCACACATGTGAGGATGTATTATTTCTACTATACATAAGTATTAGTACTCCTTTCCATTATAATGTCCCTGTTTGCTCTTGGAATGCGAGGTAAACATCCACGCCCATACATTATAGAATAGTTGATATGATTTATATTTTTCTAAATATTATTGTGTATCTCTTTAAATATTTTTATATAGATATTTTATACTTACATATTTTTACATGATATATTTTGCATCAATAAATTTACATAGTAATTATTATATTAGTATTATTTTAGATAACGATAATTATATATACATATTTCATATTAATAACGTTTTCATAATTTTGCATGATAGTTTTACTTAGAAATCGTACTTCTAAGGTACTATCTACACAAGAGGTTGGGAGAGAATTCATTTTTTTCAAGTTTAAGAAAATTTTCAAAAAGTGCTAACCAAAGATGTTTGAAGGTATTGTGTACACAAGAGGTTGGGAGAGAATTGTAGCATAAACGAAAGCTTTTTGACATTGTTGAAACCTTAAGGTAATTATCTTCCACACACAAAGTGACCACTTAATCAATTGGAGAAGAAGAGCACAATCACACCATGAAAGCGACAGCAAACTGGGTACAATCTCCCCCCCCTAGATGAGTGGCTCACGCTTCCTCATCTAGAGTATTTATGATATTTCATAAAAGCCCCAAGGAGCCAAAATTATCCCTCTCTTCCAAAATGAGGGATTTGCTTTACATAGCCATTTGAGGGCCCAAAAATGAATTATGTCCACTACAAAATATATTGCTTAAACTTGCAATAATAAAACAAATACAAAATTGGCCCATGGCCATATATAATGTGCTGTGTGACACCTCGATCGGTACCCTCACACTAACTCCAATCCTTGCTATGAGTTCAATCACCTATACTCAAGCCACCAATTACATTAGTTATTAACAATCAATTGAACGAATCACCGAATCAACCGATCCCAACATAACCGCGCTCAAAGCACAATAATCAAGCACAACACCAATAACACTAGCGACATCAGTATTAACATGGAATCACCCACAATACCAACCATCTAGCATGGCAAAATACAAGCTAGTCAGGCATCCCCAACTAACCACACAAAGTATCCACTAGGACCCCCGCCGCGTCCGGTGCACTCCTATGGAGAACTTTGCCATAGTCACACTTGACTAAAATAATAATGTCCAAAGCAAGATATATCAGAAATATATAATTTCCATAACATCCCTCTTGCTTGGTTTGCAACTGACCTCAAATGCGTGTTTGATTATAGGAACTAATGAGGTCTGGAAAAGTTCGAAAGAACCGCTCAGGCATCCACTGAGCATCATCTCTCGAATGATTCTTAAATTTGAGCAAGTATTTAATATAGACATTTCCTTTTGGGGTCGAGGTCTGTTGATGATCAATAATGCATTCGAGTTCTAGAATTTCTTCTTCATCAACAATCAATGGAGCCTCTTCATAGACTAGATGAATAGGTAAGGGTCCTTTGAAGGGCTTTAAGAGGCTGATATGGAAAGCATTATGTATTTTCCAATTATCAGGTAATTCAAGCCTATAAGCTAGATCATTGATTTTCTGAATCACCTTGAATGGTCCATAAAAACGTGGGGACATCTTGATTACTGGCCATTTCTCAACACTCTTCAATCTTCTTTTCTCAATCCGAAGTACATAATCACCTTCTTTAAAAAGCATGGGTTTCCGTTTTTTATTAGCTTGTTTTGTGTACTTCTCTTGAGCGATTGCAATGGCTTCTCGAACCTCTTTGAGAATATTTTGATAGTCATGGGTAAATGCATCTACTGCCTCCACTCTATGGGTCAATCGTGTGATAGGAATCGGTAAAACCTTTCCATAGATAATTTCAAAGGGGGCTCTTCCAATTGCAGAATGAGGAGTGTTATTATAAGCAAACTGCAAGAGATGAATGTATTTGTCCCAAGTCTTTGGTTGACTTCTCGCATAAGCTCTTATTATATCCAGAATAGTAATATTTGTAACTTCAGTTTGTCCATTCAATTCTGGATGAAAAGCTGATGAGAAATCTAACTTAGTGCCTAGATTATGAAAATAGTGCAGTCCAGAAATTACTGCAAAGCTTCGAATCTCGATCAGACACTATAATCTTTGGCAAGCCATGATGAACAAAGATATGCTTAATGAATAAATGTGCAACTTGTTGAGCCGTTAAAGTCTTCTTGCATGGGATGAAATAAGCTTGCTTACTAAAGCGATCTACTATCGTCCATACCATATCATTTTGATTCGCTGTAGTAGGAAAACCTGTTATGAAATCCATGGATATTTCTTCCCAAGGTTGCGTAGGAATGGGCAAAGGCATTAGCAATCCTGGGGTCTTTCCTTTGTAGCTCTTGATCTTCTGGCAAGTGATGCATTCGGCTACAAACTTAGCCACATCTTTTCTTATAGTAGGCTAATGAAATTCCCTTGCTATCACTTGTAATGTGGCAGTCACTTCCCTATGTCCCATATATGGTCGTTGGTACATTTTCTCCATTACAATTTGTTTAAAGGGTCGAGTGATGCATAATTTCTTTTGATAAAAGAGGTATCCATCATGGCATGAATAGTCCAACGTAGGATTCCAATTATTATCCTCTAATTTGTTCCATATATCGAAAAAGTCTGGATCCCCTTGATAAGAATTCTTCATACCTTCAAAAGGCTGGGTCTGTACACAGCAGTGATGTGATTAATACTTGGCTTTCTGCTAAGAGCATCAGCAACTACATTTTCTTTTCTAGGTTGATATTGAATCATGGGCTGAAAACTTTGTATAAATGATGCCCACTTGATGTGCCTATCGGATATAAGTGGCCGAGTCAACAAATGCTTGATACTTTGCTGATCGGTTTTGATAAGAAACTCAGCTCCCATCAAATAGTGTTTCCACATTCGTAAGGCATGCATGACAGTGGTTAATTCTTTATCATATGTGCTATAATTGCATTCCGTTGGTTTTAATTTTCAGCTCTCATATGCTATTGGATGACTATCTTGCATAAGTACGACTCCAATTCCATATCCACTAGCATCGGTTACAACTACAAAGAATGGTCTAAAGAAATCGGGTAGTTGCAACACAGGGGCTTGTGTAAGAGCTTCTTTCAAAGATGTAAAAGATTTATCTTGATGCTCAGTCCATAGGTCTGTCAATGGATGTGCACTGTATGCGAAATTCTTGACGAACTTTCTATAAAAGCTACACAATCCCAAGAATGATCTTAATTCATGTATATCTCGAGGTTTAGGCCATGTGATGATGCACTCAATCTTCTTTGGATCTACTCAAATCCCATCGGCGGATACAATGTGACCCAAATAGTCTATCTGATCTTGGAAGAAACTGCTCTTTTCAGGATTTATGTACTATTGATTTTCTTTCAAGAGTGAAAAGACTAGCTTCAGATGTTCCTTATGCTCCTCAACATCTTTGCTAAACACCAGAATATCATCAAAAAATACTACCACACAATCTTGGTGTTTAAGAAAGATTTGGTTCATCATTCTACTAAAAGTAGCTAGAGCATTAGTTAGCCCAAAAGGCATAACTAGGAACTCATAATGTCCCGTTTGAGTTCTAAAGGCAGTCTTGTATATATCCTCTTCTACCATACGAACTTGATGATAGCCGGATTTGAAATCTATCTTACTGAAAACCTTGGCCCCTTTCAATTTGTCCAAAAGATCATCAATCCTAGGGATTGGATATTTGTTCTTCACTGTGATTTTGTTTAGTGCATGATAGTCTATGCACATTCAATAGGTTCCATTTTTCTTTTTGACTAATAAGACAGGTGCTCCATAAGGAGAACTGCTGGGTCTTATCAATCCTCTCTCAATTATTTCCTCCACTGGCTTTTGAATTTCCTTTTGCTCTAGCTGGTTGACTCTATACGGAGCTTTGCAAGGTGGAGTATTGCCTGGTAGGATTTCTATCCTATGATCTTCAGGTCGAGAACATGGTAGTCCAAGTGGTAAATCCTCTAAGAAACAATCAAAAAATTGAGAAAGAAACTTTTGGTGTGTAGGCTTAGTGTTTGGCTAACTAGCCATTACCATATTCACCAAAATCAGATATGTCTTCTCACGTTTTCTAATTCCTCTTTTGGCTTGTGTGTGGTTGAGTAAAGGACTGATCTCAGGTTTCATTGAACTTTTTTGACATATTTCTTGTTTTTCCTTCTCAATCCACATTTGATGATAATCGTAATCTATCTTAGGATTATATTGATGCCTCCATGGCATTCCTAAGATGATATCCACTCCCTGTAGGGGTGCCACTAGGAAGTGTTAAATATCAATGCTCCACTCTCGTGTAACTACGTGAGAACCAACTAACTCTACTTGTAAGCCCCCCATATGAGGAGAAGGCATTTGAGTAGCTAGGTTATCCAATAGGTCTTGGTTTGGACACCAGATGGGGGCCATGTGTGGCCTGATGGCTGGACGGCTTCAGATAGAGTTGGCACACTACCAACTAGGCTACATGCAAGTGTGGGAAGGCATCCCATGACTAACCGCACTGAGGGTAGACGGAGCATTTCCCGGGGCAGCCCACTCTTGGGTTGCGGGGCCCGTTTGGAGCCCCAGATGATCTCAGATGGCTCTGGGCCAAACGGAGACTATAGGTTAGTTGCTCTATTCTGTGCCATGGTTCTAACGTGTGGTCAGTGGCCTATTTCGGGACCGACCTCCAGTCGGCCGTTTTGGGCCGATGGGGTCGGTCTCCCAATTGAGTCTAACTAATTACAACTGGTGGCTATATAAGAGCAAGCCCGTGAAGCCCATATTCATCACTGGCTACAGCAACCCTTATTCCTACACGAATCAGATGTGGATTCAGAATCTGGAGACTCAATTCGCGAACGAGAAACTATCTGAGTATGAAATGGCAGAGAAGTTCATCACCAGGGTGAAGAAGCTACGCGATCAGATGACTGCGATTGGCATCACCATCACCAGTAAGAATCTAGCATGAAGGTGCATACGGATTCTCCCACCAAAGTACGACGGTCTTGTTACGGCGCTGAATACGTAGAACAGAAATCCGCCCCTCAACTTTGAGGATTTCAGCGCAATGCTTCTGGAGGAGGAGATGCATCAAAAGATAAGGACTCTGGAGAAGATTCGGCTTTCTCAGCTGGATCAAAGAAAGGTAAGGGTAAGGACTCTGGTAACCCATCTTCTTTTGATGATAAAAAGAGAAAGAAGAAGATCAAGTGCTTCTATTGCAACAAGGCAGGGCACAAGCAAAATGAGTACCGGAAGAAGATTGCGGATGAGAAGAACGGAGTAAGAAAGAGTCCAGCAACAGCACGCAGGCAGTACCAGTAGAGCTATTCATAGCAATTGAGGAGATTTGCACGAAGGCAGTTCATGTACCTGCAGATGAACCTTGGATTATTGATAGTGGTACATCGCGCCACATGACCAGTTGGAAGGATTGGTATATCTCTCTACATCCGGTAGGGAATGACATCCTGGTAGCAGTCGGCAATGATGCAAAATTTCCAGCAAAAGGAAAAGGTACAATTGCTCTCAAGTCAGATGGAGTTGTAAAATAGTTGTCCGATGTTCTTTATGTGCCAGATATCAAGAGGAACTTGTTGTCCGTTTCTGCGATCACGGATCGGGACCTCAAAGTTCACTTCGATAAGAATGGCACACAAATTTTGGATCTTCAAGGGAAGGTAATTCGTAAAGGTACACGGCGCAACATCTACGAACTCTCAACTTTTAGTGCTCGAGCCGATGTGAGCTATGGCATGAGAGGTTTGGTCATCTAAAACTTAGTTCTTTAAAGGAGATGCATAAAAGTGGAATGATTGTAGACCTACCAGAAATTACAGATCTGCTTGATGTATGTGAAGCTTGCATGATGGGGGCAAGCAGCATCGGTAGCCCTTTCCTAAAGAGGCCAACAGGGCAAAGGCTCCTCTAGAGCTCGTTCACACGGACCTCTGTAGAAAGATGGAGACGGAAGCTTTGGGTGGTTCCTACTACTTCATAACGCTGATCGACGACTACAGTAGAAGGATATGGATATACTTCCTGAAGACTAAAGATGAGGCTTTTAGTAAGTTCAAAGAATGGCATGTAATGGTCGAGAAAGAAATGGGTAGGAAGGTGAAGAAGTTGAGATCAGACAGAGGTGGTGAGTTCACATCAAGTGAATTCAAAAGTTACTGCAAAAGTCACAGGATCAAGAGGCAAAAACCCCCGCCACATACATCACAGCAAAATGGAGTTACAGAGCGCAAGATGCGCGTCATCTACAAAATGGATAGGAGTATGATGAAAGGGAAAGATTTGCCAAAGACTTTTTGGGCTGAAGCATGTAACACGATAGTTTACATTCTGAATCGTAGCTACACAAAGGCTGTGAATGGGATGACTCCACTTCAGGCCTTTTCTGGTAAGAAACCTTCAGCTGCACATTTTAGAGTTTTTGGATGTGACTGTTTTGTGCATGTCCTTGATGCTAACAGGACCAAATGGGAACCGAAGAGCCAAAAGTGTATTTTCTTGGGCTACAGTGAAGAGGCGAAGGGTTACCGTCTCTATAATCTTGTTACCAAGAAGGTAATAGTAAGTCGCGATGTGGTCTTCTCAGAACAGCCGCATCAATTGCAGGAGGATGCTTCCTTCCCAGGCAACCAGGACTAGGATATCCATCCAGTACAACCACCAACAGTAGACCAAACTCCCACAACGGTGCTTGGGAGGATTCAAGATAAAGAAGAGGAAGAAGAGCCTGCAGAACCACAATGGCAACGGCAATTCCCGAAGTGGGTAAAGCAGCTTTTGGACGGCAGAGAACCTCCAGCCATTGACGAGGAACCATCCGAACACCGCCGGTCCAAGAGATTAGAGGAGTAAAGAAGGGCGCAGGAACACTTGGTCAACTACGCTTTGATGATAGAGGTGATCCATGCTGAAGAAGCCAAGTGTCTTGAAGAGGCACAGGGTGATGATAGGTGGATGGAGGCTATGCAGTTGGAGTATGGCTCCATAATGAAGAACAACACTTGGGACCTTGTGGATCGACCACCAAAACGCAAGGTAATAGGCACCAAGTGGGTGCACAAGACCAAGTACAAGTCCGACGGCATGTTGGATAGGTACAAGGCTCGGCTCATGGCAAAAGGATTCGCACAGGTACATGGTTTTGATTATCAGGATACTTTTGCTCCCACAACTCGACTAACCACAATTCGTAGTGTTTTGGCTTTAGTAGCACATGAAAGTTGGCATGTGTTTCAGATGGATGTAAAATCCACCTTTCTAAATGGAGATCTCAAGGAGGAGGTATATGTGGAACAACCACCAGGTTTTGTGATCCCCAGTTTAGAAGGTAAAGTTTGTAAACTGAAGAAGGCACTTTACAGGCTAAAACAGGCCCCACGAGCATGGTACCAACGGATTGATGCCTACTTTCAGCAAAATGGGTTTAGGAGGAGCCCATTTGATGCAAATTTGTATATCTATAGAGAAGGAGGCAGGTGTATGATCATGGTCCTTTATGTGGATGACCTTGTCATAACAGGGAACCATGAGGAGAAGATCTCACAGACAAAGCAGTTGTTAGGAAGAGAGTTTGAAATGACAGACCTCGGACTATAGACCTCGGACTGATGCATTTCTGTTTGGGGATTGAAGTTTGGCAAGAGCCAAAACAGATCATCTCACAGTTGAAGTATGCTGGAGAGATACTGAGGGCATTTGGCATGGCTGAGTGCAAGACAGTTGGCACCCCTATGGATGTTGACGTGAAGCTCTCAAATGAGGATTCATCACCATTGGTGGACGAAGCGAAGTACAGAAGGCTTGTGGGAAGTTTGATTTACTTGTGCAACACACGGCCAGACATCAGTTTTGCGACTGGTGTACTAAGCAGGTTTTCCAATAAGCCCCGGGAGAACCATTGGAGGGCAAGGATGCGGGTGTTGAAATACATCAAAGGCACACTTGCTTATGGCATCACCTATACCAAGGGCAACATCTTGACCAGATTCTGTGATTCAGATTGGGCAGGAGACGTGGACAGTAGGAGATCAGTGACAAGTTACTGTTTCTCACTTGGATCTGGAGCTGTGTCATGGGTCAACAAGAAGCAACCTACAGTTGCTCTTTCCTCTACCGAGGTTGAGTACAAATCAGCATGTCTTGCTTCTTGTGAGGTAGTGTGGTTGAGGAGGATTTTAGGGACATGGGTGCAGTGCAGAACAAGCCTACGCAGTTATCATGTGACAATCAGAGTTGCATGGCAATTGCCAAGAACCCAGTGCATCACGCTCGCACAAGACACATTGAGATTCAATATCACTCTGTACGCGAGCTCATCATGGATGGAGAGGTTGACTTGGTGTACTATCCAACTACAGAGAATGTTGCGGACATCTTCACGAAGGCTCTTGGAAGAGACTTACTAGAGAGGCATCTTCATTGACTTGGCATTGGGCCGAAAAAGTAGTTCACTTACGGGTGGACATTGAGGGGGGTGTTAGATATCAATGCTCCACTCTCGTGTAACTACGCGAGAACTAGCCAACTCTACTTGTAAGCCCCCATATGAGGAGAAGGCATTTGAGTAGCTAGGTTATCCGGTAGGTCTTGGTTTGGACACCAGATGGGGGCCATGTGTGGCCTGATGGCTGGACGGCTTCAGATAGAGTTGGCACATTGCCAACTAGGCTACATGCAAGTGCGGGAAGGCATCCCATGACTGACCGCACTGAGGGTAGATGGAGCATTACACGAGGCAACCCACTCTCGGGTTGCAGGGCCCGTTTGGATCCCGTTTGGATCCTGAGATGATCCCGGATGGCTCTGGGCCAAACGGAGACCATAGGTTAGTTGCTCTTATTCTGTGCCACGATTCTAACGTGTGGTTGGTGGCCTATTTTGGGACTGACCTCCAGTCGGCCTATTTCGGGACCTATTTTGGGCCAACTGGGTTGGTCTCCCAATTGGGTCTAACCGACTACGACTTGTGGCTATATAAGAGCAAGTCCCATATTCATCACTGGCTATAGCAACCCTGATTCCTTAGCATCTAGCCTCCATCCTCTACTGTTTCCAGCATGCCATCGAAGCTTCTCACAAAGGAGTGCATTGCTGGGAGGCAACGCCATCTATTGTATCAGTTTTACAGTAATCAAATTATTGATTCTCCATACTATCTGCTTTTCTCTCTTGCATACGAGATCCTGTTATCTGTTGAGGACAGACATTGTAATATTTTCTTATAGGAAGTCTCGTCTATCCTTGTAGGGTTTGATTGAAATTTCAAGATTCTTGACTTCTCTAGTGCAATTCTACTTTGTTTTGGTAAAAGCAGCTTTGACCTTATAGTTAGATGGGAGAGACTCTAGGTTTAGTTTTGCTAAGGCTCTTTCCAAAATGAAATCATGTGTACTACCATCGTCATGCAGAATAACAACCTCTTTGCCATTAATAAAACCTTTCATCTTTAGCTCAGCATGATAATTATACTTACCTCCTTCTTGCTTGGCTGCTTCGTCGTCAATCATGTGTACTTTTGCCATCAGGGTCTGCTTTCTTTCAAGACACTTAGTGGCTATGTGTCCCTCCTTGTTGCACTTGAAACACCTTATTTCTTTCTTTGGAAAATTTCCATCTTTCGGCTTCGAGGAAGAATCTGTCTTCTGTGGGACAAAACCATTTTTAGATTTAAAGAAAGGCTTTTTATCAAATCTCTTTTTCTTATGGAAAGGTACTTGCTGTTCCAAATCTTTCCCTTCCTTTGGGATCCCATTCTTCCTCTCACAATTCATTGCAAGAGAAATCGCAGAGTTCAGGGAGTGAGGATGAAACATGTTAATATTGGCTTTCAACTTAGATTTTAGACCTGCCACATACTTCCTGCGTTGATCTCGCTCATTAACTTTCTCTAAAGACTGTAATTGATCAACGTTTGCCAAAATCTATCAGTATATGTGGAGATCATTTCCTTATCAAACTGCCTGAAAGTATCCCATTGTTGTCTAGCTTTTGCTTTGAAATGTGAGGGAAGAAAATATCTCTTGATGAGCTTTTGAAAAGACATCCAAGATTTTGGTCGCCTTTTACTATGCTTAGTGATGTTCCACCAAAGTGCACCACTCTCTACTAAGTGATTTGCACCACTCTCTACCAAAGGCTGGCACGGGTCATGGAGGGCTGGAGGCGATGGGTTGAACTTTTTGACGCCCAAGGTAGAGAGGAAAGTAAATCTTGTCCTTTGTTGCAGTCCACAGGAGGCTAAGACGCATGTAGTGGGAGTATCTCTCAGGCGACGCGACTGTTTATTGCATGCGTAGGTCTACAAACAGGCGAGTAGTTTCTAAAGGAAAGATGGGCGTGCTATCACCCTGTACACGCAGATTGACGCCATGGTTACCGACAGTGCAAATACCTTAATGGGAGCCTAAACTCTGGAGGCAGTGGAGTCTCAACTGCGCAATCCGCAATGGTAGTTAATTGCTCTGTCAAGGCACAATGATCACGGTTGATGGCACAAACGATGGTGTTGATATTTTTAAAAGCTTCTCTCTAGGTGGTGCACAGAGAACTTGTTTCTCATGAACTGTGTACGTTTTTTTTTAAATTTTAACGTGCCACTTTTCACACGTCCTTAATTCCTTGAATCTCTTTGCACAATTCAAGAGAAAGCTTCCCCTCTCAAAACTTAGAGCGTACCAAAGCTTTGATACACTGAAACCTTAAGGTAATTATCTTCCACACACAAAGTGACCACTTAATCAATTGGAGAAGAAGAGCACAATCACACCATGAAAGCGACAGTAGACTAGGTACAATCTCCCCCCCTAGATGAGTGGCTCACACTTCTTCATCTAGAGTATTTATGATATTTCATAAAAGCACCAAGGAGCCAAAATTATCCCTCTCTTCCAAAATGAGGGATCATTTGCTTTACATAGCCACCTTAGGGCCCAAAAATGAATTATGTCCACTATAAACTATATTGCTCAAACTTGCAATAATAAAACAAATACAAAATTGGCCCATGGCCATATATATTGCGCTGTGCGACACCTCGATCGGTACCCTCGCACTAAATCCAATCCTTGCTATGAGTTCCATCACCTGTACTCAAGCCACCAATTACATTACTTATTAACAATCGATTGAACGAATCACCGAATCAACCGATCCCAACATAACCGTGCTCAAAGCACAATAATCAAGTACAACATCAATAACACTAGTGACATCAGTATTAACATGGAATCACCCACAATACCGACCATCTAGCATGGCAAAACACAAGCTAGTCAGGCGTCCCCAACTAACCACACAAAGTATCCACTAGGACCCCCGTCGTGTTCGGTGCGCTCCTATGGAGCACTTTGCCATAGTCACACTTGACTAAAATAATATTGTCCAAAGCAAGATATATTAGAAATATATAATTTCCATAACAATTGTTGCATACACAAGAGGTTGGGAGACAATTGAATTTTTTGGAAAAATTGTAAAATTTTTCAAAAATCACAAAGATAAGATTTTTGAAGTTATTGCTTAAGTAAGAGGTTGGAAAAGAATTGAAATTTTCAAAATATCTTGGAAATTTTAAAAAAGAGCAAACAAAAGCTTTTTGAAGTTGTTGAGTATGGAAGGTTGAGAGAGAGTTAACTTTTTTGAAAATCTAACAAATTTTGAAAAAGCACAAACAAAACCTTTTGTCGTTGTTGCGTATGTAATAGGTGGAAAGGCAATTTTCCAATTGCTACATTTTGACAATTTTGCCAAATCAAGCCATAGGTGGAGATGATGAGTGAACTATAATGATGGAAAAATGAAGTCTGGATGAAGGGTGGAGTGAAGTTTATGCTACTTATATCCTTAGCCTTAGCCTAGAAATTTGCCATAAACTCACCTATCCCTTATAATCCCCACTCCCTCCACATTCTCGCATTCTCCGACGAGTTTCTCGCATTTTCTTCTTTCCAAATCTTTCCTCCTCCTACATAATCCTTCCTCCTCCTCCTCCTCCTCCTCCTCCTCCCTCCCTCCCTCCCCTCCCCCCCCCCTCTCTCTCTCTCTCTCTCTTCGGTCGCAAAGGTGGGATGTCATCGTGAGGGCAAGCTGGGGGGCTCCAGAGGAGGGGGAGGGAATCAACCCCCAGTTATCCCCCCTGACCTATTGCACGTGCAACATGTTTTTTTTTGGGAGAGAGGGGAGGAGGGGGGAGAGTGGTGGGAAAGGGATTAAGCCATGTGGCCCTCTTTTTGTGTGCCCAATAGGTGGCCTAATCCCCCTTCCCCCACTCCTCTCCTCTCTCACCCATGTCACTTCTCCCCAGTCCCCTACCCGCCCGCCCCTACTTTCTTAATTTAATTTTGTTTTGTTCAAATAATAATTTTAATTTGGTTTTTTAAAAATTAAATTCCAAAATGTAAATTCAAATCTAAATATAAAAATAAATCAAGTTTAGTTTAAATTCAAATTCAAAGTATTCTTTTTTAAACATTTAATTTTCTTTTAGTTTAAATTTAAATGTGAATCTAAATTTAATTTAATTATTCAAAAAGTTTTATAATACGACTTCAAAGAAAAAATAAATCTCCTTTTTGTGAGCACTTTTCACTTTTGCTTTTCATCATCTAAACCCCCTATCACCTCTTAATCTCATTGTTGTCCTCCTCCTCCTTTAAGTCTCCCCTCATTGCCACCCTCCCATCACATGCCACCCTCCCCTCCCTTGCCTTAATAATTAGAGAGAAATCTAGAATTTTAATTTTAATTTAAACGTTTATTTTGTCTAAAATAGGAAGAAAATTACAGTTTAATATTTCCTTTTTTTTGAAAAATGGTAGGACATGTCAAAATTTTAAATATTTAATTCATTTAAAAATATAATTGTTTTATAATTTTATAACATAGCCTTTTTTTTAAATTATTGGTTTGAACCGTCCCCTCCTTTTTGCCTCCTCATCTCATTGTCCCTCCTTTTGACTTTTCCCCTCACCACTATCCTCCTCCTTCCAGCATCCCCTCATTGCTACTCTCCTCCCCTCATTGTCTCCCTCCCCTCCCTCAATCCAATAATTAGAGTAAAATTTGAAATTTAAATGTTAAAATTTCATAAATATAACTTTTTGGAAAAACAAAGTGAAGGATTTGATTCCTTTTTTTGGTGCGAATTATATTTAGAGCTAGGGTAGTTATTCCACTTACATTAGTCAGTAGTTATGCAGGGATTGCCAACTTGAAAAAACGTAGGTAGTTAGGCACCCTTTTTTAAGGTACTTAGGCACCCGCTTGTGTAGGGTCTAGATGAATTGAGTTCTAATGTAGCTAAATGCAAATTTGTAAGAAATCATGGCAATATACAAAGTTGGAAAGGTCATAGAGAAATATATTGATCATGGTTGGTACCTTTTGGAGCAAAATTCAACGTGTTTTTAAGTGATCATGTCAGAGAATGTCTCAAGCCCAAAATATAGTGTCAAGAAAATAGACAATAACAAGGCTAGATGTTCAAGAAGATGGGTTTCATGCAAGTTGTGTTCGAAAACATGAATAATCAAGATGTACTATAAGTTACATACTAGCAACAAGAAGTACTTCTTGAAGGGTATAATGTTAAAACACATGTTGTAATATTGTAAGAGTTGGAAGTGTGACTAGAACCTTAAGGAGATAAGGGGATAAGACATCGAGATGTGTGAGTGTGCAAGAAATTATGTTAATGAAGAAGAAATGAAGCAAGGACAATGAACATGGATCAATAGAAAAAATGCAAGTTCCTTGTGCCTCACACACACACACACACACACACACACACACACACAGAGGCACATTAAATTAACTTTCACACACACGCACACACACACAAGCACTTTCACACTTTCACACACACGCACACACACACGCACATTAAATTTATCTCACTTTCACACACACGCACACACACACAGGCACATTAAATTAACTTAATGTTTTTCTCATTTTCACACACACACACACACACACATTTCAGTCACTTTTACACTTATTTATACACACACACACACACACACACAAACCCCCTAACCCCTCTCCATACACACACATTTTAGCTTTTTCCATTTTTAAAATTTTTTAAATTAATCATCATTTAGAGCTTCGACCCTACTACCATTGGCTTACACATTCCCCCCTTTTTTCTTTAAATATTTCCACTCTCCACACCTTTAAATTTTATAGAACATCTTAATATTTCTTTAATTGAGCACTCTTTTAGGTGTAAGTGCATGTTTCTTTAATTTGTCACTTTTCTTTGATTTTTCTTTAATTTTTCTTTAATTAGGCACTCTTTTAAGTGTGGGTACATGTAAGTTTCTTTAATTTGTCACTTTTTTCAATATTTTTACGTGTTAGCATCTTATTGGCACTCTAGCACACTCCCAAGTGAACTTTAACCCCCTTTACCAACTCTAATGTGATCAATAATGTGGTCTAACTATTTAATAGCTTCCCTTTGTTAAATTATATATATATATATATATAGTTTGTACCTCAATTTCTATACACAATCTAATTAATTAATTTGTTTATTACTTAGTTATTAATTCTTTCTATTTATAGTTCTTTCTCTATATATTGCTCTATTCTTTTCTCATGCTTTATCGTTACTTATTTCAACCTTAATTTTTTATCATTTTATATTTGTTTATGCAGTTCTCTTGAGTTTTTTGACTTTAACTTATGATGTGCTTTTTAGGTGTATTATCTTTTACCCCCTCCCTTATCTTGACCTAGCATATATCTCCATGTGATAAATTCAATAGTGTTCTATGTCCACTCTATGGTAAGTTTACAACACTCGTTAAGCTCTTGCTATCTTATGCTTGAGCTAGTATCTAACCCCGTTTTTTAATCCTCTATAATTGGTTCTCTAATATGGCTCCCTTGTGTCATTTTACTATTGACAAGGGTTACCCTAAAACATACCAAAAAGCCCCCTAACATTACATGACTATGTACCTCTAAACCAACCCCCCCTCCCTCTTCCTCATCCCCAAGACACATACTCATAATTAATAGCCTTTACACATGCGCTTGCTCACCGCCCATGCTTGACTATCTAGCCCACTGCCTCTTCTTGGCCACCGCCCCACTTTCACTCGTCATTTGCTTGGCACCAAGCTCACTTTCTTACATTGTTTTTGCCCCTCTACTTCTTCTCCCTCATTGATCTCATAGTAGCTCCTCTCTCACCTCTCCTTACTCCTTCATTGCTGCACTTAACCCCTTTTCCATCCGCATCAACTATTTGCTCGGGCGTTCCTCCCCAACTACACTTAGCCTATGCCCTTCCTCATCGTCCCTTTGCATTAGCTCATTTCTCTCTAGCTCCAACTCTGCCAAGCTTTATCACTCCCCTTGGGTTGCTTCTACTCTACTCTCTTTTACCTACTTAGACTGTGTGTGCCCTCATCCCTGATGGATTTGAACAACACCCTTGATTGATAGATTTGATGCAAAACTCGTACTTATGCCATTGAGGGACTACGACCTTCTCCCAAGCCACTGCCTTCTTGTTGTTCTTGTTGGCTTATCAGATTATCACTGTGAGAGTTTCCCTTACCTAGCATACGCGCAAAGTATAGTCCCGCACGCAACCCTTTGACTGCTATTGCGTGCTCTTTTGGTTGGCAACCCTTTGACTGTAGTTGTGCCTTTTGGTTGGGTGCAAGCAAGCTTTTGCTAGTCACTTCTTCTGCTGGTGCTAGCTCTTTCTTCTTGCTCTCTTGTTTACCATTTTATCTTTTCCCTAAACCTTTACCTAGTTATTGTCTTCATTTCTTAAACTCCGTGCTTTGCATGGGTACGTAGTTTGTTGTTTTGGGCTTAGCCCTCATTTATTCTATGCTTGGTAGCGTAGCGTGGTGCTTCTATTTATTCGCTTCCTATTCTTTAGTCCGTTGATCACATAGCCTCTTACATTTCTTCAAAGTTTTACCTTTTATGTTTAGACACCATTCACATAAAGAAAGAGCTATGAGCTCATACCTACAGATCGGGTGATTGCGCTGACTTGTTATGACTTTTAGCCCAATTAGATTGTCTCTGCGATGCATTTATTGTTAGAATTATTGATATATTCTAGGCAGTGACCAATGTAATGCCAATAAGTGTGTTAGGGGCACTTTTCCCTCTTTTAGAGGTTTTTCCCCCTAACCACAGTTAGGTCACTAACTACAATTAGTGAATAGGATATGGTTTTGTCACATAGACAAAACCTTCTCTCTCTTGTACTTTGCTTACTTCTTCTATTGCATACTTACATTCAGCTCTTACTCTTGCTCTCATTTCAGTCGTCTGTTCATTTCCTTCATCTAGTATCAAAGCCACAAGCTCCTGTTCTTGCCTACTGCTCACACCCGAACCATCTCATTTGGGGTCATGCAACCCAGAGCTCTAGCCATGTACCTGCTCGTCCATACAGTTTGTATGGCTATATGAAAGTTTGTACCTACATGTACCATCTACTTGCAATTCGTCCATACTGTCATATGTCCATCTCTCGAAGCACACTGGGTAGCTGCTATTCCATACTGTTCTTGTGCAATAGGCATCTGTACAATCACTAACATCCGTACATAGGAAGGATCCCCGTACAAATCTATTGCATGTCTATACTTTGCCTGCTATCCATCCATACAAGAGGTGTCCATACATCGTACGGATGACCAACAGACCCGTACATTCTTGTTCAGGTACTCTGTCGTACATCGCCATACAGCTATGTGCAACTGCCTGTGTCCATATAGCAGTTCTGTATACTATAGCATCGTCGTACAATTTTGTCCGTACATACCGTATAGTACTCAGACTATCCATATAGCTGCCTTGCTGACCACCATTCTTGTGAATTGGGCATTTCAGTCAGTGCATTTTCGAGTCTCAAGCCTTCTTGCAAGTGCATTTTGCAAGGAGCCATTGTTTGGCAAAGTAGAGTTTTGGACGAATTTGAGCACATCCTGTGAATTGGGCATTTTGCAAAATTTGGGGCTTTTCGTGGATTTGCCCCAATTTCAGTTCAATTTCACCCCAAAATTTGGGGATTTTGGTTTTGCATTGCAAATTATTGCATAATTGGGGCTTTCAATTAATTTGCCCTCTTTTGGATGCAATTTCCCTGAAGAAATTGGGGCTTTTGGCATTCGGATGCAATTTGGCAGTTGAAAGACCATTTGGCAGATTTGTAAGCAGTTCTGGACTCAAAGTGAGTCAATTTGCAGACTTTTACCACTTTTTGCAGATTTTTGGGCAATTGGCAGAGCATTGTGTTGCATTTCGATCCTTTGATAGGCTATGACAGTCTTTGTCACTGTGGGTAGATTTTCTTTGGCAGATTCTACTAGAGCATTTTGCATCCTAGGAAGGGATTTTACTTGTTTAGTTTGCTGTATTTTTTAGTTTATCTAGCCAAAATGGCTCAGAACAACCCCAATGAGATGTTTGGAGTCCTCATATAGGAGGATAAGTTGGATGGCACCAACTACTCCTTGTGGAGTTTTATGGTTCGCAACATCTTGGTTGGTAGACATCTTTGGGATTATGTCAATGGAGATGAAGCAAGGCTAGATTCTATTGCTACACCTATCACTCCTATAGTTGGAGGCAAGGGTAGAGGTCAAAATGTAGCATAAGTAGTTGGAGCTACTGCTCCAGGGTCTCCCACTGCAGAACAAAATGATGGGATTCTAGGGATGCATAAGCTCTATCAATGATTTCTCTTTTGGTCAAGAGGTTCATTATTCCTCACATTCGGTCATGCAAGACCTTAAAGGTAGCTTGGGAGATATTGGAGAGTATGTTTGCAGCAAGAAATGATGCCAGAGTTTCCATTCTGAAGAGAGTTTTCTCATATGCACTCCCACTGCTGTGATGTAGAATGCGGAGTTATGGCATATGCCAATTTTAAATCGAGCTCCCACAAAGGCTTTGAAGACAATCACTCCCTATGAGGCATGGCATGGGAGAAAGCCTTCAGTGGATCACTTCAGATTTGTTGGCTGTGTTGCATATGCCCACGTGCCTGTGGAGTTTCGACACAAGTTGTTAGATAAGGCACTTAAATGCATTTTTGTTGGGTATAGTGCACAAAGCAAAGGCTATCGTCTCTACAATCTTGCTTCTCACAAGATTTTTGTTAGTAGAGATGTATATTTTTAGAGAATTTAGCACATACACATGCTGAATTTAATATTCTAGCTTCTTCAGATGATGTTTTTGAGGGGATGCTTCCTATAGCATTTGGCACCCCAGCTGAGGTTCATGTTGAAAATCAAAATTTATAGCAACCTCCTCCTGATACACATGCCTTGATTCAGCCAAGGTTGATTTGTACCTCCACAGGGTGTGGATGAAGTTGTCAGGAAAGAGATTCAAGAGATACACGCAGCCAAAACAATCCCGAATTGGTTGCTACAGACTCTCAGGAGAGTAGGCTTGAGGCCCCATTGCCTAGCAGGACTCGTAGTGCAGTAAGGCAGGGGACTCTTTTAGTTGAGACATCTTATGCAGGTACTCTTCTTGATGAAGAAGAACCTGACTCTCTTGAAGAAGAAAAGGATAATGTGCATTGGATGCATGGTGTGCATAATGAATTGCAGTCCACTCTATGGCAAACAAGCACTTTTCTCTCTTGATTAAATCCTTTTAATTGTCCTTAGCAGTTTATGCATTTATTTTCTAGAATCCGAATTGATAGTTCTTGTTCCTAGGTAAAGTGATAACAAGCCATGGAATACAGGCATTACCTGTCTACCTAAATTCAACCTCATTGTTCTAACAAATGGTTGGTTTGGATGGTGGCAGGGAAGTAGACCCTAACCTCGGAGCCTAGACTACCTGATGGATTTGACATTGTTGTACTGATTCTTTACTTAAGTTTGCAAGCTCAATATAAAGAAAAATTCTATTGCCATTCCTCTTGTTTTTTGTACCAATTTTTTGGATTACAAATTTGTCAAAAGTTATTTCAATTTAGTTTTCTTAAAGAATCTCAATCCATTTCTCATATGCATCTTTTTATAATTATCCAAATGATTGAATTAATTGTATGGTTCATTTATTCATGGGATTATTAAATCTAAACACACCCTCTATACCTATGTAATCGCCCCCTACCCCCACTCTACCAACTTTATTTAGTTTTAACTGCCACCACCCTTATTCCTCCCACCGCCTTGCACATCCTTCTAGCCTTCCACTATGATTCACGCTTATACCTTTGCTTCATAGCCACTACAAATGTATCTACGTAGTGGTGTGGTACTCTTGACGTGGCCATTTAAAAGCTTGTAGCTATTGTTGACATGCTTCATTTACAACTTCTCTTTGCATTGCTATGCAAGCCCAAACTTGTTGGCAAAACTCTTCTGAAGATGTCGGCTTTCAGGGAGGCTGGATTGTATAGCAGGCACAGAATAAAGGCATGCTACGTTGTGATACGTAGCTTACTTGCAAGAACTTATGTGTGTTGCTACCCCTTCTTGCATCTTCATGTTCGCTCCTCTTTCCCTGGCTGTCGCGTGTGGCTTTCATTTGGATCCTCCCTCCTTCCTAGCTTTGATTTTTATACAAAAGTGCTCTGTCAAATCAGCTCCCCTATGCTTGTACACCTTCTCCTCCTTAGCTGTCAACCGGTATGGTGCTCTAGTAGATCCCTTGATGTTTTAGAACCTTCTCTCCCCTTGGTCATAAGCGCCACCCTTGTTTGGCTCAACTTTCTACTTATCTCACAATTTATATATACATTCACAAGCTGCATGGTTGTGGTGCGCCACATATAAGAAAGATCTTTTGGGTTTGCTTGCATACTTTACGATAGTATTGATATACTTGTTGGGCTTAGTCACATTTGATAGATAGCACAGGGTGTGGGTGATGAAGTCATAGAGAGCAACGAACCATCGTGGGTTTTTTTTTGTGACCACGCTATCACAAGTTTTATCTATGATGAGTCAACAGTCGACTAACTCACTTTGGCTTCTCAGCCTTTCAAGCTCTTGTCGCCCTCGTCCTCCCTTCAATGTATTTCTACCCCATGCTTATGTGCTCGTGGGCAGCTTTTGTTCTTCCTATCAATAGCCAAAGCTAGTTTATAGAACAAAAAACACTTATTCTTTACTTTACTACTTTAGCATAATTATATGTATATCTATGCCTCTCTCTCTCTCTCTCTCTCTAAAAGATAAAAAATCTTATGATGGCACTAGGAACAAGTTGACTACTCAATGTAAACCCCCTTTATATATATATATATATATATATATATACTTTGATTTGCCTTAAATTTACATGGGTTTGTCTCTTTGTTCATATATAATTGTATATATTAACATCTATATTTATTTGTTTATACTCTTATTTACCCTTATTTTAATCTTAATTCATTTCCATTATAAAGTCGATTACTCTATTCTATTTTACTACTATTCTTCCTTACTTGGGCATTTCATTATTGCATTTGCTCTATCCATGGTATTTGATAAGTAGCATGCATTTTCTCTTTGCTTGGTATGGTATAAGTATCTTCTAAATCAACTTCTACTGACCTCTTTTCCATCCTAATTTAATTGTTGTTCCTAAATGTATATTTCATTTTTATGAGTTTTTGATGGCCCTTACGATTTATTATCTAAGGATCTAATTTTCTTCCCTTAACTAACATTTGTTCTTTATTGAAAATTCATAAGCGTCCCCTTAATCAACCATTTGGTCTCTTCCTAAATTTTCTTTGTCCTTCAACCCTTCTTGTTATTATGTAAAATTGGTCTACTTATATTCATTGCTTAAGTGCATATATTTGTTTAAAAATTATTATTCCTATAAAAAATTGCTTATCTTTTTTTCAATTGCATTAGAACCATTGAATTATAGAGCAAGAACCATGGGTTCTTTTCAATCTACCTAAATACGCCTATTTTTTCTTTCACTTATTAGCACTCTTATTGCTTCGACTTTGTAAACATGGGTATTAAGTGTGTTGGTTAAGTCCCATGGGTGAGGATCACCCCCCATTTGTAATGTAGAATACCCCTTGTGGATTACCCTACATTCTCTTTGTAATTAAAGCTTTCAATTTTTTATATCTCTACTTTAATTTTTAGTTTCTCCCTTAATTAACTTTCAAGGGAGTAGATTACCGCCCTTCTCTTATCCAAGTAATTTGTTTGGTCCTAAATTACCACTCAGGGATGAGGTTTTTCCCCTTCGTTAAATAATTTATTCATTCTTTTCTTCACTCTTGGGTGTGGATAACCCCCCTTTAGGATTTTTTTCACTTTATTAGAATTCTTTAGGATATAAATCTCCTCTATGTTCTTAAATTCATTTAGGGCTCCTTTTTATCTTCGAACTCCAAAAGGTTTGTTCATGTTCTTTGATAAAGCGATAACAAGCCAGGGGATACAAGCATTATTTGTCTACCCAAAGTCAACTTCATTGTTCTAATAGTTGGGCTAGTTTGGATGGTGGTAGGTAAGTGGAACCTGACCTCAGATCTTGGACTACCCATAATGGATGCGACACTTTTGAACTAACTATTTGCTTAAAGTTTGCAAACTCAATATAAAGAAAAAAATTTATTGCCAATCCTCTTGCTTTCCCTACCAAATTTTTGGACTGCAATATTGTCAAAGGTAACTTCAATTTAATTTTCTTAATAAATTTAACTCCATTCCTTCTTATAATTGTCCAATTGATTGAATTAATTGTATGGTTCATTTATTGATGGGATTATTAAATCTAAACACACACACTAATCTCCCAACTAGCCTTTGGTTGAGTCAGTACCATACAATTAAATCATAATCATAGGATAATCTTAAGCATTGTTAAAAGTTTGTCATTGGAAATATTTTGAGTCCCTTTCCTTTGTTTACTAATGATTACATTTTATGTGCAAAAACATTGGTCTCAAAATTGGATTATGCATCTAATAATGGCATCACTTCTATACAACTTTTGACACTTATCATAGAGATCCTTTTTTATGCATTTACTATTAGTGGGGAGTAAGTTCCACATGGTGGGCTTACTTCCCACCATGTGGTCTTACCTATGGGTTAGGAGTGGGACACACACATACACACACACACACATTAAATTTTGCTTAATAATTTATCACACTTTCACACACACACACACACACACACACACACACACACACACACACACACACACACTTCCCATGTTTCATACATTCATGCACTCTTAATGTCTGCATAAATTTCCCTAGTATTCCCCCCCGATCATTTAGATTAATTTTAATGATCTTTCTAATGATAATGTTCAATTTTTTAAGAATCACATTTTTTCTTTCTACCCCCTTACTTTTGTAACCTCCCTCGCGGTTGGTTGAGATTTTTTATATTCAATTATTCTTTTAATTGCTTGTCTTTTTTACAAGGTTCACACACACACACACACACACACTTTCATTGTCCCATTTACTTGTTTCCCCTCCTTTACTTTTCTCATTTTGTTTGCATGTCAGTTTCTCTGTATATATATATATAGTAAAAACCCCCCTACCCCCCACTTTGATTTCAATCCTTCCTCTTGCCCCCTTAACTAATCCGTTGTTCTTATAAACAAGTACCCCTTAACTAATACTTTGTGCATATAAATTGTATTGTCATCTTGAATTTTCAATTTCGTTCCCATCCCTTAGGCATGATTTCACAAATTATTAAATAATTATTGGCATTATAAGGATCATTATCTTTATGTTCTTTTTAAGATCCTTATATATATATATATACATGTATGTATGTATATATATATATATATATAGATAGATACATACATACATGTATATATATATAGATACATACATGTATATATATATATATATATACATATATGTATGTATGTATGTATGTATACATACACACATGTATGTAGTATATATATATATATATATATATATATATACATACATGTATATGTATATACATAAATATAAATATAAATATAAAAAAATATATATATACATGTATATATATAGATATACAGATATATATATATCTCCCCTATTTTTACACACTTAGCATGCAAATCCTTACATATGTCCAAGAAGGTAGATGAGGAGGATACGTCGAACTCCTCAATAGAGGGTCCCACACTAATGAAATAAATTTAAGGAGGATCTAGCTTTGAAAAACTAAGAGAGGATAGTAAGATGGCCTTTTATGGTTTTGAAGAACCCAAAATCAATGGGCTTCAAATTGGTTATAGGCCCTTGAGACATTGCTAGACTGTCAACATTCCTCTCTGTTGAAGTAAAGATGCTCATTGCAACATTACTCCAAGGTAATCCAACTTTGGAGGGACTTCTTAGATTGGATGAATGGACAAATCATGGAACACAAACCTTCAAACCTATAGATGGTTGAATATCCAAATGGCTGTCAAGAGTTTCCCAAGGTACACTCAACAAATTCGACAAATACTTTGAGAGTGATAATATATAAATCTTAGATGGAGGAAGAGGTGATAGCATTACCAAGCACTGTTGGAATAAGTAGGGAAAGATCAAACGTGAAAGCACTTCCTTGATAGTTAAGTTGGTGAATGGAGCAACTGCCCAACCAATTGGAGTGCTGGGAGATATTAAAATCAAACTTTTTGATCCATCTCATTGTGGGTTGTAGTAATAGATTGTGCCAGCAAGCTCAATCTTATGGCATTATATTAGGTTGACCATTCATGCATTTCTCTGAATCGGTTCATGGTTGGCATTCCAACAATATATTTATGAAAAGATGAGCAAGTCATGAGAGTGGACACCATATGTGGAAGGCTCAACCATTGTTTGGAAATTTATTTGTAGTAGAGTTTAATAGTAGACAATGAATGACATCAATAATGTATATTCTAGGCATACAATTCGAGAAAAGAAGGTGAGAATTGGGATGATAATTGGTATGCTCCATTACCCAAACCCAAGTTCTCTAACAACTAGATGCACATGCTGGTTGGAGACTATAGATGTGCTTGAAAAGAGGGGCTCACAAATTGTTACCTTAGATAAAAAACTAAAAGAGATGGTTGTGGCACTAAATATGATCAGCCTGTTGAAGGCCTCCATGGTAAGAAAAGATGAGGTCAAGCTAAAATGCAATTTGCATTGGCTTAGGTATGTAAGAGCCACCATAGCTCATCGCAAGTTCTCATCAAACTAGGCTTCATGGTGGCTAATCTGAGTCACCACATTGGCAGGACTTGTTAATGTGCAAAAGGAATAGCCCCCATGGTCAAAGCTACTAGGGCTAAAAATAAGGGTGCTCCGATTGAGAGTAAACATCCATCTAAGGACTTGTCAAAGGATGATGAGAATGACAAGGAAGATTTATGTTGAATCCCTCCCCAATATAAAGCATATATGGTCCTCACAAAACATAATTTGAGAAAGCTAAAAGAATGGCTGAGCAAGGTAATCATCAAGGCTTTAATAGTCTTACTAAGGTCAAAGAAGTAAATCTAGCAAAAGAAGGTGAAGGTTTACATTGTTGATGACCTCATGAAGGAGCAAGATAAGACTTTGATTTCAATTCTCTTGGAGTTTAAGGACTTCTTTGCATGGAAGTGTTACCGGTCTAGTCAACCCAACTTTGGTAGGAGGTCTACCTCTAGTAACACTACGGTCTCTAATCCTTTACCTTGAGTCACCTAACTCTTGGTCAAAATCATATCTGTGAAGCCTTTATGGCTAGATGGCATCTATCAGGGCCTTTATGGACATACATGTAATCAAGTTAGTACCATTGCCATATGCATTTTAGCAATTGGTAGCTTAAATATTTTAATTTAAACTCTCGGTGGCATCAAAAGTCATGGATGACCATTGGAAGGAACTTAGGACTCATAGGGCATGTTGCCTCTTTGTAAAGAATTTGTTGAGCTCTAGTTGTTCCTATAATTCAAAGTATTCTTAGCTTTGTCATCGCTAGTGTTGAGCTTTTGCACTCTGTTGGTGATACATGTGATGTATTTCTCATACAAGGCTTCTAGCTTTCATTTTGGATCCATATTTTTATTTCTATTCTTTTGTTCTACATACAAGATTTTGTGTTTAAGTTGCACTCCAAAACAATACAGGTGACATATGACCTGGATGCATGAAGTTTTGCTCTAGCTTGTTTGCTTCATTTTGACTCATGGCATTGCATTCTAAAACATGTTGTTTTGGCATGTTGGCTAATGAAGTAAAGTACATAGTCATTAACACATTGGTGACCACAATTGTTCCCTCCATCCTTATGGTACATGTCTATGCGTGAAGCCCGTTACCTTCATTGTTAGGATTACCACTCTGTTGATTGGATGAAGTCTCTTGATTTTGAGGAAGCTAGTAGCAGAATTCTCCCAGAAGACACTCATTTTTAGAATTCACTACTTTCTTTCTCATATTTTGAGATACTTATGGGGGTGCCATCCTAGAGCCACTTTTGTATAGTCACCTACTCCAGTTTCACTCGTGTGTCATTGGTTTTGCACACATTTCCAACCAACCATGATGATAAAGTACCCCAAGGAATGAAATTCGAGTAAATAAGGCCAATATATCAAGCTCACAGACTCCATGGAAAAGGATCTCCTTCACTACTCTGATTCTTTCATCTAGCATTTGATGCTGCATGGATTTGAAGACTAAAATCTCAATCAAATGTAGTGTGCTATCTACTAGACCACTGCACGTTCTAGGAAATCCTACTACTCAAATGCTCATTGACCTTGCTTGTCGGTGATAACCACAATTGAAACCCTTTCCATTGCCATGGTATCGATAGCAGTCTTGCTAATGGGGCTCTTGCAACCATTGATCACTCTTACCCACCTCAACAAATAAGTTCCAATAGTGCCGCCCCCCTAGGCAAGTTATTTGTTATTACTTAAATGTGATCGATCAATGCAAGACCGAGTGTGAATTGTTCAAATGTCATCAAGCTGAGAAGATTAATTTTACTCCCAGACAATTATGATGACTCCTACCACTCCTCATGTAAACATGGTGTATCTTGTGGCTTTGCACAAGTTGGATGGAAGGTCTACCAACGATGCTACCATGGTCAATGTTGTGAAAAGGGTCCCATAGGGCCATGCATTACCAAAATGGCATAGAATGACAAAGGTCCACTCTACTGATAGGACTAAGAAAAAGTTCATGCCACAATATCAGAGTAGGTTAAGGATATGTAGCCTTTGATTGGCATGGCTTTTGACTACCAAAATATACATGATATAGATAAATCCCTATCATTGAGATGAAGGTACTCCCCCAAGCTAGGTTGAGAGTGACCAATGATGTAGTAAACCCTAATATAGGGAATGATTTGGTCTTAGATGCTAGTTCAAAATTATGGGAAGCATTCAAGGATGCAAAGATCATCATGTCAATTCAACAACTATCTTGTGCTAACCTTTCGCCACAACACCTATGCAAGTAACTCATGGGTCCAATAGAAATGACTATGCCAACCCCAAAGGAGGTCACTCTAGTGCCTATAGTTCCAATGGTGTGAGATGCATGATCGACTAGGGATAGTCCCTGACTATTTGCATTGCTCAGACAGACCAACTACCAAATGGAATGAAAAGGTTGGTGTACAATAAAAATATAGTAGTAACTATAGCAGCATTGATGGGCCAAGCTATTTTGGGCATGTTGCTCAATGGTGGATGAGGAATGAACATTATGTTGATGATAAGTGTCAATGTACCATGCTGGATCTAAGGGCTAGTGCTTTTCAGTGCCCTCTGCATGTTCCCAATTTGTTGTTTTAGTGGCACAGTTGAGCTTGTCCACAAATTTGGTAGCCTTTTTTATGTTGAGGTAACATGGGAGGCAATTTGCAACTAACTAGAGGCCCATGGCCTGAATCAATGGTGCCACCTCCCTGAGAGGAAGTTGATCAAGCAAGACATGTCAAGTGAGTAGGACCAATCTAAAGAGCAAAGCAGAAATGGTTGGGCTACCAACACATAATCTCATTGTATGTATCTTCTCATCATTAACAAAGATCTATAGTGCTTCTTCAACACTGAACATGATTATAAAATAATATTTCAAGTGTACATTGGTGATAGTGTTCTATATTCTCACAAGATGAACTTGAATAGAAATGGTTTGCTATCTATAGCTCCTATACATTTGAAAGGCATCATTTGATAATTTCATAGCCTCACTATATGTATGTACTCATTGTTAATAAATATTTATAGTAAACCACAATTTTGAAGATGATTATAACATAATCTTGCAAGTCTACATTAGTGATAGTGTTATTTATTCTCGTGAGATGAACTTGCATAGAAATGGTTTGGCTACCAACAACTACTTTATCGTTGAAGTGCACTATTCAATAAAATATTCAAATTGAACATGATCATAACATAATATTAAAAGTCTACCGTGATAAAAGTGTTCGACATATTTTAGTTAGATGAGCTTGCATAGAAAAGATAGTTGTCATTAGGAAGAAAGGGAAATCATTTTGGGGCTCTAAGAAATTTGCCAGTTTCTTATTTTTCTTTGCTCCAAAATCTACAAAAATGAACTGGCATTAAATGCTCCTATCATATTCTCTCTTTAGAGAGGGTTTCGTGTCGTCCCAACTCATGCCAGCAATAGATTTTTATGTTAGAATCTTATAATTAATGATTGAGAATCTTTGTTTAAAAAAAAAATAAAGATTCACATGATAGATAAACATGGACTTATCGCGGTAAATATGGACTTATCATTGTTGACTTATGTAGGCCGCAAGATTCCGTGGTCAGAAACTCATAACTAACCTTTAAGAATCTTTGTTTTTAAAAATTTTAAACATCCCCACGAAAGATTAACATGGATTTGTCACTGTAATTACATTTCTAACACTTTGTTTTATAAAAGTTGACAAGGGTTGAGGATTAAGGACACATAATATTAAAAAGCACACATTTAATGATGAGCATACTAGGTCTAGGATGATTCTTCACCACAACCCCAACAATCAACTCCATTGACTTTTATTTTTGCCCTTTACCCTTATCTTTACCCTTATCCCGAGGGGGTCACTCATAAACATGTAACATAGCACGTTAGTGCACTGAGGGGTATTTTTTTGACAAGGGTACTTACATGACCTTTACATGTAGGAGGAGATTTATAAAATAGCAACTTAATGTAATTTATAGGTGTAGATTTATGGAGGGGTGTCTAAACTTCAAGATTGAAAAATGTATACATGCAAGAGGGGGTTAATCAATTTCATGAAAAAATATAAAAATCAAAGAATAGGGGTACTTTTAATACATGCTTGCTCACACATGCTATATGGGGTTTATAAAGAGTGACCCCCTTGGGACCCTTATCTTGTTGCCCTTTACCCTCATCTTTTTGGTCTGGAAATAAAACATATTTCAAAAGCATAAACAACCAAATGGAGGGCAGAACCACAACATAAATTGTGTTTAGAGGAGCAACTTAACACACGTCAGTAATTGAGCTCAAGAAAGCGATTTAGCTTATTGGACAAAGACCCAACAGGAAAAATCACTTTCTTAAGAAAACTTTTACTTTATATAGTATCTACATTGCTTTACATACATAGTATCTACATTCAGCAAAAATAAAACTAGCAAAGCAATATGACTTTTGACAGAAAAGAGTGATGATTCTACCTGGTATAGGATTTTGGCTGGACATAATCTGGGAGGTGAAATCCAGACTCCTTTTTGGGGATACTCTTCCTAGATCCCTTTGATATTAAAGTAAATATAAAAGTTGACTGCTTCCGAATTGTGCTTCAAAAAGAGATTTCAAGAAGTGGAGGCCCGGCCCGGCCAACAGGCCAAATCACTTTCTTAATCACAATTTCAAGTTTGTGCTTACGAAAGCAATTTGGCCTGTTGGCCAGGCCTCTACTCCCTCAAATCGCTTTCTTAAGCACAATCTCTTTCTTACTCGATTTGAGTAAAACAAACTACCCTTGGAACAAACTTCATACATGTGCCTAAGAAAGCAATTTTGAGTGTTGAGGGGATGCCCAAGATCCCAAATAGTTTTGTTGATCATAGTAGAGCTATGCCTCTAGATATTCACAAAATGTTGTAGTTTCCAAATACATTCAGAAGACTGCAGAGAATATCACCAGCAATAATTAAAAAAAAAAAACCTTTTTTAGAAGTGTGCCTAAGAAAGTGATTTGCAAAGTTGGTAACAGGACCAATAGACCAAATCTCATTCTTGAGCACATTTCCAATATAATCTACCAGATTCCAAACACACGTGCATTTTGTGCCCTGACTAAAGAAAATTTTGATTTGCGCTTAAGAAAGCGATTTGGAGTGTTGGAGCCTGGCCCAATAGCTCAAATCACTTTCTTCAGCACACTTTACTTATAGCACATTTCCAATATAATCTACTAGATTCCAAACACATGTGCATTTTATGCTTTGTCCAATGAAATTTTTTATCTGTGCTTAAGAAAGCAATTTAGAGTGTTGAAGCTTGGCCCAACAACTCAAATCGCTTTCTTGAGTACACTTTATTAGCACATTTGCAATATAATTTACTAGATTCCATACACATGTGCACTTTGTGCTCTATCCAAAGAAATTTTTGATTTGTGCTTAAGAAAGTGATTTGGAGTGTTGGACAGCTCAAATCGCTTTCTTGAGCACACTTTACTATCTAAGGGATGCAAAAGAAAAGTAAATTCGGAATAGGGGGGGACTCCATCGTACCAAGCTCATATGTTTCTATAGCATGGAGAGAGTGCAATTGATGGATGTGGAGTGCACGCGATGGAATGAGATAAGAGAGAGTGGATTGGAGTGGGAGCGATGGTATGAGATAATAGAGATCTCAAAAAAGCAAACGACTGAGGTACCTAGAGAGGTATATGCACCCACCTCCAAAAACACTCAGGCCACCTTGGAATGCGTGTATACATGTGTGCCATAAATAGAAGGACTCCCCATTTCGCCCCCAGATATGACCAACATCCATGCCATAAATAGAAGCATGCCATAATAAAGGCATCATCACCAAGAATCATGCCCACCAACGGCTATAGTACTGACATTAGGAGTCATGCCCATAGGTATACAAGGCTAGAAAGGCTTATTGAATGGCTCCCACTCTGCGATTCTCATTCTCCCTTTAGACCTCCTATAGCACATTCATACTTTCCTCTTCTCCATGACGTACTCTGCTCTTTCGATCGCCTATAGCACCACCATACTCTGCTCGTCTTCCATCTTGATTCTTAGATTGCAGCAGCAAACATCTTTGGCCGTGTTGGAAATGGAGTAGCACCCAGGAGGTATGCACTAGCCTAATGTTTGCAAGAGTGCAAATTTATTTTTTAAATGCTAGGCAATAGGCCAAATCCCTTTTTTGCTAGTATAGTGCACCCAAGAAAGTAATTTGAGCTATTGGCTAGGCTTCAACACTCTAAATCGCTTTCTTAAGCACAAATAAAAAATTTCTTTGGATAGAGCACAAAATGCACATATGTTTGGAATTTGGTAGATTATATTGGAAATTTTCTAGTAAAGTGTGCTCAAGAAAGCGATTTGAGATCTTGGGCTAGGCTCCAACACTCCAAATCGCTTTCTTAAGCGCAAATCAAAAATTTCTTTGGATAGGGCACATAATGCACGTGTTTGGAATCTAGTAGATTAGAAATGTGCTCAAGAAAGAGATTTGGTTTGTTGGTCCTATTACCAACTTTGCAAATCACTTTCTTAGGCACACTTCTACAAAAGGTTTTTTTTTTGGGATTATTGCTGGTGATATTATCTGCAGTCTTCTGAATGTATTTGGAAATTGCAACATTTTGTGATTGCAGATCCGGAACTAGACAGGGTAAGTATATAAATCTATATATTCATAATGACTCTTGTACAAATGTCATTGTGAAACAAAATATAATCTAATCTTTGTTATTATTGTTCTTGATTGTAGGTTTAAGAGGATAGCTTTACATCATTGTATGTGGATGAATATAGATCCATGACAGTCATAGAAAAACTATTAAGTTATTCTCATAAATTATCCCGAGGGATTTGCAGAGTGAGATCTAGAGCTAGTGCTTCCGGAAGTAAGGAACCTGCTATTACTGAAGGGAAGGAGCCTACCACCACAAGTGGTATGGAGGAGCAGGGGGGTGAGGAAACCATCATAGTTGAGGACAGGCCCAAAGTGGAAGAGAAGCTTTATAGTGAGGCCCATCATCGACATATGGAGGATCCACAGCAGCATGATGAGCAGCCTCAACCTTCACAGCAGCATGATGAGTAGCCTCAACCTTCATAGCAGCATGATGAGCAGCCTCAACCTTCACAGTAGCTTAATGAGCAACCTTCATAGTAGCCTCTGACTTCATCTGCTTAGGAGTAGCTACATATTGTTATCATAGTTGGACTTTAGAGTATGATTATGACTCACTCATTGTATTGATACAATACCTGTAATATGAATTTTTATTTATCTCAACAATCCCATTTAGGATGTCTTTGCTTATGTATCACTGGCTTTTGTATTGATACAATTGACATGTAATATGAGTTTTGATTTATCTTAGAGATTTCTTTACATAGAATTATTATTTTTCTTATTTGCAGTGTGTATAACATGTAGTATTAATTTATATATGGTAGAAATATTGAATTCAAATCACAAATCAAGGATACCTTCTTACAAGGCTTTAGAGATAGCATATGGAAAATTAGTAAAATTAACAAAGATCGAGACCTTATCACTTGTAAAAACCATAGGCTTTCCGTTATGAATAATTCATGTACAAAAGTTTCATATAGGATAAAAAAATTCAGTTTGCATTACTGTTTTTTACAATTGAAGGAGTAATGTTACAACTCAAAGTATGTATACATCTTTACAGGTAGACTAGTAGCAAAGCTTCTCTAGTATGTTTCCCCAATCATTGAGACTACAGAGCTAGACTAGTAGCAGAGGTTCTCTAGCTGCTTCTCAAATAGCTCAGGAAGAGATGAAAATGAGATGTTGGAGTAGACGTTGGAGGAGCAAATGGTATAAGAGGAGCTGGTGCATGAGGAGAAGATAGAGGATTATGTAGGTGCATCACGTGCTCCAGTTGGATCAGAGTCCTCCTGAGGAGCGTCCAGGTATAGCAGAAGCTAAAAGTCTCCACAGTCACCAACAATAGAAATTGCATTTAGAACAAGATCCAAAAAAGCAGTAGCCTACGAATGAGGATTAGCCTTGTCTATGAGTTGGACCATGGTAGATATCTACATATGTACACAATCACTAAGATGAGTGTGGTGATTGGTCACTAAATCATTGACAAGTACTATACATGTACAAAAATCATGCAAAATCCTATACATTATTGTTATTGAGGAGTAATATAAACAGTCTCTCCACTGATGCCAATTTTGCATTGAATTGTGCTCTCCCTCCTATGCAATAGCTGTTGTATGAACTACTATCCTCTGTCCACATGAATGTCATGATGCAATTGGGCTAACATACAACACTGTCCTATTGAGATTACACTTACCAATATTCCATCTTCATAGACCTTGATCTCCAATACTTTGTTTTCAGGGCCAAATAAGTTAAGGTCTTCGCCCATTAAAACTAATTTATCCGCAATGAACCTACTACGTTTGTAGTAAAAAGAAAATATAAAATTATGGCTTGCAATCATCGTAAATGTTTTTATCGAAGCTATGCTTATATATTAATATAAAATCTTGGTGAAAGTTTTCAAGATCATTTTTTTAGTTTCATAATATTAGTAGAATGTAGTACTTCTTTATATATTTTCTTTTGAATTTTGAATGAAAAAATGTAAATCCTCGTGAAACTTTAAATTTTTTTGCGTAAAAGTTTCAAATCCTAGCGAATGTTTCAAACATATAATTTTATTAGGGATACAAACTTTCGATGCCAATATAAAAGTTTAGCTTCTTAATGAAACTAACTTGAAAAAATCATCCATCACAATCATATACTTAATGGTAACCGTACTTGGCACCACCTCATAGTATACGTTGTTTGATATTGATTTATCCCAACCATCATTCACGAAGTCAAGGTTCTCTTCATTTTCAGTTGCTTTGTAGGTGAGCATTGTTTTGCACACCTTGACTAGATGCTTGTTAAACAGGTCAACAAAAATAGTGATTGGCATGCATACATTGATTTTACAATTCTTATGGCAATGCCTGGATGTAAAGATCATTAAACTTGTGCAAATAGCTTAGCCTTATATGTCTTTATCACACTACTAGGGGGCACTGTCCAGTCTATCATATTTCATGGAAAAAGGTAATGTTTCCTCAACACACCATGAGCTTTTCCTTTGTTCAAGAATTCATAAAAATGGTGTAAAGTGCCTTCTTTAACTTGCATACTAAGCACTCAAATCCACTTTCCCCAAATCCTTTTGGCTTTCTCATATAAACCTCTTCTTGTAGTTTTCCATTAAGGGACACATAATTGACACCCATGCAAATGTCTCCTCATATTGAGCATATCCTATCCTTTTGGCACTAATCATGCCTTAGACTTGTCTATACTTCCATTAGCTTTTTTATTAATATTGCTCATAGTCTAAGTAGCATCACCTATGGCTTCTTGGTTAGCATGACTATGAGATGCATTATCCACGTGAGAATTTGTAAAATGTCTAGGAGATGCCCCCCCATTCCATTGACTACTCTTACTCCTACTAGGTAGCATATCATCAAATATTTCCATGAATGTCTACAAATCTACATTTCTAGCATTTTCAACCATTTGTTTCTTTGTTCTTCCATCGGATTTTGCATAACGATGATGGCAAGTAGCTTGCTTTACCTTCTTATCAGACACCAATTCATGGAAATAAAAAATTTTATGAGCTATAGGTTTGTACAGCTTATAAGCTTTGTGTTCATATGCATATCTAATCAAAATTCATTTCTCACTCTTAGAATCAAACTTACCCCTCTTGTCCTTTGACACATGAGCATAGGCAATTGATCCAAACACTCTCAGATGTTGGAAATTTCTCTGATGTCCATTCCATGCTTCCTTTGGTGTTACATTACATAAAGCATCAGTAGGACATTGGTTCAACAATAAACCATTGTGTAAACCACTTCTGTCCAAACTTGTCAGGCATGTCCTTTTTTTCATCCTCCTCCTTGCACACTCAAAAATGGTTTGGTTCTTCCTTTTCACTACTCCGTTTTATTGTTTTGCCATAGGGAAGTAAAATTCTCTACATATTTTCCATTACAATACTTAGTAAAGTCTTGAGAGACATATTCTTCCCCATTTTTTGGATCTAAGGCATTTGATTCGACAACCAATATCAATTTCCACCATAGTCTTGAACTCTTTAAACTTTGCAAGTATTTTAGAATTTTTCTTCATCATGTAGACAAATATCTTCCTTGTGTAGTCATCAATAAATATAACAAAGAATTTGCCACCATCAATTTCCACCATAGTCTTGAACTCTTTAAACTTTGCAAGTATTTTAGAATTTTTCTTCATCATGTAGACAAATATCTTCCTTGTGTAGTCATCAATAAATATAACAAAGAATTTGCCACCACCAAGTGATGTCATATAGGTCATGTATCTTGAATATTATTATGAATCAACTCTAATGGTCTCTTGGCTCTTGTGGCTTTTTGGGAAAATATTCCTATGTTGTTTTATGATAAAGGCATCCTTGACATAAATATCCTTCTTTAACTAATGGAAGTCCTTTCACCATTTTCTTGCATTCAAGCAACTACATGAATCTAAATTTAAGATGCCCATACCTTTGGACTTGGTTGAATACTCTTAGACCATGGATTGTGATTGCCAATTTATTAGAAATGGCATCTCTCAACCCATCTCCAATAATCTCTTTTTGAGTGATCACGAGCACCTTCTTGTCATCAAAGAGAGTTTGAATCTTCTCATCAGCACTTGATGTATGACTGACATGAGATTCATGGCAAGTCCCAGCACATAAATAACATCACAAATAATTTTACCTTTCCATTTGTAGTGGAATTGGTATGTCACCAATACCTTTGGCTAGAAGTCGATGATTGTCTCCTAGATGAACATTGGGGATCCCTTGGCTGGATAAAGTGTCTTGAACCAATGTTTGCAACACATGTGCTATGATGCACCAAAATCCACTATCCACACATCTTGATTAGTTTTCTCAAGGCTATGCACATAATTTAATGTCCTTGATGAATGCGTTATTGCATGACATGCTAGAGGTGACTGGAAGCCTTTTTTATGAGATGTGGTTCAAACGCCCAGGAACTTTTTGACATCGGATTACCTAACATCTCATTAATAGATTTGTTAATAGTTTCAATTTATTTGGGGAAACAATGTCTTAGTGCCATCCTAAAGGGATGCAAATTTCTTATCTAAATGGAGTGAACGATTGGGGTAGTCATTCAAGACATTGTTTTGGGGCTCCAATGACATTTGGGAATTCTTCCAAGAGTGCTTTGATTTTTTTGGCTCATGTGTATGCTAGATGATAGTGGCACGGACACTAATGGGGATTGTTGGATGTGTATTAGAAACTTGGACCATAACATGGCTGGATGATCTTTAAGTGGATTCCCCTTATCTCAAAATCCATTTGTTCCTTTTGAACGTCAACCCAACCACATCCTATTTTGAGCGAAAACAATTGCCTAGGTAAAACATAAAAGTCATGTGTATCAATGTGGTGTCATTGAGCATGAAGGGTTCAACTATGATTGTATGGGTTTTGCAAGCTTGTAAACAATCTCCAAAGAAGACTTCTATTTGATGGGCTGATTGTGTTTTGAAATTGTTAGCATCTACTAATTTTGAGTTCACTCACAAGAATGAACTGCATAAATCAACGAGTGCTAGGGTCAAATTACATGAATCTGTGAGTGCTAGGGTCAAATTAAAAAGTGGTGACAAATTTTTTGTCAAATGTAACAAAGGCTTGGAGACTTGGACATAAGCTTTTGGCATGTCCAGGCTTCCTATAATATTTTGTGACATGGCCATTCACCCAGCCTTTACTTCCTTGCAAACCTTCGCAATACTTGTCAAACTGTTGTGAATTGTGATGATTGCAAGTAATGAACCCAATCATGCTATGTAAGAATGAGATTTGGGCCACTTTGACTTCCCTTTAAAATGATCAATATGGATTAAATCAAACTTTCTGTCACAATGTGATTTCTTGGTTAACTACTCTCTTTACTCTTAGAAACCGAAAACTTCTTGGAATAGATGATTATGAGAAATATGGTTCTACACACACACACACACACACACACACACACCCCTTGAATTCATATTCTAGTGCACTAAAACATAGACCCATTATGAATACATGAAACTCATAAAATTGGCAATTCCTTATGAAACCCTTACAAGAACGATTTCCCAAAACTCGCAAAATGAAAATATGAGATAAAACATAAGATTTTATAATGTCAAATTGTAAGGCTTTGCAGGTTTTATGTGAACATTGAGTTGCAGAACTTAGAACCAAGGGAGCTCCTCTATTAAGATTTTTGAGCGAGAAAATGAGTGGAGTGACTCCTTTGCAGTTATTAAATACATAGACTTTAATATGTTACAGCCATGATAATGAATTAATACAAATAATATATCAAAAAAATGGGTGAGGTGATTCCTTTGCTGTTATTAAATATAGAGACTGAGACATGTCAATGAATCAATACAAAGAATGTAGTAGCCTTATGATCGGCCTTATAATCGACCTGCAGGGCCCTCGGCCCTCGAAATTGGCAAGCGAATAACGCTCTATGAATAATACTCTCTATGAAACATGAGTATCTTCCAATTTTTGGAAAATTTCCTATAACATCCCATTCACAAATAACTCTCACTCCATACCAAGGCATTTATAAGTCATACTAATGGCATTTAGAGTGAGATCATCGTCTAAATCCCTTAGAGCGATCATCTTCTAAGTCTCTTACAAAGTCTTAAGAGTTGAACTGAAAGGAGTGATAGCCAGCACACTAAGGCTTGATAATTTCTATATGGGAATTTTATGTGACAAAGATGTCATTAAGAAATAAAAGATATGAAAGGTTTATGTGAGAGAAGAAGCCATTGGGGTGGTGAGAGTGCCATGAAATAAGCCATGAAATGAAAGCATCAAGATGCTGAAATATTTATGGCATCTTGAAAATAAACTTAACCAAAGGCCAAATAAGAATCCGCACTGCCAGAGCAACCACTGTACTGATGCCCCCTACTTGTGCAATCGCTTGTATCCCCCGAGACCATATCGATACACGCTCGACTATATCGCAAAACAACGGCTCGCACAACCTCTCATACCTTCCCCACTCGACTTTCATTCCAAATGCAATCGTTAGATTATACGCTTCTCGTGTCCTCCCAGTTGCATTCCAGAACTCTTCTAGAGAGCTGTTCTGGTTTGCCTGGAATTGATTTGCCATGCTCCTTATCAGGTAGATCAAGCCGTCCGAATAGTTGCTGAGGCCGCGTTGGTCTAGATCGCCAAATTCAAGGAAGGCGTGGCTCTCCGACTCCGCATAGGCATTTGCTGGCCGTGCAACAAAAAAGGATTAGTGCTTAAAAACGAGCTAGCTGGATAGACACAAAAATCAGTTTTGTTGTATTTCGACTGCTTTGTTACTGATTCCTGCCGTTGTTCGAATGCACAAATTAGCGGATGCGCGGCAACTTACTGTCTATATGGAGCCCTACATCGTTGTACAATAAGGAGGGACTGAGGAGGTTTGCTGTCGTCAGAACTGTCCGCGTGTCGTCGAAGTTCAAAACTGGGCTCAGCACAGCGTTGCAAACCCAGCTAGCCTCCGGTTCGCCCGGATTACCGCAGACGGCCTGTATCTGTGAGGCTGTGACGTCGAGAGACATTTGATCGACACGATCAGGATTGTGGCTGTCCTGCAAAATCAATAAGGCTGTGGTTAAGTAAATAGCCCAGAGCGGCAGGGACCGCGCGCACAATCCAATTCCAGTTTCTCACCTGGTAGTACAGATAAAACGTCGTATAATTGCACCAACTTATGTCCTGCTTCTGGCAAGGACACGTTAACGATAAGTTGCTGGTGGGATCCCGCTCTGTCTTATCAAACAATGAGGTTACATTTGCTGAAGAGGCAGTTCTCCTGTGTATCCGAATCGATGGCTCCCGCATGGCCACCACGACAATGGCAGCTGTTAGCAAGGCTGCCACTACAGTCAGCAGTACAAACCGAACCACACGTCGATATTTAGGATCGGAAATGTCGGGTGACCTGAAAAATCATGAATCCAACGAATTAGCATCAGTATTAACGATTCGCCACTTCTGACGTGGATCAAAATCTGCGCAGTTACGGTTATGTTTGGATTGATCTACAAGATGCAGGAGGATCTTACTGTTGATAGTCCTGGCAAACTGTGGCTGTGGCCTTGTGTATACGAGAGAGAACACATTTTCTAATGCGTTCGATCGGCGTCATGCTTGTTGGCGATCGGTTCAAAGGCAATCTGAGAAATAAAGAGCAATTGCATATATTGACAAAGCCTCTCTAAACAAGACTGAAGAGCTGACCAATTCCAACTGTTTTCTAGTCTCAAGTTCTTCTTCTCCTGTTTGTTTCAAGCAATTTTATGCCAAACAGACCTGACGTAATCTTTAGCCTACTCAACTTCCACCTCCCTACTTCAATTCAAGGATCTTTTAGCCTACTCAACTAAAATTCTTTCCACCTCCCTACTTCAATTCAAGAATCTTTTCCCTTTACGCTAGCATAAAATCCAGTCCTGTAGCTCTAAGACTTCATCTATCTAATACCTTATCTATTATACATGTAAAGGACGCATTTTGAATGGATCAGGCCTACATTTTTATCTTACGGGATAGACAATTGGGAGAGGGAGAATTCACATGCATGAGGTTCCATGTAAGTTTCTTCTCAAAACAATTCCAAAACTCAAGAATTGCTCCCTACTATTTTCTTTTGTGGTGAATCATGATCACGCCGTTTCACAAACTTCCAACCAAACAATATCATCACTAACACTACTTGCCATAATAAGAACACCACTAATGTAGTAGTTCACATAAGTACTAGCGGGTCTTTTATAATTATCACCAAACTAAAACTACTTAGTACAATTGTCGCCAATAGTACTAAGGCTACTTCCAAAATATTTATCCCTAGTAAACTATAGAGGTAGTGTTTTCTTTTGTAATGAATCATGATCACCCCTTTTCACATCAAAACATGTGTTTGCACCTGATGGCACTAACTTCGACCAATAAAAAAATATCATTGTTAATATTACCTACCATAATAAGAGCACCACTAATGGTGATAACATGTATACTACAACTCATTAGTTCACATATGTACTAGCAGCTCTTTTACAATTATCACCAAACTAAAAGTACTTAGTGTGATTTTCATTGACAACACTACAACTACTTAACTATACTATAAAACGTTATTATTCCTAGTAAACTAGTAGGGGTACTCTTATTTTACAAGTAGAAGCATCAACACTATTATTGATATCATTGGTCGATCATTAGTAGTAGCCAAACTATTGCTAATAATATTCCTACAACCGATTGTAAAAGGTTTGCACAAGAGTTAAGGCTTTACTAGGCCGATTTTCACCCCATATTGGATTCAAAAGAGCTAAATTCCCCTTCTCTTGAAGCCCTAGGAAGTGGTCCTTAGTTCTGCTTGCCCTGTATAAAATAGGGGACTAGTACAATCAACAATCTAGATTTAAGTCCCTTGATCTCACACTTTAACGGGGAGATTGTTTTACCATTTTTTATTACATCTATTTGTTGTAAATACATCCATGTGTTTCCAAGGGGAGATTATAGTGTCATTTTTAATTCTTTTACCTATTGCATCCATTGTTCTATTGTGAGTGTTAATTTGAACCCTGTATTGTATGCTTGAGAAAATACTTATGAGCATTTCCATGTTTGCATAAATATGTCATTCATAAACACCATATTTGGTCACATGTAGCATGAGGATAACATCATCATGTTGGTAGCTACAAAAAAATAATCAGTTAATCAAATAATAATACTATTGGTAGTGGATCTACGCCGATAGTAGTAAACCTACTACCAATGGTAAAAGGCCTTTTCCCGATGATAATAAGCCTACTACCACTGGTAATATGGCCACTGTCAGTGATAATATAAATTATGTTTCTCGCCTTTTGTTACATATAAAATGCTTGCGATAACCACAAGCATTTTTCATTCAACAAGATTCTAGTCCATAGCTCCTGCATCTAGTGTAATGAGGTAACTTTAAGGTGGACGACAATTGACTTAGAAGTATCTAAGAGAGGGAGAGAGTGGGTATTCATTGTTGGCCCTATAAGGGTCCCAAGAGATGTGGGTGGTTAGTGATTTTTAATTAGGTCCATTTTTTAGTTCTTAGTCTATTTGGCCAAGTTAGCCATGCTAATTGGTGGTTAGTGTGAGGGTTGGTTTTAGCTTAGGGCTTCATATTGTGTGTTAGGGTTTTAAGGGTTTGGTCATGTTCTAGAGGTCCTAAAGTATTTTGTCCTCTTGTTCCTCTTTTGCTGGTGGACAATTTCTCTTCTTCTCCTAGTGACTTCTCTCCCAGTTTTCTTGCTTCTTTATCTGCTGCTGGTTGCTCATCTAATCGCTAGCTGCTGCAGGAGAAGAATCATTGCAATATCTAATGTATCTAAAAACATGCAATTTTTTGCTTGCCTTTCTGTCTCCTCTTCTCTTGGCCATTTGATCGCTGGCTTGCATGTCTAATTTGTTGAGATTGAGAGTCCTCTCAAGGGAAGTAAGAATGGAAGAGGGAGAGAGAGAAACAGAGAGCCACATAAGTTTTGGTGGGTGCAGAACACCCTAATCTTCTTTTTCATTCATTTATATATGTGTTTGAGTATTGTACATAACTGGGGTACGTAAAGGCATAGTGACCTTTAAACCCCACAACCTCCCACTTAAAGAACAATGTGCCTTTAAGGGAGAACAACCAGGGAGCATACTATCCAATGCCCATCAATACATGACAATACTTAAACCACTGACTAGGTAGACTCTTCATCAGCATATCTGTAGGGTTATTATCTGTATGAACCTTGGCAAGCTCTATGCGCTTGTCCTCAAGTACCTCCCTGATGAAATGGTACCTGACCTCAATGTGTTTGGTCTTTGCATGAAAGACCGGATTCCGTGCTAGCTGAATAGCACTCATAGAATCACTATGCAATATCGGTACACCTGTATCAATCCCCAAATATCCCACTAGCCGATCAAGCCATATAGCCTCCTTACAACTCTCTGTGGCTGTAACATACTTAGCCTCTGTGGTAGACAAAGCAGCGCACTTCTGTGTGCAAGACATCCACGACATTGCACCACCTGCAAAGGTGAACACATAACCAGAAGTGGATCTCCTACTATCCACATGCCCTGCATAGTCTGAATCTATGTACCCAAGTACACGCATGTCTCCTCTACCAAAGTAGATGCACATCTCCTTGGTACCCTTCATGTACCTCATGATGCACTTAACTGCCTCCCAATGCCTCTTTCCTGGATTAGCCATATATTGGCTAACAACTCCCACTGCAAATGCAATGTTTGGTCTAGTAGCTATCATAGCATACATAAGACTCCCAACCGCTAATGCATAAGGAACCTTGGCCATCATGGCCCTCTCCTCATCTGATTTGGGACTAGCTGTATGACTCAGTTTCACATATGGAGGCAATGGAGTGCTCACTGCCTTCCCCCCCTCCATATTGAAACACTGCAATACTTTTGTAACATACTCCTTCTGTGAAAGCCAAAGGAGTTTCCTACTCCGATCACATGTGATGCGCATACCAAGAATATGACCTGCAAGTCCCAAATCCTTCATATCAAAGGCCTCATGCAACTTGGCCTTTAATGCATCTAGCTCACAAGTATTCTTACTAGCCAATAGCATATCATCCACATATAGTGCCCACTGGATTATTAGGCCATTATCCTTAGCCCTTTTAGTGTAGAGGCAGTGATCAATTTCACTCCTTCTAAAACCGTGGGACCAAATGAAAGCATCAAATTTCTGATACCATTCTCTAGGCGCTTGCTTAAGACCATAGAGACTCTTCTTTAGCTTGCAAACTAAATGCTCTTTACCCTTTTCTTCAAAGCCTTCCGGCTGCACCATGTAAATGAATTTCCTCATGCAGATCCCCATGCAAGAAAGCTATCTTGACATCCATCTGCATAAGCTCCATATCTTCTGCTGCCACTAGTCTAAGCATGCATTTAAGTGTGGTCATGTTCACAACCGGAGAGAATATGTCATCAAAATCCATACCCTTTTCTTTCTTGAACCCTTTAGCGACCAAACGGGCCTTGTACCTAGGTTCATCATCACCTGTGACCTTCATCTTATAGACCCATTTCCATGGCAATGCTTTCTTTCCATGTGGCAAAGAAACCAAGTCCCAAGTCGTATTCTTCATAAGTAAACTCATATCTGATCACATAGAATACTCCCACTTGCATTGATCCTTGTGCATCATAGCCTCTCTGTAGCAAGAAGGCTCCCCGTAATCAGTAAGCATCACATAGTCTACCTCTGGAACAAACCTATCAGGCAGTCTAGACACTCTAGATGATCTTCTCAAGGGCATTTTAGCTTGCTGTCCCACCTTCATATCAGCCACATTTGGCTAATCATTTCCACCAATAGATGATCCATCATCTACCCTTGATTGTATACCTGTGGGAGTACTTGGTGGTACCATTTCTTGCACATTTGGTGCATGGACAGCTTGCTATCTATCAACATATGCAGGTGGATTCACATCCTGGAAAGCGATTCTCCTCATTTCCACATCCCTCATGGGTGCCTTATGCATCTTCTTCTCATTGAGAAGACTACATCATGGCTGCATATGATCTTCTTTTCTTCTGGATCCCAGAGACGATAGCCCATCTCTCCACTTTCACCATAACCCAGAAAGATGCATTTCCTAGACTTGGGATCTAGCTTCTTTCGAAGCTCTTTTGGCACATGTGCATATGCCTCACACCCAAATATACACAAATGAGAGTAAGAGGGCTTCTTGCCACTCCATGCCTCTTCAGGAATACCACCATCCAAACTCTTACTAGGTGATCTATTGATCACATGCACTGCAGTCTTCATTGCCTCGGCCCAAAAACCACTAGAAAGACTTGCATTGGAAAGCATGCATTGCAACCTTTCTTGAATGGTACGATTCATCTTTTTTGCAACTAGATTTTGCTCTGGAGTACGAGGGGATGTGAGCTCCCTCTTAATCCCACGTGTATCACACAAATGCTGAAAGTCATGAGAGAGATACTCTCCACCATTGTCAGTTCATAGGCATTTAAGCGTTCTACCTAACTGATTCTCAACCAAGGCTAGCCATTTCTAAAATACCTGGAACACATCACTCTTCCGAGCTATGGCATAAGCCCACACTTTCCTAGTTGCATCATCAATGAATGTCACATAGTATTCAGCCCCACCTAATGACCGTGTAGGCATGGGACCACATGCGTCTGAATGCACCAAATCAAGCTTTTCAAACTCTTTCTTTCCCCTTCTTTTATGGGATGATTTAGTCTGCTTCCCATAGAGACAGTGCTCACAAATTTCAAAATTAGAGAAACTCAAATGCGCAATTATTGCAACAACATGATCAAATACCCCTGATACATGTAAGGGATACAAAGTCCCACATTTGGCACCCCTAGCCAAAAGCATAGAGCCCTTCTGAATTTTCCAACTCTGAAACCCAAAAGTGGTGTGAAAACCAGCATCATCTAGGTGACCCACTGAAATAAGACTCTTGGTCAACTTAGGCACATGTCTCACATGTTTTAAAACAAATGCAGACCCATTTGCAAAAGAAAACTTTATGTCACCTGCTCCCACTATGTCACATGCATAGTCATTTCCAAGATGCACACAACCTGTCTTTCCACTGTCATAAGTGGAGAACCATTCCCTATGGGGAGTAACATGGAATGAAGCACCACAATCCAAAATCCAATCTTGGGAATATGCATCATCTGAAGTGGTAAGCAACTCTACAGATAAACTAGACATGAAGAGAATGTCATTGTCCCTATCATGTGTGACTGCATTGATCTCCTCGATCTTCACTTTTCCTTTGTCCTCCCTTGGACTCTCTTCCTTCTGATTTGCACCCTGATTTGCATACTTTTTGTTATCCTTTTGCTCTCTTTTCAGCTTGTAGCAATCCTTTTTCATATGTCCCTTCTTGCCATAGTGGTAACACTCAATGTTCCGTGCCCTGGATTTGCTACGAGACTTCCCTCTTTCTTGGGACTTCCCCCTGAACTGTGATCTGCCCCTTTGCACATTTAAGGCTGCATCGTGCTTGTTGTCATCCATAGACTTCTGTCTAATCTCCTCGACCAACAAGCTACCCACAACATCATCAAATTTCAGTACTCCACTAGGTGCAGAGTTACTGACAGCTGTATAGAAGGTATCCCATGAGGATGGCAATGAACATAAGAGAAATATTGCCTTAGTCTCCACATCAAAATTCATCTTATGAGCCTGAAGCTGGCTGAAAATAATGTTGAATTCATTCAAGTGATAATCAATGGAGACCCCTTCCTTCATCTACAGCTCAAACAACCTCTTCATGAGGTAAACTTTATTAGAGGTAGTTTCCTTCTCATAAGTGACACACAATTTCTTCCACAAATCTTCCGTAGTCTACTCATTTACTATTGTGAAATAAACTGACTCTGCAAGATGAAGTCTAATAGTAGACTTTGCTAATGCATCCAACTCATTCCAATCATCCTCAAACATATCTGCAGGCTTAGCTTCAATCCCTGCCAAGGGTTTAATCTACTTCTTTTTAATAAGCGCATCCCTTATTTGTTCTTTCCACAAAGAAAAGTTTGTCTCATCAAACTTTTTAATGCTGAAAAACTCCTTTTCAGACATGGAAGAGGATGCCATGATGCAGATGAAGCAAAATCCCAAATGCTAGTACCTGCAAGAGAGAATCACACCAAATACCAGGTGCACCCAAATGTGTATGCCACAATAGAGTGAAATGTCACCAAAACTCAAAGCTCAAAGTATCAAAAGATATAGCTGACTCATGTGCATGTACTATGCATCCATATGAGAAAATCTGGCCCAAAAGAAAATACCATTTGCAATGGCAATCCAAAATGCCAATACGTGCCAAATGGCTCAAGCATAAACACCGTCCATGGGCACATGCATCAATAATATCTCATCCAAGAGAGCATAACACTATCAGTGCATCACCTGCAATGTGTCAAAGCTGTCCCTCAGCATAAAATAGCATCCATAAAAAACAGCATCCTACAAGGCAATCTGGGCCTATCAGCACATCCAATAAGGATCGCAATGCATCCAAATGGCCTATAAATCATCCACTTCAACACAATGCACACCATGAATGAGCGCACATGGCTCAAACTGCAACCAGAGTGATCTGCATAAGGTATGCTCAAGAAATCATGGTCCCACGATAATGACCGCTACTGAAAATAGAACCTGAGATGCCTCAAAACATGGGTGCCATTGCATAATTGGACTCAGCGAGAAAATCTGCAAATATCTCTCTTTTGCTGGAACTCCAAAATCCCAACCGATGAGTGAGAAATGGGATTCAACACTTATCCATTGCCATGTGGCATAAATCTAAGGTTTCAAAACCTTAGAATGAAAAATGCATAATAGAGAGACGAAATCTAATACATAGAGATCTATAACTGTGAAAATACTCCACTGAATCGCGCAAGAACTGAGTCACATTGTGGAGAGCGAAAGTCTCTCACACTCTAGAGCGTTGTGAGCTCATTAAGGAAAAGTGCCTCACAAGGCGCTAAGATTCGGCAATATCAAAGTCCCTCCCAAGAGAGAGTATGGATAAAGGAAGGTACGCCTATGCTTGTAAAGCATGCTACGAGTTTCTATCTTTGAGGATTTCCTATGAAGAAGAGACGGGCGAAGAGCTTTGGCAATTTCTTCTATGTTGCTGCCAATTCCATCTCTCACTTGTACACTCAGGTGCAACATCAGAACATGATCACTTTCCACATCAGGCAGTGATTCGGTTTGGAGAAGCTTTGTGAGTGGATGTAGAGACATCAGCATCAGTTTGGCATCGCCCTGGTCCACAAAAGATATTTTAAACTACTTGAAGAATGAATTGGACGATTTGAACTAGGCCAAAATAATGTTATCTCAGGTACGAAATCCTCCTGTGCTTTCACAGCATCAGTTGGCTCCTCCGAATCCGTTTGGCCGAACGGGATTACCTCTAGATCCGTAGAGGTTTCCACCTACACCTGTACATGGCCAGCAATGATGTTCTCCTCCACAGCCTTGATAGGCAGTGCAATTGGGTGACTCCATCTCTATCAGACTTCAGACTTACACACAACAGCAAGCCGACGGGCTCTCGAATCTCTCAGTGCAAACTCCTTCATGGGCAGAGCTTGGAGCCAGGAAGGTGTTGAAGCAGCCACCACGTCGCTCTCCACTGCATCACCATCGTAGTGCAGAGAAGCTTCAAAGCTTTCATTTCTTTCTTCTCTAAGGTGGTAACCTTAGGACACATGGCAACCGATGGTAAAGACATGTGGCAGATAAGCCCATGATCTTGGGTTAGAGCTATGGTTAGATTAAAGTTTACCATGGTTAATGTTTGAACCTTAGTTGAGTATGTGGTCAAGATTAATCGGGGTGGTTAAGTTAGTGGGGTTAGGTTCAGTTGCTTGGACCATGGTTAAGAATTGGGTTAATTGAGTTCAGTTAGAAGATTGCCACATGGGATAGTGCCACCTAAGCACAATCCCTTTGTAAGCACAGGCCTGTAAGTAGCAGGTGAATCCATATGCCACATCACCAACTACCCCTCTTCTTCCTAAGAACTTTGACAAGCCATAACTTCCAATCTAGGAAGAATTTGCACACGCTCCAAAAAGGAAAAGTGATATTTTCAAGCTCTACGTGCTTGTCAAGTCAGAATCATTGTATGCAATTAGACATTGCCATTGAAGCAAAATGAATCTCATGGTAAGACCTTTGTGACCAATGGAAAAGCGATGCATGAATGCAAAAAGCATGCCAAAAGCACAAGTTTATGAGATGACCATAGCACAAAACATGGCATCCACACATAAGACATTAAGGCACATAGAAGAACAAAGCATCATGCATCAAGCTACATCAAGCAAACAAGGGAACGCCATCGACAACATGTACTATTGAAAAGCAAAAACCTTGCCACCTTTAGCCTGTACTTTGACCACCTTAAGTAGCAATGTATGCCCTAAGGGGAGGCGATGGAATGTAAACTCACATCTAACCACCTTGCAATAGCCAATGGATCATGGCACCAAGGGGAGGTGTTGAGATATGGTGCCATGTGCACATATTAGAGGCTAAGGTATGGTATAGGAATGTATTAAAGTAGCCACCCTAGGATGTGGACTACATGATGTGGAGATGTGGATCAAGGATATCCACAAGGAGAGATGTGGATGTGAGGATATTACAAGTATTGACTATTCAAAAGGCTTTCTATATATAAAAAGCCTATCTTGTATTGTTGAATAGAGATAAACATTTTCTATCTCCCTCTCATGTCTTATGTAGCATGCTTTGAGCCTCCTTAGTTCTTTCGTTGATCTTGTGTGCACTAGGCTTAGTGGCGATCATATATTGGATCTTTTGCATAATTTCTTCTCATGACCAACCTAGTCCATGAAAGGAAAAGGAAGCCTCTCCTTAAGCCACACGAGCAACTTGGAGCTCTTGGATTTCTTATGAGCCAAGAGTGGTAATTCTTCATTAACTTTCTTATTTTGCCTCTCTCTGGCATCTCTTATTTTGTCTTATGATCACTTGCATTCATGAGGTTTTTAGGGAGTTTGTTGGCATCTTACAATCACCTGAGTTGAGGAGGCTTTTTGGCGGTGTAGTTCTCTTCATTGAGCAAGAGAGTTTTGGCTGCACATATGTGGCATTCATGGTGGGTAGGCATTGGATTGTGAATTCGACAGACACATTGTAGATATATGCTTTTTTGAGAATGTTCGTTAGATTTTGATGGCATATGTAGATCGTGTCAAATAACTAGGTTTGGAATTTTGTGGTATTTGGAAGGTGTGTTCTATGCAAACATTTTTTTCGTAGTTATGGTGTTTTCAATGACTTTGCTATTCTTGGTTTTTTTCAAGCAGGTATAAGGTATAAAAGTCTAACATCACTCAATGAGAGGCTGAAAAGGGCATTTGAAAAGGTGGAAGAGTCTCATATCATTCAATGAGAGGTGGAAAAGGGCATTTGAACACTATAGGGTATTGGTCAGTTTTTTACTCTAATACTGTTAGAAATTACACAATTCTTTCTTTTTTAATGGGTGCAAAGTGTCGAAAAATGGTTGGTATATCTGTCTCTAAATGTCTGTCAGTATTATTGTCGGTATATGTTGGGATATCTCAAGGTGTATGCCTCAAGCACACCTTATGTTTCTATGTGTGAGTGCTAGAGGCACAGTTAGGTGCCCACAAGCACAGTTAGGTGGTGGAGAGCCACATAGGATGATTGAGAGAATCTAGGAGCAGATTGAGGAGATGATTGTGGAGCTCTGAGGTCATCAGTGATGTCAGTGAGCTTGTATGAGGTGCCTACTTAAGGACCTCACTCTTCTTCATTCTATAAGCAAGTATTCTGAGTTTGTGTCCACTCTACTCTTTCTTTTTAGTGTTCCAACATGGTATCAGAGCCATTTGATCCCCCTTGAGCCCATTTCTGCCACATCATCATCATCTTCTTCTTCTTCTTCTTCACCATCTCTCCCTCTTCTTCCCAAAATTTGCTTAAGCCTGTTCTCCTCAGGTTCTCAACCATTTCCCACGCCCTTCCTACTGGAGATCCACCTTGAAGGGGCAAACTTCCGGCTGCAAGGAATTGAAGAACCTCCATCTCTGCTGGTCGCCATTACACGGTTTTCATCGATTTCTCTTCCCACGTTTTCTCTGCGCCTGCTCCTTCTTTCTCTAATTCCTTTCAGGGGAAGCTTCTCCATACCTTGGGCTACCTTGTGCTGAAATCTGAGCAGCAATGGCTGCATATTGAAGGAGAAAATAGAGAAAAACCAGTCGACTTTGTAGAAGGAAGAGAAGGCGACCTGACGCGTTTTTGCGCCTCTTCTTCCCAGAGGATCTACTGTGGTATACCAGCTTTCTTTTGCCTTAGAAAGCCCCCTTTCTTTTCCTTTGAAGAGTGAGCTATAAGCCCTCCAAGTTCAGCTCTTTAGTTTTGACAGTTTTGACAAGCTTTTGAAGATGATGCTACATAAAATGCTACTCTAGCATTTCTGGTGTTTTGAAGCTTTCAATAACTTCAGTACAAGTGTGGCTTCAGTTTTGTTTTGAATTACTAGACCTGGTTTTGACTGGAAAGTTATCATTTTAAGCCACCTCTGTGAAGCATGTAAGAAGAAGCATCATTGTTTGAATATTGGTCACTAGTCTTTGCTACATCAAGTGCTCATATTTTGGAAGTCTTTCAGTTATTTTTTGCCTTGTAAGAGAGATAGACACTGCCCAATATCTGGGTTATACCCTCTCATGGCTACCCTATTGAATCTAGAGAAGTTCAATGGAAAGGGCTTCCACACATGGCAGATGAAGGTGAAATTTGCATTGATGAGGGAGAACTTATGGGGACTTGTCAAACCTACTCCTATTGCTACTTCTACGGCCTCCAATGCTGGAGAATCCTCAACTCCAACACGATCGGCAAGGGATCCAGCTAGAGAAGAAAAAGCATACGGTATCATTGCTCTTGCTTCAGGAGATGATTATGTTCACCATATCTCTGACTTGAAGTCTCCTTCAGAAGCTTGGCAGAAGCTTGACTTAATTTTTGGTGTAGAGAAAAAGTTTGTATCAAACCTGAGAATGGCCATCATAACGTTGTTATTGACCTCATTTGAAGCTCTAGAGAGGATTGAAATCTCCTCTCCCCCAAATTCAAGATACTGAGGTCTATGTTGAATCATAACCCTAACATTAAAAGAGCTTCCCAATTCTTCCAATGAAGCCATGTTTGTAGAGTTGAGGTCTTCTATCCCCTTTGACTCTTTGATGGCATTCATTTCGCACTCCTCTGAGCCAGTATCTATTTGCCTTGTGGGAGGGTCCATAATGTCGCCCTTAATGATTGCTCGAATGGTACATGTTATAAATGCATAGAGATGCAAATCCATATATGTTGACAGTGTGGTGTCATTTTGTATCTCAAAAATTTGACCAAGTACCAAAAAGCAATTTAGCCCACCCTCCATCCACAATTATAGATGTGGCTATTCTCTTGATGTGATACCTGACATGTTATATACTCTATTTGTTATGCCAAGTCACATTGCTGCATTACTGTGTCGATAGCACCTACTAACTTTCGAGCTGATCTGCACATCAAAACATATAACAACATTGAATATGTGCATTGCATATCAATCTACATGTCAAGAAGTGACAACAAGTGTAGTCTATACTTACTCTAACACAGTGCCATGGACGGATGTCATTGAGTTGGCAAAGAAGCACTTCTTCGCAAAGATGTCCACGACTACTAGACTCCAATGTGAGCTTCATTATCAATAAAGAATAATTACTGTGTTTGAGACAATTCTAGCAATGCAATAAAAAAAACAAGTAGGGTTTGATGCTTACTTCTCATAATATGCTGTAAAAATAACTCGTGCGTCATTCATAGGAACATGCTTCAACCACTTGCAAACATCCTCTATGGTTTCTTCTTTGTTGCTAAGCACTTCCGAAATACGAGGATCGAGCATATATGAAACGCTTTGTATATTTTGCGGAAAATTTGCTATAACATTACTATATTTAAAAAAAAAGTATTAGCTTCTTGGGTTTAATCAAAATAAGCAAAGTATAAAGCCAAGGAAAAGGCTACATCAAACCTGAGGATGGTTGTAATGACTTTGACATTAACCTCTTTCCTAGGATTCAAGAGGATTGAAATCTCTTCTTCACCAAATTCAAAAAAATGAGGTTGTTGTCGAATTAACAACATAGCGGTGAATGAACTTCCAACCTGCTCCAATAGATTCATATTTTCATGACTCATCTTATTGAGAGAGTAGTCTACATCATATTCTTCTTCACTTGCTATGTCTTCTACATCCTCCTTCTGCTATAAAAATATAAAAAAGTTATGCGATGTACACATCCCAAATAAAGGCTTAAATAAGCAGATAAGGTTTCATACATGCTTTCATTAGAGTGAGTCTCTCCTCCGCTTGGAGCAAAAATTTAAAAAGTAAGGTTTCATACATGCTTTCATTAGAGTGAGTCTCTCCTCCTCTTGGAGGAAAAATTTAAAAAGTTATGAGATTTACACATCCCAAATAAAAATAAAGGTTTAAATAATCATAGAAGTATAAAGATAGCATGCTTTCATTAGACTCAGTCTCTTCTCCTCTTGGAGGAAAATATAAAAAAGTTATGAGATTTACACATCCCAATTAAAGGCTTGAACAAGCATACAAGTATAAAGATAAGGTTTTATACATGCTGCAATGTAGTCATATTTTCAGGTTGTTTCCCAATGGTAGCAATTAGACGCTGAATACTCTCAGCCCAAAATGCTAGCAGATCGGCTTCTGTATATGATTCCATTTTGACTGGTAACTCCAAATCAAAAATCTCTCTAAGAAACAACATGCAGTTGTAGGCAACTCTCCACCCATAGCTATGCCCATCTTTTTGCTCCACTGGCAGATGTCTTTTGAATTCTACTTGGTCTTGTTGCTCCGTGGTTGTTTTGACAGCAGATACTAGCCGATATGCAGCACTGTCCATCATGACATATTAAATATATTAATATGTCATGATCATAACATACAAAATAAGAAAGTATCAAAAATATTAAGAGAATAATTACCTTGGGGAGTTGGCATGATAGCCTTCCATTGAATTCACAAACCACAAACGGTTGAGTTCAAGGTCCCAGATGATCAGACTCCAATGTGAGCTACACGACCAAAATAAAAATGATTATTGTTTTACAAAAACTTGCCAAAGAAATAGTAAAAATAAGGTTAGAGTTGATACTTACGCCTCATGATAAGGCATAAAGATGACTCGCACCCCATCTAAATTCAAAGGGCTTAACCAGGTACAAACATCTTCTATAGTCTTTTGAGGAGAGCTAAGAATAGAAGAAAGGAGAGCATCGAGCATGTAGACACGATGCTGCACTGCACTAGGAAGCTGAGAAATAACTACACTGCACCAAGAAATAAACACACGTTAGCTCATAGAATTGATTTGCATTCTGCACTAGAAAACTGATATATAACTACCCTGTAAATAAATAAACAAATGTTAGCTCATTGAAGTAGCAACAAATAAACAAACGTTACCTGAGAATGGCCAAGATAACATTGTCATTAACCTCTTCAGAGGATTGAAACCTCCTCTCCACCAAAGCTCAAATACTGAGGTTCTTGTTTCAAAATGATCCTAACTTCAAATGAGCTCTCCATTTTATCCAATGTAGCTAAATTTGCAGAATGGGTCTCTATCATAGCTTGTATTCTATGTTTGGGGTCATTCTGCTTTTCCATGGTGTCTTTAAAGCTCTTGTGCTCATGGGATTCTTCAATCAAATTTAGAGGTGGTTGCATTGTTGAAGTAGAAGGGAGTGCCTCCATATTGACTTCATCCATTTCTTCTCCCTCTATTGCATGTAAACAAATATGAGAGATTAGATTCATTATCTTTAAATTTAAATTTTATTTTAAAAATTGTATTTAGTTGAGAAATAGTGAGTTCATACCGCTAAGTATTGTCGTAGTGGCCTTTTTTCATAACCCTGCAAGCCATAATTATTAAAGAAGGCATCATCATGTTTTTCTTCATCCACCAACCTCTCTCTGAACGGGTCATGTAAGTCCATCTTTTCATCATCATCAACTGGGACATTATGATCTTCAGGGTAATCATCCATGTCATCAGTGTCCTTGTGGTCTATCTCTTTTTCATAGCCTGTGGTTAGATATGCTTGAAGCTGAAAATAAGCCATGAAATGCTTATTTTCAATAATATTTGTGGAGTTGCCTTTTCTGAGAAGATCCTCAAATAAATATCCTCCCATCCTACACAAGGTGACCTCCCAACCTGCCGGTAGCAAATTCTCCATCATGGTAAGCAAGAGACTCCCACTTTTTGCAGGACTTCCATAGTTGTTTTTTTTATAATGTATGGACCTGGGAATATCTTGCTCTTCTAGCATCAATCTCAAATTATTTGAATTCCCTCTTATGATCTTTTGTAAGGAGTGATCAGGGTTGGGACTCCGCATACACAAAAAGAATTATTCAAGAGATTCAATCGCTATGCCACATTCTCTCTTGCCTCTCTTTGTTGCATAAACACCACTATAGATCTTCAAATCTGATGAATATGCTCGCTCTAGAGTAACCTGCATGGCTTCTTTGTCTTTTTTATCAACAAAAATGACAATGTTGCAAATTGCCACTTTGCTAATGGTGGTATATACTATTCTATCAATGAAGTTATGGATTCATCGCTAGAAACTTCATTGATAAAGAATAGTTGTGGCTTATTCCATGCTGACTCATTCTTGAAGAAGTCATCTTGTGAGACTCCCCTGAAGTTCACAAGCTTTCCAGACTCTGCCATAACCTCTACATTGAATTGAAAGCTTTGGTGCATATCTGTCGGCATCCTTATCTCGCTGATTAATCTTTCCACATATGCAACCACCTGTTGTGGGATTTCTTTTCTCATATAAGAGGTTACTATTTCTGACCCATCTTCATCCTTTTTAATCCACCTGTTTGCCCATAGCTTTACCTTGGGTGTTGACAAAGAAGTTATATGCTTCACCACATTATAGTCAATGTTACAATGAGTAAGTGGAATTTGTTTCTCTGACAGTAAATACTTAATGGCACTATGCACTGCATCATGCCTCACCTGTACATTGATGCATTCTTCCATGGAGTGGTCTTTGTCTTTTTTTCCAAAAAACAATTCTTTCTTTAAAATTTTTTGTGCTGCCATGGATGCATACTTGTCAGGTAAGTACTTTATAGGCCTCCACATCCTTGCCGTCAACTCCTTCTTATCCATTACCTTTGACTTTTTGGAGATAAACAAAGGAGCTTCATAGGTCAACTGTCCACGCTCACAAGCAATGCATGTTTCAAGCATCTCATTGAACACTTCAACAGGACGAAATATGATAGAAGTGTAGTCGGCATATTTGTCCCTCACCACCTTGAGGCTTGTCATACTTTCTTCTCGCTCTTGAGTTCCCCTAGGCACAACTGCACTCAAAGAAGTATAGAAGTTCATGAGCGTGTCGGCGTCTGCTTTTGTGACCTTTCGCTTCAAATCAGGATTTGGAGAACCAAATGTTGTCCATATAACCCTTGCCTTCTGTAAGACCTCTGATGTTGAGGATATCTTACGCTTTCCATGGACATAATGATTAAGTCTTTCGGACTCAATCAAATACTTGATCTCATGCTTGAATATACAAATTGTTGCAGGATAATAATGGAATGAACTTATCTTTGCAAATTGTTCTGAAGTGAGTCTTTTGACCTCCTTTGCTTCCTTTGCGATCCGATTACAAGCATAAGCCCAATGTTGACCATCAATGGGCTGGAATCTGCAATGAAGGAGGAATTCCTTCTTTGCTTCCTTTATCATATTCTCACCTTGTGCCTCTTCGCCTTGTTCATGTGGAATATTCTCGGGGGGGTCACTCATCATATGTAACCCTATCACGTGAGTTCAACAGAAGGATATTTTTTATTCCTAAAATTTACATAAATAAATATACATAAGGGACTATTTAAAATAGTTTTGGAAAAAATTTACAGATTTGTATAGAAAAGGGGTACATTTTATTAATGAAAAAATTTACAGATAAGGGATTTTAAATATAGGCCTTGAACGCACGTGATATAGAGGGTTTATACATAGTGACCCCCCCGAGGGAATATTTTTAAGAGTGTCTTTAAAGAATCGATTGAAGGTTTCCTCAAAATGTGTAGGCACTATAAATGTTATTTGATCCAAAAAACTATTTTTGATTGGACAAAACATTATTGGGTGCAAGACCACATTGCTTGCCATAGGTTTCTTACCATCTCTCAAAGCCTCGTATATTTGTAGTGCATAGGATATATCAAGGCTTTGGCTATTAGTAAAGACAGCTGCAGCTTCCACATCTTTGGCATTCATAAACCACATCCTGTGACCCCAAATATATCCGACATCATCATCTGTAACTGCTTCATTAAGACGCAGATTAAGATTTTTTATTGATGTGAGTTCATCTTGATCATCTTTACCTCGGGTTCTGAGTCTTCTTCATCTTTCTCTTCTTTTAACCGTTTTTCATCCACATTATCTCTCTCTACAGTGGGACGATGCCTTTTTTTACTACTTGGAACTGTGGCTCTTGCAGTACTAGCCTTTTGCATCTCACGTCGTGGTTTGCTAGCAAGAGCTTCTAGCATAACTGCAGTGGATCGACCTTGATCTTCTTCAATTTTTTTAAATTCCCGTGCACTCAAGGCTTGTGTTTCATCATCCTTAGTTACATCCACCATTTCTTGCTCTAGAAGTTTGCGCTCATGTTCTACACGTTTGTGACAGTGTGCCTGTTCTTCTTGTCCCTGCATCAAAGTCTGAGCTTTTTGATCTCCTTCATGTGAAGATCCTTGAATATGAGGAGATATTGTGCATCCTGAAAGTACTCAAACATTATCTTTGCATGCATCCTTTTTGCCACCATACTAGGAAATTGCTCCCAAGTATATGAAAGAGCCTCCAATGCACTTTGCAGCTCTGGAAACTTTGATGGTTGAGGAGGAGGCATCACGCAGGTCTTTGAATCTCTCCTTGACACAACAAAATGAAGACCGCCAACTTCAGGATCTGAACTCTTTGTAAAAATATCCATAAAAGTCTCTTTTGGCTCTATCATTATACCTACTACAAGGCTTGAAGTCATATCTTTTTTGAAGAAAGTAGCATCCCATGGATCTTCAACACCATTGAACTCCCTTTTTGACATAAGTAGAAAGAGTCTCTTTTCCTTTTGATGAAGAAACCAAGCTCTTCTTCCCATGTGATATCGAGTCCACCTACTAAAGCCATTGGGGCTATATTCCTTTCCTTTCAAATTCAAAGTGACATCAGAAACCCATTCTTTGATCTCAGAGTCATTTAGGATAGCCACCACATTAGTTGATTACTCCATAATCCTACAAGAAAAGATAATGAAGAATTTAGATACATACAAGTAAAGTACAATATACAACGCTTGATACAATAAATGTGGGAAATAGCCCAAAAGGCTTTACAAGGCTTCATATGGCAATAAATGTGGGAAATAGCCTAGAAGGCTTTACAAGGCTTAAATATTTGTACAAATGTAAAAAAATTAGCCAATAAAGCTTTACAATAATATAAAATGTCGTCTAGTGATAAAGCTTAAATCTTCGTGAAGACATGTAATCTGTCCATCCATTGATTTGCCCTCTGGTCATAAAGCTTCAATCTTCGTGATGACATGTACTCTGTCCATCCATTGATATTTGTGCACTGATACCCAACTGATGCAATCTACCCACTAAAAACTGTTCCATTGATATCCACTTATGCAGCCCACTGATACTCGTTAAATAGTGAATGGTCGGGATGGTCGGGTTTATTACAAGGTGCTTCATATGACAATAAATGTAAAAAATAGCATAGAAGGCTTTACAAGGTTTTTTATGACAATAAATGAGCTTAAATATTTATACAAATGCAATAAAAATAACCAATAATCATCAAGCTCCAATATGTCCCATGACATGTAATCTGTCCACTGATATATGTAATCTGTCCACTGATATCTGCTCATGTAGTCTGCGCACTGATAAACTTCTTGGTAAATGGTAAAAGGTCTTATTTAATAGCATGTAATGAGTGTTAAACCACATGTGAGCGAAGGGACTGACAACGATTAGAAACTAGTTAGAAAAATTTGAGCATAGGTGGTATTGAAATGTTCTCAATGAGGCACACCCATCCGATAAATACTTGGTCAGATAACACACCTAATGGCGTGTTTTTTTGCGGATGTCCATATCACTAGGGAAAAAATGGTGTATAATGCGTGATCGACCATGCAAAGCATATCTGATGGTGACAATACTTTGCACGCACCTCAACGTAGTTGAAATGGACTTGTGTGCAAAGTGGAGCCTCCATCCGATAAGTACTTATTTGAATAACACACCTACGGCCGTATTTTTATATGGTTGTGCATGACACAAAGGCAAAAACGGTGTTTTATGCTTGATCGACAATGCAAAGCATATCCGATGGGCATAATACTTTGCACAAACCTTTAACTAGGTGGAATAGACTTACATGCAAAGTGGCATTCCCATCGCATATGTACTTGATCGGATAACACACCTAGCAGCGTGTTTTTTTTCGGATGTGCATGACACTAAGGGAAAAATGGTATTTAATGCTCAATCGACCATGCAAAGCATATTCGATGGGCACAATACTTTTCCTACACCTTAACCTAGGTGGTATTGAAATGTTCTCAAAGAGGCACACCCATCCGATAAGTACTTGGTCAAATAACATACCTAAGGGCATGTTTTTTTGCGGATGTGCATATCACTATGGGAAAAACGTTGTATAATGCGTAATCGACCATGCAGAGCATATCCGATGGTGAAAATACTTTGCACACATCTCAACCTAGTTGAAACAGACTTGCGTACAAACTGGAGCCCCCATCCAATAAGTACTTGTTTGATCAACACACTTAGGACCGTGTTTTCTCATGGTTGTGCATGACACTAAGGTAAAACGGTGTTTTATGCTTGATCGACAATGCAAAGAATATCCGATGGGCACAATACTTTGCACACACCTTCAACTAGGTGGAATTGACTTACATGCAAAGTGGAACTCCCATCCCAAAAGTGGTTGATCGGATAACATACCTAGCAGCGTGTTTTTTTACGGATGTGCATGACACTAGAGCAAAAATAGTATTTAATGCTCGATCAACCATGCAAAGGATATCCGATGGGCACAACACTTTTCGTATGCCTCATTCTAGGTGGTATTAAAATGTTCTCAAATAGGCACACCCATCCGATAAGTACTTGGTCAGATAACACACCTAAGGGCGTGTTTTTTTGCGGATGTGCATATCACTAGAGAAAAAATGGTGTAGAAGGCGTGATCGACCATGCGAAGCATATCCGATGGTGATAATACTTTGCATGCACCTCAACGTATTTGAAATAGACTTGCGTGCAAAGTGGAGCCCCCATCCGATAAGTACTTCTTTGAATAACACACCTAGGACCGTGTTTTTTCATGGTTGTGCATGACACTAAGGCAAAAACGGAGTTTTATGCTTGATTGACAATGCAAAGCATATCCGATGGGCACAATACTTTGTACACACCTTCAACTAGGTGGAATTGACTTACATACAAAGTGGGACGCTCATCCCATAAGTGCTTGATTGGATAACATACCTAGCAGCGTGTTTTTTTACGGATGTGCATGACACTAGAGCAAAAATAGTATTTAATGCTTGATCGACCACGCAAAGGATATCCGATGGGCACAACACTTTTTTTAGTTGAAACGTACTTGTGTGCAAAGTGGAGCCCCCATCCGATAAGTACTTGTTTGATTAACACACCTAGGACCGTGTTTTTCATTGTTGTGCATGACACTAAGGCAAAAACGGTGTTTTATGCTTGATCGACAATGCAAAGCATATCCGATGGGCAAAATACTTTGCACATACCTTCAACTAGGTGGAATTGACTTACGTGCAAAGTTACACTCCCATCCCATAAGTGCTTGATCAGATAACATACCTAGCAGCGTGTTTTTTTACGGATGTGCATGACACTAGAGCAAAAATAGTATTTATTGCTCGATCAATCATGGAAAGGATATCCGATGGGCACAACATTTTTTTTATGCCTCAACCTAGGTGGCATTGGAATGTTCTCAAAGAGGCACACCCATCCGATAAGTACTTGGTCAGATAACACACCTAAGGGCGTGTTTTTTTGCGGATGTGCATATCACTCGGGAAAAAATGGTGTATAATGCATGATCGACCATGCAAAGCATATCCAATGGTGATAATACTTTGCACGCACCTCAACGTAGTTGAAACGGACTTGCGTGCAAAGTGGAGCCCCCATCTGATAAGTACTTGTTTGAATAACACACCTAGGGCTGTGTTTTTATATGGTTGTGCATGACACTAAGGCAAAAACGGTGTTTTATGCTTAATCCACAATGCAAAGCATATCCGATGGGCACAATACTTTGCACACACCTTCAACTAGGTGGAATTGACTTACATGCAAAGTGGCATTCCCATCGCATAAGTACTTGATCGGATAACACACCTAGCAGCGTGTTTTTTTTACGGATGTGCATGACACTAAGGCAAAAATGGTATTTAATGCTCGATAGACCATGCAAAGCATATCCAATGGGAAAAATACTTTGCCTACACCTTAACCTAGGTGGTATTGAAATTTTCTCAAAGAGGCACACCCATCCAGTAAGTACTTGGTCAGATAACATACCTAAGGGCGTGTTTTTTTGTAGATGTGCATATCACTACGGGAAGAACGTTATATAATGCGTAATCAACCATGCAGAGCATATCTGATGGTGACAATACTTTGCACGCATCTCAACCTAGTTGAAACGGACTTGCGTGAAAAGTGGAGCCCCCATCCAATAAGTACTTGTTTGATTAACACACTTAGGACCGTGTTTTTTCATGGTTGTGCATGACACTAAGCCAAAAACGGTGTTTTATGCTTGATCGACAATGCAAAGCATATCCGATGGGCACAATACTTTGCACACACCTTCAACTAGTTGGAATTGACTTACATGCAAAGTGGCACGCCCATCCCATAAGTGCTTGATTGGATAACATACCTAGCAGCATGTTTTTCTCGGATGTGCATGACACTAGAGCAAAAATAGTATTTAATGCTCGATCGACCATGCAAAGGATAACTTGGCATGTCCATCTGATGAGTACTTGATCGGATAACTTCTCCCACTAATAAATTAAGTTCTAATTAAAAATTATAATAAATGAGTAGATTATTAAAAAGAGACTAATATTTATGTAATTGTTGCTACTGCAGCTTGCTTGCGAAGGACTCTCACAAAGGAGATGGCTATAGATTTTGTTCCAGGGATGGATGTGATTTTATGTAGCAAAAGAGAAGTAGTTGCATTTGCTACAATCCATGATAGTGATCCCAATTCAGTTTGCCACTTTCGAAGACTTGGCAAAGATAAGGTGGCAGTTACTGTATCAAAGATTCTTAGCGCACATGTTGAGCTAAAGTATAAATGTGGAGATATGGAAACACTTGGAGATGTTATGCCCTACAATACATCCAACAAATCATTTATAGCATGGGACAAAGATGAGACTTATGCAAGAGACATTATCAAGAATACAAAGTGCACCACCTTGGATTTTACTATAGGGGACATTTTACAATTGAGATCATTTGCAAATAAGACTGTAGCAGAAGGTGAAGTATTGGGATTTGAACAAGTGGAGCAATGGTCATTTGCACAGATGAGGATTTTAAAATTCACTGATGATGGTATGGTTGATAACATAACATCCTTATGTGATCCCTACTATGAGATAGGCAAGAATATGAGATGGAGCATGCAATTTTTAAACATGAGAAAGAGGCACGTGGTTTTCAATGATAAAGACAAGGTATACTACAATATCAAAGGACCTAAAAAGCGTGCCCATGTGCCAGGCTCTATCACTTCAAATGTGGATGATTTCAATATACTCAATTATAGAAGTGACATCTTATCTGGAGTGGATGAGTTCATTGGTTCCGAGAAACAAAATGATTTTAGAAGCGAAGCCTTATCTGGGGTGGATGAATTCTTGCACAGTGAGAAGGGCAAAGGTTTCAATAGCGATGTCTTGTCAAGTGTGGATGAGTTCATGCATATTAACAAACCTAGTGTCAATCAAGCTTGTGGATTTGTGAAAGCCATGCAAGATGTCCCAATGAGTGATGTTCTCTCAGGAGTGGAAGAGTTTCAAGGTTCTCAATACTCTCGTAGAATATTGAATTCATTGAATGGTCCTAAGAGTATGTTAAAAACGAGGATGAGATCAACAGAGGAGTATTCAATATTTAACTTTGATTGTGATATGGCCAAGGATGCAACGACCAATCATGGATGCTTGGTTACAAACAAATGTGAGGAGAAGAAGTGCATAAATATAGATAACAACGTGCACGAGAAACGAAAACGGTCATACATATGCATGAAGAGAAAGCGAATCCAGGCAGATCCACAAAAGCAACCAAAGAGGAAGAGAGTAATGAAGGAGGGGAACATGTTAAATGCATTGGGATATCTATGTTGCAAGCGAAGATGTATGTGCTTCATTGATCTTGCAGACATCAGGGAATGTAGAGGACATGTGTGGCAAAGAAGAGGAAGCGAAAGAAATGAATACCTTCTCACAACTCTCTCTTGCTTTCTTCAGAATGGCAATAAAAGGCTAAGTTCAAGGCAAAAGGTAAAACCTCTCGTAAATGGAAAAAGGATTTGCAATAAGGCATATCGCAATATTACTGGATTATCCCATGGTACATATTGGGATTTAGTCACCAAGGCAAAGGGCGGCAACAAATTTAGCATTCACGGTAATAGAGGAAGGTCCAAATCAAGAATCTCAACTGTCAGGGCAGCAGCAATTTTGCAAGATTTCATATATGAAAATGCTTTACCTCAACCCCATATATCTACCAAACTCCCTAACGGCGACGCGATCACTGAAATGCACCTTCCAATGAGCTTGACAAAGCTCGAAGTATTTGACTCTATTGCAGAAAAGCAAAGGCAAAGATGGGATGCCGTAGCTTCTTCTCATACTTTGTATACTCTTTGGAAGAAGAACTTTGGATATGTTAAAATCCCAAGGAGGCAAAAAATGTCAAAGTGCAATGTCTGTGATGATTTAAAGCGAGAGATTGAGAGTGCAACATGTCCAAATCAAAGGGAATTATACAAAAAAAACTGAAAATCTCATCATGACCTTATTCGACATTCCAGACAAAAATATGCATTTTGGAAGGAGCAAGCTATTTCGCATCCCGATGACTACATGTGCCTTATTGTAGATGGCATGGATCAGAATACAACAACATTGCCTCGTTTCATTGCCACTCCACCTAAATTACAAGGAAAGCACTTTCTAAAGATACATCTATGTGGAGTGTTAGTGCATGGAATTAAGTTCTTTGCAGATATATGGATAAATTCCTTGCATCTACATGATAGCAATCAAGTTGTAACATCTATTATGAAGGCAATTCGCAATGTACATGTAGAAAAAGGTCACCTACCACCGACTTTGAGAATACAAGCTGATAATTGCTGGTGAGAAAATAAGAATGTATCATGTTTGCATTCTGCTCCATGCTAGTTGCTCATCGAATCTTCAATGAGGTCGAATGTGGATTTTTGTATGTTGGGCATACACATGAGGATATCGATCAGGTTTTTAGCATAGTCTCAAGGGAGCTTAAATGCAAGGATGTGGAGACAATAGATGACTTGGTAAGAAGATGTGGCAGGCAAGTTGGTGGTCGCAAGGAAAGTACAGTATGTGAGAGGCTCAAAAGAATGTATGATTGGAAGAGCTTCACTCTACCTTTCATACAAACGGGTGGTGATGCATTGACAGGTCATACCAATCCACACTACTTTCATTTTTTTTTAAAAGATGAAAAACCCGTAATGCAATGGCAACAGTATTCTCATGATACAAAATGGGAACCTGAAGAACCTTACAGTCTCTTAACTTCAATTCCTAGCAAGGAAAGGTATCCAACATGGGCTCCTATACAAGAATTCAATGAGAGGTCTAACTATGAAATAGAAGGATTAAAAGCATTTATTACATACAAAGAGGAAATGCTCCGGAGATATCCTGATTCGAAGCCTACTCGGAGAGAACACACTACCACTGTAATTAACAAGACACGAAATTTAATAAAGGACCTTGAGAGAATGCGAGGCTCAAAGGATGTCAAGGAAGAATGCAATATGTTTTGGCCAAATGCTCATAATGATTTGTGCCCAGCTCCAGTCTTTGAAAATGAATTTGTATCATTACTCCCACGTCCATATTGTGGACCGAAGAAGAGAGAGTTTATGCCACAAGTAGATATAGAGGTCGATTGTTTTGTTGTGGTTTGGCCATCGGATGATGAATATGAGAATGTGAAGTTTTGGGTTGCAAAAGTAGTTGATGTGCAAAGAGATGACCAAGGGAGAGCTACAACATTTACAGCGGTATGGTATGAGCCAAAGGGCAGGAAGGAGAATATGGATAACAACACATTGTATACTAATTGTATAATGAAGGAGTGGGTCCCAAATGATGAAGCGGTCTCTCAAGTTTCGACGGAGACAATCATAGTGTCTTGGCATTCAAGGGCAAAGAAATCAAAGAAGCGCATGGGATATGAGGTAAAAGGAAAAATAAAAATACCACAGCAAACTATTTTGCATATACACGAATTTTTAAGGATGCTCGCCATGGAGGAAGTAGAAGGAGACAGCGCAAATGAAGAATGTCCATGATTAAAGCTTTGTATTGAAGTCCATTGAAGGATTTTATTTGGGTACTAGGTAAGAAGCCAATCCAAGACAATTATAATCAGAGTCATCACCTCCTATGTCAAATGAGAGTCAAAATATGCACTGGATGTCACCCAAGGGTCAAGGTTTGGCAAGACAATAGGGAGTTAATGCAGATGGCACCTGGAAAGGGATTATCACATTGAGCAATAAGACAATGGGGAGTCAATGCACCCAAGGGGCAAGGCTTAGCAAGATAACTTGTGGGAGTTAATGCAGATGGCACCTATATTTTGCATTGGATGTCACCCAAGGGTCAAGGCTTGGCAAGACAATAGGGAGTCAATGCAGATGGCACCTGGCAAGGGACTATCACATTGAGCAATAAGACAATGGGGAGTCAATGCACCCAAGGGGCAAGGCTTGGCAAGACAAGGGGGAGTCAAATTATGCAGATGGCACTTGGCAAGGGTTTGTCATGACATTGAGCAATAAGACAATGGGGAGTCAAATTATGCAGATGGCACGAATTGAGGCTCTTTAAGAGCAACAATTTAAATTGTAAATATATGTTCAATCTATATCATTTTGGATATAAAGACTCTAGCTGAGAGCAACGTCTCTCAATGTAATCATATAATAATAGCTATAATTGCTATTATACCTCTTTGGTTCAATACCAAACTTGGGTCTTATGGCATCATGTCTTTTTTCTATTTATTAAAAGTTTTAAAAATTTTGTGCATATTGCGAGTGACAATGTTATTTTCATGAAATATTTAAGTCTCCTTTCATGGATTTATAAATTTATCACGTCAAGGAAAAATATTAAAAATAATTAAATTAACAAATAACTTAGATATAGCTAGAATTTCTAATATAGGATTATTTCAAATTCTTGCATGTTGGTGCAAAAGTATAGATTGAAAAAACAATATTTTTATGTGAATATGATAGTGCCACAAAGTGAACTTTTGATTTGGGAAGAATATTTTCAGAAAGTAAAATTTTGATTTAGGAAGAATATTTTCACAAAGTAAAGTTTTCATTTAGGAAGGATTTTTGGGCTTCGTCCAAAAACAACACAAAAAGTCCAAAATTAATGAAATAGGTGTTAAATGTTCTTTCTATTTGGAGAAACTCTCGTATTTTCATGCCAAAACATCATCACTGTAGCAAAGACTTCCGCACTTAGGCTATCTCTCCTTTTCTTGTGTTCTGTTGAAGCCCACAGACTTCTCAGATTGGGATGATTGTGCATTGCTTCTAATCTGTGTTCAATCATTGGAGCCACATTAGTCCTTCTGATTGACAACATCTTCAACATTGTGCACCCAAGACATTTCTCTTTTGTTTCAAGGGACACCAACATAGCTAATATCGCCCTCTTTATAGCTAGTTGATCTAAGGCACCCCTTTCACTTTCTGTAGGGCACCCCTTTCACTTTCTGTAGGGCATTTCTCAGGTTAGAGAGCATCGCCTCTTGGCTATGCATCTCCTGAGGTGTTGGTAGGGTTGTTACTCTGCAAACTTTAGGGTGCAGGCTAAAGCTTGTGAAGACTCGAGACTGGTAATCACCTGAATGGCCTGATGTTGTTGCCTCGAATGCTCCCACCAATCGTGACACCACAACTCATGTTCTTCACTCCAATGGCAATGATCAAATGCAGGAATCTACAACTGCTTCTTGTTGCTGCTCTGCAAGGAGCCTTCTTTCTTCTCATTGTTTCTCCCTTCGCAGATGTTGCAAAAGTGTCTTCTGTTGCCGATTGGATACCGTGCCAACACTTTCCTTGACCTACACTTTGTTCCTTGTGCCTTGACCTGGCTTTTCAGCTTTCCTGTCTCATAGCCTCTGTCTACTTCTCTTGCAAGCCATGATGAGTTGCATGTTGCCACTGATGCCATGGCCATGATCAGTCCACAATAGACCTAGAGAACCTATCTGGTGAGGCAAACAAAGAATAGAAAACTTATCCGAAAGAAGACAATGGCAAACCAAAGTCTACGCAAGGTCACGTCGAGGTGCGTGCAGCTTGCAGGGCATTTACAGGGTAGGGGTAGGTTGCTGGTAATTAATCTTCCAAGATTTGATGGACGAGAAGTGCAAAAATTCAAAATTCATGGGAGTAGCAAAATTTTAGCTATCGGTTTTTCCCCCTCTGGTGATACATGTCAGTAGAATTGGATATCCCAAACAAGTGTAATGTGGCCTAAAATTCTTCAAAACACAAATAGCCCAAAGGGCACGCTATCGGGTTTGATGCTGTGTATTATTAAATGCAATAACCTTTGGCATTCTTATGAGCCATATAGCAAGCAAGTGCATGGAAAAAGAAACAATTCAAAATTGTAAATAGTGTTGGATTTATTAAAATATCTTTTCATATGCACAAATTGCACTTTTTCAACTTCTTCCATTTTAGGGTGAATCTAGATGCTAATACCAACAACTATCAATGTTTTAAGACCCCCATGTAGTAGTCCCACTAGTTTGGATTCCAAATTTTTAGTTCGTTTTGGTTTTGAAACAAATCCAAAAAAAGTTATGGAGCGTGCTCTCAAATGGATATGCATCACTTTAGCACAACATTGGAGGCCCGTTAACCCATGCCTAATGTTCTCATTTAGATATGTCCTTGGGTTGAGGAGAAGATCACGTAGTGTACTTTTGAATGATTACTTGGTTGCATGTATGTATGGAACAAAATTTTGATGTTTTTGAATAAATTGCTATATCCTAAGATGCATGCTTCACATGCAACATAGCACTTGTAATGCTTTATAATGGTCTCGTTCCAAATCCTTATTCCATAATTTTTTGCTCTCATGTTCAAGTTTGGAATGTGTATATACAGAAAAGTCCCTAAACCTCACCAAAAAGGCTACGCCCAAGCAAACATTGACCCCTTCCTGTTGCTTAGCAAAACTGTCATATGCTTTTGCTTCTCTTTAATTTCTCCTCAATTCAGGAGAGGGATGTTCAAGCAAGAAGGAGAGGACATAAAATCGAGCTAGCAAGTGTTAAAGGCATGTCTTTTGTAAAAAGACAGTCCCGTTTTAAGGGGAAGACATTAAAAGAAGACCAGAAGCCTGCAGATTTATTACTTTTTGACTTTCTTGAGAAGTGCGATGCTCAACAAGATTAGCATCTCTTTTATGAGATGTGGAACAAAGAGCTTGATTATGCTACCCTTTTGGAGACTCACAAAGATTTTATAGCAAAAGAGCTAGTATTTCAAAAGATTACAGAGAAACAGAAGGTGACCATATTTGGCAAGTTGTATGTTCATGCCAAGGATTTAATTACGGACAGAAAGCTCAGGATTTCCATTAATAGGAGGTTTGATACCTTTCCAGAAATCTCCCGAAAATATACAAATGTTTTGCAATATTCATACTGAACAATGTAGGCTCTTGGAGGAGAGCCTTGCTTTTGCTGTGTTTTTAAATATTTTTTATGGTCATCAAGACATGCCAGAGGAGGCTAAGGAAGATCCTAGGGAAGAAACCAGTATTGAAGACAAAGACAGAAATATAGAAGAGGCTCAAGAACTAGAAGAGGAGGATATTAATCTTGAGGAAGAGAGCAAGGAGGCTATAGGCTTAGATCTTGTAGACTTGAAGTTAGAAATAGTAAAGGGGCTATGTCTATTGAAGAACCATACATGTACTCTAGCTATACCTATCCTTCCTTCACTATTCAAGGTTAAGAGTATTATCTACTGAAAGATATACATGTCATATTTGACCTCAGAGAAGATTATTCCTTGGCCTTAATTTCTCAACTTTGTAGCATAGACAACGAGGTTAGAATTAAAGATGACAAATTAGTGGCCCTAATTATACATTTGACCCCAAGGAGTGATAGCAGAAGTGAGGGAGGGAGAGAGAGAGGAGTGCACACGATATAGCTACTTATACACTAAGTTGTATTGAACATGAACATGAAGACATACATGTGAAACACTTAGGGTTACGGTTAGGGTTTGCCCCTAATGCCCTAGAGTTATGGTGAAATTTACACTATCCTCAATACCCGCTCTTAAATTGCACAGGGTAAGTAGAGGGTGCATGTCCAAGACCTTTTTGTGGATTTCATTTGGTGCATATGATAGCATCCAAAATTGGAAAGATAAGTGAAAAGAAATTGTAGTAGTATGTGTGTATTTGAGCACAGTGGACTACGTAGAAGAAGCATGTACAATTGGTACAACTTATGATCATGTACAATGGCTTACTTGGATTGGTGCGATTGGATCTCATCTATGGTGGTTCTAGTCTATAGCTAGACTACATGCCGAGTCACAAAATGCAGCAATTAAATTTTATCTCATTAATTTGTATGTGTTGGGTGCATTACAATGGATCAGAAGGTGGTTTCAATGATGAATATTTGATGATGCTGACCTATTTAAATGTCAAATGGCATATTTGAGGTGCTCATCATGTAGAGCTTGATCTGGTGATCATTTTTGCTTTTTGGATCACTGTGAAATTCCTCTTGGATCAAAAGTTATGGCTCCCGAAAAGATAGGCCAAACTTTGATCCCAAGAGGGTGATAAAAAATGATGAGGTGGGTGGATGGTGATGTGGTAGTGTGACTTGGCAATGGTGGTCATATGCTTAGAGGGAAAAAATGTGCCTATGTGGCACTTTGTGCTTAGAAGGCACATGCTAATGTGGCACAACATGCATAGGCTAGGTGTGCCTAGCAGGGGTTGTATATGGCCATGATGATGTGGCATGCTAAGGTGGCAAGTGAGACTTGTTGATATGGCCTGATAACACTGATGACATGGCAAGTTGTCAATAGGTTCTTGACATGTAAACTGCACGCATGTATTGACATTATAGGGTTTCAATCGTGTGATGATGTGGCAACATGGGGTTGGTCAATGACATGGCATGGACCTGTGTGGTACTCAGTGTGATGTGGCACCTTGCCTCGGGTGCTGAGGTGGTAGATAACATGATGTGGCAGTCTACCACGTGTCAACTACCTCACTACACCTTAGTGAGGTTGAGGATAAGGGTGAGGTTGATCTATATCTACCCTCAAAACATATCTTGATTGTCTACCAAGCTTCCCTTCTCTTTGTGGTTCTAATAAAAACCTTATTTCTTTGACTCCACCAATTGACGGCTTGATAGGAACATCCTTTCCATTTGAGGACTTCTTGATCTCTGTTATGATATGAACATCTCCTCCATGGAGATCGATGTCCAATAATACTTTTTCTAATGCAGCAATTGCTTTTTTCCTATGCTTTTCTATTCAAAGCTTCCAAGCAAATCCAATATATAAAAAAGCCAACTTTTTGATGATTCTACATAAAGCATGCAATGTGCATATATGTACCTTGCACAGAGGAATATCAAGAACTGCTTTGAATACGGGATCAATCTTATCCCTATTAGGAGCTCTGCTCCATCATCTAGGATCCATGATATGGGCTGGCTCCTTGTAGTAAAGGCATGGAGATTTGAATTACCTCCTTTGCTTATGTTGAACATGCACTTGAGGGTCTTGAGGTCCCCTGCCATATGCCAACCAACTTGAAAATCGCCCTTGCCTTCGACATGAAGTTGTCCTCCTTGAACTTGGTTTTTGATGACTCCTAGACCCAAAATAGGGTTTGGTTGTCCTCTGTCTTTACTTGCCATTGGGAACTGAAACTCTATTTAAGCATCCAGATATAATAAATGAAATCAAACAACAACATATTTTAAAAATAAAAAATGATTTTAATGTGAAGATAGTGGGAGAGAGGGAAGGAGTCTCACTTGAGGCTTTCTCACAAGCACAATGGGGGCATACACACAAAGGTGGAGGCTGAAAACAGTTTTCCTCTTCTTAGTTGTGAAAGCCAAAAGAACTCAAGTACAAAGAAATAGAAGAACCCTATATGTGGGTCTCAAACCAAACTCAATTAACTAAGGTGGCATACTAACTGAGCCACGAACTAGTGTAGATAAGGATAGCTGTCATCCAGCTATTATTCGTGGGCGGTGTACCAATCGCATTTGTAGCTAACAAGTCGGTGACATAAATGCACAACGGTCACCTTGGCATATCGCGAGTGGAGCTCGATATCTCAACACTCCCCCTCGAGCTCAATCCCAATTCCTGCACACCAAGCAGGTCTCTGAACTTGCGCAGCTTCTCTGCGCCCAATGCCTTCGTGAATATGTCAGCTACCTGATCCTCTGTGCTGACATAAACTAGATCAATAAGACCTAATAAAACCTTCTCCTGCACATAGTGATAATGCACCTCAATGTGCTTTGTTCTAGCATGATAGACTGGGTTATTTGCCAAGTGTATACTGCTCATGTTGTCACAATAAATGACAACTGGCCCATCTGTAGACTGATGCATATCATAGAGTAGCTTATGCAACCAAGCTACCTCACATGCAACCATTGCTGCGCCCCTGTACTCAGCCTCTGTGCTCGACAAAAGGCAACTGTAGGCTGTTTCTTACTGCTCCAAGTGACTGCAGCACTCCCAAAAGAGAACACATATCCACTGGTAGATCGCCATGCAAGAAGGCATTCTTTACATCCATCTGATGTAAAGACCATCCCTTTGATGCAGCCATAGCAATGACTACTCTTACAGTCGCCATCCTTGCAACTGGACTGAATGTTTCTTCATAATCAATGCCATATGTCTGTGCATACCCCTTGACAACTAATCTTGCTTTGTATCTATTCACAGAACCATCTGCATTGTGCTTCACCTCATAAACCCATTTACAGCCAATTGCATTCTTGTCTTTAGGCAAAGGCACCAATTCCCATGTTGCATTTGCATCCAAGGCATCCATTTCTTCATCCATGGCTTTCTCCCATTTTTCTTTTCCCATGGCTTGCTCAAAAGAAATGGGTTCTGGTTCCTGTATCACTTTGACCATATAGGCATAGTGAATGGCTGTAAATCCATCATATTTCAGCCTATCCACAGGATACCTAGCTCTGGTAGACCTGTGCAAAATAGGCTCACTTCCAGGTGCTCTCAAAACATCCCTGGTCTTCCTTACTCCAGGTGTAACAACAGAAGGAATACCCAACTCATCATCAATGCTCTGTTCTGAGCCACTGGATTCACCATCCACATAAGAGTGACCTGCATTCACATCAAACATGGGCTAATCTACCTTCTCTTTTCCTTTTTGTGATACTTGCGTACCACTATCTGCATTGCTTCGAGGAGATTCTCCTGATCTCAATCTACCTGTCCATGGCGAGGTATGTGAACCACTGCTAGAGGACACTGCAGGTCCACTGATATTTTGTGATTGTTGCTGTGAATTCTGTGCAGCATTACCATTTTGTGCATCTACATCAATCATCACATTTACTGGTCTATACCAGCTGCTCATCTCATCAAAAACAACATCTCTGCAAGTCTATACCATTTTTCCTTTCTGCAAGTCCATTTTGCTGTGGAGTATGATTGCATGAATATTGTTGCTTTATGCCATGCTCCTGCAGGAACCTTGCAAATTCATTTGAGAGGTACTCTGTTGAGATATCGAGCTCCACTCGAGATATGCCAGGGTGACCATTGTGTACTTATGTCACCGACTTGTTAGCTGGAGATGCGGTTGGTACACCGCCCACGAATAATAGCTGGATGACAGCTATCCTTATCTACTATAGTTTGTGGCTCAGTTAGTATGCCACCTTAGTTAGTTGAGTTTGGTTTGAGACCCTCATATAGGGTTCTTCTATTTCTTTGTACTTGAGTTCTTTTGGCTTACACAACTAAGAAGAGGAAAACTGTTTTCAGCCTCCACCTTTGTGTGTATTCCCCCATTGTGATTGTGAGAAAGCCTCAAGTGAGACTCCTTCCCTCTCTCCCACAATCTTCACATGGTATCAGAGCCTTGTTCGTGGTAAGGAGCTCAAGGAAGCAAGCCAAGTTCGTGGTGTCCTGGTAAGAGGACCAGTGTTGCTTTCCTATTTCGAGTTTGGGAGCAAATCTCTGCAGGTAGCACAGCCAGAAGTGCAGGAGTGCACTGTTTCAGATTGAGACGCCCTTCGCGGTGTGGCGAGAGCGCAGTATATGTTGCGGGAGATGGCGAAGCCCTTGGTGACTTTATTTTTTTGATTTGAGGTCGTTTCGGAGCCCGTTTTGAAGGCGGAAGTTCTTCGCAGGCACTCAGGAAAAGGCCCTGTTTTTTGCTGTGCGACCACTGCGCGGCTAGTCGGTGGAAAGGTGCCGCAGAAATTGCATCGTATGCCTGTGTGCAGAGATATTGGGAGTTGCAGATTCATGCCTGTTGCCTGTTGATGCAAAATCGTCACTAGGAAGTGACTGTGTGGTGAAATACCACTTTCGTCAGTTTTGCAGATCTGCCCGTGTGAGGCAAAAGCTGTGTTTTTTGCAGAGACAGAATATTTTGCAGTGTTCTGTAATGGCATCTGATTCTCTTTCACAGATTGTCACTGAAAAGCTTGACAAGAACAACTTCCAGGCATGGAAGTTTAGAATGGCGAATTTCTTGATGGGAAAAGGCTATTGGGAATTCATTACAGGAAATGAAGAAGAACCTGTTCTTCCTAATGTTCCCAGTCAACAGGAAATGCAGGCATGTAAAGGATGGCATGAGAGAGCCAGGAAAGTTATGTACTGGCTGTCTATCAGTATTTCGGACTCCATGATTGTGCATATTCAGGATGCAAATACGCCAAAGGAGGCATGGGATACTTTGGCAAAGATGTACAGCACAAATACGCAAGCCAGGAAAATGCAACTCAAACAGGAGTTGCACAATGTGTAGAGAGAAAATTTGAGCATAAATGACTACCACATGAAAGTGAAGAAAATTGCAGATGCACTTGCTTCCATTGGGTCGCCAGTGGATGATGACGATTTGGTCTCTGTGACCTTGAACGGTCTAGGAAAGGATTATGCACAGTTCCGGACATCCATTGCCGTCCGTGAAAACTTTCCTGATTTTGAGGAGTTGATTGCTCTTCTAATTTCTGAAGAGCAGAGAAATGGGGGTGCATCTTCTTCAGCAGGAACTTCAAAAGAAACTGTCTTCTACTCAAATGCTGGCAGAGGTAGAGGCAGAGGTAGAGGAGGCCGATCTGCAGGCCGTGGTAGAAATCAGAATATGCAGCAAACGCAAGAAAACCAGTCCTATGCAGGAGGACGTGGTAACTCTAAAGGCAGGGGGAGCCAAAGAGGCCGTGGTGGATGGCAGAGAGGCCAAAATGCAAACAGCAATATTGAATGCTACTATTGTGGCAAAATGGGTCATATGGCTAAAGACTGCTACAAAAAGCAGAATGACATTATGAGTGGAAAATTGCAGCAAGGCAATTATGCATCCTCTAGTAGACAGGGCGATGACAGAAATGAGCATTTGTTTATGGTGCAGCATTTGACAAATTCTGTAACAAGTGCAGAAGAAAGCAATGATGTGTGGTATGTTGACTCGGGTGCGTCAAACCACATGACAGGTCACGCTGAATGGATGCAGGATGCAAGAAAAATGGAAAAACCAGGATTTGTGGAGACTGGTGATGATACTGCACATCCTATTGTGCAGATTGGCAAAATTCCTTTGTCCATGCAGGATGGGAAAAAGAAATACTTGTCTGATGTATTTCATGTCCCGAACATCACCAAGAACCTGGTTTGTGTTGGTCAAATGGTTGAGCAGGGCTTGCAGGTTAGATTTAATCCTCATGGATGCTTTGTTGAGGATATGAAAAAAAATGGTCGCTTGATAGCAAAAGGAAAGAAGAAGGGCAGGATGTTTACGTTGGATGCAGACATGCCTGAATTGAGTGCAACAATGTTTGCACATGGGACCGGTGTAGTTGCAGATATTGATATCTGGCACAAACGCATTGGTCATGTTAATATACAGCGACTTAAATCAATGCAAGCCCAAAATATTGTTGCAGGATTGCCAAAATTCAAGGTTGCAGAAATGCACAAGATTTGTGAAGCCTGTCAATTTGGGAAACACGCAAGGAAACCTTTTCCTAGGCATGTTCAAAAGAGTAAAAAACCATTGGAATTAATCCACTCTGATGTGTGGACTACAAAAGCTGCATCTATTGGAGGCTGTCACTATTTTGTCACATTTATTGATGACTTCAGCAGAAAACTGTGGGTGTATTTTATGAAAAAGAAAAGTGAAGTGTTTGGGCACTTCAAAGCTTTCAAAGCTATGGTTGAAAAAGAAACAGGCCTGCAAATAAAATGCCTAAGGTCAGATGGAGGGGGAGAGTACCTCTCAAATGAGTTTGCAAGGTTCTTGCAGGAGCATGGTATAAAGCAGCAATATTCATGCAGTCATACCCCACAGCAAAATGGAATTGCAGAAAGAAAAAACAGGCATATTGGAGAGGTGTCTTGGGCTATGCTAAATGAAAAAGATCTACCAGATTATTATTGGGCTGAAGCAGTTGCTACAGCAGTCTATATAATGAATAGGACTCCCACTGCAGCAATACATGGCATGACGCCAGAGGAGATGTATACTGGTAAGAAACCAGATATTTCTCATTTGAAGATTTTTGGTTGCATTGCTTATGTCCATGTGCCAGATGAGTTGAGGTCCAAGTTGGATCCAAAAGCTGAGAAGTGCGTCTTTATTGGTTATTCTCTGCAGCAGAAAGGGTATAGATGCTATAACCCTTCTACACGTAAGTTCACAGTGAGCAGAGATGTTGTTTTTGATGAGATGAGCAGCTGGTATAAAGCAGTAAATGTGATGATTGATGTAGATGCACAAAATGGTAATGCTGCACAGAATGCACAGCAGCAATCACAAAATATCAGTGGACCTGGAGTGTCCTCTACCAGTGGTTCACATACTTCGCCATGGACAGGCAGATTGAGATCAGGAGAATCTCCTCAAAGCAATGTAGATAGTGGTACGCAGGTATCATGAAAAGGAAAAGAGAAGGTAGATCAGCCCATGTTTGATGTGAATGCAGGTCACTCTTATGTGGATGGTGAATCCAGTGGCTCAGAACAGAGCATTGATGATGAGTTGGGTATTCCTTCTGTTGTTACACCTAGAGTAAGGAAGACCAGGGATGTTTTGAGAGCACCTGGAAGTGAGCCTATTTTGCGCAGGTCTACCAGAGCTAGGTATCCTGTGGATAGGCTGAAATATGATGGATTTACAGCCATTCACTATGCCTATATGGTCAAAGTGATACAGGAACCAGAACCCACTTCTTTTGAGCAAGCCATGGGAAATGAAAAATGGGAGAAAGCCATGGATGAAGAAATGGATGCCTTGGATGCTAATGCTACATGGGAATTGGTGCCTTTGCCTAAAGGCAAGAATGCAATTGGCTGTAAGTGGGTTTATAAGATCAAGCACAATGCAGATGGTTCTGTGAATAGATACAAGGCAAGATTAGTTGTCAAGGGGTATGCACAAACATATGGCATTGATTATGAAGAAACTTTCAGCCCGGTTGCAAGGATGGCAACCGTAAGAGCAGCCATTGCTATGGCTGCATCAAAGGGATGGTCTTTACATCAGATGGATGTAAAGAATGCCTTCTTGCATGGTGATTTGCAAGAAGAGGTCTTTATGGAGCAGCCAGCAGGTTATGTTCATGCTACTCATCCTGAGTTTGTTTGCAGGTTGAAGAAAGCCTTGTATGGCTTGAAGCAAGCACCTAGAGCATGGTCTGACAAGATAGGACAGTATCTTGTCACTATTGGCTTTCAAATTTCCAAGGCAGATTTCTCTCTATGTGAGAAAAACAGAGAAAGGGATTATGCTGCTGGTCATTTATGTTGATGATTTGATCATCACAGGTGATAGTGATGAAGATATCCTTCATGTGAAAATGCTATTGAGGCAGAAGTTTGAGATGAAGGATTTGGGAGAGCTGCGTTATTTCTTGGGCATTGAGGTGATTAGATCACCAAGTGGGATACAGCTCTTGCAGAGGCAGTATGGATTGGACATGCTGTTCAAATATGGGATGACAGGCTGTAAGCCCATTTCAGTTCCTTTGGAGCAAAATGTGAAGCTGAGCACAGATGCAGGTGAGCTTCTGGAAGACCCTACTATGTACAGACGCATAGTAGGAAGTTTGATTTACATGACTATTACCAGGCCAGATTTGAGCTATGCCATTTGAGCTATGCTGTTGGGTTGGTAAGTCAGTTTATGCAGGCTCCAAGGAAACCGCATTTGGATGCGGCTAGACGCATACTCAGGTATGTGAAGTCCACATTGCAGTATGGACTATTTTATGAGGCTGGGGTTCAGATACAGTTGCATGGATACACTGATGCTGATTGGGCTGGTAGCATTTCTGATAGACGATCTACCAGTGGATATGTGTTCTCTTTTGGGAGTGCTGCAGTCACTTGGAGCAGCAAGAAACAGCCTACAGTTGCCTTGTCGAGCACAGAGGCTGAGTACAGGGGTGCAGCAATGGCTGCATGTGAGGTAGCTTGGTTGCATAAGCTACTCTATGATATGCATCAGTCTACAGATGGGCCGGTTGTCATTTATTGTGACAACATGAGCAGTATACACTTGGCAAAGAACCCAGTCTTTCATGCCAGAACAAAGCACATTGAGGTGCATTATCACTATGTGCGGGAGAAGGTTTTACTAGGTCTTATTGATCTAGTTTATGTCAGCACAGAGGATTAGGTAGCTGACATATTCACGAAAGCATTGGGTGCAGAGAAGCTGCGCAAGTTTAGAGACCTGCTTGCTATGCAGGATTTGGGATTGGAGCTCGAGGGGGAGTGTTGAGATATCGAGCTCCACTCGAGATATGCCAGGGTGACCGTTGTGTACTTATGTCACCGACTTGTTAGCTGGAGATGCGGTTGGTACACCGCCCACGAATAATAGCTGGATGACAGCTATCCTTATCTACTATAGTTTGTGGCTCAGTTAGTATGCCACCTTAGTTAGTTGAGTTTAGTTTGAGACCCTCATATAGGGTTCTTCTATTTCTTTGTACTTGAGTTCTTTTGGCTTACACAACTAAGAAGAGGAAAACTGTTTTCAGCCTCCACCTTTGTGTGTATTCCCCCATTGTGATTGTGAGAAAGCCTCAAGTGAGACTCCTTCCCTCTCTCCCACAATCTTCACATACTCTCCCCCTCCATCTGACCTTAGGCATTTTATTTGCAAGCCTGTTTCTTTTTCAACCATAGCTTTAAAAACTTTGAAGTGCCCAAACACTTCACTTTTCTTTTTCATAAAATACACCCAAACTTTTTTGCTGTAGTCATCAATAAAGGTGAAAAAGTAATGACAGCCTCCAATAGATGCAGCTTTAGTAGTCCACACATCAGAGTGGATTAATTCCAATGGCTTCTTACTCTCTTGAACATGCTTAGGAAATGGTTTCCTTGCCTGTTTTCCAAATTGACAGGCTTCACACACCTTATGCATTTCTACAACCTTGAATTTAGGCAATCCTGCAACAATATTTTGGGCCTGCATTGATTTAAGTCGTTGTACATTAACATGACCAATGCGTTTATGCCAAATATCAATATCTGCAACTACACCGGTCCCATGTGCAAACATTGCTGCACTCAATTCAGGCATGTCCGCATCCAGCGTAAACATCCTGCCCTTCTTCTTTCCTTTTACTATCAAGCGACCATTATTTTTCATATCCTCAACAAAGCATCCATGAGGATTGAATCTGACCTGCAAGCCCTGCTCAACCATTTGACCAACAGAAACCAGGTTCTTGGTGATGTTCGGGACATGAAATACATCAGACAAGTATTTCTTTTTCCCATCTGGCATAGACAAAGGAATTTTGCCAATCTGCACAATAGGATGTGCAGTATCATCACCAGTCTCCACAAATCCTAGTTTTTCCATTTTCCTTGCATCCTGCATCCATTCAGCATGACCTGTCATGTGGTTTGACGCACCTGAGTCAACATACCACACATCATTGCTTTCTTCTGCACTTGTCACAGAATTTGTCATATGCTGTACCATAAACAAATGCTCATTTCTGTCATCACCCTGTCTACTAGAGGATGCATAATTGCCTTGCTGCAATTTTCCATTCATAACGTCATTCTGCTTTTTGTAGCAGTCTTTAGCCATATGCCCCATTTTACCACAGTAGTAGCATTCAACATTGCTGTTTGCATTTTGGCCTCTCTGCCATCCACCACGACCTCTTTGGCTCCCCCTGCCTCTAGAGTTACCACGTCCTCCTGCATAGGACTAGTTTTCTTGAGTTTGCTGCATATTCTGATTTCTACCACGGCCTCCAGATCGGCCTCCTCTACCTCTGCCTCTACCCCTTCCAGCATTTGAGTAGAAGACAGTTTCTTTTGAAGTTCCTCCTGAAGAAGATGCACCACCATTTCTCTGCTCTTCAGAAATTAGAAGAGCAATCAACTCCTCAAAATCAGGAAATTTTTCATGGACGGCAATGGATGTCCGGAACTGTGCATTATCCTTTCCCAGACCATTCAAGGTCACAGAAACTAAATCGTCATCATCCACTGGCGACCCAATGGAAGCAAGTGCATCCGCAATTTTCTTCACCTTCATGTGGTAGTCATTGATGCTCATATTTTCTCTCTGCACATTGTGTAGCTTCTGCTTGAGCTGCATTTTCCTGGCCTGTGTATTTGTGCTATATATTTTAGCCAAAGTATCCCATGCCACCTTTGGCATACTTGCATCCTGAATATGCACAATCATTGAATCTGAAATACTGATAGACAACCAGTACATAACTTTTCTGGCTCTCTCATGCCATCCTTTAAATGCCTACATTTCTTGTTGATTGGGAACATTAGGAAGAACTGGTTCTTCTTCATTTCCTGTAATGAACTCCCAGTAGCCTTTTCCCATAAGGAAATTCGTCATTCTAAACTTCCATGCTTGGAAGTTGTTCTTGTCAAGCTTTTCAGTGACAATCTGTGAAAGAGAATCAGATGCCATTACAGAACACTGCAAAATATTCTGTCACTGCAAAAAACACAGCTTCTGCCTCACAAGGGCAAATCTGCAAACCTGACGAAAGTGGTTTTTTGACCACACAGTCACTTCCTAGTGACGATTTTGCATCAACAGGCAATAAGGATGATTCTGCAACTCCCAATATCTCTGCGCACAGGCATACGATGCAATTTCTGCGGTAACTTTTCACCGACCTGCAAAACAGTGGTCGCACAGCAAAAACAGGGCCTTTTTCTGAATGCCTGCGGAGAACTTCCGCCTCCAAAACGGGCCCCGAAATGACCTCGAATCAGAAAAATAAAGTCCGCAGCATATAATGCCCTCTCGCCACACCGCGAAGGGCGTCTCAATCTGAGACAGTGCACTCTTGCACTTCCGGCTGTGCTACCTGCAGAGATTTGCTCCCAAACTCGAAAAAGGAAAGCAACACTAGTCCTCTTACCAGGACACTGCGAACTTGGTTTGCTTTCTTGAGCTCCTTACCACGAACAAGGCTCTGATACCATGTGAAGATAGTGGGAGAGAGGGAAGGAGTCTCACTTGAGGCTTTCTCACAAGCACAATGGGGGCATACACACAAAGGTGGAGGCTGAAAATAGTTTTCCTCTTCTTAGTTGTGAAAGCCAAAAGAACTCAAGTACAAAGAAATAGAAGAACCCTATATGTGGGTCTCAAACCAAACTCAACTAACTAAGGTGGCATACTAACTGAGCCACGAACTAGTGTAGATAAGGATAGCTGTCATCATCCAGCTATTATTCGTGGGCGGTGTACCAACCGCATCTATAGCTAACAAGTCGGTGACATAAATGCACAACGGTCACCTTGGCATATCGCGAGTGGAGCTCGATATCTCAACATTTAAGTACCTCAAATGCTCCCAGCACCAGATGTGCTTCCCTGATTGTACACTGAAATGCTTTGAGTTTGCTTTTGTTATTGATGTAGCAAGTGCCCTATTCATAAGTGTGATGGTCATTCTCTCAATCTTTTTCTCTTTAACAATTTCACATTCATCCACCTTTATGATCAACATAAGTCATCCCGAACACTCTTCAAATTGATTCCTAGAATTCAACTATTCTTTTTTGTAATTGTTCAAGATCAACAAAAATATTATTCCAAGGATTATACACAGCGCTCCCCTTACTACCTTCAAATACATCCTCAATATGCAACCCCTGTTTTAATATTTAAAAGTTGATGATACTGCTTTGAAAATAGACAAATAACCTTTCCTGCCAGCTCCACTCACATCAAGAGCCTCTTGAATTAAGTTTACATCAACTTTGTTGCTTTCCATGAACCGTTGCACAACATTGCATTTGATGGTTTTAAACTTCTTTTCCTCAATCATCCCTTTCACAATAGTAGTTGAAAATCCTTTCATTTGTTTTATGGGAAGAGCATTTGGATCAACATTTTCCTTTTAGGGCTCAAAATTTTCCTACAAACAGGATGCGTAAATAAGAGTTAACATAGGAATATTTATCATAGCCACATTCCAAATAGCAAACGCTTTAAAAGACCTTACCGTGTGTCTTGAACTAGACACTTGCACCCTTCACTTCCCGCTTTCAATTTTGCAAGGTTGCGAAATTTTCTTTTTATAAGCCTATCTTGCAACGGGGTTGTTTTTTATCTTGCTTTACGTAGCTTCTCCCTCCTCTTTGTATGTTCTTCAATTTCATTCTGTAGCTGCTCTTTCAATTTAGAGCTTTCGACTATCTGCTGCATTTTTGTGTTCGCCTCTTGCTCATATAAAGACTTATACATGTGCGCAACTAAGCTATGATGTACCCATGCATACCTTTTGTTCCGTCGCCCATAAACTTCAGCTATGGCGGAGTAGAGTTTTGGAGTAGACATTTTGGATAAATCTTCCCATCACACCATAAGTTGATATGTTGTAAACCTTCTCTCCTCATGTTTGTTGTAAACCTTCTCTCCTCATGTTTTCTCTTTGCATGGCACCTACGCATTGTCATTTTGGAAGAGGCGCATATTCTTCTACTAAATCAATATGAAGATGGTGTTATCGTCTCTTGTTGGCTTGTTCTGTAGAGTTAGTTTGGTGCTGTCATTTTGAGAGCAGTGTTTTTCCATTGCTCTGCAATTTCATTATGCTTTCATAAAGCAAAGAGTTTGATGGCGGTCAACTTTGAAAAACAAAGCTATGGCGAGATTAGTTATGGTGTCTTGACAAAGAAGCTTAAGGGATTGTGGAGGTGGCTAGAAAATGATTGAGAGAAAGACGTGGCTTGTAGGAGCATTGAATGTAAAAGCTCGTGAGATATGGTATTGAATATAGAAGAATATATTTATTCTTTTATCCTCTGACATGTTTACAGTACTTGTGAATATTTTATTAATTTCCCATATTTTAGACTCACAAAAAAAAAAAGAAATTGTGAATTCCCCTTAGGACCTCAAAATGAGCTTCCTTTTTTCCTAATGGGTCGGGCACACAAGTAATACAGATCATAGACCCATGAAGGCATGTTGTGGATGTTAATGTACCTTAAAATAAGGTTCAAAAACTTAACTTAGTCCAATGAATTGTCCCATCCATGGGACCTAATTTTTGACCCTGTTCATCCCCCGCACCTCCAAACCGTCCCCCCTATCCCCAACACCCACAAACACCTCCCCACAAAGAAAAAGGGTGCCAAAACTTCTATGCCCCTACTTTGATGGAAGGATGAGTAGTGAGATTGTATAACCCTTAAAGCCCATTAACAACTAATACAAAATTAAACACTAGCTTGGTTTCTCATATGCTGACCAAAAACCACTGTCAGCCCAAATTAGCAAAAAGAAGGTGGCAAACCACTATAGCCCTACTTTTAACAAGGTCGCACAATCACTAAGTCCCTATTTAGAGAAAATGTAAAGTAGCTCGGATAAATATTACAATAAGATTTTCTAATAACTTGTAAAAGGGAAAGGAAAGGTGTAAATTGGAAGGAAAGAGAAAGAGAAAAGGCAAGTGAAGCTAGATGAGTGAAAAGAGAGGAGCGGAGAGAGGGGATGGAACATTCAATATTAGTGGGGATGTGAGTGGAGGCCCTAATTTAAATAGTCACATGCTTTTAGTAAGACGGTGTCATACAAGCTAAAAGACAAAATAATTCACTACCCCTCATATAAGGCCAAAAACTTAATCCTAAACATCACCAATACCAACTAAACTACCACTAACTTCAATTTAAACAAACAATAAGCAATATTAAGATAGTCGGCATAACTTTTTGAACCGATTTTCCAACGTTGGTCTTGATTAGCGAAACAAGTTGAATGACTTTTGTCATTCAAATGGCTTGCCCTATGGGTGAAATAGTAAGTTGGGAGTCCACCAATAGTTGAGAGAGAAAAAGTAGGGAGTGAAATAGTACGCTGGGACTTGGAAGCGAGAAAAAGGTGGAGATCATGTGGAAATTCGGGGCGGGATAAAAAAGGCTTGGAAATTAGTTTCGCTTCTCAAGTTGGGCGGCCATCAATTAGGCTTCCCTGTGAGACGTGGCAGGCCAAATTTTCCATAGACCTTAGGAGGGCCAAGAACCCAGACCCTTAGAGAGCTTCCTTGCATGTGCTAGCAGGGCTAGCCAAGCCTACAAGTAGCTGAATTTCGACGCCCCATGCTAGTTGGAATGGTGTAGTGGCATTTTTCCTAGCCTTGCATTGCCAGCCCAATAGGCTTGTTTGAGGGCTTGCTAGTAGGGCATTGCAGCGCCCAAACATAGGGACTGGCTCTTGAGTCTCTGTTCCCATGTTCCACGCTAGTGGTCTATTAATATACAAAACCTCTAATCAATATGCAAAGCCTCAGTCAAGCCTCATACATGAGGCAAAGCCTTCATGGGAATCCGTTTGGGCCATGATAGTTTTCAGCCTCAACAGCCTTGTGGGGAGGTCCTCTTAGAGCAGCTCCGCGTGTTGCAGCTAACGTTGGAGTGGTTGCCCATTGGGAGGCTAACATGGTGGGACAAATTGTGTCCCCGTGTGTCGGACTGCCAACCTTGCATTGGATTGACTACCATCTGCACCAGTCGTGCCCGGCTTCTCGTCCACGTTGCAGATGTGTCGCCAAAGTTGATCCCGTTGGAGATATGCCGGTTTAGCCAATCCAAATTTGGAAAATGCCGCCAAGAAAAATGCAGCGCTCGGCATTTGCCAGCCATGCCGAGTGCCACGTGTCGCCGCTGACGCGGTATGTCCTCTTGACAAAGCAGCAGCCACCTAGTAGACATCTAATAACACTACTAATCTACTGTTTTGCAGGGATGATGCACCACAGATTCAAAAATTGCGTCGAGGAGCTTCAGAAAAGTTTGAAAAGATCGAAGCCAAGATGGAGCAGTGGTAGCAACGCTGCTTGGAACCTATAGTGGATGCATTCTCAGTGTTTGCTCCTCTCATTTGTGATCTATGGCGCTGTTCCTTTGTTATGTTTGTTGCTCACCTCCATCGGGTATTCCTCATCTTGCAATTAAGACTTTACCCTTGAAGAGAACGCACACACACAGGATTGTATGCCACACGCCCACACGCTTGAATGCCTCGGATAGGCCGGCCCCCCAGACTTTGGATACGAGATTAGAGTTTGGTACGCAGAAGAGCAACGTCCCACTAAGTGAGCTAGGAATCAGCAATCCATTTCATATACATACGTTAGATGGGGATTATAGGAGTAATGAGGATCTCTGTTCTGAATGCTTGAATGACGAGATCCTCAGTCAGCTGGGTCCAGAGACAGATGTTGATATCTATGCTTCCCTTTTGAGGCGTTGCACCAGTGCCAAGGCCCTGTCTGAGGGTAAACGTGTGCATGAACACATGAACAGCCGTGGATATGCGGGCAACAGATATCTGAGCAACCTTCTCATCGACATGTACAGCAAGTGTGGGCATCTGGAGTATGCACGCGCTGTGTTTGACAACATAGCGCATCGGAATTTGTACTCTTGCAATATAATGATCGCTGCATGTGCCCAGAACGGGAGCTTGCAGGATGCAAGGGCAGTGTTTGCTGAGATGCCACAGCGAGATGTGGTTTCCTGGACTGCCATGATCTCTGCCTGTGCCCAGAATGGTCATGGCAAGGAGGCCCTAAAACTGTTTGGACAAATGCAAGCCAAAGCCATCAAGCCAAACAAGGTCACCTTCTTGTGTGTTCTGGATGCATGTGCCACAGTGGCAGCCCTAGAAGAGGGTCCAGAGATCCACGCTTCCCTTGCTGGCAATGGATGGGAGTCGGATATTGTTGTGGGAACAGCCCTAGTCAACATGTATGGCAAGTGCGGGAGCGTGGATGATGCAAGGGCTGTATTTGCACAGATGCCACAACGGAATGTGGTCTCTTGGAGTGCCATGATGGCTGTGTGCGCCCAGAATGGGAGCCTAAATGATGCGAGGGCAGTGTTTGCAGAGATGCCACAGCGGAATGTGGTCTCCTGGAATGCCATGATAGCTGCATGTGCCCAGCATGGACATGGCAGGGAGGCCCTACAACTTCTTAGTCAAATGCAGGTGGAAGGTTTTGAGCCAGAAAAAATCACCCTCATCTGCATTTTGGGTGCGTGTGCCAGTGTGGCAGCCCTAGAAGAGGGTCAAGAAATCCATGCTACCATTGCTGGCAATGGATGGGAGTTAGACAGTGTTGTGGGGAATGCCCTCCTCAACATGTATGGCAAATGTGGGGCTGTGGATAATGCAAGGGCAGTGTTTGCAGAGATGCTGCTAAGGAATGTGGTTTCCTGGAGTGCCATGATTGCTGGGTGTGCCCAGCATGGGCATGGCAAGGAGGCCCTGCAACTGTTTGGTGAAATGCATGCCAAAGGCTTTGAGTTAGACAAGGTCATCTTCATCTGTGTTTTGGGTGCCTGTGCCAGTGTGGCAGCCCAAGAAGAGGGTCAAATGATCCATGCTACCATTGCTGGCAACAGGTGGGAGTTGGATGTTGTTGTGGGAACAGCCCTCGTCAATATGTATGGAAAATGTGGGAACCTAGATGATGCAAGGGCAGTGTTTGTAGAGATGCCAGTGTGGGATGTGGTCTCCTGGAGCTCCATGATCACAGCATGTGCTGAGAACGGGCACAGCAAGGAGGCTTTGCAGCTGTTTGGTCAAATGCAGGCTGACGGTTTTAAGCCAGACAAAATCACGTTTGTCTCTGTCCTCAAGGCATGCAGTCACACAGGTCTGGTTGCTGATGGGAGGCAATATTTTGCCTCTATGAGTAGAGACCATGGACTATTGCCCTCCGTGGAGCATTATTTGTGTATGATTGATCTTCTTGGGCGAGGAGGACTATTGGAAGAGGCAGAGGACCTGATCATCAGCATGCCATTCGAACATGTCGCTCCAGCATGGCTGAGCTTGCTTTCGTCTTGCCAAATTCATAGTGATGTGAAGCGGGCTGCGTGTGTGGCGAATTTCGCTTTTGAGCTTAATCCAAGCAATGATTCACCATATGTGTTGCTAGCAAACATCTATGCCAATGTAGGTAGGTCAGATGATGTAGTCAAGGTGAAGAAGGCATTGATTAGTAAGAGTGTGAAGAAATTGACGGGCCGCAGTTGTATTGAGGTGAATAATGTGTTGCATGAATTTGTTACCGGAGACACATCACATCCCCAACAAGAGGATATACATTCTGAGTTACAGAGGTTGAGTAGGTGCATGGAAGAGGTAGGATATGTACCTGACAGAAATGCAGTGCTTCATGATATGGATGAAGAAGAGAAGGAAGGCATGCTTTGCATCCACAGTGAGAAGCTGGCCATTGCTTTTGGGCTTATCTCCACACCTCCAGGAACCCTTATTCGTATCACCAAGAACCTTCGTGTGTGCTCTGATTGTCATTCTGCCACCAAATTTATCTCAAAGGTTGTTCCGCGGAATATAATTGTGAGGGATGCTAATCGTTTCCATCACATTGAGCATGGAGTATGTTCATGCGGTGATTATTGGTGATTGTATTATTAAACACCTTAAGGGTTTGTCCCTCAATCTTTGGATCAATCTGTTTGGTTATGCTTATTGCAATGTATTTACTTTGTTACATGGCATGGTGCGAGGGTCCCTATATTATGGGACATATAAATGCTGTAAAGGTGTCAAGCAACGTAGGGGAAGAAATATTTTAGTTTACACGTTAAAGGCTATCTGATGGATGTGATACACATGCATATTGCTTTGGAACTGATGAGGCAAACGGTCATTAAGTCAGGGTGGCAGCAACATGGGGTTGCATATGGGCAGCACCCTACGCAGCCATATGGGCAGCAGATCAGAGCAGATCTGGCTGCAGCAAGAAGGATCCAGTCATGTAGACTGGAGGGCCCAGCTATTGGCCAGGCCTTTGTGGCTGGTATAGCACACATTAGACCCAACTAGGATGACGGGTGTAATATTTGGTGATGAGGGCTTATGGAGATCAAGTTGGTGACAGAGGTAGCTTGATTCCGGAGACAGGTGGATTCATCTTTAGGATTCTGAGTGGATGGGACCTATTTGGAGCAGCCACATTGATCTCTCTACACAAGACTCTATCGACAGAGTGTTTGGATTGTGGTGGATGAAGAGCGGGTTGAAACAAACACTTAATGCACGGTGCCTGGAAGGAGCCAAGCTGCTCTTAGTTTATTACGGGTACAGCTGGACAGCCATCCATCTATTGGATGGGCTTGGTCAATGCACGAGTTCATCTCTTGGTGACTTGCTAGATTTGACAGTATTTGATTTGACAGTATTTGATTGTTTCAGAGATTAAGTTGCTTGTGATGTAGTTCGACAATGCCATGGATGGTGGTAGTGACCAGGCTGGAGGTTGTTATGCCAGCTAGTCAGATAGTTCTGGACAGGGTTTCTTGCTTGAGTCAGGGACCATCATATTGACTTAGCTGTAGCTTCAAATGGTTCTTGCTCCTTAATCAGGGTTTAAAGCAACGTCGTCGGCTTCTGATTTTGTGCCACATTGTTAGAGCAGTACCTGGAGTAGTAGGACAGAAGGATGTATGGACTGGAAGTAATGGGCTTCTTCCTATTGGCTCTTCTGAGGGAGCAGATGGTGCATTTCATTGATGCCTACATTGGGGGTATTAAGAGTAGGAGGGTCAATTCCTGGCATGTGAGGCCCATATGAGGACAAGGGTGACTGATGTGTGCAAATATGTTAAAATTTGGGGTTGTCATCTAGGCAGCCAATTGATAAATCTGTCATGTGGGCAGATCCGGAGGTGGCTGCCAGTTGGGCAGCAACTTGGGCTGCTTATGGCCAGCACCGTAGGCAGCCATTTGAGCGAAAGATCAGAGCAGATCTGGCTTCTACATAGGCAGCAAGGAGGACCCAGCCATGTGAACTGGTGACACAGCCATTGGCAGGCCTTTGGGGCTGATGTAGGGGATGTAGGCCCTCGATTACAACAAGAGAAGTCCTTGAAACGATTAGATAATGCATATTCACAGAGAATATCTACATTGAGAATTGATGATCTTATAAGGCTTTGGAGGAAAGGCAACAAATCTCTACTTTGAGATAAGAAAGCTCTACCTACACATAGAATATGTCCTTTTACACAAACAAAATAGGTAGGATGAAGTTTTGACGTTCTTGTCGTTGCAAGGCTTTCATTAATTTGCCAATGAAGAGTAATAACCCCCATGTGGATTGCTAAGAGTTAGGAGCTCAAATTGATGGAGCCAAAAAAATTTGTAGTGCTCGATTTTGGAGTAAGGTATTCATTTCTTTTGTTGCAGCACTGCACTATTTAGTTCATTGTATGTAGCCAAATCCTCATGCATTGAACTTAGCTTACCGATGAGCCTATCCTCTTTGCATGGCACCACCACACCTACCGATTTAGTGTGCTACTAATGAAAGAGGCCATACCCACCATGTTGTCGTATGGGTTCTCCCTAGCCATCGACGAAGGCCTCAATATTTTCACAGCAGAGTACTCTCGACTTGTTGGAGGGGCCGTAATCTAAGTCTTGGCAATGTGCATGGGGTCTTTGGCCTTTCCATCGTCTCCTACTTTGGCTCCCTAAAAAATTTTAATGCAATGAGTTAGGCTGGCAAAAATACCGAGTTGTACAAATTCCCTCTTAGACGAGGCTCATATCCACTCAGCAATGGTGGCTGGATGTAATCTTTTGGCCTCTAAGGCTCTCAGTGATCTTTTGGCTCAGTGGATGTAATGTTTTGGTCTCTAAGGCTCACATCAATTGGTGAGTTTTTATTACATTTATGCAATCTCTTCAGTATCTCATAATATTTGTATGCACAAGATTAAAAACAGAGATGCATTCCTAAAATTCCACAAAGATAAATTAAATGACGTCATCTCAAAATAAAGGAATGAATCTAAATCAAATAGACATTACCATTTGAAACATAAATAGGATTTCATAGAATGGGTGGAAAAGAAATATAAAGTGAAAGAAGGAGAATGTAGGTAAGTGATAAGAAAATCACAAAGCGATGGAGAACAAGATCACTGGTGCAACGAATGCTACTCAACGCCTAAAGATGAGAATAAGGGATATCAATAAAACTACAAGTCTCTCATTGCGATTTAGAGGAGGGGCTTAGGATAGTAGAAAATTTTGAAAGAGCTTATAGAATGCAGACGAGATGACGTTATCCTCCTCCACAAACCATAATCCTCTAATGACAAAATCTCTCTCTACACACACATATACACACACACACACACACACACACACAAACTGATTAGTAAATGTATCACACACACATACACTTATTTCTTTATACACGAACACACACATGAAATACTTTTCCAACTATGAATTATTCTTTTATGTACCCTCGTGAAATCTTCCCTTTACACTTTCTTTTTAACCACCCCACATACCAAGCCCACTAATACCTCCTCTTATCCCTTCTCAACCCATGCACTCATTTGCTCCTTACTCCACTTGTGACATAAACTTCACTTGAGGCTGTTTTTTTTATTTTAAAAGAATTATTTAAGAATCGATATGGTTGTCTATTTTTCTAGGTAAAGCGATAACAAGCCAGGGAAAACAAGCATTACTTATTTATCCAAACGTAACTATGATGTTTTAACCCTTAGTAGAAAATTTTGAAAGGGCTTATACATCATCATGGCCAACATTAAGGTTTTTTTCATCCTTCTTTACCTCCTCATCACTGAGTTTCTCTTCATCATTCTCTAACTTCTCATAATTTACATTGACGAGACATTGATAACCCAGAAATCTTTCTCATGTTGTAGTTGCGCGAGCTTGCATATCAAAATATTGCAAGCAATCTCCTTCTTTCTCAATGATGTTTGTAGATCATCCTTTTCTGAGAAGATATTCAAGCAAATAAGCCATTTGAATTAAGGACACCTCCCATCTTGGCGATTTTAAAAATTCAATCATGTCAAGCAAAAGACCACCATATGAACTTTCATAGTAAAGCTATTTACAATGATGGAATCTAGTGACTAATTGCTCTCCCAGCATTAGACACAACCCTTGGAATTCCCTCTTATATTATTTTGTAGATCAAGGTGTATAGCCTTATCAACAAATGAAAGATTCCAAAGTTTATATCTTCAAGCCACATTCTCTTTTATCTCTCCTCATTGCATACACACCATTATATATCTTATGCTTATTGCCGTATTGGTTTTCCAAAACCTAAACAGGGATGATTTTTTCGCGTTAGTTTCGTTAATAAGTAAAAGTTTTATATTGCTTGTGAAAGTTTATATGCTTCTATAAAAATAAAATCTTAGTATATTTGCCACAATTCGAAACTAAAATTAAAAAAAGATCTAGGTTTAGCCTTGAAGATTATAAAATTATAAATAAAGTCCAGGATCATCAGTCATTGCTAATGCGCCAATGCACATCGTTTTTGCTGATGGGCGAGAAAGCCTTTGCTAATGCACCAATGCACATCGTTTTTGTTCAATTGCTTTTGTAGTAGGTTACATTGACAACATTGATGCACAATCGGCAAAGGATATTAAGTAATCTCCTACAATATTGGCCAACAATGCACGTCATTTCTGTTCCTAGGTTTGTAGTAGGTTTGAGTCACAACATTGATGTACAATGCGCAAAGGGTATTTACTTTGTCTTTAAACATGCCTCTATTTAATGTATGCCAAATGGCCATATGCAGGCACTTGAGTTTAGGGGCCAACCAACCCCACATGTCTCTTACGTACATGGCAACCTCATCCCTTACAATACTTGATTCCATGTGATTGGTCCTACCAGATGAGACCCCATTCCACAATTATCATGCAACTAGTTAACTTTTAGGTCCTCTGAACTACATTTTAGGTCGGCTTCCATTCTATACCCACCAACTTTGTGGGTCTTCAAAACAAGGGCAAATGCCCTCCATACTATTGCGAGGCCTGGCCCCTCCTGCCTTCCCTGATCCTAGCTTGGGTAGGTTGGCTCTGATGTTACTGCTCTCTCGTCGCCTCTTTCTAGGCCAGATATAGGGCTTGATTCCCTCACCATCTTACACCCACAAAGTTGCCTTTAGATCCTAGCATATAAAGGAGAATCTAGGTGGGTTTATGGTATGAGTTAGCAGTTAATTGGATTGATTTCCTATCATGTCTATCACAAATTTTACGTTTAAGGTTATCTTGTCATAAAAACTCTCATGTATCACATTTGTCATAAAATCTCGATTCATGCGCTTTCACTCAAATATCTAGAAATCCCATATTCATATCCCATGCCTTTGGAACTAACTATCCATGCTTTAAGATTCACTTGCCACTAGAGGTCGCACTCACTCAACCTCATTATTGGCACTTCAGTAGGGTGTCAAAGTAGACATTTCTTTAATGATGTCTTGGGCACAAAAGGTAAGGATTGAGCTAGTTGTTGCGACTTTTGTACGTTGTTGCATGGACACAGATTACTCTCCCTCCAAACCTTGTTAGAAGTCATAGAAGTTTGGTTTCCTGGAGCAGGTTCCCATTCATAGGCTAGCCTTGCTCTCTATAGCTCCATTGTAATTAGAAGGTACATGGGCTTCACAACTGTGCACATAGTTAGCCACAATATATGATTCTTTGAAGGAGCTATAGCAGGCATTGGTTGGGTAGGCAGTCAACTTTCTCTTGCATATGTTCTCATTAGCAGATATTGCATGCCGACATCACCTCCTCCTTAGGAGGGGCCCCATAGGTTGGTCAAGTTTTATGTAGATGTGTTAGTGTTTAAGTTAGTGTTAGTTAACCTTATCTTCTTCTCTTGCATTGCATTACCATTCTACTCTATGCTTCCCCTTGCCATAGCATAAAATAGACAAGCTTCATGCCACCCCTCTCTCCTCTCACCTCTCCCTCACTTTAAGACCTCATTTAAGAGGTCAGCATCCTTCTTGCCTACCAAGGTCGTCATGGCCTCCACCCAAGTCTTCAAGCACTTAGAATCTCGAGAGCAGGAAGAAATTCAGTAAGCCTTCGAAGAGGAGGAAGAAATTCAGATTGCTTCGTTTTAGCAATCTTCCAAGAGGGCGACCCTTAAGCATCTCTAGGAGTAGCAGCTAATCAGCTGAGCTAGAAAATACAGTGCTGAGGCAAGGCTTGCAGGAGCTATGGGTTCCACTTGTTGGCAGTTACTGCCAAGACACACACAATTCTGGATGGTATGTGGTGCATCTCCCCTTACTTTTTCTTTTCAAGCCTATAATAAATTAGTATTGCGGAGCCAAATGCGCCCCTTCCAATCTATTCCATGATTTCATATTGGTCCACTCTAGAATCTGTGGACTCTTTCATCTCGTTAATCATAAGGCATTCTCAAAATTTCAGTCACCACCGGGAATGGAATAATCGGCCAATTGTGCGAGCTTGATTGGTTCTTGAGTGCAACTTTTCCATCAAGCACAAAATCTTTGAAGAATCGAACATCCCTAGACTTCGCTCAGGCGGATTGCAGAAACCGTTAGAGGCGGGCTAGTTATACTCTATTTGGCTAGCTTAGATCCTGTTATGCAGTAGTTAAAGTGATAGTTGTGTTGCTGCTATAACTATAAAGTCGAAAAATGATGCGTTGATCCAAGAAGCAAAAGATGTAAATTTTCCAATAGCATTGAACAGGCCTTTGAGGAGTGATTGTCGAGAGCTTTATCACTAAGTCAATAGACTTGTGTCTAGAGTTGGGAAAAAGAGCACTTCTTTTTCATTTGTGTCCCTCCCTTGAGCACAGAGGTTGACCATTAGACCTACATCTTCCCATGTGAAAGTGAAAGTTGGAAGGATTAAGCCACAACAGTAGCCTCAACCGCTCCTCCTTGGTAAAGCTCTTTGGCGATAATCAACAAGAAAATGGTAGTGATAGCGAATTTTCTACTTGCCATTATTTCGCCAGTGTCCAAGTAGAACCAGCAAATGATTATGGTAAAAGAACCGATAAAGATGCGACCTTAGTGGGCACATGTCAAGAACTTATATAGATGCGGCCTCATCAGCCTGATATGCGCCCACCCACTCTCTCAACTAAAGAATTTCGACTGTTTGTTGGAGTTCGCAATACGTTTCAAATAGATTGGATTGTTTTGTCTTTGAACCATCATTGTCCTCTTTTCTTTGTGACATAAACCCGTTCACCGCACTAGTATAAGAGTGAACTACGTTGTTTGAGCTTTCAAGTTGCATATACACTACATGCTACTTTATCCATTACTTAAAGTGAATAGGTTGAGAATTTGTATCATGCAATGAATGTTGTACTTCTAAGGGAAGCTCCAAAGGCATTGCAGACAAAATATCTTACATCCATTTTGACTCTATCAGGTTTGAAGAAAATTTTTCTTTTTGCACTCACCTAATGAATCTACTACTGGTCTGATTTAGGCCATCGTTTTTGAGGCGTAAGATAGAGACAAGAATGGAGGCTTGGTGTGTAGTGGGCAACACCCCATCTATTGCACTCTCAATCTAGCCAAGGAATAGGGAAGCAAGGTGAACTAATTCCACAACCATCAGCAAGTAGCGGAATTCGTCCGTCACCAACATCAGTGGTACCGAAAGGAGATGCCTTAAAGCTTGGGTGCTACTAAAACTATTATGTGCAATCTCTATTTGGTCTTGTATACACCATAGCCAGTAGCTATAGAGGATTTACTGCAACAATGTTGAGCTTGGAACAATATGTCGACATATGGAAGCAATCTTTCAGGTTATGTTTCTTAGTTCTCCTACTTTTGGTGACAATTCTCTTCTTTAATGTGTTATAGGTATTAGACTGGCAATTGTTAACATGTTCTAGCAGTTGATTTGCTTGACTCGGATTTAAAAAAAAAGGATATATATAACAGGTAAGCAGAAGCTGCTTCTTTATGTCTATATAGTCCTTGGTTCATGCCTTCTATGATTCTTAGTGGAATGTGGAACTATCTTATATATCATGGTCTACTTATGTGCTTTGCCAATGTTCTGGAAGGGCTTGGTTCAAGAAGTGGTGTTTGGTTCCTGTGCTCACAAGGCAGGGGGCTAAGGGGCACCACATCCTAGGACCAAGTTTCTTAGATCTAGCTGACAACCTGAAGTAAAATATGTTTATTTATTTTTTAAAAGTTTATGTTGTGGATATGCATATGCATCATTGTCTGGTTTGCATGATGTGATGTGCTCTTTCTTTGTTAATGTATTTATTGGTCCTTTGTATAATGTAAGTTGAATTTGTTTTGGCATGCTTTATATAGTGTAGTATTATGATTTCAAACATGAAATAAGGGTTTGGTTCAAGAAGTGGTGTTTGGTTCTTGAGCTCACAAGGGAGGGGGCTAAGAGGCACCACGACCCAGGACCAAGTTTCTTAGATCTAGTTGACAACCTGAAGAATATATGCTTATTTATTTTTTAAAAGTTTCTATTGTGAATATGCATGTACATCATTGTCTGTGATGTGCTCTTTCTTTTTTAATGTATTTATTAGTGCTTTGTATAGAGTAAGTTGAAATTGGTTTGGCATGCTTTATGTAGTGTAGTATTATGATTTCAAACATGAAAGAAGAGCTTGGTTCAGGAAGGTGTCTGGTTCTTGCGCTCACAAGGCAGGGGGCTAAGAGGCATCATGACCTAGGACCAAGTTTCTTAGATCTAGTTGACAACCTGAAGAAATATATGCTTATTTATTTTTTAAAAGTTTCTATTGTGAATATGCATATGCATCATTGTCTGTGATGTGCTCTTTCTTTTTTATTGTATTTATTGGTGCTTTGTATAAAGTAAGTTGAAATTGGTTTGGCATGCTTTATGTAGTGTAGTATTATGATTTCAAACATGAAAGAAGGGCTTGGTTCAAGGAGTGGTGTTTGGTTCTTGAGCTCACAAGGCATGGGGCTGAGGGACACCACGACCTAGGACTCAAGTTCCTTAGATCTAGCTGACAACCTGAAGAAAGATATGCTTATTTTTTTTTTTAAAGTTTATGTTATGAATATGCATATGCATTATTGTTTGGTATGCATGATGTGATGTGATCCTTATTTTTCTAATAAGTTGATACCAATTTCATGTATGTTGTTTTGATAAAGTTGTTCCATTTCTTAGATTTAAAACTATTTTTGAATGCTCTTTTGTTTTGATCCTGCATATGGTTTAGGGTTGGAAGGATATAAGCATAAGGCTATTGATTTTGAGTTATCTAAAGCACAATGGAAGTATGTCAATCAGATCTTTCGAGATGAGCTTCTTGTAGAGATAAATAACATGAGTACAAAGGAGATGGAGATGACCATAGAAAGCACTTCTAGATTGCATACTCTAAAGAGCAAAGTTGTGGCATCAAGTAGAACTGGATCCTAATAGGAATCACCTTGAAGGGATCACAAAATGGGACATTGATGTTATGATATGGGTAGAGAGCAACATTGGGAATGTCTTGGATCGGTTTCATGAAGCATGCGCAAGGAACCCAACATTTGTAAATGATGTTAATGAGGCAAAGATGCATTTATGGAATTCCTTCTGGAAGAAAAATAAGACAAAGGTTATAAGGTCGGATGTGAAAGCCAGACTAGCCGCAAGTTGGAAGAAAAAGTCAGCGATTGCTTTCGAAAGGGTAGAGGAAGTAGCAAAAGGAGAAGAAAGTGCAAGGATTTTGAATGGAAAAATGCAAGAAGTGCAAGGCAGTGATTCTCAAAAGCTATAAATTAGGGAAAGTCATATAAGCAATGTGTCCTTCATGATGTACATAATTGAAAATGAGATCCAAGTTGGTGAAAAGATAGGTTCTGGCACATATGGATTTGTCTACAAAGTATGACTCATAGGTGCTCTAGGATTATTACAGCATATATGCTATGCTAGAAAGCGATATAAGGGTGACATAGGGGATCGTACACGAGAGGCAAGGAAGGAGGGACAAATGTAAATTCGGCATCCTGTGCTTGTTCGTGTTATTGCAGCAACTCCAAAAGAGCCCTTGTGGACTATCACACCATATTTTAACGGTGGTAGCTTGATGCACTTCATGAGAACTTTACCATATGAGCAAGGTAGGTTTAGGTGCTATGTTGACATAGTCCTAAAAAGAGGCAAAGAAACGAAGGCAAGGGCACAAGGAACATTGGAAGATGTATGCACAAGGGAGAAAATTAACTACTTTAGTTCAAATGTGCACCACATTATACATGCATACATTGCTAGATTAGCAAGGCATAAGGGTCAATGGATTCATACAGACTTACATCCTGGTAACATTCTGTTAGATTTCACAGCAAATGGTGCATGTAGAGTTGGCATAATTGATTGGGGGATGGCACTAGTTTCTTCAGAGACTAGAAAAGCTTTTAAGGATATGAAGAAGACATCTCTACATAATGACTAGCAATTTACACAAAGGAAGCATAAGAAAGAGCAAGAGCATGCACAAAAGAAGTGGCTTGCACTTGAGCTTCAATGCTTTTCTAGGAGAGGCGTGTATAGCCCTTAGTCAAACATATATACATTAGGATGGATAATTACAGAGATTATACAGTTTTGGGAAGATGCAGTTGAGTATTTTGAAATGTCTCGCCCCATGTCTAATCGTGCACTATTAAAGTGTATTAAAAAACATGCCTTTGAAAAGATAATGACTGATAATTCTATAGAGAGAATAGCACTTATGGATACCTATAGTATCCTATCAACATTTGGATGCAATGCAAGTCTAGAAATGTGGCCCCTTGATGAGATGAATGTTGCTTTGAAGCTAGCAACATATAAAATATGCTCTCTTATAAAAATATATTGTTGTTGTATTCATGTGGTGGACTTGTATTCATTTTGCATTCATATAGTAGATTTGTATGAAAATAAATTAAACTATTTCTTCTCTTGGAAGATGTGTAATACTTGATTTGCAATGCACTTGAAGTGCACATAATTTTATAAAGATAAGAAGTATCATGCTATTTTTTTAGCATGTGTTTAGAGAAAAGAAATTATGCTTTATTTTATGCTCAACTAATAAAGACAATTTTTGAAACAGGTACTTATCATGGGCAGAAAGAAGAAAGTTCAAGCTTTGGAGAAAAATACAAAAATGACATCTTTCTTATTACTGTCTACATCATTGGGCACTAATATAAACATGTTTACAACATCAAGTACACCAAAGAATTTACTCTCAAGTTCATCATCCATGAATCATGAAGCAATTTATGGGACTCCTGAACATGCTTTGGGCACAATGCATCATGCTAGAAATCAATGTTCTAGATCATTGCTTAACAATGATATTTTTAATAGGGATTTGAGTTTTCAAGTCTTGGAAGAAGGGAAGACAAGCTCACAAAATTGTAATCAAGGGAATGCAATTGGAATCAAAAATTCATCAGCTGGCACACCATTAACAAATAATGAGGTAGTGGATTTAACTGGATTGGAAAGTGGAAAAATGTCAGTAACAATATCATCAATGTCAACACCAACTGAAGAAGCCATTGAGAATGCATCACAAAATTGCAACTCTTCAAGTAAGCACAAGAGAAAGAGAGCTTGGGATATTCGTAGGAATTTTCAAGAAGATTGGGTAGCAAAATATCCTTGGTTAGACGTAGAACAAGTCGACACTGGGGGGATGCACCAAGTGGGCCATTTGTAAAATATGCACATGGGCAAGGAAAAAGGAGGCACGGTTACAATTGAAGATTGATACGATTGAGAAGCATTGTGGGAAGGTTTACAAGTCTGTAGAAGGTACAAGTAATGAAAAGAAAGTGATCAAAGAATCGGACAAGGAAAATAACCGCCACTTAAAAAATGAGATTGAGTACAATAAGTTCTTGCTTGCACAAGAGTCTAGTAGAAATAAAAGTGAAGGATCATTGAAAAAGCATTAGCAATGTATCTATGATCAGGTTGATAGAGAAAAGATAGTGCAATTCTCAACTATCATGCAAATATTGAGGCAAGGCCACTCACTAGTAGATTTCTTGGGTTACCAATCATATCTTCAATTTTTGGATGTTCTTAATTTGGCAAGCATGTATTAGTCAAGGAATAGCACAACAGATATGGCTAACCACATGAACCAAGTCATAATTGATGATTTAAAGGAGACTTTAAAACTTGCAAACTTTTTTTCAGTGTCATTGGATGCGTACAAGCTGTGGATACTACATCGTGGTTGGGAATGCATTTGTACGTGGTAGAAAACAATAAGAGAAAACCATATTTTTTACATGTACACAAACTTGATTCAGAATCCAATGCTAATAACTTAGTGCAAGTTTTGATCCAAGCTTTAAAAGAGTATGGAGGTGTGACCGAGTCTGATATGGTCAAGAGACTTGTTTGTTTTGCATGTGATGGTGCTTCAGTCTTGCAAGGTTGTCGGAATGGTGTCTCTGTACAAATAGAAACAAAATATGCTCCTTACTGTGTTGGGATACATTGTATGGCTCATCGCACAAATCTAGCTTACGAAGTTGTATCCACATTTCCATCAGTACAACGAATTGAGACTTTGGTTAAAAAAAGCTACTCTTACTTTTGCAATAGTACAAAAAGATACAATCAATTTAGAGTTATTGCAGAAGCAATGGGTACAAAAGGGAGAAAGATTTTGAAGAATGTGGATACTAGATGGATATCTTTGGTTCAGCTTGTGTAAAGATTATGGGATGAATACAAGACTTCGGTCTGTTTAATGCATATGGAGGCAGAAGAAGAGGTTGAAAAGGTAGATATTTTGTATCATAAACTGACCAACATAGATTCGATATTGGGATTGTGTGGAATTATTCCATTTTTAGACAAATGAATATGTTGAGTAAAATGTCTCAATCGAAGGATATTTATATCAATGAATATGTCAAGGCAATAAAACTCACTAATTTGAGTATAACAATAGCATATGATAAGAAGTCAAGCTCTAGTTTTCAAGACGAGAAATTGTTTAAAGATTGGAAAAGTTTAATAGACCTGGATGGGGATTCCTCTCTTTTAACATGTGACCAAGAAGGATATGTTTGCCTTCGTGCAAACAATCAGGTTTTTAGGATGACAAGAGAAAACAAACGACACAAAAGACTACAATACGTTAAAAAAGAGGCTTTTTTAAAGAGGACAAACAGTTAAATGCCCTTAGTGAAGTTGCAAGTGCAATGGTAGATGAAATCAGAAGTAGGTTTCCACTAAATGACCTAATGGATTCATTTACCATCATATTTCCACATTTTTGGGTCAATGGATCTTATGAAAGTATCAAAGCAGGTCTAAAGAATCATTTGGATGCTCTCAAAAAACACTTTGGACAGGACATTGACATGGACAATATAGGGTACAATGGTTTGTTGGATTTTGGAAAGCTTTATTCATAGTCTTCCCTTTTTTGGAGAAGTCATGCACCAGTAAAGTAATTTAATGGAAGATGTTCAAATGCAAGGTTTGATGGTTCGGCTTTGGAACGAGCTCTCTCGCAGTACATTCCTATAAGATAACATTTCTGAGTACTTCAAGCATGCAAATTTATGTCAAACCTTTATTCTTGGCTCAGTTGAGGATGAAAGGTGTTTTAGTACTCTCGGTTACTTGAAGAATAAGCTTCATAATAAGCTAGATGATAACTTAGATCTTAGCTTGAGATTATATTCTTCTTATTATGATGTTAGTAGCTTTCCGTATGATAGAGCATTAGCACTCTGGAAGTCAAGCTGTAAAAGAAAAGGCTATAATTAGCTTTTTTGGACTATTTAAACTAGACTTTGAGAATTTTCTTCCCCCATTGGATTTGAAGGATATTCATTATCCTTAAACAATTTTATGTTTTGCATACTCTACAGCATCCTAAATGCTAGCTATTTCATGTATTTTGAAATTATGTAAAATGGAAAAGAAAGAGTTTTTGATATCACTAGTTTATAGTATATTTTAGTTTTTTAATGCTCTAGAATATTTAGCCAAGTTTTGAAATCGCCAATGCTTTGAAACTTTTAAAAATAATTTATGAAAAAATTTTCTAGTATATTATAATACTATATTTCTATACCTTAGATAAAAACATCCATGAACATAAAGCATGGCTTCTTTGCCTTATGTACTAAACAAATATAAGCTCATTGCCATATTGTTTTTCTAAAACATAAAGCATGGCTTCTTTGTCTTTGTTACTAACAAAATTTATAACAATATTGCATAATCTCACTTTAGTAATTGTGGAATGCAATATTCTATCAATGAATTGTGAAATGTGGATAGGTGGTATTTTGTCGATAAAAAAGAAACGCATCTTGCTCCATGTTGTATCATCAATTAGGAAGTCCTCACATGTAACTCTATTAAATTCCACTTGCTTTCTAGGTTCTAAAATTCTCTCTTAAATACAAGGTTCTAATTTTTTTAATTATTCTCATTGCATGCTCATTTATGAGCTTCTATGTCAACACCTATTGTGGGATATATGTTTTCATGCTCATTGTAACTGCTCCTTCATCATCTTGTTGTACCTTTTCCCACTTGTGTGCCTATGCCTTTTCATTAGTCAAGGGTAAAGAGGCTACCATCTGCTTCACAAAAGTATTATTAATTTATTGGGATGCTCTTTTTAAAGAGTAGATATTTTGCTACACTATCCACTACATCGTGCTTCATAGGGAGATTGATGTACTCCGCCATGCAAAAATCTTTATCTTTCTTTCCAAAAACCATTCTTTTTTCACAATCTTCTTGGATGACATGGATGCATAGGTACTTGGTAGATACTTCACCAGCCACCACATCCTAGTGGTTATCTCTTTTTTCTTAGCCTTTCTAGCCTTTTCAATAATAAATGCAGGCACTTCATATGTGACATCTCCCTTTTTACATGCAAAGCACACATCAAGCATTTGGGTGAACACATCATCACGATTAAATAATATTTGTGTATTCCTGGTATCTATCCCTTACCACTTGGAACTTTGTCATCACCTCATATTGATCTTGCTTTGCCCTTGGTACAATTGCACTTAGGCGATTGTAGAATGCAATGAGCTTTTTGGTTTTCCCCTTGGTGGAGGTTCTTTGGAGAGTGTTTACAGGCTGCTCGCATGTTTTCCATAAGTTCCTTGCTTTCATCAACATCTCTAAAGTTGAGGTAACCTTTTGCAAGGCAACAAAATCTTGATTGAGTCTTTTAGAGTCAATCATATATTTGTACTCACAATTGAAGATACATATCATTGCAATGTAGATATGGAATTAGGGAGCCCTATTGAAGGCCTTTTGCATCCCTTAGTAGATGTCCATCTACCCCTACACCAAATGTACCCACAGTTGAAACTTTTGTTCCAAGAAAGTTGGTTAATGCTTCTTGAAATTGTTTGGGCCCTCTCAAATAAATAGATTCATTCATTGCCATTTTGTGTGGTATAAACATGGTTGGATAGAGCATTACATTTGACATTACCAGTGTCTTTCCATCCACCAAAGCATTTGAATATTTTTGTAGCAAAGGATATATCCAGCATCATACAATTAGTATAGAGGCTTGCAGCATTCATAGGGTAGAGCAAGTGTTCCAAAATATATCCTAGACCATCATCCGTAACCACCTCATTAAGATAGTGATTCAGTGGTTTCATTGATGTCATTTCACCTTTTCTGTTTTGCACATCCTCATCTTCTTCTTCTACTTTGCTCCATCATTTCTTTGTAGATAAGCGATGTCTTTGTCATGTTCTTTTGAGATTGATAATAGTAAATCTTGAACTATTTTCCTTTTGCATTTGACATCGTGGTTTATTTTGGAGGCGCTTTACCATGATTACGTTGGACCTTCCTTCATGTTCTTGTATTTTGTTTAGTTGATGTGCAGTCAAGACTTTTGCCTCTCCATGAGTGCCATCATTCACATCTATAGGTCCTTAAAGCAATATTGCATTTTTGTCTCATGTACAGGTTCCACAAACAAAGCTGCAATCCCAATTTTCTCAATAAAATCTGCATTACTTTGAAAGTGTGTAGCTTGTGCTGTATGTCCCTAAACCAAAGGTGCATGCGTTTCTTGATCCTGAACCAAAGGTATATGTTCAGCCTCTTTTGGAGGAAGCAAAGCTTCAAACCTAGTTTTCTTAACCTAATCTACACATTCTTGAGAGAGTGTAGCATGTGTTATTTGTCCCTGAACCAAAGGTGCATGTGCTTCCTGACCCTACACCGGAGCTGTATGTGCTGCATCCTCTACATGTGCTATTTCATGCATCCTTGAAGTACTCAAAATTGTCTCCAAATTTTTGCCAAAGCCTTTAATGCACTCTTTAGGTCTGGAAACTCCAATGGCTTAGGAGGTGTCATCATAAATTGTGTAGCAAATGATCACCACCAACATGAGAATCCTTTGACTTCATGAGAATATTCATAAAATATGGGGATTCATCAAATATTCTTCCTACAAGACCAAAAATCATATTTGTCTTAAAATTGTCACATCCCATGACTCATTTTTCCTTTGAAATCTTTCCTTGAAATCACATAGAATAACTTGTCTTTCTTTTGAACCAAAAACGAAGCTCTCCTACCCATGTGATATCTAATATACCTTCCAAAGTTATCAAGGTTATACTCTCTTCTGTAAAAATTCAATGTGACATTAAAGACATATGCTCTAATCTCATGGGTGGGTATTTCTAGAGAGTTCTCCACGATTAGGCCTTGCATGAAAAATAAATAAAGGTTTTAGATAGACTTATAAGTAAACAACTAAACTTTAGATAATCTAACCATATAATTTATTATATTCACATTTTGTAGTATTCTTATAGTTTTTAAATTTCATATATTAACTCAAAAAGACTTTGACCTAATATTAGGACTAATTGTTTATTTGATAGATAATATCTAGAATTAAAAAAAACCACCTCACTCTCTAAGAAAATCCAAGGATGTAACCCTTGGGGTGGTTCCATCTAGCTCTCGTGCCTTGTGAAAAAGGGGCCAAGGACTACTCCATGTGCTAAGCCCTGGTGTGGGACTAAATAAAGCAAAGCCAAAACAAACAACACATATTAATTGTACAAGTTTTAAAATAGTAATTCTAAATATAAATATTTGTATAAATAAACCTTATATATATATATTATATCATTTTAAATATTATTACTTTTTTCAGTTTATAAAAAATGCCATTTATAATTCTATTTATTTATGTTTTTAAATAAAAAATCTAACATTTTAAAATTATCACATTTTCAATATAATATATATACTTTCAAACTTATATTAAAACATTTATTAATTAACTTTTAAAATTTATAAAGAAGTTAAAAGAAAATTAGCCCCCCCTCTCTCTCTCTCTCTCTCTCTCTCTCTCACGATCCTCCTCCATGTGTGCGGCATAGTGCCATCCCTGTGTGTGAACACGGACACGGTTGAGCATGCAAGGAAGAGGAGGCAGGGTTACATACCTCCCCTCCTTGTACATGCGCAAAGCCACAACCGCTCATAGGGAGGGAGAGGGGAGGGCTAATACCCTCCCCTCCCCTTGTCCTTTGTGTGCCTGATGACTGTGCATAGGGAGGGGTGGGGTTTATCCCGTCCCAATACCCAGTCCCTTTGTCCTCCTTGCACATGGCCGTGGTCGTGAGGTGGGAGGATCTTACCCTTGTCCTCCTCCTTGCTTGCAACCCGTGGCTATGCTCAAAGAGGAAGAGGAGAGGGGCAATTTAACCACCTCCCCACTTCCACTCTTAGCCCCTCCATCTCCTCACTCCTCATCTCTCCACTCACATTCCACCTCCCGATTCTCACCTACTTCTTTCCCTATTCAACTAAGAAATCTTAGAAATATCTTTAGGAAGAATGAAAGCTCAAGATGTCCTAGTTCTTGTGCGCTCTTGCAATCTCTTTCTTGCTCTTCCCTTTCTAGAGCCATTCATATCAGCAATTTTTGCTAGTTTTTTCTGAAGTTGGGCTCTGAGGAGAAGGTTGAGCCAATTGCTACACATGTACAATTGGATCATTCTATGGGCTATAAGCAGGCTCACTAGTATGAGAAGGAGGCATCTGAGGTGCAACAGTGTTAATTTGAGAGTTAAGGAACTGAGTGATAGTGGCAAGGGGGGTAGAGACAAGGTTCCTTTGTATAGCTGGTAACTGTTGGGTAATGGGAGTCTGAGGTTCACCAAGATTTTGCTGAGGAAACGAAACATCTCTAGAAACTGATGAGTAGCCGGATACTAAGGAGTTGTAGTAGCAGGTGATATCTATTTAGGGGAGCAAAGTCCATGTCCACCAACAATATTTCTATAGGTATGGGTAGCAATTTCTCTTTGTAATTGGTCATGGGCATCATTGAAAATCGACTATTGCCTTATCAAGGTGTCCTTGTCTTCCACCATGAATAAAACAACATTTTCATTACTGACAATTTCATTCAATTGAAAATTATTCCTGGCTATCCATAGAATCCACAAAGTGTGTCCACCATGGATAAAACAACATTTTAATTAGTGACAATTTCATTCAATTGAAAATTATTCCTGGCTATCCATAGAATCCACAAAATGTGTCCTCTAATTTGCAACAACCAAGCATCATGCTTCACTTTCTAAGAGTCTCCCAGGAGAATAGCTTTCAAATTTAGTGGTTCCTCCATTGAAAGTGTACCAATTCCAAACCTTTGTAGCATATGGACAAGCAACCGAGAAGTGAACTAGGTCCCAGGAGTGGTTCACTTTCTAAGAGTCTCCCAGGAGAATAGCTTTCAAATTTAGTGGTTCCTCCATTGAAAGTGTACCAATTCCAAACCTTTGTAGCATATGGACAAGCAACAGAGAAGTGAACTAGGTCCTCCTTAATCCTTGGGCATCTTTTACATTGGACATCTCCTCTTCTAATGACAAGGCCTCTTGCACTAGTCAAGACAACCAGGGGAGAAGGATAAGCCAGAGGAGAGTGGCAATATTTTTGGTTATGTCTTTACTTCAAATCTTTGAAAATATGAGTTGCCACATGACTCTGGTATCTATTACTTTCCACTTGCCATTGAGATCCAAAGGGTAAAGAATGAATACATTGTCAGCAAGACAATCAATGCCTCACTCAAACCACGTCAAAAAGAAAAACACTTGATAAATTTCACACATTCTTCAGAAGACATACAAACTCAGCTTTTGGACCATACCCCATGCAACAAAACAGAGATGACTTTTCGTACCCTGCCCTCTTTTAGGCTCCACAACTATCCTCTACTAACCGTGCTTGAAAACCCATGGGGAAAAAATTCTGCACCTTAAAGGGAGGATTTTGGCAACCAGGAGTGATGCTTTAGTTCAATCAGCAGTGACACCTTTGGCTTGGGAAGCTCTTGAAATTTGTTCGTCCTTCCAAGCAGATTACAGATGATATCTTTTTGCACCCACGGATAGTGAAAGATATATCTGGAATTCAGAGTAATTTTCAAAAACCAACTCTGGGTTGAGCAATGGAAGTTGCGAAGAAATTGCAATGATGTCATGTGTGTCACCTTGCTCATGACAATTGAGCCTGAATTACTGTGTGGCAGAATGCTTGTAGCTGTGAAAAGTTTCGATGTTGGAATTTATCCTCTTCAGGGCATCCATCTGAAACATATGGATAAGAAGCAAAGTTTTAAAGGACTTACCCTGCCTTATGACACATTCAAGTGTAAGGAATGCTTACTAAACTGTTCTGCTTCATAGATGGCATCTACAATAAATGCTTGAGCTTCGTCCTTTGGGTGAGAGGAGGCACTGGCAGCATCAACAACAGGACTCTAGAATATCCTTAGGACTCCAAAGGCCATCACTGCAAGAGCCATCCCTCGATGACCCTGAATCTTATTGTTCTCTCTTTCAGAAGAAGGGTTTGTCACAAACTCATGGGAGACAGGTGCAGAAATAGTTTATCTATGATCCCACTTGTACTTGTACTTTAATCAACGATGCTACAAGAGATTGAGATGCCTCGGTTCATTGCTCATTTGGTACAGAGATATCCTGAACACCTTGCTTGCACTCAGTTACACCTTTGCATGTACGGAATGGTGTATCACTAGTAGCACCATCCAATGCACTGTCTAAGGGACGTTGCAAACAATGCACAGCACTGCTGCCCTGGTTGACCTCATCCTAAGCTTAGTCCATGGTGTGAATCACATGGCTTTCTGCTGAACTAACAATATTATACTCTTGGTCAAAATTTTGGGAGTCGGACTCTATCCTGAGATCCTTCTGCTTTTACAAAAGTAAAGCCTTCTCGTTGGCTTTCAGGAGAGAAGACAAATCGATGCTTCTTGTTTTCCTCATCTCTCTAAGAAACCTTGTCTTGAACAATTTCACTTCCTTCTCCAAAAGGTATATATCCTTCTCTTTTTTGTAAAGGATATCTTTCAGTTGCTGCATGGCCTGTTCATCATGAGTGGCCTTCTCTTCAGCCATTCTCTGATAGTGATCAGCTTCCATTTGGAGTGCAGCTTTCTCTTCATGTAAGCGTGATATCATGCCCATTGCTTCGTTGGCTGCCGTTTCTGCAGCATGCCGTTCTTCATCCAACTCTGCATACAGGGCAAGTAGAGTTTTCCGCTCCATTTGGAGTGCCTCTTTCAGGCCCCTAACTACATCTGCAATCACATGATCCCCTTCACTGGCAAGCCCTGGATCCGTCTCAATAAATCCATCCCTTTCTTGTGTTTCTTGGGCAACACTGGTAAATTCAATCTCGTCTCTGGAATGAGAAACTCCAGAAGTGGATTTTGATCCGAGGCTCTCGAGACTATCAGAAAGTCTGCTCTTACTTTCAATCCCTTCATTGCCCTGTTCGATTTGTTCCTGTATCACGTCGGTCTGAAACGCCAACATAACTTCTACACTTCTCCCCTGAACAAGAGGCTTTTCTTGACACAAAGAATCCCCTTCATTGTTCACATCTAATCCATGTTCCCGATGGCTCCCTCCTTCAAGAACTCTGGTCGTGTCATGTGCTGCATCACACTTGGGTAAAACAATTGCTATGGCCTAAAAGAGACTTATTAGAAACAAGGAGAAAAAAAGAAGAAGAGAGACACGACCATTTGTCTTGTTTCTTTGGCTCTTCCCACGTGGATTTTTCCATTCTGGCATCAGTCTCTCTCTCTCTCTCTCCCTGTCTCTGTCTCTCTCTTTGTCTCCGACTCTCTCTGTGTCAAGGAGCATTTCACACCCGCGGTCCGCCCCCCTTGCACCCAGGTCTTGCTAGTATCCTGAGCGTGCTACGATAGCCAGGGTTCAGACTTGGCCCGCGGACATGTTTCAAAATACAATGTGCACTAGCACCCTCACTCGTGGACCAATTGCATACGCGGGCCCCAACATGGCAAGTAAAAAGAGTCATCTGTGGGATGAAGGCCGCCCATCTTGTGGGCAACGGAAGAAAAAGGGCGCGAGAGGAGTTGAGTGGTGGTTCAACCCACATCGAGGGACCTAACCATGTATGCCTTTCCATCAAGCCAATCAACATTGCATGCCATAAATGCCTCTTAAGTTTTGCCCACCGGGTGCTGTGAACTACCACACCGGCGGACATGGCTTGCATTCTCTTCACAACACCCGTGTCCGACAGCCTAGGCTGAACTCGTCCTTAGTGCACACCATGCTGAAATTGTGGCACCAGTGGCTATTTGCACACAGAACGAGACAAAGGGAAGCGCGATTGGTCTCCACATTGGCAACCCAAAATTTGGAGGTGCCATTTCCAACACCAGAGCGCAATCGTTTCATCAGCCAATGGAAAATGGGCATGTGGCACTAGCATTGAATGGGATTGCTGGACTTGGATGGGCAAGCCAATCAGAAACTACTAGCTCTCACAGGCAGACCTCCCTACAAGTACTTGCATTAAATGTTGTATTCAATGTTGTACTAAATGTTGGGCAAGTTTGGTAATTAGGCGTGTAAACAGAACGAAGGTAACGCACCAAGGCCACTTTTGTTGTTTGTGTGCACTAACCCTAAGGGAGAGTAGTGTAAGGCATCCTAGTCAAGAGGATACAGTGGCAACAACAAACGGCCCAAAGAACAAGACATTTAAAACTCGTTTGAGGGTGAAGTTTCCCTCGCTGAGGGTCGCTAACAAGATAGTAGTGCAGGGCATAGATACAGCATTAGGAACAAAGGGCGTGGATGACAAGATAGCTAAAACTCATCCAAAGGTAACGTTTCGCCAACTCAGGGACTTCGACCAATGCCCACGAGAGAGCAATGTAGGGCATCGTGCTAATGAGGATACAAGAGCAGCAACAACAACAAAGGGCCTATACAACAAGATAACTAAAATTCATCCAAGGGTAAAGTTCTGTTTGCTAAGCCGATATTTAGAACCATGGTGAGCTAGGTGGTCAAACATCTAATCATGAAATGGCTCCACCTCTCTAAGTGTGAAAAGAAAGATTTTCAACCCATGTCAATCAAACCCACTGACTAACCGAAAATTGATAGGCACTATAACTAAAACACCTAAATTTGGTTTCCTATTCAGTGACAATCCAACTAGCTAGTTGGAAGTTTTCACTGGTTGAATGCTAAGCTACTAAGCTGACACCTCAAATCCTGGTTGATTACCAGGGTTCCTCACAAATCTCCTTCCTGCTAGCATTTCCCTTCCCTCCAACTCTGGCTAACCATACATGTCAAACACAAAATACAAGAAACTTTTTGGCAAGACTACCACACACAAACACACCTAGGTTAGTACTTCTCATCTTCCTCTATTGAATGCTCACCTCATGGATCTTGCTCCACAATGCCACATGTCCTCCACATCCAGACTCATCAGGTCACTACTGACTCAAGCAAAGGTTGGAGGTAAGGGCACTCTCCCCAAACAAAAGAGGCTCGCCCATAAGTAAGTGCAATGCCTCAAGCTGAAGCTTCCCACATTCATGCCCGTTGATAGCCAACAATGATGATTTTCTTTATTAAACTCAATGTCTAAATAGGCGAGAAATCTAAAGACTTCAAAAATCATGGAGAGCCTTATTCATTCAGTTAAGCAGTAGTGGGGTCCTTGGAAACCATTCTATACAAATAGATGATAATGATATTATATTATCACATCATACATGACATGTATACATAGCTTTGAAGAACTTGGGTACCTAAAATATAAAAGGTTAAAAGTAGACTGTTTATCACAGAGGTAGCTTTTATACCTCAAAAAGGTTTTAACGTTCAGAATAATATGCCCACATCTTGGACAAAGTTGCTAGGCCAATGTTAGCCCACCTATTAAATTTTCAATGCAAGCCTTCACTCTAGCAAATGCGTACAATTTGAGAATCATCCATCATATGTGATGTCACACTAACATAGTAGAATAAAATCCATAAATTGGCCAAAGCTCGCTCTTGGAATGCCCTGAACCCTAAACCGTGCAATGTTACACACCCATGTTAATAGGGCCGCATAACATTGTAAAAATTCATATTAGTAATAGATTAGAAAAGGGGAGCGATTCAGTTGATGGAAGTCATGTAGAGCTAATCAAACTATGCTTCAAGAGCAAATTAATCAATGATTTAAGGGAGCTCTCATGCCAAAAAAATATGTGATGATTTGACGGGCGTTGATTCCGATGAAGGCTCCAGAAGCTGCACGTGGTAGTGATGCTCTCTAGAACTTTCCAGGGATTGTATATAAGGGGAGGGAGGGGAGGGTGAGGGGGTAGGGAGGCAGGAGGGAGGGTGAGGGACGCAAGGTGAGGGGCTGAGGCAGGCAACTGAGATGCAGGCGAGCAGAGCAGCATAAGGGAGCGGCATAATTTAGTTAATTGAATTAATTATATTAGGCTTAATCGAGTTTGAGGGGCTGGTGATATACAAATTAATAGGTATAGATGACATTGAGTGAATAGGTATAGCTGACATTGTATGAATGTCTTTTCCAAAGAGTACACTTGTCTATCTCTAGGAGGGTATGAAAATAATTGGTATTATGACATGTACATACTAGTTATATTGTTTGTTTTGGGCCATTAAGGTTGCTCCACAATAGTATTTTTTATTTCTAGTGGATCTTTGTGACTTCTTCTCATGATATCGGGGGCAGGGAGGCAACATGTGCCTTCAATCTGGCACTGCTTGTTAATTGGCCCCACTACTCTAAAAGAATGGTTACAAGAGTGCACAAAAGTGCAAGCAGCAAATATGTAGTAGGTAGGGTGGAAGAACACCCTAATAGTTTTCCACCAGCAGGCTTAATAATCCCGTGGCCACTCAGCTCAAAGTTAGCAAAAATCTTTTAGGCTCCCTAGAACGACTATAATCACCCATAGTTGGGTCTAATTAGACTTAAGTTTTTCAAGCATTTCTTTAGTAGAGGAGTGCATTGGTAAAGGCTTGCAAATTGCTTTTGATGTGAATTTTCATATGTTTTTAAGGGCAAAGATTTTCTCTTCTTCTCTTAGTTGTACTAAATAATACTCAAAGAGCTCTCTCTCTCTCTCTCTCTCTCTCTCTCTCTCTCCCCCCCCCCTTGCACCCTCCTTTTCCTAGCACCAAATCTCACAAGGCAACCCACGAGCATGTTGCTCACTTCTTGAGTTCTTCAATTATCCTACTCAAGAGACTTACTATGTTCAATTGAGGCGGGTAGGGCCCAAGGGTGGATGGGAGCTTATTATAGCTTCACTTACTTGACGTTTGACTAAGGAAGGGAAAACATTATACATAAAAGGGGGTTTAAAACAATCACTATGAGATGCTCCCCTATCCCAACAACACACACATTGATTATCTTAAAAGGGGGTTTAAAACAATCACTATGAGATGCTCCCCTATCCCAACAACACACACATTGATTATCTTAACACATAATTAGCTTTGGGGTGGGAACTAGCATTACTGCCAACCCTAAAGGGGTAGCTTGGGGGTGGCAACATATAACCACCATACATGAACAAGATAACCTTCCACAAGGCAAACATGTATGTGCTTACAAGCAGAGTAAGGATATACGCGTCACCTTCCCCAACCCAAGCACATTTATAAGGCTAACGATGGGTACATTACCACCATTATTGAGGCTAAGGAGGCTAAGGATGGGAACATTGATAATTCTAAGGATAGATACATCACCACCATTATCAAGGGACTAAGATTTTGTTCGATATTTTGTTCGATAGCACCAATAGGGCTTGCCCATGTTACCACTACACTAAAGAAATTTTGCAACTACCTTCTAATCTATGTGTACTTGCCCTTTTCATATGTGGACAATTGACAAATTGGCAGTTACAATAGACAAGGGATGCACAATTCATGATACATACATACATATGTATGTATGTATGTGCGCGCATATGTAAGTATGTGTGTATGTATGTATGTATGTGTGTATGCATCCATGTATGTATGTTTGTATGTATGTATGCATCTATAAATTTATGTATATATATATGGATCTGTATTTGATTGCCCATCAAACCCATGTTAGTTACCCTTGAAATGTAGATGATCCTTAATCCATATGTTGATGATGACTCACATGGCTTGAAGAACACCAATTCTAGAATTGGAACCTTTCCCCAATGCTATTTGGAGAATTAGGTAGAGGATGATGAACACCAATGCTACAATTGAAATCCTTCCCTAAGGATGGTCAAGGTGCACATCATGGTTGTGTGCAAAATTATAAGTGGCTCTAGGCTATGAGCTCTACAAAACTACATGAACTACACCACATGAGCTTGATGGACAAACTTGTGGAGAACCTTGGGATAACAATGGGTACTAAGTAGTCTCTTGGAGATTTCCGCTAGAAAACTTCTATGTGGAAGCTATGGGTTGTAGCATGCAATAGTAAGTTGGAGCAAGTCGACCTTCACTTTAGCACCATGTGGAATCAACCATGAAAGTAGGTCAAAACTATGAATAACACACGATGCACTCTCCAGACCATTACAAACACTGGTGCGAAGCCTCAATAGCCCCACCTTGACTTTGCAACCACCACAAATTTGAAGGAGACCAGCTCCATGCACCAATGGTAACTCAAGGGTTATGGTGGGGGATCTATTATGTCTGGTTCAAATTCGTGATATGAGAAGAATACAAATCCAAGTAAAACTACAGAGATTCAAGAACTTGATAATGTTGTACATGGCCATGCCGTGTTCTTGTTAATTTGTCATGTGACTCTACAAGTAGGTGTACAATTAGTCTTTCTTGTATGGATAGCCCTTGATCTAGTTTAGGATGATGGATCATTATGAAAAACGAATAGAAAAACTTTAAGTCTCTCAAAATTACTAACTCTGAGGCATTCATATGCTTTACATGCCTGTCCAAGCCAACCAAATGCTCATTCTTCTTTAAGTTAATCTAGACCCCTTAGTTCTTATAAAAATATGTTTAAATTTGTATTGGAATCTTGAAACAAACAAGTGATTTTTTACAAGGTCTTGTTGTTTTAGTGTACATAGATGTCATACATGGGTAGATTTTCGCATTAAGAGTAATGATCCTTAAATAAAAATAGGGACATGACACCATGTTAAATAATGGACTAAAATTTCAAAAGGGTTATGTAGAGACAACAAAGATCATCTAAAGATGAGGATTCGTTTTTGTTGGTTCACACAAATAGCTTGTTAGTTAAAATAGACTTTCCTGATGTGCGATATGTGTGAAGAATAAGTCACAAAGCTAAGAATTGTGCTATAAAGTACTTGGGGCTTTCACCTCACAAAATTTTAATGTACCACATGCATTCAAAAGAAGGGTTTTTTAAATTTAACTTCAAGGAAAATTAACATGATTACAATAACAGGAGGGGTTTTTAAATTCAACTTAAAACAAAATTTCCATTAGTTCATAAGTAAAGAGTGGTGATTCTATTGAGGGAGAAATTGTAGATAAGGGGTTTTTAAGATACCCCTTGAAGGTACATGATACACATAGGGTTTCTTGGTAGTGCAACCCCCGAGATAAAGTATTAGGAGACATGATATATTTTGTACTATTTATGCAAGATAAAATAGGGTGTGGAGGTAGGATGATGACCTTATGCATATAAGAGTATATATGCACATAATTTTGGGTGAAGGAGATGGATGACAATAGACTAATCCTATCAAGTTGTACTAGTATAAGGCTTGGGTCCTATGATATCATTACGACATTGTTTTTTAAGAGTTTTATTCTTGTGAATATGCATTATCATAAATCATATTCTAACTAATTAAAATTATCATTTGATGTGAGAGTTGGTTAGGTTTTCATACAATTAAAATTTTTAAAAGCCCTTATGATAGTAGAAATTTTTGTTTTAGACATATGTTTGTAATGTTGGTCGCCACGTTATTTATGCACCTATTCCATGCATGCAACTTAACTTGCTTTAAAGAAGTAACAAAACAAAGTTTATTTATGATAGTATTTGCTATGTGATTTCATAGAATACAACAACACAATAAACATTACAATATATTCAAATGGGCTATTCCTTTCACAATGTGGTCTTAATAGACTCCATGCTATTAAAGTAGGGCCATCCAAAAAAAAAAGTATGGTCATCAAGAAAAGGCAAGGAAGGTCATCCATAACGACAAACAATTTATGCCATGATTTAGGCGTCTATCCCTTACACCCACCAGATGATTGTTTTTCATGTTTCAATAAAGTAATCTATTTATTGGAATAAAGTAAATTTATTTTCATGTTTGAATATTTGAAGACTTTGGAGGGGATTTTTCCATACATACTTTAAAATTTTAGATAATCTTGTGACATACATAGTCTTTTTTGTATGGCCACATGAGAGAGAGAGAGAGAGAGAGAGAGAGAGAGAGAGAGAGAGAGGAGAGAAAAATGGATTATATATCTCCATGAATAGTATTTACTCAAAAGAAAATAATCAAAATAAGAATGACCTTAAGCTTGAAAATCATCTATAAAAAACTCAAGTATATGTCTTAAAAATTTCCTCTTAAATCATCATGAGGAGTGTCTAACCCTCTTCCTCTTTATCCTCACTTTTATTGCCACTACTATTCTCTTCAAGACCCAAACTTTCTTGGGCCTTTGAGAAAAGTATTTTTGGAATCTTTGTCTTATCTAGTTTTTGGTGGTGCCGAACTCCAAATAAGTCTCCCAACATTGAGGATCATTTTCATTGCACCTCCACTACTTCTTCTAGAAACCTTCATATGCTTTTGCATCACTCACATTCTTCTTTCCTATGATAGGAGCTAATAATGAATCTTCACTCTCAAATAGTTTTGTGAGTGCTTATCCTTATCAACATCCAAAATTGCTAAATAATACATACTAATTCTTATTCTGAGACCCACAATTATCCATTTGAAGGAGTAATTTCTTTGGCAACCTATTGTCATATTTTTTCTTCATATGATAATTTAGTGCTGTTCTAGACATCAAGCATTTGAAAAAAATTTATGATATAAGAGGAGTGCCACTATCATATATCAAATTGCCATGTGTGTGACTATCTATTCTCTCCAATTTCCAAGACATTTGGATAAAGAATCAATTGAAAAATTGGGATCGTTGGGCCATTATCCCAGTGCAAATTGTCCATAAGTATTTCTTTAATGACCATGTGAGAGCATGCCTGTTGTCAATGATATCAAAAGAGACATCACTTGGATAAGTGATTTAGGAACTGGAGTTACTGCCTGACTTTCCTTGCATACCTTCTCTTGTGAGGCAAAAGTATAGCGTTGTCATTTTTTTAACCATTATTCTCTCCATCAAAATCTTTTTTCCCATCCACTCATGAACTGCTATTGTTATCTCCATCCTCTTTCCATCCTCCTCTTTGATACTATTGTTTTCATTGTTGAAGTGATGCGAATGGCCCTAGAGACTATCATCATCAACACATACACATTCATGAGTCATCTCTAGTTTGATTATTCTCCATTCGTAAAAGTAAGTTGGCCAACTAACCAAACCTAGATGTGGCAAGTTTGGAACACTAACTAAGGACGTATTTAAGGGTTTAATGATGCCTAAATGTGTTTCTCTTTATTTGGTAAAGTTGACAGCTTGATAAGGACAAACCAATAAAATCACTACATACCTTAGTTTTTAAGACTTATCCTCATTCAATATAGTGGCCTTTTTTTTTTTCTCTCCAATCACCTCTTCCCACCACGATTTCAATCTTATTTTGTTCATCATTTTCAGTAAATCCTTTGCAATCCATGTGATTTGGGACATCTTTAGCTAACATGGTCGCTAGCCATTTGATAATATTGCCAATGGCTTCACCCATAGTTCAAGCACCCATTGTTGGAAACGACAAGATACATACATCCTTATAGCTTTTGGAAATGCATGCATGAACAATTTCCACAGTGCCACACAAATTTGTAGGATCATTCGAGAAACAATGCTATGCCCCTTTCTTGAGCTCCCTCAAACAGGATAAACTTGTTCGCCTCTCCTCCACATCTTATGCACCTACATTTTAGAAAGTGTATAAACAACACAATGTCATGTCAACATAACCTTGAAATGGCGTACACCTATTATAAAACTTGACTAGAACATGAAATATGAGGCTCAAAGCTACGTTTGAGCCTCCAGACAAGATTGAGCCTCAAGCCTAAGACTGGGGAAATTGACTAGAACATGATATTTTTTTAAAGGGGCATGAGTGACACAATTCTCTCTCTCTCTCTCTCTCTCTCTCTCTCTATCTATCTTGCTCTCTCTCTATCTCTCTTGCTCCTGCCCCCCCCCTCTCTCTCTCTCTCTCTCTCCCCCTCTCACTCTCGCTCCCCCCCCCCTCTCTCTCTCTCCCCCCCCTCCCCCTCTCTCTCTCTCCCTCTCTCTCTCTCTCTCTCTCTCTCTCTCATAAGCAAATATAATCCGGATAGTATTATATATATATTTTAATATAGTTGAATACTTACAAATATGAGGGCTCACCACCTGCCAATGTACCTCTTCAATCAACGCTTGGAAATTTAAGGGAACTAGAATGTGTTGTTTCGAGTTAATGATTATGAAGAGAGTTTTTGAATATGATGTTGTAAGCATTTTGCATCCTGAAGTGTCTATGACTTCTTTTGTATCTGTTAATTTGTTCTGAGAAATCAAGATGATGTTATGAGTTTCTCGTTTTAGTAATGTATTCTTTGTATTATCTGCAATGTTGTTTTGCACTCCGTATACACACTATACATTGTGTTTTGAGTTTAGGTTATTTGGAATACTTTTGCTGGTTTCGTATGAACCCCAAAACATTGGCGATCCTACTATATGTGTATCCTGCCAACTCAAAACTGTGCTAGCCAAATAAAGATACATTCTGGGAAAATGAGGAAGGATAATAGATGCAGTTTTGTGGCAAAATCATTGTTACGCCAGAGATTTGATATGGAAAGAGAGGAGAAGCATCCGTGAAAGGAAGGTTAGGATACAGGTGAAATGGAAAGCACCGGGTGATGGTTTGCATGTCAGATTTTACATATCAGTCAAGACCCATTGCATCTCATACATTGCTGATAGTTCCAAGAGCCGGATGCAAAACCATGTACTATTGAAATAGTTATAAGAGAAAAACCCTTTGAGGTGAACAGGTGCATCCCAAAGGTGTCTTAGGATGATGCTTGTACGGGTTTGCTGGAAGAACAATTGCAACACTCTTTGGTTTTGGTAATCGAAAGTGTAGCATTGGCGCAGTGGCAAACCAACCGTCGCTTGTGGTACGACCCAATTCAAGTCAGCAAAGGGGCTAGACAAAGGACTCTGACCAGAGAATTTGAAGATAAGGAAATTTGTACGCCAATAGTAGAGGGATGGGAGACCATAGTTGTTGGTGGTGGTTCCACCAACATGAAAACTATCATTCATTCAGAAGAGGAGAACACAAAAGTGACATGATGCAAATTGTGCAATTCTGTAATTTTGTACATGCTATGCATGAACCATGAACCAATACATCAATTCCCACATGACCCATGACCTCTAACTACTACTTATGACCATACTTAAGACTTAGCCTAGGTTCCTAGTTAACCCTCAACACCTAGCACACCTAGTGGTTGACATTTTCTCAAAATGTTCAAGACTTGAACCCACCGTATTATTTTTATGTTCCATTCTAATGGAATTTAGTAGGCTCTCTTCACGATGCAACATCTCATCAATCCAAGACTATGCTAGAAAATAGAGAGAAGAGCTTGGTGCAGTACCAAGGTTCCAACTACCTTCAAAGACAACTATCATCTAAATTACAAAAGATAAAAATTATTGTGCAATAAAGAAAAACTTCTTAAGACATAGTGCCTAATGTGCCATTACACACAAATACAGTGCCTAATGTGCCATTACACACAAATACAATGTAAGTGCATGAGTGATTACAGTGCCACCATTTTATGGCAACATGCTAGGGATGGGAACCCCACGGGGATTCACTAGTAGTAATAAGGAGACGTCACTTGTGTGCAATAAATATATGGAAATTCCCCTTATCTACCCCCTATTTACGGGACCTTACCTTATAAAATGTACCTTCCTTCCCTTATATAACCCCCCTCCCTTACACTCACGTGGTACCATACGATAAGCCCCAGGGGGAACCCATACTATTTGTCCACATTATGCCAATTGTCTGATCATCATTTTTTGAACTAAAGATCATAGAAAATATTGTTAGACATTCAAAACTTTCTTTTACTGATATCAAATTAAAAATCCATCTTTTGGATTGTTTGCAACTTTCAAAATACATCTGACTCTTGTCAAATTGCCCAGAATTATTGGATTGCTTGATGCATTTTTTATTTCTATTTTTAATTCTCCAAGATTTCATTTGCTGTGTACTTTGACCTTGAACACTTACTGAGTATCGGAAGACTTTTGGTATGAAGAGGTGATTAGGGAACTCCTCTGGGCTCTTTTGGCTCCATTTTGGGATCTTTTGGCTCTGGGTTAAGCTTCTCCATTTACCTTATCTTTCATCCTTTGCATTGCATAATCATCAACATAAACATCATCATCATCCTTGTTTGTATTTTCAATTTGTGCTTTTGCACTCAAGTCCTTCCAAACAATTGGAACATTACCAACATAGGAATCTAGTTGTAAACCAAAACTTGATTACATATTGTCATCATTTGCATCAAATAACTCATGCTCAAACTCAGTCAAAGCATCATAAAATATTTCGCATTGATTATCCTTCAAATTTGAATTTTTCATTTATGAAACCACTTCCATGAGTGATTCTTCCAAAACATTGTCCTCCTCCTTTTCTTCACCCAATGATTGAGCTAAATTGAATTGCATCTTGCAATCTGAAATCTGAATTTTTGGCAACACTATTGGTTGCATTTCATTTGATTTTCCTGAGACAATTGGACCCTTAAAGCCCTCAACATTTTTTAGAAACGAATCAGTAATCTAATTATGCTCAAAAGAAAGAAGAAACTTCAATACCTCATTATCTTCACCATCAAACTATTGGTCTTCAACCTTATTTGGATCTGACGTCTTTTCTTTGTTGTCCCTTTTTTCATTATTTTGAATCTGAACCATCTCTACAGCCCTTTCATCACTGCTAGTATGCTCATCATCATTTTCAGCCTTCATGCATTTTTTAACATTGGAAATAGATGCTTGATCATCTAGAATAACTTCTTGACTGCGTAGAATTGATGTCAAACCATTTACATTAATCATGTGAAGAAATTGGTTGTCTAGTATAGCATTCTCATCCTTGATGAGCATTAGCATCTTCTTCACATACATATTTGTCAACTTCAGTATCAACATCAGAAACATTGTGAGCTAAAATAGCATTTTCATCATTGGTATCAATATTTTGATTCATTGTTGTCTCCAGTTGTATTGGATCCATTAGTCCAAACCAAAGAGAAAACCATTTGGACTTGAGCTTTCAACAATGTCCTCAAGATCTTCATCATCCTCATCAAAAGTTACAATCTTGAAATAAAGATCCGAAAAACCTTTGACTTCATTGCTTTGATATAGTTTAGAATCATTGACTTGAATCAAATTAGAAATGTACCCCAAACCTTCCTTATTGTAAGGTCTTCTGTAGTCAGGCTCCTCAAAGAATGCATTTGGATTAACTTTCTCTTACTTCCACATGACATCAATTGCAAATGATGGTGCAAATGCATAGCATGCACAGTTATCAAATGACTCTTCATCATCTTCTATTAGAAAATAATCATCTTTCATCTCTTTATCATCATTTTGATGGATCATTCTCTTGTTGCTCCATTTGTAGAGGAAGAAAACCAGAACTTATAGGCATTGGAAAGTCTTCATACACATCTACCATGCTTTTAAACTTTGAAGAACTTCTATAAAATTGGTCAGACTTATTGTCCAATTGTTTGGGCTGCTTGCTGTCTAGTCTGACTGCAGTTGGACTTCTGTCTGACTCTAGTGGGACTGCTATCGGACTATTGTCTAATTTTTTGAACTGTATGTCTGATTGGTTTTGATCTGAAACATTTGCATCCATTTGATTATGAATAGAAATCAATGAATTATCATTGCAAATCATACCATCATCTTTGAAATATGAGTCGGAATTAGACTCAGAATCGGAATCATTGTCCTCTTCATGCCCATATTCAGACTGTAGAATCTGAACTCTTTGTTGAAGCTCAGAGATGTCATTAATATGCTGATTAGATCTCCAATTTCCTCTATGAAATTTTGTATTCCAAGATTTTGTCTTCTCAAGCAAAACTTAATATTTGAAAAGTTCATCCAATAACTTTCTGACCTCCGATGCTTTGTCTCATGAATTGCAAGAAGGATCTCATAGAGTTTTGCTTCCAATAGATTAGGGAAATATCTCCTTCGATGCCCATATTGTTTGCAATGCTTGCATAGATACATATAGCAATCTTTCCGACCATGATCAACACTTCCACATGATGAACATTGCTTTGTTTAATTCTTCTTCTTGAACTTTGCCATGATGATTATAAAAAAGAGAAACTAATTGCTGATGGAAATCAAAATAATTTAGAGAGAAAGATACCTCCACTTGATGCTTTTGATTAGTTAGACTTGAGAATTTTGCAGTCGAAACTATGCCAAACTATTTCTTGACAACTGCACACAAGTCAGAGCTCAATCTGCCAAGCAAATCTTCTCCATTTTAGAATCCAAAAACATATACTGAAATATGATACCATGTAGAATCATGTCGTCAAGTCAATTTTTGAAGAACAATCAGAAATAGAAGAACAATTTGTAAGAAAACAATACAATGTCTGTGCTCAATAGATAACAGGATCTCGTATGCAAGAGAGAAAAATAGATAGTATGGAGAATCAAAAATTTGATTACTATAAAACTGATACAATAGATGGCGCTGCCTCCCAACCGTGCGCTCCTGTGTGAGAAGCTTCCATGGTGTGCTAGAAACAGTAGAGGACGGCGGCTGGATGCTAAGGAATCAGGGTTTCTGTAGCCAGTGATGATAGTGGGCTTCATGAGCTTGCTCTTATATAGCCACCAGTTGTAGTCGGTTAGACCCAATTGCAAGATCGACCTAGTCGGCCCAAAACAGCCATTCGGTCCTGAAATAGGCCACCGACCACATGTTAGAACTGTGGCACAAAATAGAGCAATTGACTTATGGTCACCGTTCAGCCCAGAGCCATCTGGGATCATCTGGGGCTCCAAATGGGCCCCGCATCCTGAGAGTGGGCTGCCTCAGGAAATGCTCCATCTACCCTCAGTGCAGTCAGTCATGGGATGCCTTCCCGCACTTGCATGTAGCCTAGTTGGTAGTGTGCCAACTCTATCTGAAGCCGTCCAGCCATCAAGCCACACATGGCCCCCATCTGGTGTCCAAACCAGAACCTACTAGATAACCGAGCTACTCAAATGCCTTCTTCTCATATGGGGGGCTTACTCGGGGCTTACAAGTAGAGTTAGCTGGTTCCCGCGTAGTTACACGAGAGTGGAGCATTGATATCTAACACCCCCCCTCAATGTCCACTTGCAAGTGAACTTACTTTTTCGACCCAATGCCAAGTCGATGAAGATGCCTCTCCAGCAAGTCTCTTCCAAGAGCCTTCGTGAAGATGTCCGTAGCATTCTCTGTAGTCAAACAGTACACCAAGTCAACCTCTCCATCCATGATGAGCTCACATACAAAGTGATATTGAATCTCAATATGTTTTGTGCGAGCGTGGAACATAGGGTTCTTTGCAATTGCCATGCAACTCTGATTGTCACATGATAATTGTGTAGGCTTGTTCTGCATTGCACCCATGTCCCCTAAAATCCTCCTCAACCACACTGCCTCACAAGAGGCAAAACATGCTGATTTTTGTACTTAGCCTCGGTAGAAGAAAGAGCAACTGTGGGTTGCCTCTTGCTGACCCATGACACAGCTCCAGATCTAAGTGAGAAACTATAACCTGTCACTGATCTCCTACTGTCCACGTCTCCTGCCCAATCCGAGTCATAGAATCCGGTCAAGGTGTTGCCCTTGGTATAGGTGATGCCATAATCAAGTGTGCCTTTGATGTATTTCAGCACCCGCATCCCTGCCCTCCAATGGTTCTCCCGGGGCTTATTGGAAAACCTGCTTAGTACACCAGTCACAAAACTGATGTTCTGCCGTGTGTTGCACAAGTAAATCAAACTGCCCACAAGACTTTTGTACTTCGCTTCATCCACCAGTGGTGATGAATCCTCGTTTGAGAGCTTCACGTCAACCTCCATAGGAGTGCCAACTGTCTTGCACTTAGCCATGCTAAATGCCTTCAGTATCTCTCCAGCATACTTTAGCTGTGAAATGAAGATCTGTTTTGGCTCTTGCTAAACTTCAATCCCCAAACAGAAATGCATCAGTTCGAGGTTTGGTCATTTCAAACTCTCTTCTTAGCAACTGCTTTGTCTGCAAGATCTTTTCTTCATGGTTCCCTATTATGACAAGGTCGTCCACATAAAGGACCATGATCATACACCTGCCTCCTTCTTTGTAGATATACAAATTTGCATTATATGGGCTCCTCGTTTTGCAAAAAGTAGGCATCAATCCACTGGTACCATGCTCGTGGGGGCTGTTTCAGCTCGTAAAGTGCCTTCTTCAGTTTATAGACTTTACCTTCTGAATCGGGGATCACAAAACCTGGTGGTTGTTCCACGTATACCTCCTCCTTGAGATCTCCATTCAAAAAGGCAGATTTTACATCCATTTGAAACACGGGCCAACTTTCCTGTGCTGCTAAAGCCAAAACACTGCGAATTATGGTTAGTCAAGCTATGGGAGCAAAAGTATCCTGATAATCAAAACCATGTACTTGTGCAAATCCTTTTGCCACGAGCCGAGCCTTGGTACTTATCCAATGTGCCGTTGGACTTGTACTTGGTCTTGTACACCCACTTGGTGCCAATTACCTTGCGTTTTGGTGGTTGATCCACAAGGTCCCAAGTGTTGTTCTTCATTATGGAGCCATACTCTGACTGCATAGCCTCCATCCACCTATCATCACCTTGTGCCTCTTCAAGGCACTTGGGTTCTTTAGCACGGATCACGTCTGTCATCAAAGCATAGTTGACCAAGTGTTGCTGCGCCCTTCTTTGCTCCTCTAATCTCTTGGACCGGTGGTGTTCGGATGGTTCCTCCTCAATGGTCGGAGATTCTCTGCCATCCAAAAGCTGCTTTACCCACTTCGGGAATGGCCGTTGCCATTGTGGTTCTGTAGGCTCTTCTTCCTCTTCTTTATCTTGAATCCTCCCAAGCACCATTGGGGGAGTTCGGTCTGCTGTTGGTGGTTGTACTGGATGGATATCCTAGTCCTGGTTGTCTGGGAAGGAGTCATCCTCCTCCAATTGATGCAGCTATTCTGAGAAGATCACATCGTGACTTACTATTACCTTCTTGTTGGTAATCAGATTTGGTAATCAGATTATAGAGATAGTAACCCTTCGCCTCTTCACTGTAGCCCAAGAAAATACACTTTCGGCTCTTCGGTTCCCATTTGGTCCTGTTAGCATCAAGGACATGCACAAAACAGACACATCCAAAAACTCTAAAATGTGCAGTTGAAGGTTTCTTACCAGAAGAGGCCTACAGTGGAGTCATCCCGGCCTTCGTGTAGCTACGATTCAGAATGTAAACTGCCGTGTTACATGCTTTAGCCCAGAAACTCTCTAGCAAATCTTTCCCTTTCATGATACTCTTGCCCATTTCGCAGATGACGTGCATCTTGCGCTCTGCTACTCTATTTTGCTGTGATGTATGTGGCGGGGGTTTCTGCCTCTTGATCCCGTGACTTTTGCTGTAACTTTCGAATTCACTTGATGTGAACTCACCACCTCTGTCTGATCTCAACTTCTTCACCTTCCTCCCCGTTTCTTTCTCGACCATTACATGCCATTCTTTGAACTTACTAAAAGCCTCATCTTTAGTCTTCAGGAAGTATATCCATATCCTTCTACTGTAGTCGTCGATCAGCGTCATGAAGTAGTAGGAACCACCCAAAGCTTCTGTCTCCGTCTTTCCGCAGAGGTCCATGTGAACAAGCTCTAGAGGAGCCTTTGCCCTGCGAGCCTCTTTAGGAAAGGGGTGTCGATGCTGCTTGCCCATCATGCAAGCTTCACATATATCGGGCAGATCTGTAATTTCTAGTAAGTCTGCAATCATTCCACTTTTATGCATCTCCTTTAAAGAACTAAGGTTTAGATGACCAAACCTCTCATGCCATAGCTTAGTGTTGCTCACATCGGCTCGAGCACTGAAAGATGAGAGTTTGTAGATGTTGTTGCACCATGTACCTTTATCAATGACCTTCCCTTGAAGATCCAAAATCTGTGCGCCATTCTTATCGAAGTGAACTTTGAGGTCCCGATCCGTGATCGCAGAAATGGACAACAAGTTCCTCTTGATATCTGGCACATAAAGAACAGGACAACTGTTTTACAATTCCATCTGACTTGAGAGCAATCGTACCTTTTCCTTTTGCTGGACATTTTGCATCATTGCCGACTGCTACCAGGATGTCATTCCCTATCGGATGTAGAGAGGTATACCAATCCTTCCAACTGGTCATGTGGCACGATGCACCACTGTCAATAATCCAAGGTTCATCCACAGGTACATGAACTGCCTCCGTGCAAATCTCCTCAATTGCTACGAACAGCTCTACTGGTACTGCCTGTGTGATGTTGTTGGATTCTTTCTTTACTCCGTTCTTCTCATCTGCAATCTTCTTCCGGCACTCATTTTGCTTGTGCCCTACCTTATTGCAATAAAAGCACTTGATCTTCTTTTTTCTCTTTTTATCATCAGAAGAAGATGGGTTACTAGAGTCCTTACCCTTACCTTTCTTTGATCTAGCCGAGAAAGCCGAATCTTCTCCAGTCCTCGTCTTTTGACGCATCTCCTCCTCCAAAAGCATCATGTTGAAATCCTCAAAGTTGAGGGACAGATTTTTATTCTGCATATTCAGCACCATAACAAGACCAGTGTACTTTGGTGGGAGAATCCATATGCACCTTCGTGCTAGATTCTCACTGGTGATGGTGATGCCAATTGCAGTCATCTGATCACACAGATTCTTCACCCTAGTGATGATAATGGGCTTCACAGGCTTGCTCTTATATAGCCACTAGTTGTAGTGGGTTAGACCCAATTGGGAGACCGACCCAGTCGGCCCAAAATAGCCGACTGGAGGTCGGCGGTCCCGAAATAGGCCACCGACCACACGTTAAAACCGTGGTGTAGAATAGAGCAACTGACCTACAAACATCATTCGGCCCAGAGCCATCCGGGATCATCTAGGGCTCCAAACGGGCCCCATAGCCCGACAATGGGCTGCCGCGGGAAATGCTCCATCTACCCTCAGTGCGGTGAGTCATGGGATGCCTTCCCGCACTTGCATGTAGCCTAGTTGGCAGTGTGCCAACTCTATCTGAAGCCGTCCAGCCATCAGACCACACATGGCCCCCATCTGGTGTCCAAACCAGGACCTACCGGATAACCGAGCTACCCAAATGCCTTCTCCTCATATGGGGGGCTTACAAGTAGAGTTAGCTGGTTCCCGTGTAGTTACACGAGAGTGGAGCATTGATATCTAACACAATTGTCATACTTCTATCGGACTATAGCAGGTTAGTGGAGTGTAGCTGGTCAGACCATAGTCAGAATATAGCAGGTCAGATTATGTCCCCTTTTCGACATGACTTATTCAAGTATGAACATGTGGATGTTTTGTGGTCTTTTTCCAAATAGATTTTACATTTCTTTTTCCCCATTTTTGAGCACAAATCAAATTTCTTCACTGAATGTGTATGCACCATAAAAATGACTATTATGTGATGATGAAAATATTAAAATGACCATAAGAACCTTAGACTCCAACTCTCTAGAAGTTGCTGCATGTGCTCAAGATGATGGATTTGCTAGAAGAACAAGGGATGGATTTGGAAGTTCAGTACACCGGGATGGTATTTGCCAATGTCTGAATCAAAATCTTGTATCTTTTCTTTTTCATCCCCCTAATGAGTGGCCAAGATGATTGACTATTTCATATGAAAGTCTATTTCATTTCAGCTTGTGCAAAAGCATTGTAATTTACAGCCATCGGCCTCCTTCCTATGATCTTGACAAATGTTGGGGAAATCTTTCACCAGCAGACCACTACTGCCATTTGACAGAACCACTCCAGCCCAAGAAGTTGCATAAAAAGAAGATTGTGCAGGTCCGAGATCTTTTGGAGTGTCTCAAAAACTTGTAGATCTACACATTTATTCTAAGAGCAATATTGGATCCCAGCTAGGTCTAACTCCTAAGACTCAAACTGCACACAACAACGTCGATGTCTCTTTGAAGATTTTGGTACCTTCTTTCTTATGATGCTGATTACAAGGTGCCTGAACTGCAGAGACAAATGTTGTAACAGATGAAGTCGGGCTAGTGCAATTGCCTTGTGTATTGGATTTGTCATACTTTGCCTACAACAACATGTGCAACAGCTTCCACTCCTTCCATGCATCGACTTATTAGATTAGCAAGAGTTGCACCCATCCATCTATCCCTTGGCCTTGATTGGTGGATCCATATCTAGAATACCTTGCCATTAAAGAAGCGGACAATATTTTGCTTCTTTCCTTGATTGTAATACATGCATTCCTCACTTGAAACACATGTATGGAATGAATTTGACTATCAAACTGATACCTTCAAAAGAAAGTTCTTGAGTATCAAATTACAGGAACTTTCATAATCACCTACATGATCTATACTCCGACCTAGCTTTTCTTTCTTGAATTGAAAAATCTTGGGCTTCCTTCCTGACCAAATGCCCTTCAAACAATCGCGTATCCTCCATTACTCTTTTGTTCCCATTTCCTTTCATGGCCCTCATGATAAGCATCGTTCAACCTAGAATAGATTGAAATCTTCAAAGGCAGGATACCTTGCTTCACCTTCATGCGTTGTTCTTTCTTCCAAAACTGGAAACTGCATTAGATTTTCCCCCTCCTACCATGATTTTCTGAAGGTCTGAACCATTACAGGATCGCCAATGTGTTGTTTATTCCACCAACATGAAAACTATCATTCATTTAGAAGAGGAGAACACAAAAGCGATATGTTGAAAATTGTGCAATTCTATAATTTTGTATGTGCTATGCATGAACCAATACATCAAGAATGAGTATGATAGAGTAGTTACTCACTCCCACATGACCCATGACCTCTAACTGCTACTGATGACCATACTTAACTTAAGATAGCCCAGGTGCCTAATTAACCCTCAACAATAGCTGAGGAAGCATCTGAATAATCCGACGATGATCAATAGTTTAGCGCCACCTATAGTAGTCCGCAGTACCCAAATCCGGCATCAACCAAAGGAACCACCAAAACCAAGCTAGGACAAAAACCAACATATGCAGTACTGGAAGACTTAGCGAGACCCAATATTGAATTGAACCCATTTAAGGAGTTCACTTTATATTTTGCAAGTCTATTCAATCCAAATAAGAAAAGAGATTCGGTAAGTCAGTTCTTCTCACCAAAAAATTTTAAACCGGTACCAGCAATCCTAATGGGCCAGGAAAACCCGATTGCTCCATGGAATACAAAATCTTTCATAAATTCGGCAATACTAGTCACTTCAATCATCTGACCAGTAGTGCCACAAGTTCCAATAGTGCCAGTAGTGCCAGTAGCACCAGCAATGCCACAAGTGAAAGGAAAATGCAGATGATTCAAAGCATCAATTTACAAATTCAAAAACAACGACCGGTAATGGCGCAAGGGGTGAATATGGAAATAAAGCTAGATGACAATGAGGAGGAGTAGTTTCTGGATGCCAATCCATTGGTGGTCCCATTGTTCGAGATAGATGTGGAAGCTGCCATCCAATAGGAAAGTAGCATGAAACAACCTATCACAGAAATGTGCATAGTTATGGTGGAAGATTCGACACTTGATGGGGGATTTCCAGAAGAGGAGGACCAAACAACCATACTTGATGGGGGATTTGAAGCAGATAAGAACCAAATGATGCGGAGCCCACACTATACCAAAAATATGGAGAGGAGTTTATCATAAAAGCTGAATCGGCATATGAGGATCAGACGCAAAGAACATCGAGGGTGAAAGAAGATGACTTGGAAGAATTCAATCTGGGAATAGAGGCAGAACCAAAACTAGTTAAGGGAAGTGTATTCACTACTTAAACATTAAGATAGGAATTGGTGAAACCTTTGCAAGAATATAAGGATGTATTTGCATGGGAATATACAAATATGTAGGGAGTGGATCTAGCTCTCTCTGTTCATTGTATTAACCTAAAGAAAGATGCCACTTGAGCCCAAAATTCAGCAACGGTATTGAATGAACCCAAATTACGCAAAGTAGGTGAATGAAGAAAAATGGGAAGCTACATGGAATATAGGAAGTTGAATGCGGTGACAATCACGGATCCATTTTCCTCGCCTTTTTGTGATACACTACGTAGGGATGCCATGGCAAGGCATAAAATGCACACTTTTTTTGGATGGCTTTAGCGATACAATTAAATACAAATGGCCGAGGAAGATAAAGGCTAAGTAGCATTTGTGATGGAATGGGGGGTGTATGCCAGCAATGTCATGACATTTGGATTAAAGAATGCACCACCAACATTCCAGTCATGGATCCAAAAGGTCTTTGAACCGTATCTAACCACATTTATGTGGGTGTTCTTGGTGGATGAATTTATGTGTTCGAGAAGAAAGTTGAGCACCTAGATCAACTGCAATTGTGCTTTGAGAAGTGCAGAAGCACTAGGTTAAGCTTAAACCCAACTAAGTGTGCATTTGCAATAAAGAGAGGAGTATTATTTGGTAACATTATTTTAGAAGAGGGAATGAAAATAGTTCCCAGGAAGGTGGAAGCCATCTAGAAGGCCAAGATTCCTTAAAATACTAAGGAGTTATAGAGACTTGTGGGTTAGGAGAAATGGCATAATCAATTTCTATGCTATCTATCGTATGTTTGCCAGCCTCTCATCAAGTTAACCAAGAAGGACACTCCATTTATTTGGGGGCCAGAACAAGAGAAAGCATTCTAGTTGCTGAAGAAGATGTTGGTAGTTGACCCGATACTATAGTCCCTAAATTGGAGTTTGGACTTTCATGTGTTTGTGGATGCATCAGAAATTTCCATTGGTTTAGTCTTGATGCAAAAATGATGTCAGGGATGGTATCAACCAGTGTATTATGCAAGCTGAACACTCACTAGTGCGGAAAGGAGTGATTCAGTTACGGAGAGAGAAGATCTTGGATTGATTTATTCTTTGGGCAAGTTCTGTCATTACCTACTAGGCAACAAGATCACCTTTCATCTAGATCATTAGGCACTATTGTATTTGGTAAACAAGGTGCAACAACTGGGAGATTGGCAACATGGATACTCCCTTTGCAAGAATTTGACTACACGATAGTCCATACATCTGGAATCTAGCACTTGGTGGCCGATTACATGAGTAGGTTGGAATCAAGAGAAGTATTGAGACATAGAACTGGGGATTTAGTTTTGGTCACATCTCCAAAACACATATTGAAGAGGGAGAAGGAGGTAGCAATTAATTAAAAGAGAGGGTTAATCTCTACCTTTCTATATCAATACAAAGATATAGACGTCAAAGGTGAGATTGTACTCTAGCATTGGAAATAAGAAGGGCTGAGGGGAAGCATTGATTTGAGCTAATCTATCAAGTCCAAAAGGAAGGGTGAGTCTGTGCTGAAAGAACATCTTATGGCTCAACACAATGTGAATAGATGTGAAAGGCGTAAATTGATAAGGATAAATTGGACGATTAGGAGATCTCATCCTCCTTCACCTTGTTACATTTCCAGCTAGTAGATTCCTTCACCCCTTGGTGACATAAGGGCATGGATAACCATCAGATGTCCTTTTGGGAACATTTTGACAAGTGTCCCATCACAAGATCCTCATGACTCTTTAAAATTTGAGAAAGTCAAGAGGCTTCCCCTTTGGAGCCCATGGGGACCCTCTCTTTCCCACATGTCAACATCCTCCATATCCCACATTGTCTTTGTTAGAGTTAACTTCTCTTAGAGAAGGTTGCAAATAAAGCTTTTCACAAATGAAGACAAAGTTATTTAAAAATTTACCTACATGGGAAATCACAAACTTTAATTGGAATTTTATGTAGGGATGTTTGCATCCCTAAAGAGAGAGCTACCACTACTAGAGTTGTGACCCACAAGAACTTTATTAAAGGTGATAAACGATTTTGAACTAGTAAAGATTCATCTCTCTCAATAACTAACTTTGACACTCCTTGGAAGAAGAAAAATAAAATTTTGTGTTTTTAAAGGAAAGTTTCCTTGAAAAAACATGAGGAAGAAATGAAGTATCGATGGTAACATATCCAAAATCTTTTTAGCCAAAGAACCAAACATTTTATTTGTACAATAACAAGGGCTACTAAGGATGATTGGCCTTCTATACTTTTTAGGTTTCTTCTAATATTTGAATATTTGAGGTAGGCCTTTTAAAAGTGTAAATCAAAACAAAAGGCTTAATGAAATAAAATTTAATTAAAGCTTAAATTTAGTTAAAGTAAGTAACATTAAAGCAAAAAGCTTTAGTTAAACAATAAAGCTAAGTAAAGCATGAAATTTAATGAATACTAATTAAGTAATCAGAATATATTTGAATAATAATTATGAATTGAGTACACTAACCTAGGCTTAGATTTAGCTTTAAAATTAGCTTTACTTAAATTAACGAGTTCCTTTAAAACTTTGTGAAATGAGCCCGTTACACTCGCACACAATTAATTGAAAAGGGTTTTGTAAACATGTTATTATCCTAGGCTTCCTAATCTCATAACTTGGTTTGAAAACTCAATGGTCATCCAAAGTCTCACCAACAGATAGATCACTGAGGTATTACCATGTCCATGTCTAAGGCATTGCTATAGTTGAGTAAAGAAACTCTCCAAAGGTAGTAGTAGATTTGGAGATCACTTCCAACTCATTGGATAACCTATGAAATCTAGCTTGTCTCACTAATCATGTGATACAAGCTTTTATATTCAAGCCATCATATCTTCCAAATAGAGCTAGTGGACCCATACATTTAAGGAAAGGCTAGCTATCATATTCCTTTTATGCCATATTAACAAAGTTTACCTTCATATATAACTTCTATCAAATCAATTGAAGTTCAAGTTCAATCTATTAGACTATCACCCTTTCTCCAAAGCTCATAGACATGATTTTGAAGTAATAGCATCTAGCAAGGCAATGCAAAAAATGTTGGTTTCCTAGGGTTTCTATGACATGTGCAACCGAGGGAATGGGGGGTAGTAGTGGAGGATGGGAAGAAGAGAAGGCCTCACCAACTAGGATTTCTTTCTCAATTCCAAGAACTAGCTCATTGGTAGAGAAAATGTCATGTGCCCCCTGGAGCATGTGGAGTCATCTGACATAGGTCGGGGAAACAAGGATGTAGTTTGGAGGGTAGGTGGATGCTTTGGAAATTTCGTAGAAATTTTGGCAGTTATCTAGTACAATTGCTAAAGTAGCAATTATAGAGTGAAATAGATCCTTATATAGATAATTTGGTAAGGCAGTGGGTCAATGTTTCCCCTAATGTAGCAAATAACATTATAGCATAGCGGGTCAGCATTATATCATAGCGGGTTTGGAGTCACTGTGTTGCTCATAAAAGTTGTTTCGTTGCCTTAGTATCTTGTCAAGTCATGGCATTAGGAATCATTATGTTAGCCTTATCGCAACAATTTAACATTATAGCAAAGGGGGTTTGGAGTTGTTGGATTGCTCATTAAGCCACAACTTGGTGGTCGCTGCATTAATTAGTCTTAAAGTAGTGACTTGAAAATTTTGGGCCTATTTAGGGTTTTGATGTGGATGATGACCTTCCTAGACTTCACCTCTAGACCTGTGAGTGCATGGGAAAGGTGTGCTGATACTACAATGATTTTCATGGCTAGAACAACCTACATGACATTAAGTGTGACAAGGATGACCTAGGGACCCTAGAACCTCAACTTGTGCATAATCCCAAACCCTTGTCACCTAAGTTAATTTGTGAGGTGCTAATCAACTTATTATGGGATTGAATTGATTGAGTTTACCTATGGCCAGCTATGCTGGGGGGTGCTATTTTCACCTAAAAGCTGGTACTTTGTTGTGGGGACTTCGTATTTTTACATATTGCTTGGACCTTCTATTTTCACATAGACTCTAAAATTTGATAAAGGAAATCAGACTTGTAGGTGCTTGGGATACCTTGTCTCTTTCCAAGCTACGTATTTCTTAAGTGCACTTGTAAGTAGGGATAGAGGTGCCTTGGATTTGCCAACAAATGACATTATCAGTATGTTGGTGTTGACTTGCATGGTCTTGGCATGAGCATTGACAGGAGTAGTGTGCACTCAAGGTCTTGGTAGTCCCACGCCTCAGCTCAATCTTATGTGTCCCTTGTAAGTTGTGTGGATGGCTATCTTGGAAGCTGATATCTTTAGAGTAGGAGCAATGGTAGGTTCTTGTGGTAGTATTCCCTTTTTAAGAGCAAGTTCTTGTGGTGCTACTGAGCTTGATGCTGATTTAGAAATAGAAGCGGAGGCAAAAATCAGGGGTTTTCCCTTGGGAACCCATCGAGACTCACCATTTTCTTAAGCTTCTTCCTTGCCTTGATGTAGTAGGTTCCTATGCCTTTGGCCTCTTTTTAGGAGTAGGTTCTTGTGAGACTACCATGTTCATTGACAACATTCTCCCTTGTAACATAAGGATTCGAGGGTATAAAGGGGTCACCTGTGACCTTGTTGGAGTGGTCCTTTCTTTCTATGGGTGAGCAATAGGTTCTTATGGGCCTACCTCCATGTGCATATCCCATGTGCATCCCTTTAAGGCCAGCCTTGTGTCTCATCTAGCCCACATCAACACCACCTTCGCCAACAACCCAAATAGTGTTAATTGATGAGACAATGCACATTTTGGTGAATGCCCTAGGAAGGGGAGCCACACCACCTCCACCCGCCCCAGTGTTTCCCGCAGGGATTGCAAATCCCTCAAGGAGCGGACCCATAGTCATCTCCAAGATAATGACTAAGTTCCTTGGAGAAGGAGATCTGGTCTCCCACGTGGAGCGATTTGAACAGATTTGCGAATCTTTTGGTGCTCCTGGAGACCTAGAGATGGTCAATGCATTTGGTCTCAGCCTAGATGGCAAAGCAGGCCAGTGGCATAGGGCTCTCACCCAAGAAGAGAAGATCAACTAGGAGACATTGAGAAAGGCCTTTATTGTGGGGTTCGCCCCCAGTGGCCATAAATGGAGCCCGATCAACCAACTGTATGGTGTAAAGTAGAATGATAAGGAATCCCTAAGGGATTACATTGCCAAGATGAAGCACCTCAATGCCTGCTATGAATTGTACGAGCAGATGAGTGATGGACGACTGTTGGACTGGCAAACCCGAAGCTGCATGACCACCGCATGGTGATGAACCCTACCTCCTTTGATTTATACAGCAAGGTGGCCATCTGCATATGTGATAACATGATGGACAAGGTGAATTTAGATAAAGCCCCGGACCCCTCAAAAATAGCTCCATCGATTTTGAGTGTAGAATCAATCAAGAAGGAGACTAACGAGCCCAAGGGCTTGGACATGAGTGAGTTGGCCTCCAATCTGTTAGATCAGCTAGGCCAGCAATGGAGAACAGGAACCTCTAAGGAGGTGCCCCACTTGTTTCCACGAAGAGACAATGTTTGGTGTGGGGTATGCAATGGCAACCAACCCTCCAATAAGTGCCCGTGCCTAAGGGCAAGGCCGACACTCTACTGCGCACATTGCCATAGGTGGGGAAATCATGATACCTCCCAATGTCGATTTCCGAGGTCCCTTCCCCAATCCATGTATCAAATGAGACCCCCATTAGCCTTAACGGCCCTGCCTAACCCCTTGATCACTCAAGGTGGTCCCGTGGCTAGTTCTAGCTAGTGCAAAACTTAGCTAGCTTTGTTACCACCACCCATATTGGGTTTGCAACCCTGGCTACCTCGTATAGCCCCAATCAATCAAGTGTTGGTAGAAGAAGTGCCCAACGATCTCAGGGGGTTCACTATGTATAAACCCTCTATATCACGTGCGTTCAAGGCCTATATTCAAAATCCCTTATCTGTAAATTTTTTCATTAATAAAATGTACCCCTTTTCTATACAAATGTGTAAATTTTTTCCAAAACTATTTTAAATAGTCCCTTATGTATATTTATTTATGTAAATTTTAGGAATAAAAAATATCCTTCTGTTGAACTCACGTGATAGGGTTACATATGATGAGTGACCCCCCCGAGCCAACGATTGGGAGGAGATGGATCTTGATCACGGACCTCATGTTACTACCCCTACGAGGAGGGAAGTGACACCCTGATCCACTACCTCCTACTAGAGGATCAATAGGTTCTCGTATTCCAGATCGTCCCCGTGAACGGAAGGGCAAGTGACCTAAACTCAATTGCTCGGAGACCCCCGTTCTAATGTTACACATGCCAGGGTCCCCATAGAGCAAGTGAATGCCCCTACCGAGGTACTTCAAACCCTCTGGTGTCCTATTTCAAATGCCAAGGCCTACACTTCTTGAAGGACTGTCCGTACAGGGATCATACCCCCACCGCCCCAACCACGACCAACCCCACCAACTTATGTGTGGGGTGTGGAACCGAGCATCTATTTTAGGATTATCCCACGAGGAGACCAACCACCCCAAGCATCCCACAAAAGACTACCAGCCTTAATCTGCTTAGCATCGAGCAGGGCCATGTGGTCGTAGTGCCCCTATAAGTCATTACTCCGATGCAAGCCAAGGCATTAGGCAAAGCAATGAAGAAGCTCAAAAGGAAGGGTAAAGGATCCCAATTGCCCCACATCCCCTAACTTGGTCCAAGAAGGCCATTTGAGTAGGTGATGGCTCCGACCAGGTGCTCATCCACGATGGTTTTGATGAGGAGACAACGACCCTTGCCACCTCTTCTACTTTCGAACAATGTTCCACCCAAGGTGACCTTGAAGTGGCCCTGATCCTAGAGGTGAACAATCCAGTGCGGGCTCAAGGCCTAGCACGCTCACCCTTCTATAAGCAGACCTATCCCGACCCCTAGAAAAGCAATACATAAGGGATGCTTAGAACTTGGTACGGGATTGCCAAGAGAAGTTCAAGCATTGACTAAAGGATAGTAGAGGGTCAGATACTATCCATCCAGCCCACCAGATGGGCCAGTGAGGGGCAAAATCACTCAAGGTGCTCGAAAGGGTGTAGGAAGAGGAACACCTTAGCTTTGAGAAGATAGAAGATTCGGATCCGATGCATAAAATGTTCCAAGAAGATCCTATGTTGCATAACCTCTAGGAGGAAGGAGACATGTACGGCTTTGAGGACATGTTGTCCATGGAGGAAGAAGCTTCACTAGAGCCCTATGAGAGTGTTGGTTGGCTGACTTCTTATCGACAGAGGTGAACATGTGGATCGCTTCCCTACTAGGAGGAAATCCCATCCTATGGCATGATCTATCCAATTGGATGAATAGACCGTTCTTACCTCCAGCACTTGCTAGACCTAAGCCCAACCAATTGATGCCAGAAAAGGGGCAGAACCTACCTAAGGTTCCCATCAACAAGCTAGGCTAGTACTTCAAGGGTGATGACACGAACGCTACTATCCCCATAGTCTATCAAAACTAGAAGGTTGAAGCCATCTTGGATGGGGGAGTAGGAGTGAGTATCTGCACCAAGGAATGCTGGGTGAAGTGGGGAAAAATTGCACTCAAGCAGACATGGTAGGTACCAGCCCATTAGAAGGCCTACATGATTCATGATCATAAAATCTTATACCAATAGGCTAAAAGGTCTTGGGAAGACGGAGGTTCTCAAGGGTATGATGGACCAGCCCTGGTTAAGAAGGGTAGGACCCCCAACCCATATTCATCATTGATGACCTCACCCCCGACGAGGAGAATGCCTTAATAGCTCTCCTACAAGAGTACAAGGATTAGAAGTACACTGACATGAAAGGGGTGCCCGCCATAGTACTGTAGCACATAATCCCCATGCTAGATGATGCTAGGCTGGTACGTCAATGCCCCTACCCTATGAATCCTAAATATGCACTCATAGTGGGGGAAGAAATCTAGAAACTCATAGATGCGGGATTCATCTATGAGATTGAGCATATGGACTGGGTGTCACACATCGTGATTTTCCTAAGGTCGATGCGAGATCCACTGCCAAATCTTATATGAACAAGTCATTACGCAGTTCGGATGTCCATTGGAGTTAGTCAGCAACTGAGGAACTCACTTCCTCAATGAAATGATATCAATCCTGACTAGTGAGTTTATGATGATACATAGGAAGTAAATGCCATACTACCCTAGGGCAAATGGCTTGGTTGAGGGCTCCAACAAACGTGTTGTAAGATAATAACTTGTATGGTAGAAGCCAGTTGTACCGACTGGGAGCATAAGCTCATAGCAATATTATGGGCCTACAGAACCTCCTACAAAGTGGCCACCCAAAGTACCCCCTTCAGCCTAGCCTTTGGGGTGGAGGCAGTAATGCCAATGGAGTATGTCGTGCCTAGCCTCCACCTTACCATTAAGGAAAGACTCACAGAGAATGCGCTAGCAGAATGGCTAGTTGACCTCAAAAAGTTAGAAGAGACAAAGTTGCATGCAACCTACTCTCTCCAGGTAGAAAAAGGCTCGATATAAAAAGTGGTTCGATCACAACCTCAAGAACAAGGACCTGGAAGAGGGAGATTTGGCACTCCTATACAGCATCTATAATTCAAAACACAAGATTAAGTATAGAGGTATGGGTTCCTACTGCGTAGTTGAGATCACTCTCGAAGGGTTGTGTAGAATAGCCACTCTTGATAGGACAAAAATGGATGGCTACCTTAATGGGAGCAAATTAAAAAGATACTATAGACCACTCACTCTACCCTTTAAGCCGTGCATAGAAAAAAATAACTCAAGGCCGAGGTGGCCAGGATGAAATGCTAGGCCATCGAGGAAGCTAGAATCGTAATGCTAAGCTTCGATAGCATAGGCAAATGACAATGCTTAAGGTAATGATTGAACAGATGCAACTAACGGATGAGCTAACAGTAGAGCTAGCCAGGTTGCTTGTTCAACTGCAGGTCCCGTGCATGCGCATCAAAGCACTTGTGGATCCAAAAGTGAGCCACAACTTTCTCTCTTGTGAGGTATGGGAAAAGTTACAGGTACCCCTAACCCTCACCATCGCTTCAATAAGAGCTATAAATGACTAACTCCTACAAACTTTGGGTTTTGTGAATTTAAGTCTAACAGTTGTTTGCCATGCAGTGGATATACGATTTTATGTTCTGCCCACAAAAGCAACTGAAGAACATATTATACTAGGAAGAACCTGGTGCTACGCCCTGAATTGTCAAATTGACTGGCGTGCTCGGACTGCTTCACACCAATGGTGGCCAAACGGTGGTAGTTTTGCTATGTGGACCAAGCCCTGCTTCTTTAGTTCTGCCCTCGTCAATCCACAATAACAAAGATACACACCAGGGCGGACTGGGAGCCCCAGCCACCACCAACACCCCACCAAAAGTCCCAGCTCAAAGGGAAAAGAAAGCTAGTTGCAGTGGTAAACTGGTGCCATTGCCCGCTCAATCAATGCCACCATCCTCCGCTCAAGAAATTCGTGAGCAGCAAATACAAGATGCTATCCTCTATGCCCAACATCACCTCAATTAGACCTGACTCCCAGAGGACGTCATAGCAGCACAGAAGTCCCTAGTAGCCCCAGGGACGCATCATCCAAAACCATCCATTACCAGAAGAAAACCACATCACCAGCCCATGCCCCCACTTCATCCATTACCACACCCCTCCACAGCTCGGTCAATACCAACCACTTGGGCGGCCAAGGCAAGAAGGTCACCTAGGTCCCGAAGTTGATGGTGCGAGCCTTAAAGTTGTTGAAGGTAGCAACACAAGAACCTGTGTCTCCCCGAGATACAACACCATAAGAACCTGCCAATAGATCGAATGAAGTAGGCCAGGCCCAAGGTACCATGTACGCACTAGTACCACAGATGGTCTGACTCAACACAAGTGTCACCAAAAACAACCATGGAGCCTTGCAAGAATCGACCTCTCCCCTACAAAGAGTTACACAAGAACCTCCCCCTAGGGACAAACACTCAAAAGCAATGGCAAACGTACCCCCTCTGACAGTACCGTCCTACTCACGAAAGCAAGGGTTTGCACCAAGGAACTCACAAAAGCCTGCTTCTCCCAAGAAGACAGACCAAGCCGCAACAACTAAACCCAACGCAAATGTACCCCTAGCATCCAAGGTAAAAAACAAGCTGGACACTTACTCTATGTGGCTTCTTACATGCTATGCAGCAGTATGGCGCCCGCCTACACTGCATTCCTCATAATCATCGAGTCCAGGTCTAGGTGAGTCATTACAGTAGACATCTCACCCAACGCAACTGTAGCCTACTAGTCCCTATCAAACACACCACATGCACACACACGGTCAGCACTAGGTGATTAGGATCAGCCATCCATTTTTGTATTTGTTCATCATCTTGCACACTGACCTCACAACAATCACACCTGCATCGCACAAATGCACTCTACTCACTCACTCTTTTCACCTCCCCCCCCCATTCTCTCTTCCTTTTACTCCTTTACTCAATCAGTATCCCATCGGTCATTGCAATCCCAACATCCCACCGGCTATCTCCATAGAGGTATCCACCGATCGTTGCGATTTCAACAACCTGATGGTCGTCGCCCAAGAGGCATGCCACCGGTCATCTCCATAGAGGTATCTCGCCAGTCATCGCAATCCCAACAACCCGCTGGTCGTCTCCCAAGAAGAATCCTACCGATCGACATCAAATAAAGACCCCGCCGCATGTCGCCATCTCGTATCCCATTGATCGCGGTCTTTGCCACATCGCATCGACCGTCGCCATCAACTTATTGCACCGACCGTCGCTCTCTAGTTTCCCCACCGACTGTTGTTTTACTCATATTTCGCCGGTCGTGGGGATGCGAAATCTATATAAATAGGCTTATCCTGCCAAGTCGTTGCCATAACAATTGCCCCCAAACTCTTGCAAAATTTTTCTAGAATTCTGTCCGTTTCTCACTCTCTTCCACTACCATATGAAAAACATGAGTTCTTTGAGTTCGAATCACAGACTTGGGACTCCACCTCGCACTATCCCAAAGGCCACTGGCCCACTCCCAAAGCACTCCCTCTGCCATGATCCGCATGCCTTTCGAGATCCCCTTGGAAGACTTGCAAGGCGAAGAAACATCCACCAGGCAGGCCACTTAGGAGGGTATGATTGTAGCGGGTACATCTCCCTTGAGATCAAGAAAATGTGCCCCAGTGCCATCAGCAAGCGAGTACAAGGTCGTGCATTCCCAGGCACACTCACCACTTGGAGAAGCATGACTCCAAGAATTGGACGCTTGTGTGATACACTCACGCTTTGCATATGAGGACAACCACTACACCCTCCACTACCATACAGTAGCAACATACATGGCATTCCAAGAGCCAGTAGTGGAGGAGACACTCAGTATTACAGGCTTGAGTAGAGTGGCCGCCCGTCTCCCTTGCCACCTGGACATGAATCTGCTAGCAGAATTCCTCTAGGAGTAGAATGGCAACACCAATGTTGGCATTCTTCAAGATGCAACAGGCAATCCCCACCACTACCAAATCAATCAGGATGTGGTACGAGTAGCCTTCAACCTGTCGGTGGTCGGTGAAAAGTATTCCAGAAAGAAAAAACTCAACGCCCTCATAACGGTCTATCATTATGACCACCATAAGAGCAAGGGCCGCCTCCAGTTCACAACCATCCATAAGCTCGAGGTGGAAAGACTAGCAAGAGCCTTGCAATGGCTCACACAATTCAAGCACATGGACCGTCATCAGCCCATCATGCCAAATATCCTGTTGCACATGGTGGAGCCCCACGAGACCAATTGAGCTGACTACTTTTGTAGCCAAATGAGGGACGACCTTGGCACTCATAGGGAAGTAATCAGCAATCCCATGCTATACATGCCAGTTCTCTACTACTTGTAGCATCAGGATCCTCCAATCGGCTTCAGCCTAGCAGAACGCCACCGGGCCAGTACAAACAAAGACCGAAGAAACATAGGTGAAGCCCAAGAGGGCAAGGACAATGCCTAGTATCACTCTGGCTGTTCATGTGCAACCGGACATAAGTCAATTGCTAGGACAATATGAGGATCTCCAAATGCAAGAATATATGCATCAACAACTGCGACTCTAGCAAGAAGATTCTCAAAGCAACGGCAAACGGGTTCAGGATGATTCCATTCTGATCGAAGACCTCTAGGGTGACGAAACAGTCGACATTGGCATCCATCTAGGAGCCGGAGCCACGTTGATCACCCCCATTGTGCCCTATGTCTTAGTCTCCACAACCCCTCAGGAGACCACATCCTTCACCACTGGCACCTCTTTCGCTCCATGGGTAGGCCTAGCAAAGGCCTTACAGTTTTGCAGCATGCCCCTATATAGGGCATTTGGTGGCTGTAGCCACATGTCGGCCGAGAATTTATCACGTGCGGACCTGATGGAACGAAACCTCTTTGAAGCCATGGCACAGCTCCCACAGGTCGCCCGCACAATTTTGCAGAGGGGGCAGAAACAAGCCTCACAACTTTGAGCCAGTCTCCTTCAAGCCCAGTTCTCTGCGCATGACAGCCAATCCACACAATGGCGGCTCCCCTTCTTGAAGCTGGAGAAATTTTGGCACTACTACCATAGTGGACCCATCGATCACAAGTCCACCCACTCTATATGACCATGGAATGATGATGGACTTGCGCCACATTCAGAGACCTCCAGCAGGACCCAAATGTGTTGTACAACTTTCCAAAGTACAAATTTCCCAAAGAGATGACTCAGGAGGGATTTTGTTTCTGCCTCCTGTCAATCAACGTTATGTACGGATCAATTCCAGATCCTACCGTCATTGCAGCTGTACATTTCAACCGCCTCCTACTCTTACTCCTTCATGCTCTCCCCGCCCATAGTCGCCCCATTGATGACTACCTCCACAATCTGAACAACCAAATTGTCTTCAATCTTGACATCGGTTCGATGCAATTCCAAGACCTTCGCCTCTACCTCTGCGTCTGCAATCTTCAGGGACATCACATTCGCACATACGAGGATATGCACGCCACCCATTTTTGGAAGTACCGCTCGTACCTCGCTTGCCTCACTCGACGATAGCTAGACCGCTACGTAGTCTAGTCCTCACCACCAACCTCCTCCAGTGCGGCTGATGGAGCAGCAGCAAGAAATGGGGCATGTTAAAATCCATAGAGTACAGTCATCGAATGCAGGGTAATTACTGATTAGAGGTGATCAAGCTGCATGATCTACTTCATCGGACAAGCTCAGGGAGTTTGATCCCCAAATACCCAAATTCCACCCCACCCAAAGTCCAAGGATTCCCGGCACAGGTTGTATGTTCCAGCTAATGTCAAGACCAAAGATTGCAGGCAACGTGCACATTTCAGGTCTATGTCCATGGAAATAGCCATGCCAATGAAAATAGCCATGAAAGAAGTACAGCTCAAACTCAGAGAGTTTGATCCCCAAATATCCCAAAGCAAACAATTCCAAGCAACGTGGAGGGTTGCCGTGGAGTGTCTCGCATAAGTTAAGCCTCGCCACCCCAGGTTTTGAGCCTCATGTGTGGGATTTGAACAACAAATGGTTTAAGGCGTGAGGGCGCTCAGCGAGTTTGAGCCCCAAATCACCTAAGCCTAGGAGGCATGAGGCTAACACAAGTGCTATTTGGGAACCGGTTAGGACCACCTCCTAATGTCAGGTTTGGTCCCAAGCACTTTAATATGGTTAACACAAGTGCTGTTTCCACTAGTAGGGAGAGATGGGAAAAATAGCAATATTCCGTGGCACCCTACGAGCCCAAGAGCCTTTGGTTGTAAAAGAGAAGGAGAGTGCTAAAAAGGAAAAGGGTTGTACCTCCCTTCAAAAGGTGACTTGTATAAAAGGCCAAAGTGTTGACTTTGGTCTTCATTGTTGTGCACAAGTTTGAATACAAGCTCCCTCTTCTCTTTCAAGAGAGTGTTTTAGGTGTTCCATTGTTTTCCATTATTTTGGGTGTTCCATTGTTTTCCATTGTAGTGCCCTTGTGTCTGCCACTCCATCCCCCTTCACTCTCCCCTTCCATTCTCCTTCCCCTTCTCTTCTCCCTATCCTTCCCTTCTCCCCTCTCCTCTCCCCTCTTCCCCTTCCCTCTTTCTCACATGGAGACATGTTGCAACAACGCGGAGGCCGCTCAAGTGACACTTGTGGATGACTCATGCTATGCATTGCTCCCACAAGGAGTAGCTCGGAGTGGAGGCTTCATCGACATATCTTCAACATCCCCACAACATGTGAGTCCCCGCAGAGACCCACAAAAAAAGTAAAATTGATTGGAGTTCTTCCAGTGAAGGAATTTGTCATTGAATGGCAATACACTGCACTAGATTTTTGTATCCCCCTCCTAGTCCATCAGGATGACTTGAACCATTTCTATTGGATTCATGGTCTCTCCAACTGCTGTGAGTTGATTATTGTAATCCTTGATCTTGAGCACATAAGCATGACTGATTTTGCTATTATTGCAGAAGCTCTGGTTGATTGGTTTCTCAGTGTGAGAATCCTGGAAGTGTTCTTGGACTCATAGGGAGCTGCGAATTCCCATGCTTCTTTTGATGTCTTGATTGTGTTGAGCTATCCTAGAATGATATCTTGCACATTTTGCTTGATCAAACGAATGGATACTTGTCTTTCTTGTCCCATGCTGCCGTGCTCGGGCAATGGTAGGATTTGCTATAGGTGCGGATACTGTTGGTGTAGCTAGAGACCCCGCTCTAGATCCCGCTGCTGTTGGTGCTGTGACAACAAGTGGAGTAGAGCTACTGCTGGCTAGATCATCCAATGGTCTAGGTGTAGATCCATCGACGTACTCCCATTTGTCCTAAGTACAAGAAATGGTCTTCATTTGGTATTTCCATGTGCTGTAATTGGAGTTGTCTAGATTAGCAGTAGATGCCTCCAGATTGAGATTGCTAGTCATAGACATGGTGAAAGAAATGTACTCAAAGTGTCTGTGAAATCACTGTCTGAATCAAGAACAAAACAATGACTGTGTCAATTGAAATATGCACTATCAGTGAAGATAGAACTGCAATATATAATCCAATCTATTACAAGGCTTGTGGCAAATGATGTCGGGAATAGCCAAGAGGCTTTACGGCTTGAAATGATGTGCACAATGCCAAAAAAAAGCCAAATAGGCTTAACAATGATGGCATATGTGTGAAATCAAATCATGTGCAATCTCCCCACTGAGTAATTAGTCAATACCTCTAAACACTCTAAAGTATGCTCACTGAACTGTGGAACGTCAGGTTTCAAATGATGTGATGATGTGAAATCGCATGTGAGTGCTGGGACTGACTCCGAGTATAAACTATTTAGGAATTTTTTGGCATGGATTCGATTGGCTGCTTTGGAGTTCTCTCTGAAATGAATAATTTTCAAAAAAATCTATGATAGAGATAATAGTGTCATGGGAAAATTTGGCAAGGCACGTCCTCAACCGCTTATCCTGCCGGTTGGCCGTGAAATTATGAAGCACATATTTTGGGATGGATTCAACCACATGACCTAGGTATAAGCTCCCTTGGTTGAGTGCTCTTATATGATTGTAGCCATGTTTTTTTATCAGATCCTTCAGGCCACGAATGCATTCAATGTGGTGACACTCATGGTCTCCCTTTGGACAAACCACTGGCTCCCATAGAGACCTTAGGCTACAAAACTTGCTCTCCCTTGCAACACATGATGAGGATCCAAGTGGCCTATAGATTGTGCATTCATTAGGGAGGCGATACCCACGGAGCAATGCTCCAACACGACTAGATCTCAAGTCATTCATAGCTTGCTGGGCCAGGGCAAAATCTATGTGTGTTTTGCAACAATAAACATTCCTGTCTTTGAGTTTCCTGATGTACTAGGGCTTACAATGCTCAAAGCTCCTCTGAAATGTCTGGATTCTAATCCATAAAACTGAGATACAACTCTCCCTGCTGTTGCTAATGACCTAACATGTAGGAAAAATAGAACAGTGAGCCCCCTTTTTGCACTACTAAAACAAGACAAAACACAGTCTAGTTAAAGTATATAATGAAGCAAAACAAATTTCAACTAGCACGCTGGTTTAGGACAGTCACAATTCAATCTCCGGGCTAGTTTATAACACTTTTAGGATAGTCAACCACTGGGTTGGTTTAGAACACATTTAGGACAGTCACAAGGATGGATTAGGACATTGTCACAATTTCAACCACTAGGCTAGTTTCACCTGACAGTCTCAACTTTGCATATTAGACAAAAACAAGTATATTGCTTTTCATTTCTGAATTTCACAATTAGAAAATAACAATAGATTTCTTTTCATTTGTGAATTTCACAATTTCAATCATCATTTATGTTAGTAACTGCTTGCTGTGTTTGTCTTGAACCAGCACCGGCTTGGTTTAGAACAATCACATTAAGTCCAAGTCATCCCAGTCTAGAAATAGTGGTATATGGCCCAAATAGTAGGAAATTAAATTTAACAAATTCAAGTAACAAGAAACACAATAATTTCAACCATCGGGCTGGTGAATAACTAATGTCTGTTCAACCACGTTGATTCAAGACAATCACATAATTGGTGATTGAGCTGAAGCAACCATGGTTGCATGATGTACCAACCACTAGACTGCTTTAGTAAAATAACAATATATTGCTATTCTATTGTGAAATATATTGTTGTTAATTTTTGCTCAACCATGCCACCGAGCTGGATAACAACTAATGTATGTTCCCATTGGGCTGGTTTATGACAATCACATGTAGTCCAAGCCTGGTTTAAGAAATGAAACAAATAAACTATCCCAAAGCTCAATCACAAACAACCATCGAGTGGTTTAGGATCCACTGACTTGCATTGTATCTAGCATGTGTATGATGTGGTCCTCAAACACCTTGCATCCCGTCTTTTTTTTATAGATTCCCTTTCTATTTGGAGAAACTCTCGTATTTTCATGGCAAAATGTCATCAGTGTAGCAATGACTTCTGTACTTAGGCTGCCTCTCCTTTTCTTGCATTCTGTTGAAGCCCACAGACTTCTTGAATCAGGATGATCATGCATTGCTTCTGCTCTACATTCAACCGCTAGAGCCACGTTGGTCCTTGTGATTGACAACACCTTTAACATTGTGTGTCCAAGCCATTTCTCCTTTGTTTCAAGGGACACCAGCATAGCTAATGTCTCCCTCTTTGTAGCTAGTTGATCTAAGTTGTGCACCCCTTTCACTTTTTGTAGTCCCTTTCTCAAGTTAGAGAGCATCGCCTCTTTTGGTGTGCATATCCCGAGGCATTGGTAGGGTTGTTACTCTATAAACTTTAGGGTGCATGATACATTAGGGAAAAAGGGAACTCATTTTGGGGCCCTGTAAGAAATTCACTATTTTTTGATTTATTTCTCTCCTAAAAGACCTCAAAAATAGTAAAATACGGAAACGTGGCTCAGATTTGTCAGTAAGGACTACAGAACAGTCAATTCAAAAAGGAATAAGATAATCTTTTGTCTGACTAACACGATTTTGTATTAAATATCCTCTTAGATTTTTTTTTGTTTACCAAAGATTTCGCATCTCTTTGGCCGACGTGTGCAGGTCTTTCATTAAGAGTCCATCACTGAACTTAGTGATTGCAAGTTTTCAAAATATTCACATGGATACCGCCACACTTCCACGATTCATGTTACAAAATGACTATGAGATTGAAAAACAAACTTCGCAACCTGAGGAGCACAAAAAATGGCCGATACTAGTGAGTCACTATCTGAGAAGAAGCGATTACAACATCTTCACATCGACTTGGAAGAACAATATGCTCCAGCACAAAAAATACGAAAGGATACGGTGTTGAATGCTCAACAACGGGAAAATATGAGAAGAGAAGGGCTTCAACATATTGACTTATGGTGCGACGGAAGCATATATCCAAAATGTCAAGTAAAAAACTCTACACCTCCATTTGTCAATCCCACCACATTACTGAGGTTTGCCGGCGATGGACAAAATGGACTTCTTGGTTATATTTCAGTGCAGTCTGCATTTGCGGAAACGTATAAAATGATGTACCTACAAGAAAAGGGGGCCAAGATGGAGGAGATAGCCATTCGTGCAAAATTGGAGCAGCAGTTGCAGAATGAAATCGAGGAGCATTCAAAGAGTAAAAAAGAATTGACAAGAGCAAGAAAGAAGAGAACCGTGCTTGGAGACAGACAACGTAGCAGGAAGATTAAAAACATTGCAAAATTGAAGGCTGGGACTGGTGGATGCAAGCGATGAATTCAGGAAGCAAGGTTAGATTGAAATTTATCATTTTGTATACTCAAAAAGGCTCTCTTCCAGACTATATCTATTTCGTTGATTGTCGCAAAATAAGAATGGAGGTGCTGAATAATATAGTCATATTGTGTTGTTATTACAGGAAATTATTGGAGCCTACAAAAGAAAATATGGACCCGAACCTTCTTCCTGTTAAACAAATGAAAGGATTGCTTTCTTGCGGTGTAGCAAAAGGTTTGATTGAGGAAAAAAAATACAAAACAGTCAAACGCAATGTTGTAGAGGACTTTGTATCCAATAATCAAGTTGATGGCACTATAATCCAAGAGGCTCTTGATGTTAGTGGAGTTAGCAGGAAGGGATATAGTTCGATTTTCCATGCGATATCCTCAACTTTGAAAGATCAAAGGATTAAACGAGTTTTACTGCCAAATCCAGCAACCGTGTGGAGGATAAGAGGTCATTTGAATGAAAGTATAGATGAATTTATTGGGCAATATATCCATATTGAAGAAATATTTCATGGTGTTAAAGGAACCACTGTGTATGATCCTTGGAACAATATATTTTTAGATCTGCAACAACTTCAAAAAAGAATGGTCGAGTTTTATGGAATAACATTTGAGGAGTGCAAAGGCATTTTGAAATTTGTTATCAAACTGGATGAGTGTGAGGTTGTAAAGGAAAAGAAAATGGAAAGAGTTACTATTACATTGATGAATGGAGCGATTGATACATCATTGACTGAAGCGAGTTCGAAGTATTTTAGTGTGCAGTCAGAGAAACACATATGGTGGTTAGGCTCTCGTTCCAGGTATGATCATGGGTTGTTTTATACTTGATTTTGGTCATTGTTTTCAAATCTGATATAGTAATACTTTTGTTTTCTATAATCTCACAGGTGAAGACCGAAGACCATGAAACACTAGATTGGGTGTTTCATCACACGGAAATACCAACAATAATCAAAAGACAAGTGCAAGGCGAGAATCTCCATGTTGCAGGAAAAGGTGATTTTCAAGTAGAGTGGCACATGGCCGGGGATCTTAAAACACTTAAGTGCATGTATAACATTAGTAAAGGAGGCAACTCAAAGTCTCCTTGTCTTTACTGCAAAGAATCAGCTCAAGTAATGGATTCAAAATGGTGGAAGAGAGCACCTAATAGAGATAAAGTTGACCCTGACTTCAAGGCCATTCTGGACATTCCACTATGTAATGTTCACATCTGCACATTGCATGGTCTATGTCGAATTATTGAGAAATTGGTATTTTTATATATTGGATTTGCTTGGAAACTCCGTCCCGAAAAAAATAGAAAGGATGCTCTTCAAGCATTGGAAAAAGTGTTATCCGATATAGGTCTGCATGGAGGAGATGTTCAAATCACAAAGGATTTTAAAAAGTCTACCAATGGCAAGGAGGTACCAATCAAGCCCTCTATTGGTGGTGTTAAGGCAAGAAGATTCTTGTCTCGACCCAAACACAGTAAGCAAGTAAGGCAAGGTAGAGCAGTTTCAAAGATTAATTATGGATTGTGGAAGCAAGTCCATAATGCTGTGAAAGATCATGAGGCAGATGGACAAAGAGTGATTACAAGAACTTTGAGGAGGCAATTAAACATTTTGGAAAGTCAATGAAAGACGCGTGGACAACCTGCAATATAACTCACTACATGGTAAGGTTATGTCTTTTTCTTTTACTTAAGGTGATCTTCTTTTTTTTAATTACTTACTATGCATTCTTATGTCTTACAGCATATCATATACAACCACCTTCCCTATTTTGTCAAAAAGTATGGATGCCCAGCTATTTGGTCTACCCAAGGCATGGAGAAGTCTCACTACATGGCACGTAATGCATTTTTTAGACACACACAACACTATGGAGGGAGTCAGAAGGCGAATAGTCTGAAGGAAGTCTTCCAATGGTTTTACCGAGGCATACTACAAAGGCTGGATGCTAAAAGAAAAGTTGCTAGCTCCAAAATCAAGCTTGCTTTTCTTCTAGCCCAAAAGCAAAGACGAAGACAAGCTCTAGACAATTCAGTTGCAGTAGAGAGACATAGACAGTGGAGGGAATCGAAGATATTTAGAAACCATAAATGGACAAGTAAACATGAATAGGACTCATTTGTAACTTATTGGTGTTATGTCCACATGTTTTCAAACTCATTCAATAGAAATTTTTTTAGTGGAACAAGTGACTCTTGGCGTTATGCATGAAAAAAATTTCAATGTGAAACATATGATCTGAACTTAATACAATTTGTTTACAATTTCAATATATTGTTCATTTAATATTTAACGACACCACTCTATGTAAATGTACAAATCATTTCATCATCAACTTATTAATCATTTATACAAGATCATACCAGATATCAAAGACTTTATACAAATCAGTTCAAATTTAATATAATGTTTGTGCTATATTCGATGACTAAATCCTATTTCTCCCAGGGCCTGTTCATCGGAACTCTCTTTTTGATCTTGATTGGAGTCTTTTTCTTCTTTATTGGCTTGATGTCGACTGTCTCTTTATCCTTTTCTTCAGCTCTCTCCACCTGTTCCTCTTCTTGGACTGTGTGGCCTGATGCAATCATGGGTGGCTCTCGAAACCTTACGAGCTGGTGTTTTCCATAGCCCTCCAGATATTTGGGGTCCTTAACACCACATGCTAATGCATAAGAAGTGTAAGACAAAAAGTAAGCGGCCCTACAGGCCTGCTTATTCACATAATCTCCAAATATATCTATGGCAGACAACCTCTCTATCAAAATGATCTTTTCCTTTTGCCATGAAAGAGCATGTCCACCTAAAGCCCTGGACAAACATTTTAGGAAGTAAACAATGGCTTCTCCATTGTTGCTCAACTGCCTATGGTAAATCAAGATCTTGGCACTGCCTAGATCATGAATATAATGAGCTAGGCCTGACATTTTGCGAAACCCAACCTGCCTGCTTCCACTTGATCTTCCACTTGATCTCTGGAGGAATGTGTCATCCTCAATTTGTAGCTGCAACATATCAAAGGATAGGAGTGAGACAATACACAACCTACAAAACTAAAGTTAAGCAGAAGTCAAAGTATATGATTTGAAGTACCTTCTCATTTTCATCAGCAACAAGCAGTTCATCTTTCCAAAGATTTATCCCTCTCCCTTCTTGTATAGCCTCTTCTCTAGTCTTTTCTGTGTATAGAGCTGAGAGATTCATAGCTTCCTGTGTGAGCTGGAAGGCAGCTTCATCTGGCTCTTGGAACTTTTCAGCCTCTTTGAAACAAAATGAAAGGGCCTCTACAGGATCAAACATTGTTTCCAAAGCCAGAAGTGAATGGTCATCCTCTATGCCAACCTCCTTGTCAAGCCTTGAAGCCTGGGCAATAAGGGAAATGGCATAGTCCTCCCTCAAATCAAACATACACTCTATATCATGGAGGAAAACATAATCCTTTCCACCAATCAACACACCTGGAAGCATGGGCACTGCATAGTTGCTGGTTTGAACATCAAAATCTTCAACTGGCTCTGCTCCCCTCAGAGTTTTTTTCCTCAGTTGAACAAGGTCAAGAGCAGCCACTTGCAGCCCCTCATCCTGAAGGTTGATATCTTCTTCTTGCTCTGCAATTTCAGAGCCCAAAGAAACATCCTCCTTTTCAGAAGCTTCAGATGTGTCTTCTTCTTCTGTTTCCTGCCCTTCTTCATCCAAAGACTCCTGACTGAAGACAATGTACATAAGAAATGCCATGCTCTCCTCCAGCACTCTGCACTTTCTGGTGTGCAAAGTACAGTCGAATTTATAGTGATCAAGCAGGCTGTCAAATCTTCTGCTCACATGGTACCTCAGCCTGTCATTGGAGACAATATGATTAAGGTGCACAAAAACCTTTTCACCTCCCACAATTCTTCCTGCCTCTGTCAGTTGTTTGAAGGCATCCCAATAGTCTGAAAGAAAATCTTTGTGTTGCTCCAGTACAGAGCTCATTGAGAACTCCATGTTGAAAATACTGTGGTATAAATGGAAGTTACTCTGAGCCTTGCATTTGTGAAGAAACTCAAATAGGAGCAAATCTGGAGAACTGTCCTCTTCTGGTTCCATTTGTTTTTTGATGGAAGAATCAGCACTCTGCTCCAGCCTCTTCTTTTTGCCTGTTCAAAAACTTATATACTATGAATTCTATATGCTGACATATGCAATCAGTGAATGCATTGTATATCACGAGATAAATCCTTCATGACATCTCATCACTCACCTGGTGATTGCTGTGGTCTAATTATAGCAGCAGAAAAGTCCAGCTTCCTCTTGAAAGGTGGGGCCTGGGAGCCAGCTGTTCCAAAACAAAAACATTTCTCATCATCAAGGAAGATTTCCATAGGGCTAAAGATAGCAAATTAATGAGGTAGAAGTGAGAAACAAATAATACACAGGAATTTGCAGCAAAATGCGATATGGGCTGTTTAGAGAATTCTAAACCACTCTCCTCGCATTTTGTTGCAAATTTCTTGTTTCTATTCATATCAACCTACAATCTAATTTCTGGGTGATTTACCACATTGTGGAAGAAGGATGGAGCTGAGTGAAGACATTAGGACATCAAAAATCCAATGGATGGAAGAAATAAATCTTGAAAAACATTGAAACCAAACTAGAACTCTGACCTTTTTTTTCCTTTTCCATGCTGATTGAGTTGCACTGGTAAATCTCCTGCTCTTTCTCTAGCTTGAACCTTGCACTCTAGGTAACCTGGAGATCTGGCAGTACTGTCTTCAGGCAGGTTGTTGCAGTCTGGATGGAGTGTGCTGGGTAGGAAAGGATCAGAGAGAAAGGATCAGGAGAGAGTCGTGGCAGGGATGAGAGATTGGAATCCAGGGGAGGGAAAAGTGGTTGTGGTATTCATGATGAAATAATGAATGGCACAAGTTCCAAGGAATAAAGTGTACTTTCACACGTGCCAGATTTCAAACTCCAAGAGATCTGGGTCCCATCCACACGTGTGAAAAACGACTAGATTCCACACGTGTGGGATTTAGTGATTCTTTAATTCTATTTGCACTTTCTTTGTGGTATCCTGTTTTGGAACTCTTGCCCTCCAGTCTCTGCTCTCTTGCCTCCCTACCTCCATACACTGCAGCATCAGCATCTTGTCCAGCAGCACAGAATCATCCTTAGCACAGATTACTCCTCAGCAGCACAGCACATCCACAGATAGACTCCAGGTCAGTAACAATGGGTTCTCCCCTTAGTCTCTGCAATCTTTTTGCCTAAAATAGAAAAAATACATACTGTATGGAAATGCATAGACTCAAACCAAGACAGAGAAATCACTGTAGGAAAGCAGATCTTCAAGTGTGATATTTGCATGTGATCTTCTTGCATAACCTCCATTCATACTGTATTTGGTTGGAGAAACATAGAAATCACTGTAGGAGTGCACCAGCATGTCATTCAAAAAATTTGCAGCAAAATGCGATGTGGACCTGCTTGAAATTCCAAACTGCTCATATCGCATTTTATTGCAAATTTCTCTATTTGGCTTCTTCCACCCCTATGATTGCCTTCTCTTTGTGAGAACATGTTCTGGTTTTTTGACTTCCATAGCTGTAGTCTTCTTGCATAAACTCCATTCATACTGTATTTGGCTGGAGAGACAAAGAAATCACTGTAGAAGTTCACCAGCATGTCATTTCACAAATTTGCAGCAAAATGCGATGTGTACCTGTTTGAAATTCCAAATTGCTCATATCGCATTTTATTGCAAATTTCTCTATTTGGCTTCTTCCACCTCTGTGATTGCCTTTTCTTTGTGAGAACATGTCTGGTTTTGTGACTCCCCTTAGTCTCTGCAATCTTCTTGCCTAAAATAGATAAATTACATCCTGTATGGAAATGCATAGGCTCAAACCAAGACAGAGAAATCACTGAAGGAATGCAGATCTTCAAGTGTGATATTTGCATGTGATCTTCTTGCATGACCTCCATTCATACTGTATTTGGTTGGAGAAACATAGAAATCACTGTAGGAGTGCACCAACATTTTATTTAAAAAATTTTCAGCAAAATGCGATGTGGACCTGTTTGAAATTCCAAACTGCTCATATCGCATTTTATTGCAAATTTCTCTATTTGGCTTCTTCCACCCCTGTGATTGCCTTTTCTTTGTTAGAACATGTTCTTCATGTCTGTGATCTCTTTCCAATCCTTTGTATGCAGTTTTTCAGAGTGATGGCAAGAACCAAATCAACTGCAAGGCAAGTTGGCAAAGGACCAGGTCTTGCAGCAACAGCAGCTGGGACAGGTTCCAAGAAGTTTAGTGTGCCTCCAAAGGGAAGAGCTTCACATGGCAGGAAGGGTAAGCCAATGAGCTTGCTCAAGCAAAAGGCCAAAAGATTGAATAAGGGTGCAAGTGTGCTTAGGGAAATAAGGAGGCAACAGAAAGCCATAGGTTTTGCAATACCCAAAGCACCCTTTCAAAGACTGGTGAGAGAAATTTGTGACAGTTGGAACCTTGGGTTCAGGTGGAATAGAACTGCCATTCTTTCCTTGCAGGAAATGGTAGAGGATTACCTGGAGAAATATTTTGAGGATGCAATGCTTGTAGCAGCCCATGCTCACAGGGTGACTTTGATGGCCAAAGATTTCAACACTTTGTCCAGAGTGAGATGGAGATATGACAAGCTGGTTCATCCTGTGGAATGGCAGGACATCAAAATGAGAGATATATTGCTAATTCCACCTACAAGGAAGGTCAAGGTTGATGAGGTAAAGGTTGTTGAGGTAACACACTCAAAGAACACCAAAGGGAAGGCTGCTTATGAGGACTCACTGAAGCAGCAAGTAAAAGAAACAAAATCTGTTATAGATGTGGAGACTGGAAAGAAGGAGCTACACATACATAGAAGGTTGAAGGAGCTGGGCCCTGATGTAGTTGTACATATTGAGGATGAAGTTTCAGTCAATGATTTTGATTTGACAAAACAATGCTTAGCAGCATTGGCTAACAAGAATGAGTATTGCTCAGATACTATCATTCTTGCAATGCTCTAGTAAGTGTCTTTAAATTTTACATTTTTGGCAAATCAATCCTCCTTGTAACTCTTTTATAACCTACCCTAATTATGTTCTGATCCTATGCAGCATGATGAGAAGCTGGCTTCATCCCTCTGTACAACATACAGTCCATATTGTTGATCCAGCCATTTCTTCTAGATTAAGAGATGCAAAGGAGACTCCCATGAGTATTTCCAGCTGGTTCAAACACTGCAATTTTGAAGTAATTGACATTTTGCTACTTCCATATCATAGCAGGTATGTGGGTGACTACTTCTTTTAAGATTCTTCTTTAATATTGGGAACTCTTGTAGCCTTTCATTTTCTTATGCTTTTTTCCTTATGCAGTGACCACTGGAGTTTTGTGTCTATTGACATCCAGCAGAAGCAATGCTTTCTATTCAACTCTCTAAAAAACACACACAGAGAGCTGAAATTGTAAGTACTGTGTGTGCTTTTTGAACTCAAAACTTCATTATTTTGATACCATACTAACTAAATTATACATATTGCACTTGTATTAGAAGGCTATTAGATGCATTGGATCATTGTCCTCCAAATGTCTCTCTGTTGGATTCAATAGAGCCATTAAGTCTAGAGGTAAAAAGTCTATTAAATGCTATGTCTTTGAACTTATTGAATAATTTTGTTTTGTGCTGATGCTCACAGTTTCTAACATTTTTTTCTAACTGTACAGACACCACAACAAAATGATTCAAGTAGTTGTGGATGGAGGGTGCTAATCAATGCAAAATATATACTTTCAAGCTACTTTGAAAAGGAACAGCCAGATCTGGTAAGGAAAAATACTTTTCATTTAGCTTGAAGATAATTCATAATGATACAAAGTGTTCTAAATTATCCTCTGCCATTGCAGATGAAAGAGGATAGCTTCAGCCCCAACTATGTACATAATTTTAGAGCTCATACAATTTTGAGGTTTTTGAGCTATGCCTCCCCCAAACCTATTGTAGCAGCTACTGTGGAGCTGGGTGAAAGCTCTAAAGTACAAGAAGGTGTCATACACCTTGATCCCACATATGAAGCACCTAATGTTGAGGACCAGAAGCCACAGGAGCAATCACAGAGTGCTGAGGAGGAGCAGACACAGGAGCAAAGACTTGCTGCTGATGTTGAGGAGAAGGTGGAGAAGCAGCAAAGAGAGGCTTCTGGGGCAGTGGAGGAGACAGGATGGAGCACGGACAGGATGGAGCAGCAGAGAGAAGATCCTCCAGAAAATGTAGAGCAGCCTCTGGATGAAACTGTACATAAATAGAAAATGGATGTTAGAAATATGTTCTACAGATTCAGCTAAACAATTCTGTACAAAATCTTACTTGATTGAATACAAAACCTTTCTTTATGGAGTATGTGTGATCTCAATTTTAAAATTTTCTATGTCTTTGCATTTAACTGAGCTCTCTCTTCTTCTGAGTAACTGCAAAAAAGCAATATGAATTAGAGTGGTAAATTAAACTAATAGCAATGCTTATAAAGACTAGGATAAATCAGATGGTGTACCTTTCTGTTCTTGTAGATAAATAAAAAGTCGTTTGAGATAGAACCTTCAGTCTCAAACAGAATGTCACTGCGTGATTGAGCTAGGGAGCAACATTCTCTTAACGAGATATTGGCTACCACATCACCATTCTCAAGAACATCAATATCAATAAGTTTATTTTGTGCACCAAACGACTCTTCATCTTGGTCCATTGGGACAAGCTTTGAGCCTAGCATTCGACTGCGCTTGTAATAAAAAGAGAAAATAAAATTTTGTGATGCAACCATGTACTTCAGTTGCATAGAAGGTTGGACCACCTCACAAAACACTGAACTACATGTCTTCTTATCCCAACCTTTATCCAAAAATTGTGGCATGCATGCCGAATTTGTTGCTTTAACTGTGAACATTGTTTTTGAAACCTTTACTGGAAAGGTATTAAACAAGTCTACAAAAACTGTGAGAGGCATGCACAAAGAAATTTTTACTATCCTAGTGGCAATATTGGGCCTCAGAGCTTTCTGTACTTCTGTAAAAAGCTTCGCCCTATATGCCTCTGTAACACTAGAATGTGGGTGAGGCCAATCCATCGAATTCCACGCCGGAAGGTCTTGTTTTATTAATACACCATGTGTGTTAGTTTTGTCCAGCAACTGATAAAAATGATCAGTAAAAAATATACCCGATTGAGCTAGCTCTGTTGCACATCGACCTTGGTATTGTTGTTCTCCTATCGATCCATGCAGAACATCTATAAATCCCAGAATACAATCGATGTTTTGCCATGTCTCATACGATGAAGGATATAAATCTGAAATAAGACAACACAAGAATGTCAATAAGTTAAAAGAGAAAGCTTCATCTTAAAAATCCATACACATCATGAAGGAAAAAACCACAATAGAAAAATATACAATTAGGCCTGTGTTGTGGAAGATTTTTTGGATAGTCTCGCAAGACAAGTTCTTTATGCATGTACACGTGCTGAATCAAAACTTCTTTCACGGATATCTTCCCTTTGGTGATTTTAAAATCTCGTACTCTTCCCTTCCACGATGCCAAGAAAATGTTTTTTGTCTGGGGTCTTTTTCTTTTGCTAGGTTGCATGAGCACCCATGCTCCTTTCGAAACACTAAACCTTTCCCAAGTTCCTTCTGTTTTAACTGTACTTGAATTCTCTACCGACGAAATAGAAGAAGCAGGTCGATGGGGTAAGGATGTTTGGTATAATTCTGCCTTCGTAGCATTATCATCCACAGAGCGTCTTGCACAAGAACGGCCGTGGTTTTGGTTCACCATGGAGATTTTCTGAATCTGTAACAATAGCAAAGTAATGTAACTAAGATAACAATTTGAAGTTTCAAGAAAGAGAAAGTGGGCAAACAGACAGTTGACGAGAAACATCTTACTCTACGCCAAACAGGATCAAGGGAGCAGTTTTGGAAAAGGAAGGCTGTTGCACAATGAGGCAATGGTGTAGAATGGTAGACCTTTCGCACGAAAGGCGGCACAACATTTGAAAATTCAAAGGAAGGTGGAAGCGGGAAGGATCTTGTCAGATAAAATGTCAGTTTAGATTCTATCTTCTTGTCCAAAGATCTTCTACGAATAAAAAACCAATCTCCTCATTAATGTAGCACGCTTGTACTTACATAAAGTATTGTTTCTTTTTTCTATTTTCTCTTATTTTCGTGAATTTTCAATGTTACGTTGGCCTTCTATTGATTGGTTGAGAGCTTATTTTTCCAAACCGTAAAAGGCCCCAAAATGAGCTCCCTTTTTTCCTAATGAAGCTTGTGAAGACTCAAGACCGGTAATCACCTGAATGGCCTGATGTTGCTGCCTCAAATGCTCCCGCCAATTGTGACACCACTGCTCGTACTGTTCTTCGCTCCGATGGCAATGATCGAATGTGTGCATCTGCAATTGCTTCCTATTGCTGCCGTCGAGGTGCGTACGAGTTGCAGGGCGTTTGCAAGATGGGGTAGGTTGTAGGTACTTAATCTTCCAAGATTTGATGGGCGGGAGGTGTGAAAATTCAAATTTCATGAGAGTAGTGAAATTTTCAGCCGTTGCTTTCCCCCCTCCGATGATACACGTCAGTCGAATTGGATATCCCAAACAACTACAATGTGTCCTAAAATGCTTCAAAACACAAATAGGCCAAAGGGCATGCTATTGGGTTTGATGTTGTATATTATGAAATGCAATGAGCTTTGGCATGCTTACAAGCCATATAGCAAGCAAGTGCATGAAAAAAGAAAAAATTAAAAATTGTAAATAGTCTTGGATTTATCAAAAGATCTTTGCACATGCACACATTGCACTTTTTCAACTTCTTCCATTTTAGGGTTAATCTAGATACCAATACCAACAATTATCAATGTTCTAAGACCACCATGCAGTAGCCTCACTAGTTTAAATTCCAAATTTTCAATCCGTTTTGGTTTTCAAAAAACTAAAAAAAAGTTATGGAGCATGCCCTCAAATGGGTATGCATCACTTTGGCACAACATTGGAGGCCCGTTAACCCATGCCTAATCTTCTCATTTAGGTGTGTCCTTGGGTTGAGGAGAAGCTCATGTAGTGTACTTTTGAATGATTACCTGATTGCATGTATGTATAGAACAAAATTTTGATTTTTTTGAATAAATTGCTATTTCCTATACTCTTCAGGATGCATACTTCACATGCAACATAGCACTTGCAATGCTTTAACGATCTCGTTCAAAACCCTTATTCCATAATTTTTTGTTCTCATGTTCAAGTTTGAATGTGTACTACAACTTGAAGACAAAGTTTGCTGAATTTTGTTGAGCAATGCATAAGTTATGGGTCATGCAAGATACCTACATACAAAAAATTCCTTGAACCTCACCAAAAATGGCTATACCCAAGCAAACAATGACCTACTTACAAATCAATGTCTCGATGAGTGTGTGTAACTAAATTGAAGCAGAAGCATGATTTTGGCTGTGGCGCATCTAAAGGCGCGTCTAAAAGCGCGTCTATAGTCACGTCTAATGGCGCATCTATAGGCACGTCTACTCTGTGTATTTAGATGCGCCTATAGACGCACCATTAGACGCGATTATAGACGCGGCTTTTAAACCTGCTTTTAGCACGCTCGCTTTGCTTTTCTTCACATTACTTATACTTCGCATGGCTTGCTTCCTTCCTTATTAGCACAGTTTCGATGCTTAAGAGGAAGGCTCCCATACTTACTTCCAAGCTTACACTTAAGAGGAACGCAGCCACACTTACTTCCAAGCTTAAAGGAGAGGAGGACGAACAAGGAGGAGAAGCTGAAAAAGAAGAAGAACCTTCCATACCTCTATCCAAGTAAGTCCTTTTGCAGTTGATCTTGTTTGGAAGTTTGCTCTCTTTAGATTTGTACTTTCTTGTATCCAAGAAACGCATGATTTGGGTATCAATGTCACGTTTGTGTGTCGGGCGCAATGTCCTTTTCTACTTTTTAGAAATCTCGTTTGTCGGAGCGCGTCTAAAACCGCATCTACAGGCGCGTCTAAATGCGCATCTAGCCTGTTTGCAGACACAGACAGACACATCTATAGATGCACTCTTAGACACAAAAATAGACACGCTAGTCAAACGTGTCTATAGACGCGCTCCGACAGAAAGCCTCTCTTCCCTTCCCCTTTCTTCTCAGCTCATCAGTAATAGATTTTTTTCCTTTTTTCTAGTTCAACATGTGGCCAGGAAGTGCTTCCAGCTCACTTGATCCCTGGGATTCTATTTGGAAGGACTTATATAACCTTTTAGGGCACCCTCCTAGTCTTGCGGAGTTATACGGGTATATGACGGGTACTCTAAACACTCCCTAGGAGTCGGCGCTACAGACTCCAAACCACCCCACACCGCCTGAGATCACCCCAGCGGAGTCAGCACAGCCGTCTTATGCCCCTTCCCCCATACCGTCTTATGCCCCTTCCCCCATGCCATCTTATGTCCCTTTTGCCATCCCGTCTTATGCCCCTTCCCCCATGCCGTCAGGAGGTCCTTTTGTCTCGTAGAGCCATCGACGTACTCCTGTGCCATCGAGACTCGGTTTCCAGCTACGGGTGGTCAGCGTAGTCCCATGTAGTCTCCAGCTTCGAGTGGCCAGCGTACGAGCTCGACACGACACAGTAGCAGGCGTAGTAGTAGGGAGAGCGGTGGGGGATGCATGGCACAGTGTTTTGGGAGGGGTGGCAGTGGGGACGATAATGATTCAGATGATTTAGACGTGCCTCCGGGTGATGGTACGATATTCTATGACATCACTCAGACAGGAGGCATCTTGATGGATGCGCGGGGGAAGGACATCATGGCCTACATGCGCTCTATAATTGCTAACAATTACAGAGATTGCTTTATCCACTTCAAAGACCAGCCAAAGAGGTTGGCTGATGAGACCCTCGCTGCTGTTCGCTCTAGGTATCCTAACCCCCCCAATTGCCAATTCATAGATAAATGGGCCAAGTCAAAGATTGTTACGATACTTGGCAATAAAAGATCTTCACTTAAGAGGCAGGCACTAACGGAGCTTGCCAGGCTTGAGGGAGGTCAACCACCAAGGGGCCCGCCCCACACTGCTCACAAGCGTGAGTGGAAGAAAGCAATGAAGTCAGTGAGGGAGGACCCCAGTCTGCAGCATGTGGAGGCACGGAGGATCTAGATGGAGGAATATGGAAGCGCGCATTTTGGAGCAGGGGGTGTTGAATCATGGGAGGCCCAATTTGTAAGTATCGATCTCAAATTATATTGCTTATATAGTTTATTAGGAGGTTGTTTCTTTGTACTAATCCCTCCGCAAAGTGTGTCGTCTTGCAGTTTGAGATCGTGGGCAGATACCCTACTCCTATGGAGACAGCCTACCACCGCCACCATCGCAGAGGAGATACATGGAGGCACTTCTATGATGACGGGTTGATTATTGAGGAGCAGTATACCCGGGCTACTGGAGCGGCCCCCGAGGTATTTGAAAGTAATTAAATAATGCCAAAATTATAAGTAAAGATTTGATTTTTCATACATTGATATATGTTGTCCCTTGTTTACAGGCCCACGCACAAGACGATGAGGAAGACAAGGAAAGAGGCGCAGAAGGGAGCACAGAAGGGAGCGTGGAAGGGAGCGAGGACCTGGAGAACATAGATTAGTCGTAGAAGTAGTGCTAGCTACTCTTTTTTGTACTTAAAGCCACTGGCTTGGCTTCATGCCTCTTGTATATACACTCCTCTTATTTTTTGTACTTGAAGCCACATGACGTGGCTTAGCTTCCTTATTTTTTGTACTTGAAGCCACATGACATGGCTTAGCTTCGTGCTATATGTATATACAAGCACTTTTTGAGCTTTCAATTTTATTGCATTTTGGAGTTGTAATGTTTTATTTGGAATTGTAATTAGAATGCGGTTGGCTGTAAGAATTGAATTACACAATGTGGATATGGGATTCTTGTAACTATATAGCATACACAACATACACAGCATTCTGTAAATTATTTAAAAAAAAAAAGCGCTTCTATCAGTGCGTCTATAAATGTATCTATATACGCGTCTATAAACATGTCTATTTTTGCATCTATAAACGCATTTATAAGCGCGTCTATTTAAGCGTCTAAGTGCGTGTCTATACGCACGTGTGTCTGATATATAGACGCATTGTTAGACGCGGGTCTCCAGACGCAAAAATAGACGTGCAAATAGATGCATCCATAAGTTTTTTATTTAGTTCAGTAAATGCGTCTATGTGCGCGTCTATGGGTGCTTTGTCTTGTTGTGACTCCCCCCCCCCTTCTCTCTCTCTCTCTCTCTCTCTCTCGCTACCGTAGTAGTGCACCCCTCTCTGTCCCTCCCACTCTTTCTCTCTCTCTTGCGCTCTCCTACTCTCTCCCCCCCCTCTCTCTCTCTCTCTCTCTGGCTCTCCTACTCTCTTTCCCTCTCTCTCTCTCTCTTGCCCTCGCCCCTCTATCTTTCTCTCTCTCTCTCGTGCACTACTACGACAGTGCGCCCCTCTCTCGTGCTCCCTCCCACTCTCTCCTCTCTCCCTCCCACTCTCTCTCTCTCTCTCTCTCGCTCTCCTACTCTCTCTCCCACTCTATCCCACTCCCCTCTCTCTCTCTCTCTCTTTGTCTCTCTCGCACGCTGTCGCGGCAGCGCACCCCTCTCTCCCTCGCACTCTCTCCTCTCTCCCTCCCACTCTCTCTCTCTCTCTCTCTCTCTATCACTCTCCTACTCTCTCTCCCTCCCACTCTCTCTCTCTCTGTCGCTCTCCTACTCTCTCTCTCCCTCTCTCTCTCTCTCTCTCTCCCCTCTATCTTTCTCTCTCTCTCTCGTGCGCTATTATGGTAGCATGCCCCTCTCTCTCACGTCCCCTCCCACTCTCTCCTCTCTCCCTCCCACTCTCTCTCTCTCTCTCTCTCGCTCTCCTACTCTCTCTCCCACTCTATTTTTCTCTCCTCTCTGTCCCACTCCCCCCCCTCTCTCTCTCTCTCTCTCGCGTGCTACCGTGACAGTGCGCCCCTCTCTCTCCCTCCCACTCTCTCCTCTCTCCCTCCCACTCTCTCTCTCTCTCGCTCTCCTACTCTATCTTTCTCTCCTCCCTCTCCCACTCCCCTCTCTCTCTCTCTCTCTCTCTCTCTCTCTCTCTCTCTCTCTCTCTCTCTTTCGTGCTACCGCGGCAGCACGCCACTCGCTCTCCCTCCCACTCTCTCCTCTCTTTCTGGTGCTCCCTCCCACTCTCTCCTCTCTCCCTCCCACTCTCTTCTTCTCTCTCTCTCTCTCTCTCATGCGTTGTCGCGGCAACACGCCTGTTTCTCTCCTCTCTCTCTCCTTCGCGCTGTGCCTCCCCCCTCTGTCTCTCTCCCCCTCCCTCTCTCACGCTCTCTCTCTCCCTCTGGTCTCACCTTTCTCTCTCTTAACTTCCTTTTCCCCTCTCGTGCTCTCTCTCCTTTGCCTCTCTCCCTTTCTCTCTCTTGCCTCTCTCTCCCTCTTGTCTCTTGCCTCTCCCGCTCTCTCTCTCTCCCTCTTTCTCTCTCTCAGCTCTCTCTCCTCTCGCGTAGTCTCTCTCTCCCCTCTCTCTCCCTCTTATCTCTCTTTCTCGTGGCTCTCTCCCTCCCTCTCTCTCTCTCTCCTCTCGCGGCCCCCCTCTCTCTCTTTCTCTCCTCTCGCGCGGTCCTCCCCTCTCTCTCTCTCACTCTCTCTCTCTTTTATCTCTCACCCTCTCTCTCTCTAAATGTCTCTCCTCTCTCTTTCTCTCTCCCTCTGTCTTTCTCCCTCTCTCTCTCTTTTGCTACCGAGGTAGCAAGACTCTCTCTCTTACAATCTCTCTCTAAAAGTCTCTCCTTCACTTTTGTCTCTCTCTCTAAGTTCTCTCTCTATAATAAAAGTTCAAAGAATACAAATTTACAAAAGAGTACCTGGAAAAAAGTTGAGATCTATGCTTGTGCTTGCTTTTGCTCTTGCTCCTCTTTTTGCTTCTCCTCTTGCTCTTCCTTGTTGAAATGAGAGAAACAATGAGAGGAGGAGAGTATATATAAGAAAAACTAGGGTTTTAAGTGCTTCTCTCTCATTGGTCCTTCTATATCATTATCTCCTCTCCCATTGGCCTCTCCATCAGATTATCTTCTCTCCCTCTCCCACCCACTCCCATCCTCCCACCTCCATCTCTCACTCCCACTCCCATCCTGCCACTCCCACTCCCACTCCCACTCCCATCCTCCCACCCCATTCCCACTCCCACCCCACCCCTCCCACTCCCATCCTCCCACCCCCACCTCCCCCATTCCCACTACCTCTCCCACTCCCACCCCCACCTCCCCCATTCCCACTCCCTCTCTCACTCCCATCCTCCCACCCCACCGCTCCCACTCCCATCCTCCCACCCTCATTAGGGAAAAAGGGAACTCATTTTGGGGCCCTGTAAGAAATTCACTATTTTTTGATTTATTTCTCTCCTAAAAGACCTCAAAAATAGTAAAATACGGAAACGTGGCTCAGATTTGTCAGTAAGGACTACAGAACAGTCAATTCAAAAAGGAATAAGATAATCTTTTGTCTGACTAACACGATTTTGTATTAAATATCCTCTTAGATTTTTTTTTGTTTACCAAAGATTCCGCATCTCTTTGGCCGACGTGTGCAGGTCTTTCATTAAGAGTCCATCATTGAACTTAGTGATTGCAAGTTTTCAAAATATTCACATGGATACCGCCACACTTCCACGATTCATGTTACAAAACGACTATGAGATTGAAAAACAAACTTCGCAACCTGAGGAGCACAAAAAATGGCCGATACTAGTGAGTCACTATCTGAGAAGAAGCGATTACACCATCTTCACATCGACTTGGAAGAACAATATGCTCCAGCACAAAAAAGACGAAAGGATACGGTGCTGAATGCTCAACAGTGGGAAAATATGAGAAGACAAGGGCTTCAACATATTGACTTATGGTGCGATGGAAGCATATATCCAAAATGTCAAGTAAAAAACTCTACACCTCCATTTGTCAATCCCACCACATTACTGAGGTTTGCCGGCGATGGACAAAATGGACTTCTTGGTTATATTTCAGCGCAGTCTGCATTTGCGGAAACATATAAAATGATGTACCTACAAGAAAAGGGGGCCAAGATGGAGGAGATAGCCATTCATGCAAAATTGGAGCAGCAGTTGCAGAATGAAATCGAGGAGCATTCAAAGAGTAAAAAAGAATTGACAAGAGCAAGAAAGAAGAGAACCGTGCTTGGAGACAGACAACGTAGCAGGAAGATTAAAAACATTGCAAATTTGAAGGCTGGGACTGGTGGATGCAAGCGACGAATTCAGGAAGCAAGGTTAGATTGAAATTTATCATTTTGTATACTCAAAAAGGCTCTCTTCCAGACTATATCTATTTCGTTGATTGTCGCAAAATAAGAATGGAGGTGCTGAATAATATAGTCATATTGTGTTGTTATTACAGGAAATTATTGGAGCCTGCAAAAGAAAATATGGACCCGAACCTTCTTCCTGTTAAACAAATGAAAGGATTGCTTTCTTGCGGTGTAGCAAAAGGTTTGATTGAGGAAAAAAAATACAAAACAGTCAAACGCAATGTTGTAGAGGACTTTGTATCCAATAATCAAGTTGATGGCACTATAATCCAAGAGGCTCTTGATGTTAGTGGAGTTAGCAGGAAGGGATATAGTTCGATTTTCCATGCGATATCCTCAACTTTGAAAGATCAAAGGATTAAACGAGTTTTACTGCCAAATCCAGCAACCGTGTGGAGGATAAGAGGTCATTTGAATGAAAGTATAGATGAATTTATTGGGCAATATATCCATATTGAAGAAATATTTCATGGTGTTAAAGGAACCACTGTGTATGATCCTTGGAACAATATATTTTTAGATCTGCAACAACTTCAAAAAAGAATGGTCGAGTTTTATGGAATAACATTTGAGGAGTGCAAAGGCATTTTGAAATTTGTTATCAAACTGGATGAGTGTGAGGTTGTAAAGGAAAAGAAAATGGAAAGAGTTACTATTACATTGATGAATGGAGCTATTGATACATCATTGACTGAAGCGAGTTCGAAGTATTTTAGTGTGCAGTCAGAGAAACACATATGGTGGTTAGGCTCGTTCCAGGTATGATCATGGGTTGTTTTATACTTGATTTTGGTCATTGTTTTCAAATCTGATATAGTAATACTTTTGTTTTCTAAAATCTCATAGGTGAAGACCGAAGACCATGAAACACTAGATTGGGTGTTTCATCACACGGAAATACCAACAATAATCAAAAGACAAGTGCAAGGCGAGAATCTCCATGTTGCAGGAAAAGGTGATTTTCAAGTAGAGTGGCACATGGCCGGGGATCTTAAAACACTTAAGTGCATGTATAACATTAGTAAAGGAGGCAACTCAAAGTCTCCTTGTCTTTACTGCAAAGAATCAGCTCAAGTAATGGATTCAAAATGGTGGAAGAGAGCACCTAATAGAGATAAAGTTGACCCTGACTTCAAGGCCATTCTGGACATTCCACTATGTAATGTTCACATCTGCACATTGCATGGTCTATGTCGAATTATTGAGAATTTGGTATTTTTATATATTGGATTTGCTTGGAAACTCCGTCCCGAAAAAAATAGAAAGGATGCTCTTCAAGCATTGGAAAAAGTGTTATCCGATATAGGTCTGCATGGAGGAGATGTTCAAATCACAAAGGATTTTAAAAAGTCTACCAATGGCAAGGAGGTACCAATCAAGCCCTCTATTGGTGGTGTTAAGGCAAGAAGATTCTTGTCTCGACCCAAACACAGTAAGCAAGTAAGGCAAGGTAGAGCAGTTTCAAAGATTAATTATGGATTGTGGAAGCAAGTCCATAATGCTGTGAAAGATCATGAGGCAGATGGGGAAGCACGAAATAGGAAGGCAGAGGTGTGGAGGTCTCTTGATCAACTCTTCATGTTCTGTGACAAAGTAACATGGACAAAGAGTGATTACAAGAACTTTGAGGAGGCAATTAAACATTTTGGAAAGTCAATGAAAGACGCGTGGACAACCTGCAATATAACTCACTACATGGTAAGGTTATGTCTTTTTCTTTTACTTAAGTGTGATATTCTTTTTTTTTATTACTTACTATGCATTCTTATGTCTTACAGCATATCATATACAACCACCTTCCCTATTTTGTCAAAAAGTATGGATGCCTAGCTATTTGGTCTACCCAAGGCATGGAGAAGTCTCACTACATGGCACGTAATGCATTTTTTAGACATACACAACACTATGGAGGGAGTCAGAAGGCAAATAGTCTAAAGGAAGTCTTCCAATGGTTTTACCGAGGCATACTACAAAGGCTGCATGCTAAAAGAAAAGTTGCTAGCTCCAAAATCAAGCTTGCTTTTCTTCTAGCCCAAAAGCAAAGACGAAGACAAGCTCTAGACAATTCAATTGTAGCAGAGAGACATAGACAGTGGAGGGAATCGAAGATATTTAGAAACCATAAATGGACAAGTAAACATGAATAGGACTCATTTGTAACTTATTGGTGTTATGTCCACATGTTTTCAAACTCATTCAATAGAAATTTTTTTAGTGGAACAAGTGACTCTTGGTGTTATGCATGAAAAAAATTTCAATGTGAAACATATGATCTGAACTTAATACAATTTGTTTACAATTTCAATATATTGTTCATTTAATATTTAACGACACCACTCTATGTAAATGTACAAATCATTTCATCATCAACTTATTAATCATTTATACAAGATCATACCAGATATCAAAGACTTTATATAAATCAGTTCAAATTTAATATAATGTTTGTGCTATATTCGATGACTAAATCCTATTTCTCCCAGGGCCTGTTCATCGGAACTCTCTTTTTGATCTTGATTGGAGTCTTTTTCTTCTTTATTGGCTTGATGTCGACTGTCTCTTTATCCTTTTCTTCAGCTCTCTCCACCTGTTCCTCTTCTTGGACTGTGTGGCCTGATGCAATCATGGGTGGCTCTCGAAACCTTACGAGCTGGTGTTTTCCATAGCCCTCCAGATATTTGGGGTCCTTAACACCACATGCTAATGCATAAGAAGTGTAAGACAAAAAGTAAGCGGCCCTACAGGCCTGCTTATTCACATAATCTCCAAATATATCTATGGCAGACAACCTCTCTATCAAAATGATCTTTTCCTTTTGCCATGAAAGAGCATGTCCACCTAAAGCCCTGGACAAACATTTTAGGAAGTAAACAATGGCTTCTCCATTGTTGCTCAACTGCCTATGGTAAATCAAGATCTTGGCACTGCCTAGATCATGAATATAATGAGCTAGGCCTGACATTTTGCGAAACCCAACCTGCTTGCTTCCACTTGATCTCTGGAGGAATGTGTCATCCTCAATTTGTAGCTGCAACATATCAAAGGATTGGAGTGAGACAATACACAACCTACAAAACTAAAGTTAAGCAGAAGTCAAAGTATATGATTTGAAGTACCTTCTCATTTTCATCAGCAACAAGCAGTTCATCTTTCTAAAGATTTATCCCTCTCCCTTCTTGTACAGCCTCTTCTCTAGTCTTTTCTGTGTATAGAGCTGAGAGATTCATAGCTTCCTGTGTGAGCTGGAAGGCAGCTTCATCTGGCTCTTGGAACTTTTCAGCCTCTTTGAAACAAAATGAAAGGGCCTCTACAGGATCAAACATTGTTTCCAAAGCCAGAAGTGAAGGGTCATCCTCTATGCCAACCTCCTTGTCAAGCCTTGAAGCCTGGGCAATAAGGGAAATGGCATAGTCCTCCCTCAAATCAAACATACACTCTATATCATGGAGGAAAACATAATCCTTTCCACCAATCAACACACCTGGAAGCATGGGCACTGCATAGTTGCTGCTCTGAACATCAAAATCTTCAACTGGCTCTGCTCCCCTCAGAGTTTTTTTCCTCAGTTGAACAAGGTCAAGAGTAGCCACTTGCAGCCCCTCATCCTGAAGGTTGATATCTTCTTCTTGCTCTGCCATTTCAGAGCCCAAAGAAACATCCTCCTTTTCAGAAGCTTCAGATGTGTCTTCTTCTTCTGTTTCCTGCCCTTGTTCATCCAAAGACTCCTGACTGAAGACAATGTACATAAGAAATGCCATGCTCTCCTCCAGCACTCTGCACTTTCTGGTGTGCAAAGTACAGTTGAATTTATAGTGATCAGGCAGGCTGTCAAATCTTCTGCTCACATGGTACCTCAGCCTGTCATTGGAGACAATATGATTAAGGTGCACAAAAACCTTTTCACCTCCCACAATTCTTCCTGCCTCTGTCAGTTCTTTGAAGGCATCCCAATAGTCTGAAAGAAAATCTTTGTGTTGCTCCAGTACAGAGCTCATTGAGAACTCCATGTTGAAAATATTGTGGTATAAATGGAAGTTACTCTGAGCCTTGCATTTGTGAAGAAACTCAAATAGGAGCAAATCTGGAGAACTGTCCTCTTCTGGTTCCATTTGTTTTTTGATGGAAGAATCAGCACTCTGCTCCAGCCTCTTCTTTTTGCCTGTTCAAAAACTTATATACTATGAATTCTATATGCTGACATATGCAATCAGTGAATGCATTGTATATCACCAGAGATAATTCCTTCATGACATCTCATCACTCACTTGGTGATTGCTGTGGTCTAATTATAGCAGCAAAAAAGTCCAGCTTCCTCTTGAAAGGTGGGGCCTGGGAGCCAGCTGTTCCAAAACAAAAACATTTCTCATCATCAAGGAAGATTTCCACAGGGCTAAAGATAGCAAATTAATGAGGTAGAAGTGAGAAACAAATAATACATAGGAATTTGCAGCAAAATGCGATATGGGCTGTTTAGAGAATTGTAAACCACTCTCCTCGCATTTTGTTGCAAATTCTCAAATTCTGTTCATGTGCATGTCAAATCAAGAACTTGGTTCATCTCAGTGATTCCTGGACACTATGATCTCATATGCAAGAGAAATAATGGAATGAGTGAAACTATTCATGAGGAATGTGTCAACAACAGGAATTTGCAGCAAAATGCGATATGGGCTGTTTAGAGAACTATAAACCACTCTCCTCGCATTTTGTTGCAAATTCTCAAGTTCTGTTCATGTGCATGTCAAATCAAGCACTTGGTTCATTTCAGTGATTCCTGGACACTATGATCTCATATGCAAGAGAAAAAATGGAATGAGTGAAACTTTTCATGAGCAAGGAGTCCACAACAGGAATTTGCAGCAAAATGCGATATGGGCTGTTTAGAGAATTCTAAACCACTCTCCTCACATTTTGTTGCAAATTTCTTGTTTCTATTCATATCAACCTACAATCTAATTTCTGGGTGATTTACCACATTGTGGAAGAAGGATGGAGCTGAGTGAAGACATTGGGACATCAAAAATCCAATGGATGGAAGAAATAAATGTTGAAAAACATTGAAACCAAACTAGAACTCTGACCTTTTTTTTCCCTTTCCATGCTGATTGAGTATGCTGATTGAGTTGCACTGGTAAATCTCCTGCTCTTTCTCTAGCTTGAACTTTGCACTCTAGGTAACTTGGAGATCTGGCAGTATTGTCTTCAGGAAGGTTGCAGTCTGGATGGAGTGTGCTTGGTAGGAAAGGATCAGAGAGAAAGGATCAGGAGAGAGTCGTGGCAGGGATGAGAGATTGGAATCCAGGGGAGGGAAAAGTGGTTGTGGTATTGATGGTGAAATCATGAATGGCACAAGTTCCAAGGAATAAAGTGTACTTTCACACATGCCAGATTTCAAACTCCAAGAGATCTGGGTCCCATCCACACATGTGAAAAACGACTAGATTCCACACGTGTGGGATTTAGTGATTCTTTAATTCTATTTGCACTTCTTTGTGGTATCCTGTTTTAGAAATCTTGCCCTCCAGTCTCTGCTCTCTTGCCTCCCTACCTCCATACTCTGCAGCATCAGCATCTTGTCCAGCAGCACAGAATCATCCTCAGCACAGATTACTCCTCAGCAGCATAGCACATCCACAGATAGATTCCAGGTCAGTAACAATGGGTTCTCCCCTTAGTCTCTGTAATCTTTTTGCCTAAAATAGAAAAAATACATACTGTATGGAAATGCATAGACTCAAACCAAGACAGTGAAATCATTGTAGGAAAGCAGATCTTCAAGTGTGATATTTGCATGTGATCTTCTTGCATAACCTCCATTCATACTGTATTTGGTTGGAGAAACATAGAAATCACTGTAGGAGTGCACCAGCATGTCATTTAAAAAATTTGCAGCAAAATGCGATGTGGACCTGTTTGAAATTCCAAACTGCTCATATCGCATTTTATTGCAAATTTCTCTATTTGGCTTCTTCCACCCCTGTGATTGCCTTCTCTTTGTGAGAACATGTTCTGGTTTTTTGACTTCCATAGCTGTAATCTTCCTGCATAAACTCCATTCATACTGTATTTGGCTGGAGAGACAAAGAAATCACTGTAGAAGTTCACCAGCATGTCATTTCAGAAATTTGCAGCAAAATGCGATGTGGACCTGTTTGAAATTCCAAACTGCTCATATCGCATTTTATTGCAAATTTCTCTATTTGGCTTCTTCCACCTCTGTGATTGCCTTTTCTTTGTGAGAACATGTCTGGTTTTGTGACTCCCCTTAGTCTCTGCAATCTTCTTGCCTAAAATAGAAAAATTACATCCTGTATGGAAATGCATAGGCTCAAACCAAGACAGAGAAATCACTGAAGGAATGCAGATCTTCAAGTGTGATATTTGCATGTGATCTTCTTGCATGACCTCCATTCATACTGTATTTGGTTGGAGAAACATAGAAATCACTGTAGGAGTGCACCAGCATTTCATTTAAAAAATTTGCAGCAAAATGCGATGTGGACCTGTTTGAAATTCCAAACTGCTCATATCGCATTTTATTGCAAATTTCTCTATTTGGCTTCTTCCACCCCTGTGATTGCCTTTTCTTTGTTAGAACATGTTCTTCATGTCTGTGATCTCTTTCCAATCCTTTGTATGCAGTTTTTCAGAGTGATGGCAAGAACCAAATCAACTGCAAGGCAAGTTGGCAAAGGACCAGGTCTTGCAGCAACAGCAGCTAGGACAGGTTCCAAGAAGTTTAGTGTGCCTCCAAAGGGAAGAGCTTCACATGGCAGGAAGGGTAAGCCAATGAGCTTGCTCAAGCAAAAGGCCAAAAGATTGAATAAGGGTGCAGGTGTGCTTAGGGAAATAAGGAGGCAACAGAAAGCCATAGGTTTTGCAATACCCAAAGCACCCTTTCAAAGACTGGTGAGAGAAATTTGTGACAGTTGGAACCTTGGGTTCAGGTGGAATAGAACTGCCATTCTTTCCTTGCAGGAAATGGTAGAGGATTACTTGGAGAAATATTTTGAGGATGCAATGCTTGTAGCAGCCCATGCTCACAGGGTGACTTTGATGGCCAAAGATTTCAACACTTTGTCCAGAGTGAGATGGAGATATGACAAGCTGGTTCATCCTGTGGAATGGCAGGACATCAAAATGAGACATATATTGCTAATTCCACCTACAAGGAAGGTCAAGGTTGATGAGGTAAAGGTTGAAGGCTGCTTATGAGGACTCACTGAAGCAGCAAATAAAAGAAACAAAATCTGTTATAGATGTGGAGACTGGAAAGAAGGAGCTACACATACATAGAAGGTTGAAGGAGCTGGGCCCTGATGTAGTTGTACATATTGAGGATGAAGTTTCAGTCAATGATTTTGATTTGACAAAACAATGCTTAGCAGCATTGGCTAACAAGAATGAGTATTGCTCAGATACTATCATTCTTGCAATGCTCTAGTAAGTGTCTTTAAATTTTACATTTTTTGCAAATCAATCCTCCTTGTAACTCTTTTATAACCTACCCTAATTATGTTCTGATCCTATGCAGCATGATGAGAAGCTGGCTTCATCCCTCTGTACAACATACAGTCCATATTGTTGATCTAGCCATTTCTTCTAGATTAAGAGATGCAAAGGAGACTCCCATGAGTATTTCCAGCTGGTTCAAACACTGCAATTTTGAAGTAATTGACATTTTGCTACTTCCATATCATAGCAGGTATGTGGGTGACTACTTCTTTTAAGATTCTTCTTTAATATTGGGAATTCTTGTAGCCTTTCATTTTCTTATGCTTTTTTCCTTATGCAGTGACCACTGGAGTTTTGTGTCTATTGACATCCAGCAGAAGCAATGCTTTCTATTCAACTCTCTAAAAAACACACACAGAGAGCTGAAATTGTAAGTACTGTGTGTGCTTTTTGAACTCAAAACTTCATTATTTTGATACCATACTAACTAAATTATACATATTGCAGTTGTATTAGAAGGCTATTAGATGCATTGGATCATTGTCCTCCAAATGTCTCTTTGTTGGATTCAATAGAGCCATTAAGTCTAGAGGTAAAAAGTCTATTAAATGCTATGTCTTTGAACTTATTGAATAATTTTGTTTTGTGCTGATGCTCACAGTTTCTAACATTTTTTTCTAACTGTACAGACACCACAACAAAATGATTCAAGTAGTTGTGGATGGAGGGTGCTGATCAATGCAAAATATATACTTTCAAGCTACTTTGAAAAGGAACAGCCAGATCTGGTAAGGAAAAATACTTTTCATTTAGCTTGAAGATAATTCATAATGATACAAAGTGTTCTAAATTACCCTCTTCCATTGCAGATGAAAGAGGATAGCTTCAGCCCCAACTATGTACATAATTTTAGAGCTCATACAATTTTGAGGTTTTTGAGCTATGCCTCCCCCAAACCTATTGTAGCAGCTACTGTGGAGCTGGGTAAAAGCTCTAAAGTACAAGAAGGTGTCATACACCTTGATCCCACATATGAAGCACCTAATGTTGAGGACCAGAAGCCACAGGAGCAATCACAGAGTGCTGAGGACGAGCAGACACAGGAGCAAAGACCTGCTGCTGATGTTGAGGAGAAGGTGGAGAAGTAGCAAAGAGAGGCTTCTGGGGCAGTGGAGGAGACAGGATGGAGCACGGACAGGATGGAGCAGCAGAGAGAAGATCCTCCAGAAAATGTAGAGCAGCCTTTGGATGAAACTGTACATAAATAGAAAATGGATGTTAGAAATATGTTCTACAGATTCAGCTAAACAATTCTGTACAAAATCTTACTTGATTGAATACAAAACCTTTCTTTATGGAGTATGTGTGATCTCAATTTTAAAATTTTCTATGTCTTTGCATTTAACTGAGCTCTCTCTTCTTCTGAGTAACTGCAAAAAAGCAATATGAATTAGAGTGGTAAATTAAACTAATAGCAATGCTTATAGAGACTAGGATAAATCAGATGGTGTACCTTTCTGTTCTTGTGGATAAATAAAAAGTCGTTTGAGATAGAACCTTCAGTCTCAAACAGAATGTCACTGCGTAATTGAGCTAGGGAGCAACATTCTCTTAACGAGATATTGGCTACCACATCACCATTCTCAAGAACATCAATATCAATAAGTTTATTTTGTGCACCAAACGACTCTTCATCTTGGTCCATTGGGACAAGCTTTGAGCCTAGCATTCGACTACGCTTGTAATAAAAAGAGAAAATAAAATTTTGTGATGCAACCATGTACTTCAGTTGCATAGAAGGTTGGACCACCTCACAAAACACTGAACTACATGTCTTCTTATCCCAACCTTTATCCAAAAATTGTGGCATGCATGCCGAATTTGTTGCTTTAACTGTGAACATTGTTTTTGAAACCTTTACTGGAAAGGTATTAAACAAGTCTACAAAAACTATGAGAGGCATGCACAAAGAAATTTTTACTATCCTGGTGGCAATATTGGGCCTCAGAGCTTTCTGTACTTCTGTAAAAAGCTTCGCCCTATATGCCTCTGTAACACTAGAATGTGGGTGAGGCCAATCCACCGAATTCCACGCCGGAAGGTCTTGTTTTATTAATACACCATGTGTGTTAGCTTTGTCCAGCAACTGATAAAAATGATCAGTAAAAAATATACCCGATTGAGCTAGCTCTGTTGCACATCGACCTTGGTATTGTTGTTCTCCTATCGATCCATGCAGAACATCTATAAATCCCAGAATACAATCGATGTTTTTCCATGTCTCATACGATGAAGGATATAAATCTGAAATAAAACAACACAAGAATGTCAATAAGTTAAGAGAGAAAGCTTCATCTTAAAAATCCATACACCTCATGAAGGAAAAAACCACAATAGAAAAATATACAATTAGGCCTGTGTTGCGGAAGATTTTTTGGATAGTCTCACAAGACAAGTTCTTTATGCATGTACACGTGCTGAATCAAAACTTCTTTCACGGATATCTTCCCTTTGGTGATTTTAAAATCTCGTACTCTTCCCTTCCACGATGCCAAGAAAATGTTTTTTGTCTGGGGTCTTTTTCTTTTGCTAGGTTGCATGAGCACCCATGCTCCTTTCGAAACACTAAACCTTTCCCAAGTTCCTTCTGTTTTGACTGTACTTTGACTGTACTTGAATTCTCTACCGACGAAATAGAAGAAGCAGGTCGACGGGGTAAGGATGTTTGGTATAATTCTGCCTTCGTAGCATTATCATCCACAGAGCGTCTTGCACAAGAACGGCCGTGGTTTTGGTTCACCATAGAGATTTTCTGAATCTGTAACAATAGCAAAGTAATGTAACTAAGATAACAATTTGAAGTTTTAAGAAAGAGAAAGTGGGCAAACAGACAGTTGACGAGAAACATCTTACTCTATGCCAAACAGGATCAAGGGAGCAGTTTTGGAAAAGGAAGGCTGTTGCACAATGAGGCAATGGTGTAGAATGGTAGACCTTTCGCACGAAAGGCGGCACAACATTTGAAAATTCAAAGGAAGGTGGAAGCGGGAAGGATCTTGTCAGATAAAATGTCAGTTTAGATTCTATCTTCTTGTCCAAAGATCTTCTACGAATAAAAAACCAATCTCCTCATTAATGTAGCACGCTTGTACTTACATAAAGTATTGTTTCTTTTTTCTATTTTCTCTTATTTTCGTGAATTTTCAACGTTACATTGGCCTTCTATTGATTGGTTGAGAGCTTATTTTTCCAAACCGTAAAAGGCCCCAAAATGAGCTCCCTTTTTTCCTAATGCACCCCACCCCCATCTCCCCCATTCCCACTCCCTCTCCCACTCCCACTCCCATTCTCCCACCCACTCCCATCCTCCCACCTCCACCTCTCACTCCCACTCCCATCCTCCCACTCCCACTCCCATCCTCCCACCCCCACCCCTCCCCCCCCATTCCCACTCCTTTTCCCACTCCCACTCCCATTCTCCCACCCCCATCCTCCCACCCCACCCCTCCCACTCCCATCCTCCCACCTCCACCTCCCCCATTTTCACTCTCTGTCCCACTCCCACGCCCATTCTCCCACCCCCACCTCCCCCATTCCCACTCCCTCTTCGACTCCCATCCTCCCACCCCACCCCTCCCACTCCCACTCCCATCCTCCCACCCTCACCCCACCCCCACCTCCCCCATTCCCACTCCCTCTCCCACTCCCACTCCCATTCTCCCACCCCCACCCCCACCTCCCCCATTCCCACTCCCTCTCCCACTCCCACTCCCATCCTCCCACCCCCACCCCATCCCCACCTCCCACAATCCCACTCCCTCTCCAATTCCCACGCCCACCTCCCCTGTCTTACTCCCACTCCAACTTCCACACTCCCACTCTCCCTTTCTCCCACTACCACCCTCCCAACTTCCACTCCCATTGCCAAATTCCTCCTATCAATTCCACTCCTACATATGAATTCTAATTAAAACTATTACTTAAATAAATGATATTACTGAAAACACTCATAGGATTTAAGGTTTAGGGTTTGCTGGTTTGGGTTTAGGGCTTGGGGGTTAGGGTTTAGGGTTTGTGAGTTAGGGTTTAGGGTTTGGGGGTAGGGTTTAGGGTTTAGGGGTTAGGGTTTAGGGATCAGGGTTTTGGGGTTAGGGTTTAGGGTTTGGTGGTTTGGGTTTAGGGTTTGGGGGTAGGGTATAGGGTTTAGGGTTTGGGGGTTAGGGTTTAAGGTTTTTGGGTTAGGGTTTAGGGTTTAGGGTTTGGGAGCTAGGGTTTAGGGTTTAGAGATTAGGGATTAGTTTTTATTGGTTAGGGTTGAGGGTTTAGAGATTCAAGATTAAGATTTACTGTTTAGGGATTAGGGGTTAGGTTTTGGGGATTAGGGTTATGGGTTAGGGTTTGGAAATTAGGGTTTATAGGTTAGGGTTTATGGTGTAGGATTTAGGGTTTAGGGCTTAAGGTTTAGGGGTTAGAGGTCTAGGATTAGGAATCAGGGGTTAGGGTTTAGGTTTAGGGTTTTGAGATTAGGGTTTAGGGTTTAAGGATTGGATAGGAATTAGGGATTAGGGTTTAGGTTTAGGGTTTGAGATTAGGGATTAGGGGTTAGGGTTTACAAATTAGGATTTAGGGATTTAGGTTTTAGGTTTAGATATTAGGGTTTAGGGTTTAAGGGTTAGGGCTTAGGAATTAGAGTTTTGGGATTAGGATTTTGGGATTAGGGATTAGGGGTTAGGGTTATGTCAAGGTGCATGCAGGTTACAGGGCATTTGCAAGGCAGGGATAGGTTGCAGGTACTTAATCTTCCAAGATTTGATTGGCGCGAGGTGTGAAAATTCAAAATTCATGGGAGTAGCAAAATTTTCAGATGTTAATTTTCTCCCCTCCGGCAATACACGTCACTCGAGGGTTCACCTCATAAAATTTTAGTGTACCACGTGCATTCAAAAAGGGGGATATTTTAATTCAACTTTTTGGAAATTTTTAACATGTTTACAATAACAGGAGGGGTTTTTTAATTCAACTTTAGCTTAGTTCATAAGTAAAGAGGGGTGTTTTTATTGGGCCAAAAATTTTAGCTGAGGGATTTCTTAAATACCCCTTAAATGCACATGATACATAGGGTTTCTAAGTAGTGCACCCCCCGAGACACGTCATCAAGATTGGATATCCTAAACAAGTGCAATGTGACTTAAAATGCCTCAAAACACAAATAGGCCAAAGGGAACGCTATCGGGTTTGATGTTGTGTATTATGAAATGTAATAAACTTTGGCATGCTTATGAGTCATATACCAAGCAAGTGCATGGAAAAACAAACAATTAAAAATTGTAAATAGTGTTGATTTTATTAAAAGATATTTGCACATGAACAAATTGCACTTTTTCAACTTCTTCCATTTTAGGGTGAATCTAGATACCAATACCACAACTATCAATGTTTTAAGACCACCATGTAGTAGTTCCACTAGTTTGGATTCCAAATTTGATTTTCAACAAATCAAAAAAATATGATGGAGCGTGCCCTCAAATGGGTATGCATCACCTTAGCACAACATTGGAGGCCCATTAACCCATGCCCAATGTTCTCATTTAGGTGTGTCCTTGGGTTGAGGAGAAGCTTACGTAGTGTACTTTTGAATTATTACTTGGTTGCATATATGTATAGGGAAAAATTTGATGTTTTTGAATAAATAGCTATATCCTATAGTCTTCAAGATGCATGCTTCACATGCAACATAGCACTTATAAGTAATGCTTTAACTGTATTGTTTCAAATCCTTATTCTATAATTTTTTGCTCTCATGTTCAAGTTTGAAATGTGTACTACAACTTAAAGACAAAGTTTGCCAAATTTCGTTGAGCATGAATGCATAAGTTATGGGTCATGCAAGATACCTATATACAGAAAATTCCCTGAACCGCACTAAAAATGGCTACACCAAAGCAAACAATGACCCTTTGATAGAGCTCTGGGAAGATAACACTAATATCCAATTCATTCTAAATCCTCATGGTGTAGCCTCTTATTGCACTTCATTTATAACAAAAATTGACAAAGAAACCAACAATGCCGTAAAGAATGCAATTGTTGAAAGCTTCCAACAAAACGCACCCATAGATGAGCTTGTTTAAAAGGTTGGCAATGCAATACTCAACACAAAAGACATAAGCACACAACAAGCTATATACCTATGCCTTTTTCTATGCCTCACAAGTCTGACAAGGGAATTCATTTACATAACCAAAAGCTCACTTGAGCAAAGAACATTGTTTTTAAAACGTAGAGCACAACTTGAGCTACTCCATCCAAGAAGCACCAACATCTTGTTTGATGACATAATCACAAAGTACACTGGCAAAGAAGAATATTTGCAAAGCAACTGCCTACATCCTTTGCAACAAATTACACAATCAAAACATGGAAAACCAAAAAAAGAAAATGAGAAAGAATAAAATGATTCAACAACTACAACAAAGAGAAAGAACCAGAAAGCTATACTTGCCTTTTTGTTTCGATGAACACTCTCTAAATGAAGAAGTTCAAACCTGGAAAGACATGTACAAATAGCATCAACAAAGTATTGATTACCAACAAGCATTGCTCCATACAAACATTTCATGTCCAATGACATAAAACACTAGTAGCAATAGCTTCCTCACAAGTTTAAACAACGGATGATTGGCAATGTCCACGGAAAAATATGATCTTGCAAAAGCACAACAGACATTGACCTTCCCTTCCAAAGATATTGTTGCTAGCATATACTAGAAAGGTAGCATAAACAGTTGGTGGAAGCACAATGCATGCATCCCTTCACTTGCCTTTGCTAACAAGTTTATACATAGAGCTTTCAATAGAAAAACTATAAATTCTCATAGCACAATAAAAGGCATCGACCTAATTTTGATCAACGTGATATTGGTAGGGATCAACACATTCCTTGTAGTAGATATGCGAACATGAGAAATAAAACATAACCATCAGAAGCCCTGTGGCGGTGTCGATGTTATACTTTGTGGTGACCATTGCCAAGTAAGCCACATCAAAGACTCTTGGATCTTCAGTGGGTAGTCAACAACAGCAGCAATGCTTAGTTCTTTTTGGAGATCACATGTACAATACTATGAGGCTATCAGAACCAATGCACCAAGCAAAAATAGGCTTCTTGGAGACCCTCAATAGAATTCACATAGCCTCAATGGAATTCACGTAGGAACTCTTACCAATGATGATATCAACAATCTAAATGCAAGACACCTTAAGGACCCTCAAATAAAGACGACAAGCCACATTTGTTTTTTACAAACATTGCAAAAAACAATCACAATGAAACCATCTTCAAAAACCTTCCCGATGAGTCACAATTCTCACAACAAACGATGTAAAACAAAAAACATGTAGCAAATTGATAGCAATCCCAACTGACCCCAGGAAAACATACGGTCTACATGATCAGCTACAGATCAAAACTGGTATGATTATCAAGATATGTTTAGGAAACCTTGACATCAGTGAGACGGCATTATTAATGATGAAAATGGGATATTCAAAGAGTCCTAAATGAAGAAGAAACCATTTGTTGCGTGGATCAAATTCACTAATAAAAGCATAGGTGCAAAGGCTCGATACAAAAACAAAAAATTATATGGGAATAACAAACCAAAATCATGGACACCAATTCTACAAATAACTCATGAATTCCAGGTGGGAAACAACCACTTAAACACAATCACAAGAACACAATTCCCAATCCAAAAAGTTGTGGCCAATAGAATAATCCATTGCTCACAAGGCCTAACCTTGGAGTCACTCGCATTTGACCCTGTAGGAATAAAAACACATGGCCATGTCTACACTACTCTATCAAGGGTGCGTGACCCAGTGAACTTGTACTTCCTCTCCAGATTAGAAAAATAAAATTGACCCACAAGTCTTGCAAGAACTATCAAGGTTAATAACAAAACACAAATGGACATGCAAAAAACTCGACTTCGGCCACCAAAATAACTTTGACAAAAGACTACAAGATCATGTTAAAATCACAAACTTGATTTGTTGGCATCAAGAAGCATTCTTAGTGCAACCATCTTATGCTTACAAAAACACACAAACAAATAAAAAAAGCATTGGACTTGCCACAATTTCATAACGTCGCAACAACAACACGACTGGGCCTAGCCACATACTACAAGAAGAGACTCATGTTATTAGAACAAGGCAACTTATACAATGAATGATGCGAATCACTGTTCACAAAATTTGAGACAAAAGAAAAACAACAAATAATAATTATTAACATGCACAAATCACTAAAAGCAAAAACACAGACATTAACAAGAACAATACAAATATTATTAGACACAATATCACCCAAAAAAACAACATACATTATAGGGGACTTCAACATTGACTACAACTCCAACTCCAACTCCAACCCAAAACAAAAAATACAAGAAATAATGCTTTCTTACAGCATGCAGCAATTGATCATAACACCTACAATGATATACAAAACAACATTGATCACATATGGACCAACTCCAACACAAAAAATCCAAATCATGGAACAAACTACATTTACTAGTCAAACCACTCACTACCATATATGACTATTCCAACATTTAAAAATAAAACTACCACGACATCAAAAAACAAACTAAACATATCGTTTCTAGGTAGGCCCAATGAAGATACTTCATCTTCTTTATTTATTTATTTCTTTAGTAAAATGCTGGATTCTATTACTAGAGGAGTGTCCAACCCCAAAAACCCCCTTACAAAAACATGGCCAACAAAGAAGGGCTGATCCCTAGGACTATACTACACCAGGATGGAAAATCGCACCCAATTGACTACATGAGGGCATGTTTGAGTTCTGCCAAACATTGGCCTTCTAAGTACTACATGGTCTCAAGCTGCTCCTAGCCAGCCAAATATAGCAACAAACCACACCCCTAATATACTACCATTAGGCCTTTAAGGTTGAGGGCAGTGTAAGAAAACAATACAACGTCTGCTCTCAACAGATAACAGGATCTCGTATGCAAGCGAGAAAAGCAGATAGTATGGAGAATAAAAAAATTGATTACTATAAAACTAATACAATAGATGGCGCTACCTCCTAGCCGTGCACTCCTGTGTGAGAAGCTTTGATGGTGTGCTAGAAATAGTAGAGGACGTACGGAGGCTGGATGCTAAGGAATCAGGGTTGCTGTAACCAGTCATGAATATGGGCTTCATGGGCTTGCTCTTATATAGCCACCAGTCGTAGTCGGTTAGACCCAATTGGGAGACCAACCCAGTCGACCCAAAACGGCCAACTGGAGGTCGGTCCCAAAATAGGCCATCGACCACACGTTAGAACTGTGACGCAGAATAGAGTGATTCTCCTATGATTCCCGTTCGGCCCAGAGCCATCCGAGATCATCTAGGGCTCCAAATGGGGCCCGCAACCTGAGAGTGGGCTGCCCCGAGAAACGCTCCATCTACCCTCAGTGCAGTTAGTCATGGGATGCCTTCCCGCACTTTCATGTAGCCTAGTTGGTAGTGTGCCAACTCTATCTGAGAAGCCGTCCTGCCATCGGGCCACACATGGCCCCCATCTGATGTCCAAACCAGGACCTACCAGATAACTGAGCTACTCAAATGCCTTCTTCTCATATGGGGGGCTTACAAGTAGAGTTAGCTGGTTCTCGCGTAGTTAGACGAGAGTGGAGCATTGATATCTAACACCCCCCCTCAATGTCCACCTGCAAGTGAACTTTACTTTTTCGGCCCAATGCCAAGTTGATGAAGATGCCTCGCTATGGCTTGGGAAAAGAGAGATAGATCTAATTGCAGGAAATTCAAAGATCTCACTAGTGTGAGGAACTCTCTGATGCGTGCCATAAGGGAAAATCTAGACAATTTGTACACATCAACCCTGCTTTCTAAAATAGAACATGAAATTCAATGTAGGGAATTGGAAGAGGCCTTTAAGGCAAGGTCCTGTAGTAGACAGACATGGCTAAAGATTGGGGATTTCCCTTCTAAACTATTTTTTTAAGTGACGTTTACGTATCGACGTTTAGAAGGGAAATCCCCGATCTTTAACTATTTACAAATAGTTTAGAAGGGAAATCCCCGGTCTTTAACCATTTATCAACTGTTTCTCTTGAGCCAAGTCTAAGGCACCAAACAAGTCTATCTCCAACTCTATATCATCATCGTACTTTAGCATCGTACGTTCACCTAAAAGTACTTGATCATCTTCTTCAATAAAGTGTGGTGATTCTTGATGATCGTTTTCTTCTTCCTCAATATCATGATCTCCATCTTCCTCCAGTGCAATGTCATTATGCGCATCTTCCTCTTGGCTCATATTGTGATCTTCATCTTCTTTGCTAGATTCATTGGGATCAATTGGATCCGGCATTCGTAGTGGCATCTCCATATCCACATCTCGATCTTTAAGAATTTTCTTACTTCGTGGTGCAACTTGGATCACGTACCACCATCTTGGATCAAAACGATCCGGATGAAAAACCACCTATATTGAAGATGGGTGCCAAATGTGGTCAATTATATATATGAAATTATGCTCAAGTACATGTATCAATGGCTCTTTGAAAACGAATTAATTAAATCATTAGTATGCACCTGCTCACAATGCTCGAGAAGAACAAAAGTATCACTTTCATCAGTCCAATGTTTGGTGGAATCTATTGCAAAGAAACCGCTACTATCTTTTCTCACTGTCGCATGGGGATTGTTCTAAATAGTTCTAAACCATTTTACATCAAGAATGAAAATACTAAATCATCTGAAATCAACTTCATAGATGTCGCATATGGTTCCACAATAATCCAACTGTGAGGAGAGAAGATTGGTATCTGAAGCACTTGCTCGACTATCTTGTGTGAAGTTAGCGATGACTCCACAATCATACGTGACTCTCTTTGAATCGATGCGTTCCACGCAAAAATGTCGTCCATATGACCATAATGCACTGTACTTTTTGTACTGTAAAAGAGCATCATTATAAAAATGAAGATGCATCTATTTTATAGCGTATATTGCCACAAATAATTACTTAATTACGTCAAAAGGTAAGAAACTTACATGCACCATACATACATCCAGATGATAACTCTTGCTCGTGCTTGTTTATTGTCTCTCCATCGCATTCGGATTTACGTAGAGCCAGTTGTAGCCAATCAAGTGACATGTGAGTGGGGAGAAGAGCTAGTTCCCGTGGATATGGTTGCGATCGCCTATACGTTACTCTAAATCTCGTCCTTGCATTTATTCTTTCTGCTTTGGCCACTTCATATCTCTCAATCCACTTCTGCATCTCAGGGCTATTGAGGATAAAAAACTTATTGAATTTCTCCATTTGCTCTTTGCTCATCTTTCTTTCAATCTCATTTCCTTGGGGAACCTCGCCAACGATGCGATCATCATCCTTGTTATGCCAAGCTTGCGGCATATCGGGATCCGTGGATGCAAGAAACTCTGTGATATATACTAATGACTCTTGCACAAGCCATCCCTCTGCCATGCTTGCTTTTGGTCTTGCTCTTTGTCTTACAAATCCCTTTAAAGTTTTCATAAACTGCTCGAGCAAAAACATCCATCGACTATGAACGGTACCTGCAATAGCCACCTGATCAACTATGTGCACAAGCAACTGGGCTTGAGTTATCAAAATGATCGAGGGAAAGTGCTTCTCAAGCAAGCATACGGCTTCGATGGATTCCACCCTAGCCTTCTTAATGCTCGATATGGAGATCTCTTTTTGAGATATCCACCTATTCCACATGTCCATGTAAGATATTTTCATAATCAGTCTACAGATTAATCAGGTTAAATGGGCCATGTTGAGCGAGATGTCGAGCATAACCTGAAAGGATTCACGCCGTCCATGGCGAGCCCAAGATGTAAGTTGCATGGCTCCCTCGCAAAGTCTGGCCACTGATTATCTATGTGCTTCCAAGCTGCACAATCTGCAGGAATTCTCAATGTGTCATCAGTGGACCGATGAGATGCATGCCATGTCATCAACTCCGCTATGGATTTGCATTGGAACATGTGTTGTATTCTTGCAAGGATGGGAAAGTGTCTCAAGACCTTTACTGGTATCCGCTCACCCTACAAGTCATATCTATATTGTTGTTCCCCACACTTTGGACAACTAGCCAAATCTCCATGCTCACGATGAAAGAGAATACAATCATTACGGCAAGCATGGATGGTATCATAATCCATACCCACCATTGTTAGCATCTTTTTCGCTTCATCTCTTGATGCGGGCATGGTATTTGGTGCAGGCAACATCTTCTGAAGCAACCTATGACAATTCAAACATACATAGGCTTCGAACAATGATGATTCGGTATACACTATCCAAATGATGATTCTCAAAACAAACAATATCCAAATAATGAGTCAAATTAAAGCAAGAGCTAACCTCATTAAGGCTGAGACACTTGTATCTGACCACCCATACTTTACTTACAGATTCAAGATTGAGAGACAAGCACGTAGTTTAGACATCCTAGCACCCTCATACAATTGTGTTGATTGCAACTCTTGCATTTTGACCTGAGACTCTGACATCACGTGTACATGGGATGTAGTGCCCCTAAAAATAGAGTCCATCATGTCAACCATACCCTCGTCATCATCCGGGAGACTATAGTCTTGCTCAAAGTGTGAAGGTATATGCGTACCCTCATCAACCTCCTCATCCTGTTTTAAGATTTTGTGTAAATATAAGATCTTGTATTTCCTGCTATCCAATAAGACTGCGAACTTAAATAGCTTTGACTTACCGATAGTCCATCAACATGTGCAACACCAACGATGGGTACTAGTTCGGGCTCCTCCCCATACATCCGCAAGTGGCACGTGATAATACGACGTTGATGTCATACTTCTCGCTTGCAATGAGTGCAATGATAGTATAACCTCTCCGTAAGCCACTTTGTGCTCTCGGGCATTGGCGCATCATTGGACGAGCTTCCACTCGTCCCTTCCATCTACAATTATAAAATCACAACATAAGTTGCAAGAAAATATATTAACAGTTATAAAATAGCATCTATGAGCTTCCCTTCAACTTAGAACAAAAAGTGTCTTAAACCGTCGCTATATAGCGATGTTTTGCTCTGTTCCGTCGCTATATAGCGATGCTTTTAATTAAAAACATCACTTTATAGCGACGTTTAAGCATCGCTATATAGCGACGCTGTGGGTTAAAATCGAAACTTGACACTACGCGTGGCGCTTTTTTTAGCACTCTCTAATCTTTCAAGTAAGCAAGGCAATCTCTCCTCCCACCTATTTTCGATGACCTCCAACCTATTTCTGACAACCTCCCACTCTATTCTCCACTCCTCACCCTTCCCCTAGCTCTTGTGCTCCCTCTCCACCCTTCTCCCTCTTTAGTTTCTTGAAAGGAAGTTTTTCAAGTGGTGAGTCTGTTTCGACAATGTAGGTTATTTGTTTGTTAGCTTTAGTTTTGTGAGTGCTTCTCCTTGTATTGCTAAACCTGTAAACTAGTTTTCATGCTTGTTTTCAAAGGATTGAAACAAAAAACGAGATTTCAAAAAAGAAAGAAGACTCACCTCTTCTTTTCCTTTTTTGTATTTCTCTTCCTTCTCTTTCTCCTTGTCTCCTCAATCTCCTCCTTTCAAGAAGTTACTTTTATAATCTCCTCCTTCCTCTAACATCTTATTTGAAAAATGGTATGTCTCCTCTCTCTTGTAAGGCCATTCCACAACACCGAGCGGGACGTACTATTTCAGGTAAGTGCTTCCTCTTTTTTCCATTTGTTATTTTTGTTATTTGCATTGGCCTGCAGCTAGTGCCTTAAGCGCTAGCTGCAATGATGGGCATAGGAACCCTCTCTCCTTCAATCTTTTAATCTCTTTCCTCCTCTTTTCCCCTCTTTCCTTTCCCTCTTCTTCTCTCTTTCTTTCCCTCTTCTTCTCTCTTTTCCTCTTTTTCCCTCTTTCCTTTCCCTCTTCTTCTCTCTTTCCCTCTTTCCTTTCCCTCTTTTTCTCTCTTTCTTTCCCTCTTTTTCCCTCTTTCCTTTCCCTCTTCTCTTCTCTTTCTCCCTTCTCTTATGCTAATGCTTATGCTTATGCATGAGCATAACAGAAGTAGACATATGCTCATGCATAAGCATGAGCATATGTCTCTTTTCCCCTCTTTCCTTTCCGTCTTCTTCTCTCTTTCTTTCCCTCTTTTTCCCTCTTTCCTTTCCCTCTTCTTCTCTCTTTCTCCCTTCTCTTATGCTCATGCATAAGCATAAGCATGAGCATATGCTCATGCTTATGCTTATGCATGAGCATAAGAGAAGTAGACATATGCTCATGCATAAGCATGAGCATATGTCTCTTTTTCCCTCTTTCCTTTCCCTCTTCTTCTCTCTTTCTCCCTTCTCTTATGCTCATGCATAAGCATAAGCATGAGCATATGCTCATGCTTATGCTTATGCATGAGCATAAGAGAAGTAGACATATGCTCATGAGCATATGTCTCTTTTTTCCTCTTTCCTTTCCCTCTTCTTCTCTCTTTCTTTCCCTCATGCTCATTTTCAATCTCTCTTTTCTTTCCCTCTTTTTCCCTCTTTCAATCCTTCTTCTTCCCTCTTTTCTTTCCTTCTTTTTCCCTCTTTCCTTTCCCTCTTCTTCTCTCTTTCTTTCCCTGTTTTCCCCTCTTTCCTTTCCCTCTTCTTCTCTCTTTCTCCCTTCTCTTATGCTCATGCATAAGCATAAGCATGAGCATATGCTCATGCTTATGCTTATGCATGAGCATATGTCTCTTTTTCCCTCTTTCCTTTCCCTCTTCTTCTCTCTTTCTCCTTTCTCTTATGCTCATGCATATGCATAAGCATGAGCATATGCTCATGCTTATGCTTATGCTTATGCATGAGCATAAGACCTCTTCTTCTCTCTTTCTTTTGCTCTTTTTCCCTCTTCTTCTCTCTTTCTCCCTTCTCTTATGCTCATGCATATGCATAAGCATAAGCATATCCTCATGCTTATGCTTATGCATGAGCATAAGACCTCTTCTTCTCTCTTTCTTTCCCTCTTTTTCTCTCTTTCCTTTCCCTCTTCTTCTCTCTTTCTCCCTTCTCTTATGCTCATGCATAAGCATCAGCATGAGCATATACTCATGCTGATGCTTATGCATGAGCATAAGAGAAGTAGACATATGCTCATACATAAGCATGAGCATATGTCTGTTTTTCCTCTCTTTTTCCCTCTTTCCTTTTTCCCTCTTTTCTTTTCCTCTTCTTCTCTCTTTATTTCCCTCTTTTTTCCTCTTTCCTTTCCCTCTTCTTCTCTCTTTCTCCCTTCTCTTATGCTCATGCTTATGCTTATGCATGAGCATAAGAGAAGTAGACATATGCTCATGCATAAGCATGAGCATATGTCTCTTTTTTCCTCTTTCCTTTCCCTCTTCTTCCCTCTTTCTTTCCCTCTTATGCTCATTTTCAATCTCTCTTTTCTTTCCCTCTTTTTCCCTCTTTCAATCCTTCTTCTTCCCTCTTTTCTTTCCCTCTTTTTCCCTCTTTCCTTTCCCTCTTCTTCTCTCTTTCTTTCCCTCTTTTTCCCTCTTTCCTTTCCGTCTTCTTCTCTCTTTCCCCCTTCTCTTATGCTCATGCATAACCATAAGCATGAGCATATGCTCATCCTTATGCTTATGCATGAGCATAAGAGAAGTAGACATATGCTCAAGCATAAGCATGAGCAGATGTCTTTTTTCCCTCTTTACCTTCTCTCTTTCCCTCTTCTTCTCTCTTTCTTTCAATCTTTTTCCCTCTTTCCTTTCCCTCTTCTTCTTTATTTCCCTGTCTTTCCCTCTTTCCTTTTGCTCTTCTTCTCTCTTTCCCTCTTTCCTTTCCCTCTTCTTCTCTCTTTCTTTCCCTCTTTTTCCCTCTTTCCTTTCCCTCTTCTTCTCTCTTTCCCCCTTCTATTATGCTCATGTATAAGCATAAGCATGAGCATATGTCTCCGTCTCTTATGCTTATGCTTATCATGCATATGTCTCCTCTTTTGCTTTGCCTATGCCTATGCCTATGCCGCAGCTTATGTTTGTTTTTTATTTTTTGTTTTCGTGTTTGTGTCTATGTTAGACATGGGATCACGTCGCACATTCAACGAGTACAGATAGCCTCGTAAGAGGAGAGCTCACGATCTATATGCTCTAGAGGACTTTGATTCCTCTTAGGCGACTACCCCAAGGACTACCCCTGGTCCGGACTCCTCTTGGACCTAGCACTACAACTACCCCTGGTCTGACTCCTCTCAGACATAGCACTGCGACTACCCCTCAGGGAACTCCTTTGTTAGCCGCGCATGGATTTGTCGAGAGTCCCGACGATTTTGTAGTGCAGATGAGCGATGAGGAGGCAGTGAGATTCTTCTCTCTGCTATCTCAGAGGACCTCAGCAATTTCCTCCCCTACACCGATGGCTGGATGTACTGTCCAACCGTCCCCTCGTGCCCCTTCGACCGAGGGGTCATCACCTACGTGTGCCTCTTGTAAGGGAAGGAAGAGTAGGAAGGGCATCTTATGTTGTGCTGACTCGGGAGATGTAGATGAGTCAGCACACTCACATTCCTACAGGTCTCCACTTTGTCCGGAGACACAGTATCAGTCAAGTCCCTTGCCCTGTCCTACTCCCACTGCTACTCCTCGCTCCGGAAGCGCTCGCATAGCTTCCACTCCTTCTGACTCTGCTACCATTAGTCCTCCTTACTCATCAGGGGATCTCTCCTATCAAATCATGGCTGCCGGAGAGATAATAGAAGATAGAAAGGGCAAAGCAGTGATGGCCACCATGAGGCAGTTGATGAGAGTCACGTCAAGAGCAGCATTGCTACCGATTGGCGATATGAAGATGACCAAAAGAAGTAGGCAGTCATCGATGAATTAAAACAAAAATACCCTAACCCACCAAATTGGGAGGTTAATGAGGATTATATGTGAGAGCGCATGGGTTTGGTCTTGAAGCATCGTAGATCAATCTTGTGTACTTCCATCACAAAGGGGTTGGCTAAACCCAGCTGGGCAGACAAAGCTGATTGGAAGTTCTTCAAGAAGCAGAATAGGGACCATCCCAAAATGTTCGAGGGTCAGAGAAGGGCTGCGAAGAGACAGTTAGACATCGTAGATACTTCGCACTTTGGTGCAGGAGGCGGACGGTTGGCATTCGAGGCAACCGTGGTAAGTCTACTTCTTCTCATTTAATGTATTGTTCTATTTGTTTTACTACATATTACATGCACTTTAGCTAACTCTAACTCTCGTAAATTGGATCCACAGCAAGCTACGATGGGGCATCTTTCTACAGATGCAGAGACGCGATGTGCATTTCGCATGGGAACAAAGCCATGGTTTATTGAGCAAGAGGCAATGGGAGCGACGGTTGATTGGGCTGAGGTGGCTGCTCGCACGGTATAAGTCTACACCTACTTGTAATCTCACTTTTTAAATTATTTTATTCTTAAGTTCCAATCTAATTTTCAATTTATATGGTTCACTCTTAGGGTCAAAGCTCAAGCGTCCCATCATTGCAGGCGAGCGATCACTAGGGCCAGGGATCAGACGCACATGACGAGGATCAAGAAGAAGGCACAGCTCACGAGGACCAAGGATGAGGCCAACAAGATGACAAGGACGATTCGAATGAGTAGTAGTAGTAGTGATAGCAGTAGCAGTTTTCATTTTCTTCACCATGTATGTCATTTTGTATATCCGCTCGTTTGAGCAATTTTGTATCACCCTTTTGAAAGGGTAATTTTGTAACAAACACTGTTGGATATGTTCGACATGTATATGCTTTTGTTGCTCAATCATTTCATTTGAGTGATTTTGTATCACCCTTTTTGCAAGGGAAATTTTGTTATAAAAAACTTTTTCTTGTAATTACCAAAAAAAAAAGGATTAGTGGGGTAAACAGGGCCATAGCAAGCCCTGTTTAGCCCCACTAATCCTTTTTTTAAGTTCTATTAATTGTCGCTATATAGCGACGTTTACCAATGTCACTATATAGCGACGATTATTAGTGTCGCTATATAGCGACGATTAACAGCAACACTTTATAGCGACGGTTCTTTTCTGATGCTTTTATGGACTTTTATAACGATGTTTGCACTCATGAAAAAAAAAATTTTAATGTAAAAAGCGTCGGTATTTTCATCGAAAAAGGGCCTATGCCTTGTCTCGGGGGGGTCACTATGTATAAACCCTCTATACCACGTGCGTTCAAGGAATATTTCTAAAATCCCTTATCTGTGTAAATTTTTCATTAATAAAATGTACCCCTTTTCCATACAAATCTATAAATTTTTTCCAAAACTATTTTAAATAGTCCCTTATGTATATTTATTTCTGTAAATTTTAGAAATAAAAAATATCCTTTTGTTGAACTCACGTGATAGGGTTACATATGATGAGTGACCCCCCTGAGTGCCTTGTAGTGCTACCAAAAGGAAAATGTAGCGTGAGATGATTGATAGGATCATGGGGCCAAAGGGTAAGGTTGAAAGAGAATTCCTTCACCACTGATCTAATGGTAGGCTCTTCAACTTGAGCACTTGAAAACTTCCAAATAGTTATGATACATTCAATAAAATCCCCGAGTATCATCAGTAGATTCAAAATTTCAATCTAGATGGGACATTCTTTGTACAAAAAATCATCCATACTAAAAGATAGTGTCTATGGAAAAACCAACACATCGGCACTAGCAAACATAAGAAAATGGCCAACAATCTCATCCTGAAGCTATTCATAGACAAGCCTAACAAGAAAAAACCCTTTCCCTAGGAACCTCGCAATGTAACTCAATGGTGGGATATCACATTCAAGCGAGATAAAATCCTCAAGCTCACAAAGTGAAGGCACCCTCCCTGTAAAAATTAGGTAAATACCACCCTTGATGGCCAATCATGTGAGCTATGGCTTGACATCTATGAGGTCAAGCTTGCAAGACACAGAGTGTTTTTGTTGCCCAATTTGAACCAATTATCCTTCACAACTTTTCTGGCTCTCCTATTAGCTTTAGCATGAAGTAGCTTGATGGCCAGCTCATCGTCAATCTCTAAGAATCCTCTCACCAGTCTCTTGGTCAGCATCTCTACATATGAAAGAGGGCGAGCATCTCCTACTTCACCACAGTTTCCTCGACGTCTATTTCCTTCACCCTCCCCTATTGATTTCCCTTCCACTAACTCACATTTTTTTTGACGCCATTCCCTCGTCTGGCATGAGTGTGGTGCTTCCTTGTAAATCGAGTTGTGATGTCTGTCTCCTTTTTTTATATTTAAAATATGTAGTCCATTCTTGCCATTTCTCTTCTATGGTACACAACGAGTAGCATGGATCCTAGGTTTTTTTAAATTTTCAATGAATAATTAACTTTAAAGGAATTTTCAAATTGGATACATAGCATCACTTTTATTTCAAAAAAATGTTTTTGATAGCATTGCCTACATCTCTCTCTCTCTCTCTCTCTATCTCTCTCTCTCTCTCTCTCTCTCTCTCTCTCTCTCTCTCTCTCTCTCTCTCTCCATGTGACAGTCTACATATCTCAACATTTTTATGTTTTTTAACAAATTTTTAAATCAATTCCAATGAAGCTCTAATAGTGCCTTTGTTTGGAAAGAATATATTTTATGCCAATACTACCTCTCTCTCTTTATATGTCTATTTTTGTGTGGAAACCACCTATTATATGCATGTGTATTCATGTTTATACACACACATATATATCTACATATCACACGTGTGTACATACTCAAGTGCATGTATGCTCATGTACATGTGTATGCCTATATGTCTACACATGCAAATGTGTGTTTGTGTATGTGTGCACATAGGTCATGCTGTGTCTATACACCATACATGTGTGTTGATTCTTTGGGTATCATTACAAAAAAATTGGACTCAAAAAGGGGCCTGTAAGGGAGCCCTTCGACTAGTGACATGGAAGAATAAGGTGAATAAAACCCAATACATCTAGAATATTGGCTGGTGAAGGGTAATAGAATATTGGAAGTGGCCTAACTTCTCTATATTTCTTTATTCAATGGCCCAAACAATGAGGTGGAGCACCCACTTGGTACCTCAACTCTCCCATCACATTTTTTAATTGTAACCAAAGTGAGAAACCTACTTTCTCAACCAAACTTGTACCATTTGACCTAAAACCAAATCCTCCCACCCAACTACCACACTCCTTTCATTCTCTCTCATTCCTCTTGCTTCCCCCTCATTTCTGAGCACCATTTCGAATTTTTCTTTGCTCCAGCCCTCTTTTCAAATTCCCTACTGGCTCTTGAGTGGGAAGCTTCTTTTTCTATTCTCCCTCTCATGGGATGGACTCTCACACCCAAATCTCGTCACTTCTCTTCTCTCATTCTTTCAAAACATTCAAGATTTTTGAATGAGATTCAATCTACCTTCTTCTTTGTCTATTTTGGGCGCTTCTCCTTCAAATCTTGCTACTTCCTCTCTCATTTAATATTCTCCCATGATCTAAAATCATTTCATTCAGGAAGACAAGGCAATCAATGTTCTGAGCGATCCATGAATGATGCAAGGTGTTTGGAGCTTAGAAGGAGCTACTGGATGAGATTCTTTGAGAAAGGATCAAAGAAGATTGAGTTTCAGGCATTGCAACTATTGATGCATGAAAATCAATCTTCTTCTACCCATCTCTCAATACTAGTTACTTTCCCTACTGCAATCTCTAAGGGTGCATGATTTTGATCCATTTGTCAAGGTTTGGGATCCATCTAAACAGCTTGTATGGAGGTTCATGTGAGATAATCTTTGGAATAATGCAACACAGTGATTATGATGAGATTTATTTGTTAATGATGTAAGTTTGAAGAAATAGTTAGTTTGTAGTTCATTTTGTGTAGTTGTTTTGTTTTTTTTTATTTCATGGTTTGAAAACCTTGAAAATTTTGTTTGTTTTATAAGAAATTCCATGAGAAATCAGTCTTTTCCACTCTTACTATCAATGGTTTTCTATAGAATATTGCTTGAAATAGATTTCAAGATGTTTGGGAGCATATAATTTGTTTTGAAGCAAGAACCATCAACTTCATCAATCTTGGAACACATTTGGGACCATTGGGAGGGACAAGTTTGATCACATTTTTCTATCAAAGCAACATGCATGGAGACTCAGGTGAGAAAACCTTTAGAACAATGCAAGACAATGAAAATAATGAGATTTTATGATGCAACTTTGAAGACGCAGTTAATTTGTAGTTTGTTTTGGTGATTTTGTTGTTTTCTTTTAATACATGATTAGAGGAAGAAAGATTTGTTTGTTTTAAAAGATACACTCTTACTATTGAGGTTTTTTACATAAGATGGTTTGAAATATATTTGGAGTTGTTTGGAAGCATATAATTAGTATTGGAGAAAAATCCATCAACTTCAACATCCTGGATTACAAGAGGGACCATTGAGGAGGACAAGTTTGCTCACATTTTTTCTTCAAAGATCCCTATGAGGTATTGTTCATTCACATAGTTTAACATTATTTGATGATAAGTAAATGCTTTTTTGAATTTGTAGATTTCAATGGTTAGATTTTGCATGCAATTGGGGTTTTCATTTTTGCTTGGTTTGATACTTTTCTGAAACATGTCATGTTTGTATATTATTTGTTGATGTCAATGTTATATTATATTAGGGGGAAAGTGCATGAAATCATGCAAGCCGCTTGGAATAAAAAAAGGGTGGATATCCATTTTCAAATAGATGCAGAGAATGCACCATTTTTAAAGAGGAATGAATCCTCCTTAGCAAGTGAAAGTAATTTAGTAGCTCTTCGAAATCAAGGAAAAGCACATATGGATATGTGGCTAGAAGGGAAAATATATCCAGTAGATCCACAAACCTGTCAAACTCCTCAATTCCATGGATTGACCAGCTTAATAAACTTCCTATGTAGGGGTGAGATTGGTTTGTTAGGATATTGTCAAAGGTTGATTGGTCATGGAGCAAGTAGCCTTCACAGCCAATATAAATCTTTGCTTAATGAAAGAGACAAAAGAATCACAATGTTGGAGGCTTGGAATCAACATTTGGTATCATCTATGCAAGCTACAAGTGTTCAAATGTTTGCATATGATGGCATAGAGAAGAAAAATCAAGAATTACAGGTAAAGGTTCAAACATTAGATGCTCAATTGGGAGAGAGCACTATAAATGCAATTCACTTACAGATGCAAAATACAGCTCTGAAGGATGAGATCAAGAAGTTAGGAAAAACATTATCATTCATGAAGGATACTCCAATGGATCCAAGACTACGTAAGAGGAAATTGCGTCCAATGGACGAAATATCCAAGACAAGTAGTCACTGGAAGCGTCGAGTGAGAGCTTGTAGGAGGGTTTCAAAACTCATGTCTATCCATGATGAACACTATGGTGCATGGGTGAAGTGTTTACAAAAAAAAGGCTGGAGTCTGTTATACAACATCCAAAATTCACAAGTCTAAAATTAGAGATAATATCTAAGTCAATGAACAAAGTTGTGGAGCATTTCAATGCAACTAGTGCACAAGGAGTTTGTGATACTGCAGGGATAAGTAGAAGGGCATATCGGCTCATATTTAAGAACTTAAAAACAACATGTCTTTTTGTGATAAGGCCAGGCATGCAGTCCATTTGGGCATACTTGATTTAGTCGGTGAGCCCCAGCATGTATGTAGTACACTAACTTTGAAAACAAATGCTGGAGAGTCTAAAGAATTGAAATTGATAGTCAACAATAACTTTGTGATGGATGTTCAAAGAGTTTTGCAAGCCATGGTGAAGTTTTATGATATGCCCATGGAGGAATGCAATGGTACTGTGAAGATTGTGCTAAAGCTTGATGAAACTGAGGTGGTCAAAGGTCAAAAATTAGAAAGAGTTAGTTTGACAATGATGAATAGAATACTGGACCTTGAAGTTGAGCTTGATGATGCAATACTAGTTCAGTGTGCAATCAGAATAGGAGATTTGGTGGTTGGCTGCCATTGAGGTATGATGGAAATTTGAATTTTAATGCAAGAATGCAAAAAGACTTAGAATATTTTGAAATAACATGTGAGTTGTTTTTGCACATGCCAAAAGGGTCACATTCAATTTGAAGTGGTTTTTTTACCAAACTGATATCCCAAGTGTGATCAAAGGTCATAACAATGGTGAGCTACTTGAAGTTGAGGGCTATGGATCCTACCATGTAGAATGGCATCTAGATGCTAGGCTATGGATCCTACCATGTAGAATGGCATCTAGATGCTAACCTCAAGACTATTAAATGTATGTTTAATGTGGCACATGGAGCAAATACAAGCCATCCTTGCCCACTGTGCATGCAAATGAGAGTACCTACAAAGGGTGGTAAATAGAATCAAAAGCAATGGGCCGCTAAACTTGCAGAGATAGATCAAACTAAGGCACTAGATAGGGATGCTCTAGGGAAAGATCCATCATGGAGCCCAATTCTTGAAATTCCTCTTGAGCGAGTACATATTTATGCGCTTCATGCTATTGTGAGAATAATTGCAAAGTTGGTGCATCTGCACATCATTGATGCATATAACTTAAAGCCCCAACAAGAGAGTGAGAGGACAATTGCAAGGATTGAGAAGGTTCTTTCGGATATGGGACTACACTTTGGGCAAGTAATGATTACAAAAGATGAGAAAAGATACGGAAAAATAGGCAATGTTCCTTGTAAGCCAAGATTTGGTGGTGTCAAGGCTTTAAAATTCCTTTCTGCAAAGAAGAAGAAAGACAAGCTCAAACGTGCTAATGAGTTTGATGTATGGAGAAAGTTACACAATCCCTGTTGTGAACGAGGGGGGAAGGAACAAAAACACTAGAAAAGGCATGAGTGTGGTTAGCTCTTGATAGCCTGGTACCTTTACTACAAAAGAAAAGATTCAAAGATGATGATGCACAGTGTTTCATCGATGCTGTGAATGACTTTATCCGAAATATGGAGATAGCTTCGGGAAAGAATCTTTTCACACAGTACATGGTAATTTCTAACTTGGACATTGAGATGTGCATATTGAATGGTCCTATATTTACTGATTTGTTTTTCTATTTGGCAGCACATTTTATATGCTCATGCACCATACATGGCATGGAATTATGGAAGCATCGGAGTGTAGTCCACTAAGGGCATGGAAAGATTGCATTGGCAAGCACGTTGTGCATATAATAGAGCCACCCAACACGAGGGTGGTAGAACTCAGTCAAGCCCAATGGTTCACTTGGTTCAATGGTGGTACATGCGTATCAAAATAAGAGCAGCTACAACACTAGCATTCAAAGAGTCCTTAGTGTCCCATGTAGTGCAAGATGTTAACGCGGAACATCGAAGAAGAATATACAACTCATCAAATGCAAGACAGAATCATGCAAGGTGCCGTGCAACCCGTCGTAGACAAGGATGCATATGGGTGGAGATAGATGTAAATGATGGTGTAGACTCTTCCAATGTGGATGCCCATGCATAAGTTTCAAAATTTCTTTGTAATTTTAGTTATGTGATTTGCAGTAAAGTCAATGTATAATGGACATAAGTTGCAGTATAAATGAGACATTTTGTGTTATTGGATGTTAATTATAAGTATTTAGCTCAAGGTTGCACTAATTTACTTTTTTTAGGGGTTCTATTGAAACAAGTATTTTTAAAAATTAGGGTTTTGGGCTCTATATAAAAGAATGGGCTCTCATTTTCATTTCATTGTTTAAAGATCTCTCCACTCCCACACCACCTTCCACTTATCCCTAACATTTCCACCCTATCTCTTGCACCCTCACCCTTTGTCTCGCACACTCTCTCCATCCCCCATGGCTAGTAGACCCAAGATCAAGGCACCACGGAGACTAGCATAACCAAACCCACCTCTAGACTTAGAGACAGAGAGTGATAGCCTCCCCCCCTCTCCCCTCGATGATTCCCATTGAAGGGAAAAACTACCAATCTAGAAGTTAGACAGGGAGCAAGAGGGACAGAGGAAGGCATAAGAAGAGGGACAAAGGAAGGCACAAGAGGGACAGAGGAAGGCACAAGAAGATCCTTATGTAGAGACTGATGACTCAAAGAGCACAGAGAAGGAGCTTGAGGAAGAGGAACAACGAAGGAGAGAGCAAATGACCAAGGCAAGAATAGACAATCAGGGTCCATGCCAACGGGGGAGAGGTGCCCAAGCTCCAAGGATAGGGAAAGAGGCTTGCAACATCCAGTAAGAGGCCCTCCACATCAAGGGCAAAGAGGCCCTCCTCCAATGAAACGATATAGATTCAAGCCGAGGACGGTCGCACTTTGGGAGATTAGAAAGTTTCACCTCATCGCGGAGTGCATCAGCTACAGTGTCCACTGGACTCCCTTTTATGTTTGGTCTTGAACTTCATGTTGGCTTGAGGTGCCAGCTTCTTCATCTCTCTCCCCGAACAATTCACTCTGCAAATTCATGAACTGCTCATCAAACATGTCATACTCTGGTGCGGCATCCTTGATTGCCTTTTGTGTTAGTTGGATTGCCTCCAGATCGGTGAGGCTCAAGTCATCAATGCATGCAATCTCATCGATTGCTGGATTGACTAGAGCATCAAAGTCAATGACATCATCAAAAGTGTCATTCAAGAGCCGACATAGAACCTCATCCTCTCAAAGACCGGTTCCTTCCATCACTTCCAATAGGGTAAGGTATTCCTCACCCTCAATCCTTATTGGATCAATTGAAGAAAGGTGTGGCTTGGTTGCTGACTCATCTGGATTATAGGTAGAGGATGGATATGCACGAGTCGAATATGAAGATAAGATGACCTCGCTTTCAACTTTCTCCTCAGCTAGGATAATAGTATGCTCCTCAAGCTCCAAGTCTAGGTTTAGGTCATCTCCTCCGCCACTTGTTGATGGACCTGCTCCACCACTTGTTGATGCAGGACCCTCAGGCTACTCACCAACATCCTCATCAAACTTGCTAGTCGCAAGGAGAATGATAAGGGTTGCATCTCTCTCGATCAAATGAATTGGGGAAGATGAATCATCCCCGATGGGAATAGCATACTCACGGAGAGAGATAGGGACATTATCCATGGCCCTACCTAGTGTCTTCTTGAAGTTAGCACTCGGTGAAAAGAGGTCAAAATATCCAATGAAACCCATTGGTGAGGGGAGTTAGCAATCGCAACAGATTGCCCATGGATAAGTCTATCCAAAAATTAAAGAGAAGGATTATCAGTAGGAAGGAGAGCTCTCAAGTGTGACTCAAGATGGAATGCCTTGCAGAAGATAGGATAAACCTGATCTACAGAGGCATGGGAATCAGTGCATGAAATCCACTGGACAAAAGCCTCTCTAGGGGAAGCCATGAGTGTGGGAGGATGCTCGGGAAGATGAAGGAGGAGCGTGTGGAATGCAAGGTTACTCAAGAGTGGGAAACTAAAAATGTGAAAATGACCTTAGAAGTGTACTTTATAAAATGGGCATTGCCCTTAAAAATGCTCTTAATTACAAGATTTTTATATTTATTGTTTTTTCTTTGGAAAGTGTTTCTCTCTCTCTCTCTCTCTCTCTCCCTCTCTCTCTCTCTCTCTCTCTCTCTCTCTCTCTCTCTCTTTCCCTCCCTTTGTGTCCCTATTTGCTCTCTCTCTGTCTCTCTCTCTCTCTCTCTCTCTCTCTCTGACACTCGATGATCATCTTGTTGCCTTGTTGCCCTTAGCTATCCATGTCCTGGACATTGATTTTACATATACACTTTTTGTATTTTGTTAGCAGCTCCACCCTTTGGATTAGTTGTATTTGGGGGTTTTTTCATCTCATAGTCTCTCAAAAACCCTTAATTAACTTTCTTATTTTTCTCTTCTCAACCTAGAGGTGCAAATGAATAAATGCAATCTTATTCCAAGAGAGGACATCGTGAGCTCAATGTTTGTCAAACACTTTGCATACTTATCCACCAATATAATGGGCAAGCAACCTCCTCTTTGATCATCTTGGCCATTCTTAGCTACTCTAGTGCCATGTAAGCTCTAATTTTTACTACAAACTATGGAAAATTTCATGAAAGATCAAATTTCATGCCCATGAGGCTTCTAGAACCTAATTTATGACTTGACATCTTGAATGAAACATTATGAAAGGCATTGGGATAATAGGATAACATTACTACATTTGTAATTTGAGAGCTAAGAAACTTGCTTGTAATTATCTTGTTAATGAGGAAAACTAATCAAGGAAAGAAAAATACTTTTTCCTTCTCCTCACACTTTAGTCCAACCACTAGTCCAAGTCCTATGCGGTCCTAGTCAAAGTCTTTTCCAGCTCCATTACTGCCCAAAAATCCCAAACAAAATTTCAATATTTGTGGCAACCCCATCCTACCCTAGTCCACCTCTCCCATGCTCTCCTTATATGGGGGCTTACAGATGGGAAGGGAGGGGACCATATGATCTCCAATAGCTTTCCATGGTCTCTAGAATCTTTTTGTTAGTGGCAACAATTGGACTATAGGATGGCCCAAAGCCCATTGGTCATCCTTGGATTTAACCATGCCATATGTGTATAGCCTACCTGTATTGGTCATTCTTGGCTTTATCCATGCCATATGTGTATAACCAATAGTTCCACATTAAGGTAATAGTAAATCCATGTTAGTTGGTAGCCTGCAGTGGATGCTTGCAAAGATAGCTCATACCTTCTGATAGCAAGCTTCACAAGAGAGGAAACATTTGTTCCAGCAATTTCAAATATTGCCAGAAAGGAATACCATAAGAGGTAATTCATGCATATTCATAAATTCACATAGATACAAAATGTGTTTCAACAGCCCATGAATTGGAGGTATTTATTCAATTTAAGGTAGATACAAATTGCTTTTTGTACAGTTTATCAATTAGATGCCTTAAGCACATTCACTTCTTAGCTTTGAGATAGCTTATGCAACAATTCATACATAGATACCATATTGGAAACATAATACCCAACACTAATTTCTCATTTGCACACAAATCTCATCAAAATCCGAGTCCGTTATTGCTTGGAATGGCCACATCACCACATACCACAAGTGATGATCCTACACAAATGGTAACATCGCTACATGTCAACCTCTCTCATGATCTAGTCTGGGGGCTCACAAGCGGAGAGGTGACCCATTATCCCAACACCCACTATTGCAATCGACCTAGGGTCGGGCCAACAATTGTATAAATGAATCATCCTCCCGACTCTATGTTGTTGCTTGTGCTGGTCTTTGCCCAACCATTGGGCATTATATATGTCCCCACATGGGGCCTTTATTTGACCCTCTTTCTCCCATCCCTCACTCCATGCCAATCTCTACCATGATCTAATATGGGAGCTCACAAGTAGGGGGTGAACCATTATCCCAACACCCACTACTGCACTTGGGGCCAAGCATATAAATGGATTGGCATCCCCACTCTATGTTGTTGCTTGTGCTAGTCTTTGCCTAGTCATTGGACACATGGCATGCATGTTTTCAGCCATAGAGACAACCATAACTATGGGCCCACAGTCATCCCATGATGCTGACAAGGGTGGCCCATGTGGTTGCTATAAACTAATCCTAAAAAGGACATGGACTTGCTGCCCATGTGGCAACAGATCCGCTGCCTACATGTCAGCCTTAATTCTTTCCCTTTTCTCCCATCCATCACTGCATGTCAACCTCTCCCATGATCTCATGTGGGAGGGGGGGTTTCACAAGTCGAGAGGTGACCCATTATCCCAACACCCATTGCTGCAACTAACCTAGAGCCAAGCATATAGATGGATCAACCTCCCCATTCTATGCTATTGCTTGTGCAGGTCTTTGCCCAACCATTGGGCACCATATAGGGCCCCAATGGGAGGCATTTTTCTAGCCCCACATCCATCCTTAACTGTGGGTTGAGAGTTAGCCCATGATACTAACAACTAGGGTGGCCATGTGGCTGCCCTAAAATAATCCTAAAAAGGCCATGTTTGCCCTCTTTCTCCCATCCTTTGCTGCATGTAGCCAAGCATATAAATGGATCATCCTCCCCACTCTATGTTGTTGCATGTGCTAGTCTTTGCCCAACCATTGGGAACTATATATGGCACAATGGAAGGCTAGTTTCTAACCCCACATCCAGCCTTAAATGTGGGCTCATCGAGCCCATGATGTTGACAAGGGTGGCCCATATGGCTTCCCTTAAATAATACTTAAAAGGACATATACTCGCTGCCCATGTAGTAGCCAATCTGTTGCCCAAATGGTAGCCTTGACAACTAGCTGTGGCTCTAATACCATGTGAGAAGTGAAATGGAAATGAACGAAGGAGAGAGAGTGAGAGAATGCCTCACACAAACACCACACTGAGAAGGACAAAAGAGGGAGAGAAAGGAGGGAAAGGAGAGAAAGGCACAAGAGAACTGCAAGTGATTTCTGGAGAAAACCCCACTTCAACTGGGGGAAGACCTCTAAACAAACAGGCTTCTCGAGAGCTCAACCAAATAGCTCAACAACCACAACAACTGGAATCACAAGGAGTGGATGGATTGCTCCACAACCCTTCTCTTCAGGTGCTACACTGGGTTGGCTATGCTCCTCCATAGGCACCATAATGAGATACTAAAAACATAAGTGTAGGGGGGCCTATCTATAGAACCCCAGCCCCCTAGTCGGCCAACATGTAGTAGGGATGACCAGCCTACTCTTGTGGGCTGACCCACAGCCCTAGCCTACCCCTACAACCTTGCAAAAGGGGTTGTGTATGCCCTAAAGAGAGGGTTGTCCCCTCTGCCCTCCAGCCGACTAGCATGAGGCCTATGGCAAACCCCTCCTTCCCTTTAAACAAGGCTGATCCCCCAGCCTATGGAGGACTGACACAAGCCAAGCCAACCTGCACCCTCTACTCTTGAGCCCTCAACTAGGGTGCCTATAAGGGCATATCTGTGGTAGTCGATTAGGGCAGATTGGCCCATACCATCCCACACCCCTCTTGGGAACTTCCATGGCCAACGTGGCACCACATGGACCCACAAGAGGCACTAGAAAGCCATACAAACCTACACTCATGGGGGACAGGCACACCCACAGCACATGCCCTCTCTCATCTAGGCTAGGGTGGGTAGACCCACAACCAAGGCCCTCTCTCTCTATGTGACATCAAGAGATTTTGACCTCTAAAACTATCTACACCAGCTTTGCACTTTTCAACCTCGGATTGGCAAGTGAAAACCTTAGGATTAACAGTAGAAAAGATATCTGCACTAATCAAAAGGATTCCAGAAAACAAAATCTAACCTTCAGCATTTCCAAAGCATTTTGGATGCGAGTGTTGCTCAACCAAATAGGTAATCTTGCTACTGCAATCGTGTAAGAGGTAATACAAATACCTATATTGTCATTTCAGTAGTTGCAGAACTCTTTGTCAGCTAAGTCTCATTTTCTATGTTAATTTGAAAACCGATCGCTAGCTAGGGGCATCGTGATCGATGCTTGGTATATTTTGGCATATGTGGGATTTCAGTAGAGATCATCACTTACAATGATGGAACCATTTACTCTCAAGGCATAAGCAATGCACACTCTCTCAAAAATGCATTAAGCACTTGAAGCTTGCCTCTTCAAAGAAGTCTGGATGAAGTCATCAAGTCTCTTGCTTGAGACGACAACAAAGTTTTGTTCACCCATTGTCAGAATAGCTTCTTTAGATCGTCTATCCCTACCAACATGTTAACGATTTCCAATCTAATACCTATAACATATTAAAGAAGAGAATTGTCACCAAAAGTAGGAGAACTAAGAAACATAGCCTAAAAGATTTCTTGGAGAAGGGTCTACATGGTGAATTCAAGAAGTGGTAGGGAATGCTACCTTGGAACATGTTTTCTGAGAGTAACACCATCATTAGAGTCTTGAGTTGAGCAAGCAAAGGAGGAAAGAATGTTCCTTGAGAAATAAAGCCTGCCAATGAATTCATTCGCAGTGAGGTTCAAAAATTGCAAAGCCATGTAGTTTGCCAGAGTATTTGCCTCTCCACCTGTCGACATATTTTTCCAAGCTCAACATTGCTGTGGTCAATCCTCTATTGCCAAGTTTGAGTCTCTTCACACTAGAATAGCTAGCACTCTGATAACACCCATCAATCTAGTTGAGAAACTCTAGTTTGTTAAGTCTCCCCATCTCAAGAAAGCATGTCCTGAGAGATGGTTTCTGGCAAGGTCAAGGTCCTGCAAAGGAAAGGGGTGGAGAGAATATTGGAGAGTGGGGATGGCCAACACTGCTTTGAAACCCTTCAAAGACAAGGTGGCAGATCCACTATGGCCTTGATTCCTACACCCAATCATGAGAAGTATCCTAATGTGTAAAGTGAAATTCGCATATTCAATACAAAAAAACCACCTCAGACTTACTCATAACAATAGGCTATATCAGGGTGTCTTGTAACCTCACTCTGTATTTCCAAAAATGAATGTACTCGTAAGTCCATCCCACAACAAGTTAAAGGTATCGTAAAGAAATGAGACCATAAAATATCAGCAATGGTGCCACCTTGCCTGGTAGATATCTATCATCCCATTCATAACTATAGCTACTAGCTATGGTGTATAAAAAACCAAATGGAGATTGCACATAGCAGTTCTAGTAGCACCCAAGATTCAAGGCATCTTCTTCTAGTACCACAGATGTTGGTGACGGACAAATTCTACTAATTGTTGATGGTTGTGGAATTAGTTCACCCTGCTTCCTTGTTCCTTTGCTAGATTGAGAGTGCAATAGATGGAACATTGCCCACTATATGCCAAGCCTCTAGTCTTATCTCTATCTTATGCTTCCAAAATGATGGCTTGAATCAGACCAGTAGTAGATTCATTGGGTGAGTGCAAAAATAAAAATTTTCTTCAAACCTGATAGAGTCAAAATGGATGTAAGATTTTTTGTCTGCAATGCCTTTGGAACTTCCCTTAGAAGTACAACATCGCTGTCCCTGTAAACAGATATGCATCCTCCCTATGCATGAAATCCCCTTATCTGACTTATGAATGGCACTTGGAGTCCTTGCAAAAGGCTGCAAAGGACAATGAATGGAAGATGCAAGTCTCATGGTCGACCACAGTGCTCAAGGGAGGGATGCAAATGAAAAAGAAGTGCTCTTTTTACCACTTTTTAAAGGAGTGCTTGAATACTTGGGTCATGGCCATGACGACCCGAGCAGATGATAAGGATGTTGACCTCTTAGATGATTTCTCAAAGTGAGGGAGAGATGAGAGGAGAGAGGGGTGGCATGGAGGGAGGAGGGGGGAAGGGAGTGTTAGGCGAGGTGAGAAAGAAGGAGCCAGGGTTAGAGTTGAGCTCAGCATTGGAGGACTTAGAGGAAGCTTGTCTATTTTGTGCTATGGTGAGGGGAAGCACAGAGCAGAATGGTAATTATGCAGGAGAAGAAGATAAGGTTAGATAACTAAGGTCCCTCATTAACAACTAACACTAACTTAAACACTAACACATCTACACAAAACTCAACCAAGCCCTCGTCCAGGGCCAAAAATGGTGAGCTTGGCACTATGATATAAGAGGGGAGAGAGAGAGAGAGAGAGAGAGAGAGAGAGAGAGAGAGAGAGAGAGAGAGAGACAAAGACAGAGAGAGAGAGAGAGGTTGGACAGGAACTACCATATTGGATCATGATATGGGCTTAACAAATCATCTTATCACGTATATTAGCATTGCAAACCCATATGTGTTTCTAATTTAATGATAAGAAAGTTTTTAGAATCACCTTTAAGTAAATAAGGAGCATGGGTCCTATTGAACAACAAGCCCCTCTTTGATGGCGGACATTGGGAGTTGTTGGCTCATAAGAATTGGAACGTTAAGAGGCAACTTCACAAGAATGTAGTTAAGCCAATGCAGATTGACAAAAAGGGGATGGCAAACTTGTGATGTTGCAAGATGATAAATTTTTAGTCATGCGGATTCTGTAAATTGAGATTTAGTAGGTTGCTATAAATTGAGATTGTGATTGCCACCAAGATAGTTGCAAGGAGGGAAAATTTTGGACAAATATGCCAAAAATTCATTGTTCACAACGACGAATTTTCTGCTACACATCGCACTGTTGTGCATTCTATTGAATTACGGAGCCTAATGTCATTAAAGAATCATCATCCTCAGCATCAACAATCTCAATCTTTGGAGCTCTACCCCAAATTCTTAGGTAGTAGTCTTCGTTGAGCACTCAAAGTAGGTACTAGCCTCGGAAAGCACTCTTCATTGAGCACTCAAAGCAGGTTTTGGCCTCTCGGAAAGTAGATCCTTGCTCCTCATGGATTACCATCACTTTGAGGATGGACATGCCATTAGGTCTCCATGCCTTTATTAAATTTGACTCACCTTTGCCTCCTCAATTCCTCTAGCTTTCCTTGCCCTGGTCTTATCCCTCATTCGTTTGTGGATCCTTCCCTCACCTTCAAGTCCTCGATTTCTCCTCCTTGTCATTATCATCCTCCCTCGCTTCCTCCCTTGGGAATTTATCCTCCCTTGATTTCCCCTCCTCATTATCATCCTCTCTTGCTTCCTCCCTTGGGAATTTACTCCACTTGTAACAATCTTTTTGGTAGTATCACCTCAAGTTTTGGAAACCTCACCACCGTCCATCTATCATCCAACTTATTTGCTAGTTCCATTCCCCTTGCTCTGGTCCATCTTCAAAACCTTAGACACTCAATCTTACAAGCAACTACTTGGAGAGATACTACTTGGCCTTGAAATCTTATGAGTCCTTAACATTGGTCGCAAATTATCTAGAGGAGCTAGGATGATTAGTGCTACAAGCACCAACATTAGAATTGTAAATTGTGCAACAGAACCATTGAGCAATTACACTGTACCCATTGTTCTTTCAATTGGTAAGTTGGCCCCTTATAAGCTCAATCTATTGAATGTAAAGTGTACGATCAGAATTAAGGAAGCAGCCACTCAATGCATGGAGAATCGACTAGTCTTGAAGCTCCCTCTATTTATACAATGTGATGTATATGCATTTTTATTCTACCCTCACAAACATGCCTACTTGGAATGAAAATATTTTTTTTGATCTTTGAGTCTTGGGCAATGCTCTTGGCACCTTGTGCCTCTTGTTTTATAGATCATTATGGATTATCACTTTTAAACTTGAACATAAAAAACATCGTAAGATGCTTAAATGTCATTAGCAAAAACATGCTTAAAATATCATCACTAGCATTGAGAAATGTTGGGGTTATGTTTATCTATTGTAAACATAAATATACAAGATGTATATATGTTTGAACAAATGTACAAGCCATATAAAGTTACCAAAGACTATCCATGTTGTTATGGATGACCACATAGTACTAATCCTATTAGCTCTCTTCTCTCCTTCTCCTTCAATCTTTCAATCTCTTTCCCCCTCTTCCAATCTCTTTTCCTTTCCCTCTTCTTCTCTCTTTCCCCCCCTCTTTCCCCTCTTCTAATTTTCCTTTCCCTCTTCTTCTCTCTTTCCCCCCCTCTTTTCCCTCTTTCCCCTCTTTCAATCTCTTTTCCTTTCCCTCTTCTTCCTCTTATGCATAAGCATAAGCATAAGCATATGTCTCCTTCTCTTATGCTCATGCATTAGCATAAGCATAAGCGTATGTCTCCGTCTCTTATGCTCATGCATAAGCATAAGCATGAGCATAAGCATAAGCATATGTCTCCTTCTCTTATGCTCATGCATAAGCATAAGCATGAGCATATGTCTCCTTCTCTTATGCGTTGTTTTCTTTCCCTCTTCTTCCTCTTACATATGCATAAGCATATGTCTCCTTCTCTTATGCTCATGCATAAGCATGAGCATATGTCTCCTTCTCCTTCTCCTTCTTTTCCCCTCTTTCCCCTCTTTCCCCCCCTCTTTCCCCTCTTTCCCCTCTTTCCTCTTTTCCTCTCTTCCCCCCTCTTTCCCCTCTTTCAATCTCTTTTTCTCTTATGCTTCTCTTATGCTTATATGATCATGCATAAGCATAAGCATATGCTTTGTTTTCTTTCCCTCTTCTTCCTCTTATGCATAAGCATAAGCATATGTCTCCTTCTCTTATGCTCATGCATAAGCATGAGCTATGACTCCTTCTCCTTCTCCTTCTTTTCCCCTCTTTCCACTCTTTCCCCCCCTCTTTCCCCTCTTTCCCCTCTTTCCTCTTTTCCTCTTTTCCCCCCTCTTTCCCCTCTTTCAATCTCTTTTTCTCTTATGCTTCTCTTATGCTTATATGCTTATACATAAGCATAAGCATATGCTTTGTTTTCTTTCCCTCTTCTTCCTCTTATGCATAAGCATAAGCATATGTCTACTTCTCTTATGCTCATGCATAAGCATGAGCATATGTCTCCTTCTCCTTCTCCTTCTTTTCCCCTCTTTCCCCTCTTTTCCCCCCTCTTTCCCCTCTTTCCCCTCTTTCCTCTTATCCTCTTTTCCCCCCTCTTTCCCCTCTTTCAATCTCTTTTTCTCTTATGCTTCTCTTATGCTTATATGCTCATGCATAAGCATAATCGTATGCTTTGTTTCCTTTCTCTCTTCTTCCTCTTATGCATAAGCATAAGTATATGTCTCCTTCTCTTATGCTTATGCATAAGAGAAGGAGACATATGCTTTGTTTCCTTTCCCTCTCTCTATTGAGATATCAAGCTCCACTCGTGATATGCCAGGGTGACCGTTGTGCATTTATGTCACCAACTTGTTAGCTGCAAATGCAGTTGGTACACCACCCACGAATAATAGCTGGATGACAGCTATCCTTATGTACTCTAGTTTGTGGCTCAGTTAGTATGCCACCTTAGTTAGCTGAGTTTGGTTTGAGACCCACATATAGGGTTCTTCTATTTCTTTGTACCAGAGTTCTTTTGGCTTCACAACTAAGAAGAGGAAAACTATTTTCAGCCTCCACCTTTGTGTGTGTTCCCCCATTGTGTATGTGAGAAAGCTGCAAGTGAGACTCCTTCCCTCTCTCCCACTATCTTCACATGGTATCAAAGCCTGGTTCGTGGTAAGGAGCTCAAGAAAGCAAACCAATTTCGTGGTGTCTTGGTAAGAGGACTAGTGTTGCTTTCCTTTTTTGAGTTTGGGAGCAAATCTCTACAGGTAGCACAGCCGGAAAGTGCAAGAGTGCATTGTCTCAGATTGAGATGCCCTTCATGGTGTGGCGAGAGGGCAATATATGTTGCGGGATAGGGCAAAGCCCTAGGTGACATTATTTTTCTAATTCGAGGCCATTTCGGGGTCCATTTTGGAGGCAGAATTTCTCCGCAAGCACTGAGAAAAAGGCCCTGTTTTTGCTGTGCGACCACTGCTCTGTAGGTGGGTGAAAAGTTGCCACAGAAATTGCATCGTATGCCTGTGCGTAGAGATACTGGGAGTTACAGAATCATCCTTATTGCCTGTTGATGCAAAATCGTCACTAGGAAGTGACTGTGTGGTCAAATACCCCTTTCGTCAGTTTTGTAGATTTGCCCGTGTGAGGCAGAAGCTATGTTTTTTGCAATGACAAAATATTTTGTAGTGTTCTGCAATGGCGTCTGATTCTCTTTCATAGATTGTCACTGAAAAGCTTGACAAGAATAACTTCCAAGCATGGAAGTTTAGAATGATGAATTTCCTTATGGGAAAAGGCTATTGGGAGTTCATTACAAGAAATGAAGAAGAACCAGTTCTTTCTAATGTTCCCAATCAGCAAGAAATGCAGGCATTTAAAGGATGGCATGAGAGAGCCATAAAAGTTATGTACTGGCTGTCTATCAGTATTTCAGATTCTATGATTGTGCATATTCAGGATGCAAGTACACCAAAGGAGGCATGGGATACTTTGGCAAAAATGTACAGCACAAATACACGAGCCAAGAAAATGCAGCTCAAGCAGGAGTTGCACAATGTGCAGAGAGAAAATATGAGCATCAATGACTACCATATGAAGGTGAAGAAAATTGCAGATGCACTTGCTTTCATTGGGTCACCAGTGGAAGATGATGATTTGGTTTCTATGACCTTGAATGGTCTAGGAAAGGATTATGCATAGTTCCGGACATCCATTGCCATCCGTGAAAAATTTCCTGATTTTGAGAAGTTGTTTGCTCTTCTGATTTCTAAAGAGAAGAGAAATGGTGGTGCATCTTCTTCAGGAGGAACTTCAAAAGAAACTGTCTTCTACTCAAATGCTGGAAGAGGTAGAGGCAGAGGTAGAGGAGGCCGATCTGGAGGCCATGGTAGAAATCAAAATATGCAGCAAACTCAAGAAAACCAGTCTTTTGGAGGAGGACGTGGTAACTCTAGAGGCAGGAGGAGCCAAAGAGGTCATGGTGGATGGCAGAGAGGCCAAAATGCAAACAACAATGTTGAATGCTACTATTGTGGTAAAATGGGTCATATGGCTAAAGACTGCTACAAAAAGCAGAATGACATTATGAATGGGAAATTGCAGCAAGGCAATTATGCATCCTCTAGTAGACAGGGTGATGACAGAAATGAGCATTTATTTATGGTGTAGCACGTGACAAGTGCAGAAGAAAGCAATGATGTGTGGTATGTTGACTCAGGTGCATCAAACCACATGACAGGTCATGCAGAATGGATGCAGGATGCAAGGAAAATGGAAAGACCAGGATTTATAGAGACTGGTGATGATACTGCACATCCTATTGTGTGCAAATTGGTAAAATTCCTTTGTCTATGTAGGATGGGAAAACGAAATACCTGTCTGATGTATTTCATGTCTTGAATATCACCAAGAATCTAGTTTCTGTTGGTCAAATGGTTGAGCAGGGCTTGCAGGTCAGATTTAATCCTCATGGATGCTTTGTTGAGGATATGAAAAATAATGGTTGCTTGATAGCGAAAGGAAAGAAGAAGGGTAGGATGTTTACGTTGGACGCGGACATGCCTGAATTGAGTGTAGCAATGTTTTCACATGGGACCAGTGTAGTTGCAGATATTGATATGTGGCATAAACGCATTGGTCATGTTAATGTACAGTGACTTAAATCAATGCAGGCCCAAAATATTGTTGCAAGATTGCCTAAATTCAAGGTTGTAGAAATGCATAAGGTACGTGAAGCCTGTCAATTTGGAAAACAGGCAAGGAAACCATTTCCTAGGCATGTTCAAGAGAGTAAGAAGCCATTGGAATTAATCCACTCTGATGTGTGGACTACTAAAGTTGCATCTATTGGAGGCTCATGTCATTATTTTGTCACTTTTATTGATGACTACAGCAGAAAAGTTTGGGTGCATTTTATGAAAAAGAAAAGTGAAGTGTTTGGGCATTTCAAAGCTTTTAAAGCTATGGTTGAAACAGGCCTGCAAATAAAATGCCTAAGGTCAGATGGAGGGGGAGAGTACCTCTCAAATGAGTTTGCAAGGTTCCTGTAGGAGCATGGCATAAAGCAGCAATATTCATGCAGTCATACCCCACAGCAAAATGGACTTGCAGAAAGGAAAAACAGGCATATTGGAGAGGTATCTTGGGCCATGCTAAATGAAAAAGACCTACTAGATTATTATTGGGCTGAAGCACTTGCTACATCACTTTACATAATGAACAGGACTCCCACTGCAGCAATACATGGCATGACGCCAGAGGAGATGTATACTGGTAGGAAACCAGATATTTCTCATTTGAAAATTTTTTGTTGCATTGCCTATGTTCATGTCCCAGATGAGTTGAGGTCCAAGTTGGATCCAAAAGCTGAGAAGTGCATCTTTATTGGTTATTCTCTGCAGCAGAAAGGGTATAGATGTTATAACCCTTCTACTTGTAAGTTTATAGTGAGCAGAGATGTTGTTTTTTATGAGATGAGCAGCTGGTATAAACCAGTAAATGTGATTGATGATGTAGATGCACAGAATTCACAGCAGCAATCACAAAATATTAGTGGACCTATAGTGTCCTCTAGCAGTGGTTCACATACTTCGCCATGGACAGGCAGATTGAGATTAGGAGAATCTCCTCAAAGCAATGCAAATAGTGGTACGCATTGTTGGAACACTGAAAGGAAAGAGTAGAGTGGACACAAAATCAGAATACTTGCTTATAGAATGAAGAAGAAAGAGGTCCTTAAGTAGGCACCTCATACAAGGTCACTGACATCATTGATGACCTCAAAGCTCCACAATCATCTCCTCAATCTGCTCCTAGATTCACTCAATCATCCTATGTGGCTTTTCCACCACCTAACTGTGCTTGTGGGCACCTAACTGTGCCTCTAGCACTCACACATAGAAACATAAGGTGTGCCTGAGGCATACACCTTGAGATATCCCAACAAACCCCCCCTCAAGGAAATGCCTCAGGCTATGTCAAGGATACATCTAGTCTCATAGTTTCTCATGCCATCTCATGGTGGTCAAGGATAAATCTATGGCTAGGTTCTCATGCTAGCAAGGGTTCCCTTGGGTGTAAGGTAAACAGAAAGGGATACAAACAGACCTTTCAATGGTTATCTCCCCTGCATGTACATGCACACAATGTCTGCAGCATGGAACAAAACATACACATGGCCTACATCATAAGGTGACCAGAGGTGTTTACAAAACACACAACACACAATAGTTTATTTTCATTCATTTTGGAGGACTATCCAGGCTGAGTACCTTGACATAAAAAGAGAGATCTGGAGCATACATAGAGATGATTTAAAATGCATAATCTTCATGGGATGCCTCATCTTGTGGAGGCAAATTCACTGTAAGTAGATTTGCATTTTCTGTCTTTGCTTTGTCTCTGCAAAACTTCTCACTATGGTTGTTTTTGCCATAGTGCTTGCATGGATTAACTTTGAAGCAGTCCTTTGAAAGGTGATTTGTCTTTCCACAGTGATTGCAAGGAGAATACTTGCCCTTCTGGAATTTTATAACATAAGCAGTGTCATTGCCTTTCCTTAACTCCATATGTCTTTCTTCTTCTTGGAGAGCTGAGATAATGCCTTCAAGGTTTGGACTCGGGGGGTTCACTATGTATAAACCCTCCATATCACGTGCGTTCAAGGACTATTTGTAAATTCCCTTATCTGTAAATTTTTCCCTAATAAAATTTACCCTTTTTCTATACAAATCTGTAAATTTTTTCCAAATTTATTTTAAAAACTTCCTTATGTATATTAATTTGTGTAAATTTTAGATATTAAAAATATCCTTTTGTTGAACTCACGTGATAGGGTTACATATGATGACTGACCCCCCCGAGGGTTTGGATTGGGAAGATTCTTCAAAGTGCTAACAATGTGATCAAAACTTTCAGGCATACTCTTAAGTAGCACTGCCATAGCATCATCAGGGGTGATAGGAGAGTTGATAGAAGCTAACTGAGTCATAAGACTCCGCATATAGTTAACATGAGCAGCTAAAGTAGTATCACTTGCCATCTTTAATTCAAAGAAAGAGATTTTAAGTGATAGTTTAGATATGTGAGAGCTTGCACCAAAAATCAAGTCTAGCTTCTGCCATGCTTCCGATGGAGACTCCAAGTCAAATATGTGATGTATGTAATTATCACCCAAAGCTAAAGCAATTATACCATATGCTTTTTCTTCTCTTGCTAGATCCCTTGCCGGTCGTGTTGGAGCTGAAGATTCTCCAGCATTTGAGGCTGTAGAAGAAGCGGTAGGAGTAGGTTTGACAAGTCCCCATAAGTTCTCCCGCATCAATGCAAATTTTACCTTCATTTGCCATGTATGGAAGCCCTTTCCATTGAACTTCTCAAGATTATATAAGGTAGCCATGAGAGGGTCTAACCCAGATATTGGGCAGTGTCTATCTCTCTTACAAGGCAAAAATAACTGAAATGCTTCCAAAGTATAGGCACTTGATGTAGCAAATAGTAGTGACTAGTTTTCAAACAATGATGCTACTTTTTGCATGCTTCATAGGAGTGGATGAAATAAACACTTTCCAATCACAACCAGGTCTAGCAAGTCAAAACAAAACTGAAGCAACACTTGTAGTGAAGTTATTGAAAACTTCAAAAGACCAGAAATGCTAGAGTAGCATCATTTTCAAAAGTATGTCAAAACTGTCAAAACTAGAGAGCTGAACTTGGAGGGCTCATATCACACTCTTCAAAGCAAAAGAAAGGGGGCTTTCTGAGGCAAAAGAAAGCTGGTATACCACAGTAGATCCTCTGGGAAGAAGAGGCGAAAATATGCGTCAGGTCGCCTTCACATTCTTGAACAAAGTCGACTGGTTTTTCTCTGTTTTCTCCTTCAATATGCAGCCATTACTGCTCAGATTTCAGCACAAGGTAGCTCTAGGATGGAGAAGCTTGCCCTGGAAGGAATTAGACAAAGACAGAGCAGGTGCAGAGAACTTGCAGGAAGAAGAATCGACGATTTTCGTGCAATGGCGACCAGCAGCACGTTTTATTCGTCAATTCCTTCCAGCCCGAAACTCACCCCAACAAGAGGGATCTCCAGCAGAAAGGGCGTGGGAAATGGGTGAGAATCAGAGGAGAACAAGCTCAAGCAAATTTTTGGAAGAAGAGGGAGAGATGGTGAAGAAGAAGAAGAGGAAGAAGATGATGATGTGGCAGAAATGGGCTCAAGGGGGATCAAATAGCTCTGATACCATGTCGGAACACTGAAAGGAAAGAGTAGAGTGGACACAAAATCAGAATACTTGCTTATAGAATGAAGAAGAAAGAGGTCCTTAAGTAGGCACCTCATACAAGGTCACTGACATCACTGATGACCTCAAAGCTCCACAATCATCTCCTCAATCTGCTCCTAGATTCACTCAATCATCCTATGTGGCTTTTCCACCACCTAACTGTGCCTCTAGCACTCACACATAGAAACATAAGGTGTGCCTGAGGCATACACCTTGAGATATCCCAACACGCATGTATCACGCAAAGGAAAAGAGAAGGTAGATCAGCCCATGTTTGATGTGAATGCAAGTCACTCTTATGTGGATGGTAAATCCAGTGGCTCAGAGCAGAGCATTGATGATGAGTTGGGTATTCCTTCTATTGCTACACCTGGAGTAAGGAAGACCATGGATGTTTTGAGAGCACTTGGAAGTGAGCCTATTTTGCGCAGGTCTACCAAAGTTAGGTATCCTGTGGATAGGTTGAAATATGATGGATTTACAGCCATTCACTATGCCTATATGGTCAAAGTGATACAGGAACCAGAACCCACTTCTTTTGAGCAAGCCATGGGAAAAGAAAAATGGGAGAAAGCCATGACATCCACGCAAGATTTGGTCTCGAACTAATTTGGTATGCGCCACGTGGAAGGTCATTTTTACAATCCCTACTAGCACGACTGCGGCAAAGCTATGGCGCACGTACTAACAAAATATGCATGTGGACTTATCTGTTGGGGATGAAACTTCGCACGACTCCTAGGCCACCCTAGACATACATCCATGCAAGATTTGGTCTCAAACTGATTTGGTATGCGCCACGTGGAAGGTATAATGCATACATTTTTACAATCCCTACTAGTATGACTACGTATGAAAAATGGCACACGTACTAACGAAATATGCATTACGACTTATCTGTTGGAGATTAAACTTTGCACGGCTCTTAAACTACCCTAGACGTACATCCACACAAGATTTGGTCTCAAATTGATTTGGTATGCACCACGTGGAAGGTACAATGCGTACATTTTTACAATCCCTACTAGCACGACTGCGGCAAAGCTATGGTGCACGTACTAACGAAATACGCGTGTGGACTTATCTGTTGGGGATGAAACTTTGCACGACTCTTAGGCCCCCTAGATGTACATCCATGCAAGATTTGGTCTCCAACGGATTTGGTTTGCACCACGTAGAAGGTATAATGCATACATTTTTACAATCCCTACTAGCATGACTAAACCCTAAACCCTAAACCCTGAACCCTAAATTCTAATCCCTGTTGGGGATGAAACTTCACACGGCTCTTAGGCTACCCTAGACGTACATCCACACAAGATTTGGTCTCCAACTGATTTGGTTTGTGCCACATAGAAGGTATAATGCATACATTTTTACAATCCCTACTAGCACGACTAAACCCTAAACCCTGTTGGGGATGAAACTTCACATGGCTCTTAGGCTACCCTAGATGTACATCCATGCAAGATATGGTGTCCAATCGATTTGGTATGCGTCACGTGGAAGGTATAATGCATACATTTTTACAATCCCTACCAGCACGACTAAACCCTGAACCCTAAACCCTAAACCCTGTTGGGGATGAAACTTCACACGGCTCTTAGGCTACCCTAGACGTACATCCACGCAAGATTTGGTCTCCAACTGATTTGGTTTGTGCCACGTAGAAGGTATAATGTGTACATTTTTACAATTCCTACTAGCACAACTAAACCCTAAACCCTAAACCCTGAACCGTAAATCCTAAACCCTGTTGGGGATGAAACTTCACACGACTCTTAGGCTACCCTAGATGTGGTATTTTATACAGCCTACTTACTCTACCTAAATTATGAAACAACCCTTAACCAACTATATAATCTATAATATTCCACATAAAGATTGATAAATGCACACCGCTACCTTAAACTCTTATTTTCTTTTTTTTTAAAAGATGATTTTGAAGACTAAAATTTAAAAATTTTTTTATTTAAATAAAAATAGCACCAATTTCAAAAATAACATAAAACCTACTTTAATCTCTCTTTTTTTAAATAGATGAATTTAGAAAACAAAATATATACATTTTCACATTTTAAATAAAAAATTACGTAATTAAAAAAAATATTTGAAAAAACTTTAAAATGCATTTGAAATTTTGAAATATTTTATAATTAGATTACATATTCCTATAAACTAAAATAATATAAAAGCTACTTTAAACTCTTATTTTCTTGTTCTTAATACATGATTTCTAAAAACAAAATTTAAACATTATATTAAATTCAAAACTTTAGTAATTTGTAAACTTCAGTTATAAATTTCTTTTAATAGATGATTTTAAAAAACAAATTATATACTTTTTGACATTTAAATAAAAACTTCACTAACTTAAACTATTCTCCCTCTCATGGGATGGACTCTCACACCCAAATCTCGTCACTTCTCTTCTCTCATTCTTTCAAAACATTCAAGATTTTTGAATGAGATTCAATCTACCTTCTTCTTTGTCTATTTTGGGCGCTTCTCCTTCAAATCTTGCTACTTCCTCTCTCATTTAATATTCTCCCATGATCTAAAATCATTTCATTCAGGAAGACAAGGCAATCAATGTTCTGAGCGATCCATGAATGATGCAAGGTGTTTGGAGCTTAGAAGGAGCTACTGGATGAGATTCTTTGAGAAAGGATCAAAGAAGATTGACTTTCAGGCATTGCAACTATTGATGCATGAAAATCAATCTTTTTTCTACCCATCTCTCAATACTAGTTACTTTCCCTACTGCAATCTCTAAGGGTGCATGATTTTGATCCATTTGTCAAGGTTTGGGATCCATCTAAACAGCTTGTATGGAGGTTCATGTGAGATAATCTTTGGAATAATGCAACACAGTGATTATGATGAGATTTGTTTGTTAATGATGTAAGTTTGAAGAAATAGTTAGTTTGTAGTTCATTTTGTGTAGTTGTTTTGTTTTTTTTTATTTCATGGTTTGAAAACCTTGAAAATTTTGTTTGTTTTATAAGAAATTCCATGAGAAATCAGTCTTTTCCACTCTTACTATCAATGGTTTTCTACAGAATATTGCTTGAAATAGATTTCAAGATATTTGGGAGCATATAATTTGTTTTGAAGCAAGAACCATCAACTTCATCAATCTTGGAACACATTTGGGACCATTGGGAGGGACAAGTTTGATCACATTTTTCTTCCAAAGGACCTTGCTCCAAGAATCAGGTACTACTCATTCATGTAGTTTTAACATGTTTTTAGTTTTCAACTCAAATCATAGTCTATCAAAGCAACATGCATGGAGACTCAGGTGAGAAAACCTTTAGAACAATGCAAGACAATGAAAATAACGAGATTTTATGATGCAACTTTGAAGACGCAGTTAATTTGTAGTTTGTTTTGGTGATTTTGTTGTTTTCTTTTAATACATGATTAGAGGAAGAAAGATTTGTTTGTTTTAAAAGATACACTCTTACTATTGAGGTTTTTTACAGAAGATGGTTTGAAATATATTTGGAGTTGTTTGGAAGCATATAATTAGTATTGGAGAAAAATCCATCAACTTCAACATCCTGGATTACAAGAGGGACCATTGAGGAGGACAAGTTTGCTCACATTTTTTCTTCAAAGATCCCTATGAGGTATTGTTCATTCACATAGTTTAACATTATTTGATGATAAGTAAATGCTTTTTTGAATTTGTAGATTTCAATGGTTAGATTTTGCATGCAATTGGGGTTTTCATTTTTGCTTGGTTTGATACTTTTCTGAAACATGTCATGTTTGTATATTATTTGTTGATGTCAATGTTATATTATATTAGGGGGAAAGTGCATGAAATCATGCAAGCCGCTTGGAATAAAAAAAGGGTGGATATCCATTTTCAAATAGATGCAGAGAATGCACCATTTTTAAAGAGGAATGAATCCTCCTTAGCAAGTGAAAGTAATTTAGTAGCTCTTCGAAATCAAGGAAAAGCACATATGGATTTGTGGCTAGAAGGGAAAATATATCCAGTAGATCCACAAACCTGTCAAACTCCTCAATTCCATGGATTGACCAGCTTAATAAACTTCCTATGTAAGGGTGAGATTGGTTTGTTAGGATATTGTCAAAGGTTGATTGGTCATGGAGCAAGTAGCCTTCACAGCCAATATAAATCTTTGCTTAATGAAAGAGACAAAAGAATCACAATGTTGAAGGCTTGGAATCAACATTTGGTATCATCTATGCAAGCTACAAGTGTTCAAATGTTTGCATATGATGGCATAGAGAAGAAAAATCAAGAATTACAGGTAAAGGTTCAAACATTAGATGCTCAATTGGGAGAGAGCACTATAAATGCAATTCACTTACAGATGCAAAATATAGCTCTGAAGGATGAGATCAAGAAGTTAGGAAAAACATTATCATTCATGAAGGATACTCCAATGGATCCAAGACTACGTAAGAGGAAATTGCATCCAATGGACGAAATATCCAAGACAAGTAGTCACTGGAAGCGTCGAGTGAGAGCTTGTAGGAGGGTTTCAAAACTCATGTCTATCCATGATGAACACTATGGTGCATGGGTGAAGTGTTTACAAAAAAAAGGCTGGAGTCTGTTATACAACATCCAAAATTCAAAAGTCTAAAATTAGAGATAATATCTAAGTCAATGAACAAAGTTGTGGAGCATTTCAATGCAACTAGTGCACAAGGAGTTTGTGATACTGTAGGGATAAGTAGAAGGGCATATCGGCTCATATTTAAGAGCTTAAAAACAACATGTCTTTTTGTGATAAGGCCAGGCATGCAGTCCATTTGGGCATACTTGATTTAGTCGGTGAGCCCCAGCATGTATGTAGTACACTAACTTTGAAAACAAATGCTGGAGAGTCTAAAGAATTGAAATTGATAGTCAACAATAACTTTGTGATGGATGTTCAAAGAGTTCTGCAAACCATGGTGAAGTTTTATGATATGCCCATGGAGGAATGCAATGGTACTATGAAGATTGTGCTAAAGCTTGATGAAACTGAGGTGGTCAAAGGTCAAAAATTAGAAAGAGTTAGTTTGACAATGATGAATAGAATACTGGACCTTGAAGTTGAGCTTGATGATGCAAGACTAGTTCAGTGTGCAATCAGAATGTGCAATCAGAATAGGAGATTTGGTGGTTGGCTGCCATTGAGGTATGATGGAAATTTGAATTTTAATGCAAGAATGCAAAAAGACTTAGAATATTTTGAAATAACATGTGAGTTGTTTTTGCACATGCCAAAAGGGTCACATTCAATTTGAAGTGGTTTTTTTACCAAACTGATATCCCAAGTGTGATCAAAGGTCATAACAATGGTGAGCTACTTGAAGTTGAGGGCTATGGATCCTACCATATAGAATGGCATCTAGATGCTAACCTCAAGACTATTAAATGTATGTTTAATGTGGCACATGGAGCAAATACAAGCCATCCTTGCCCACTGTGCATGCAAATGAGAGTACCTACAAAGGGTGGTAAATAGAATCAAAAGCAATGGGCCGCTAAACTTGCAGAGATAGATCAAACTAAGGCACTAGATAGGGATGCTCTAGGGAAAGATCCATCATGGAGCCCAATTCTTGAAATTCCTCTTGAGCGAGCACATATTTATGCGCTTCATGCTATTGTGAGAATAATTGAAAAGTTGGTGCATCTGCACATCATTGATGCATATAACTTAAAGCCCCAACAAGAGAGTGAGAGGACAATTGCAAGGATTGAGAAGGTTCTTTCGGATATGGGACTACACTTTGGGCAAGTAATGATTACAAAAGATGAGAAAAGATACGGAAAAACAGGCAATGTTCCTTGTAAGCCAAGATTTGGTGGTGTCAAGGCTTTAAAATTCCTTTCTGCAAAGAAGAAGAAAGACAAGCTCAAACGTGCTAATGAGTTTGATGTATGGAGAAAGTTACACAATCCCTGTTGTGAACGAGGGGGGAAGGAACAAAAACACTAGAAAAGGCATGAGTGTGGTTAGCTCTTGATAGCCTGGTACCTTTACTACAAAAGAAAAGATTCAAAGATGATGATGCACAGTGTTTCATCGATGCTGTGAATGACTTTAGCCGAAATATGGAGATAGCTTCGGGAAAGAATCTTTTCACACAGTACATGGTAATTTCTAACTTGGACATTGAGATGTGCATATTGAATGGTCCTATATTTACTGATTTGTTTTTCTATTTGGCAGCACATTTTATATGCTCATGCACCATACATGGCATGGAATTATGGAAGCATCGGAGTGTAGTCCACTAAAGGCATGGAAAGATCGCATTGGCAAGCACGTTGTGCATATAATAGAGCCACCCAACACGAGGGTGGTAGAACTAAGTCAAGCCCAATGGTTCACTTGGTTCAATGGTGGTACATGCGTATCAAAATAAGAGCAGCTGCAACACTAGCATTCAAAGAGTCCTTAGTGTCCCATGTAGTGCAAGATGTTAACGCGGAACATCGAAGAAGAATATACAACTCATCAAATGCAAGACAGAATCATGCAAGGTGCCGTGCAACCCGTCGTAGACAAGGATGCATATGGGTGGAGATAGATGTAAATGATGGTGTAGACTCTTCCAATGTGGATGCCCATGCATAAGTTTCAGAATTTCTTTGTAATTTTAGTTATGTGATTTGCAGTAAAGCCAATGTATAATGGACATAAGTTGCAGTATAAATGAGACATTTTGTGTTATTGGATGTTAATTATAAGTATTTAGCTCAAGGTTGCACTAATTTACTTTTTTTAGGGGTTCTATTGAAACAAGTATTTTTTAAAATTAGGGTTTTGGGCTCTATATAAAAGAATGGGCTCTCATTTTCATTTCATTGTTTAAAGATCTCTCCACTCCCACACCACCTCCCACTTATCCCTAACATTTCCACCCTATCTCTTGCACCCTCACCCTTTGTCTCGCACACTCTCTCCATCCCCCATGGCTAGTAGACCCAAGATCAAGGCACCACAGAGACTAGCATAACCAAACCCACCTCTAGACTTAGAGACAGAGAGTGATAGCCTCCCCCCCTCTCCCCTCGATGATTCCCGTTGAAGGGAAAAACTACCAATCTAGAAGTTAGACAGGGAGCAAGAGGGACAGAGGAAGGCATAAGAAGAGGGACAAAGGAAGGCACAAGAGGGACAGAGGAAGGCACAAGAAGATCCTTATGTAGAGACTGATGACTTAGAGAGCACAGAGAAGGAGCTTGAGGAAGAGGAACAACGAAGGAGAGAGCAAAGGACCAAGGCAAGAATAGACAATCAGGGTCCATGCCAACGGGGGAGAGGTGCCCAAGCTCCAAGTATAGGGAAAGAGGCTTGCAACATCCAGTAAGAGGCCCTCCACATCAAGGGCAAAGAGGCCCTCCTCCAATGAAACAATATAGATTCAAGCCAAGGACGGTGGCACTTTGGGAGATTAGAAAGTTTCACCTCATCGCGGAGTGCATCAGCTACAGTGTCCACTGGACTCCCTTTTATGTTTGGTCTTGAACTTCATGTTGGCTTGAGGTGCCAGCTTCTTCATCTCTCTCCCCGAACAATTCACTCTGCAAATTCATGAACTGCTCATCAAACATGTCATACTCTGGTGCGGCATCCTTGATTGCCTTTTGTGTTAGTTGGATTGCCTCCAGATCGGTGAGGCTCAAGTCATCAATGCGTGCGATCTCATGGATTGCTGGATTGACTAGAGCATCAAAGTCAATGACATCATCAAAAGTGTCATTCAAGAGCCGACATAGAACCTCATCCTCTCAAAGACCGGTTCCTTCCATCACTTCCAATAGGGTAAGGTATTCCTCACCCTCAATCCTTATTGGATCAATTGAAGAAAGGTGTGGCTTGGTTGCTAACTCATCTGGATTATAGGTAGAGGATGGATATGCACGAGTCGAATATGAAGATAAGATGACCTCGCTTTCAACTTTCTCCTCAGCTAGGATAATAGTATGCTCCTCAAGCTCCAAGTCTAGGTTTAGGTCATCTCCTCTGCCACTTGTTGATGGACCTGCTCCACCACTTGTTGATGCAGGACCCTCAGGCTGCTCACCAACATCCTCATCAAACTTGCTAGTTGCAAGGAGAATGATAAGGGTTGCATCTCTCTCGATCAAATGAATTGGGGAAGATGAATCATCCCCGATGGGAATAGCATACTCACAGAGAGAGATAGGGACATTATCCATGGCCCTACCTAGTGTCTTCTTGAAGTTAGCACTCGGTGAAAAGAGCTCAAAATATCCAATGAAACCCATTGGTGAGGGGAGTTAGCAATCGCAACAGATTGCCCATGGATAAGTCTATCCAAAAATTAAAGAGAAAGATTATCAGTAGGAAGGAGAGCTCTCAAGTGTGACTCAAGATGGAATGCCTTGCAGAAGATAGGATAAACCTGATCTACAGAGGCATGGGAATCAGTGCATGAAATCCACTGGACAAAAGCCTCTCTAGGGGAAGCCATGAGTGTGGGAGGATGCTCGGGAAGACAAAGGAGGAGCGTGTGGAATGCAAGGTTACTCAAGAGTGGGAAACTAAAAATGTGAAAATGACCTTAGAAGTGTACTTTATAAAATGGGCATTGCCCTTAAAAATGCTCTTAATTACAAGATTTTTATATTTATTGTTTTTTCTTTGGAAAGTGTTCTCTCTCTCTCTCTCTCTCTCTCTCTCTCTCTCTCTCTCTCTCTCTCTCTCTCTCTCTCTCGCTCTCTCTCGCTCTTTCCCTCCCTTTGTGTCCCTATTTGCTCTCTCTCTGTCTCTCTGTCTCTGTCTCTCTCTCTCTCTCTGACACCCGATGATCATCTTGTTGCCTTGTTGCCCTTAGCTATCCATGTCCTGGACATTGATTTTACATATACACTTTTTGTATTTTGTTAGCAGCTCCACCCTTTGGATTAGTTGTATTTGGGGGTTTTTTCATCTCATAGTCTCTCAAATACCTTAATTAACTTTCTTATTTTTCTCTTCTCAACCTAGAGGTGCAAATGAATAAATGCAATCTTAACTCTCTCTCTCTCTTCCCATTCTCTACCTCTCTCTCTCTCTCTCTCTCTCTCTCTCTCTCTCTCTCTCTCTCTCTCTCTCTCTCTCTCTCTCTTGCTCTTTCCCTCCCTTTGTGTCCCTATTCGCTCTCTCTCTGTCTCTCTCTCTCTCTCTCTCTCTCTCTCTCTCTGACACCCGATGATCATCTTGTTGCCTTGTTGCCCTTAGCTATCCATGTCCTGGACATTGATTTTACATATACACTTTTTGTATTTTGTTAGCAGCTCCACCCTTTGGATTAGTTGTATTTGGGGGTTTTTTCATCTCATAGTCTCTCAAATACCTTAATTAACTTTCTTATTTTTCTCTTCTCAACCTACAGGTGCAAATGAATAAATGCAATCTTAACTCTCTCTCTCTCTTCCCATTCTCTACCTCTCTCTCTCTCTCTCTCTATCCCACTCTCCATCTCCCTCTTTCTATCCCTGTCTCCATTGTCATGGACATTGATTTTACATATATAATTTTTGTATTTTGTTAGTGGCTCCACCCTTTGGATCACTTGTATCTGGGTTTTTTTGCAATCTCATAGTCTCTCAAAGACCTTAATTAACTCTCATTATTTTCTCTTTCTCTACTTAGAGGAGCAAATGAATAAATGCAATCTTAAATCTCTCTGTCCCCCTTTGTGTCCCTCCCACTCCCTCTATCTCTTTCCCTCCCTTTGTGTCCCCAACTTCTCTCTCTCTCTCTCTCTCATAGTATATATATCTCTCTCTCTATTCATACATCTAACAATGTCTCATGGCCAGGTGCATTATTTGTGTCCCTGACTACTCTCTCTCTCTCTCTCTCTCGTGTTGCTCACACATGTTCTAGTTATTTTCCCAATTGAAGCACTTGTGTTTGATAATGTCATCATGTATTTGCAAAAAATTATCTTCTACTATGTTTCCACAAGATTTTAAGATGCAAGTAAAGATGACTGCATTTGGAGATACTCCATCACCTTGCATCCTTTGTGTCAGGTGGATTGGTGTGCCCAGTGACAAAGTATCAACACAATAGGCATGTCCAACTCAAGGCTCCATCGACAACAAAGCAAGGTCAGGTGTGGACACGAAGGATAATCGTGGGTACAAAGAGGAGACAAAGCCACATGGACATGCAAGGCAAGGGACCAATAGACGTAGGAAATAAATTTCAAACTATCCTAGTTTGAGCAAGCAAACCATCCATATTTTATGAAAGCAATTTCAAGCTGTCCCAATTTGGGCAAGCCAACCATTCATATAAATATAATCATTTATGCCCATTTTGAACAAGTCGACATCACCTTTCCCTAGTCGATTTGCACTCTAGCATCCTATATATGCACAACTCCTCATCCATCAAATCAATCTACTAGTAGTTTAAAAAGGTGAAGTAGCTTGTCAAGTGCTTTAGTGATTTTCCAAGTGAACCATATATCCATCAACACATTGGCAAGTACGATACCATTTCCTTGCAAGCCCTGTCTAACAATTTCAAGATGTACTTTTGTTTTGACCTATGTTGCCAACATCTTTTAAGATGCAAATAATGATGATTGCATTTAGAGACACTTGTTTTGCACCATTCAAGAGAGCTTATTGCTTCCTCACCATGCCCATGTTGTGCATATCTTGTGATCAATGCAGAGACTATCAAACAAAATTCTAAACAAGAAGCTCATGAAGAACTTTTGCCATTATCAATTGATCTATGTTACAATAGGCCTTTAAGTTGCAAAACACCAACTGCACTCTCACCATAAAAATCATCATACACTAGAGCTACACATAATCCATAATAGACAATGAATGAACATTAATGACATCTCTCACATCATGTATGCATACATCTTCCTCCTAACATAGGGGAAAGAAGAAGTCATCACATACAAGTATGCTACATCCAAGATATGAAATCTTATATTTGGACCATCTACATTTATGGAGTGCTCCTTGATGCCCTTTTCACGTGCAAGCACGCGATCTCAACAACTCCACAAGAAAACATACATATCAATCAAGCTGGTCATATATTGTGATTAACATTTTCCAAGAGAGGACATCGTGAGCTCAATGTTTGTCAAACACTTTGCATACTTATCCACCAATATAATGGGCAAGCAACCTCCTCTTTGATCATCTTGGCCATTCTTAGCTACTCTAGTGCCAAGTAAGCTCTAATTTTTACTACAAACTATGGAAAATTTCATGAAAGATCAAATTTCATGCCCATGAGGCTTCTAGAACCTAATTTATGACTTGACATCTTGAATGAAACATTATGAAAGGCATTGGGATAATAGGACAACATTACTACATTTGTAATTTGAGAGCTAAGAAACTTGCTTGTAATTATCTTGTTAATGAGGAAAACTAATCAAAGAAAGAAAAATACTTTTTCCTTCTCCTCACACTTTAGTCCAACCACTAGTCCAAGTCCTATGCGGTCCTAGTCAAAGTCTTTTCCAGCTCCATTACTGCCCAAAAATCCCAAACAAAATTTCAATATTTGTGGCAACCACATCCTACCCTAGTCCACCTCTCCCATGCTCTCCTTATATGGGGGCTTACAGATGGGAAGGGAGGGGACCATATGATCTCCAATAGCTTTCCATGGTCTCTAGAATCTTTTTGTTAGTGGCAACAATTGGACTATAGGATGGACAAAGCCCATTGGTCATCCTTGGATTTAACCATGCCATATGTGTATAGCCTACCTGTATTGGTCATTCTTGGCTTTATCCATGCCATATGTGTATAACCAATAGTTCCACATTAAGGTAATAGTAAATCCATGTTAGTTGGTAGCCTGTAGTGGATGCTTGCAAATGTAGCTCATACCTTCTGATAGCAAGCTTCACAAGAGAGGAAACATTTGTTCCAGCAATTTCAAATATTGCCAGAAAGAAATACCATAAGAGGTAGTTCATGCATATTCATAAATTCACATAGATACAAAATGTGTTTCAACAGCCCATGAATTGGAGGTATTTATTCAATTTAAGGTAGATACAAATTGCTTTTTGTATAGTTTATCAATTAGATGCCTTAAGCACATTCACTTCTTAGCTTTGAGATAGCTTATGCAACAATTCATACATAGATACCATATTGGAAACATAATACCCAACACTAATTTCTCATTTGCACACAAATCTCATCAAAATCCGAGTCCGTTATTGCTTGGAATGGCCACATCACCACATACCACAAGTGATGATCCTACACAAATGGTAACATCGCTACATGTCAACCTCTCTCATGATCTAGTCTGGGGGCTCACAAGCGGAGAGGTGACCCATTATCCCAACACCCACTATTGCAATTGACCTAGGGTCGGGCCAACAATTGTATAAATGAATCATCCTCCCGACTCTATGTTGTTGCTTGTGCTGGTCTTTGCCCAACCATTGGGCATTATATATGTCCCCACATGGGGCCTTTATTTGACCCTCTTTCTCCCATCCCTCACTCCATGCCAATCTCTACCATGATCTAATATGGGAGTTCACAAGTAGGGGGTGAACCATTATCCCAACACCCACTACTGCACTTGGGGCCAAGCATATAAATGGATTGGCATCCCCACTCTATGTTGTTGCTTGTGCTAGTCTTTGCCTAGTCATTGGACACATGGCATGCATGTTTTCAGCCATAGAGACAACCATAACTATGGGCCCACAGTCATCCCATGATGCTGACAAGGGTGGCCCATGTGGTTGCTATAAACTAATCCTAAAAAGGACATGGACTTGCTGCCCATGTGGCAACAGATCCGTTGCCTACATGTCAGCCTTAATTCTTTCCCTTTTCTCCCATCCATCACTGCATGTCAACCTCTCCCATGATCTCATGTGGGAGGGGGGGTTTCACAAGTCAAGAGGTGACCCATTATCCCAACACCCATTGCTGCAACTAACCTAGAGCCAAGCATATAGATGGATCAACCTCCCCATTCTATGCTATTTCTTGTGCAGGTCTTTGCCCAACCATTGGGCACCATATAGGGCCCCAATGGGAGGCATTTTTCTAGCCCCACATCCATCCTTAACTGTGGGTTGAGAGTTAGCCCATGATACTAACAACTAGGGTGGCCATGTGACTGCCCTAAAATAATCCTAAAAAGGCCATGTTTTCCCTCTTTCTCCCATCCTTTGCTGCATGTAGCCAAGCATATAAATGGATCATCCTCCCCACTCTATGTTGTTGCATGTGCTAGTCTTTGCCCAACCATTGGGAACTATATATGGCACAATGGAAGGCTAGTTTCTAACCCCACATCCAGCCTTAACTGTGGGCTCATCGAGCCCATGATGTTGACAAGCGTGGCCCATATGGCTTCCCTTAAATAATACTTAAAAGGACATATACTCGCTGCCCATGTAGTAGCCAATCTGTTGCCCAAATGGTAGCCTTGACAACTAGCTGTGGCTCTAATACCATGTGAGAAGTGAAATGGAAATGAACGAAGGAGAGAGAGTGAGAGAATGCCTCACACAAACACCACACTGAGAAGGACAAAAGAGGGAGAGAAAGGAGGGAAAGGAGAGAAAGGCACAAGAGAACTGCAAGTGATTTCTGGAGAAAACCCCACTTCAACTGGGGGAAGACCTCTAAACAAACAAGCTTCTCGAGAGCTCAACCAAATAGCTCAACAACCACAACAACTGGAATCACAAGGAGTGGATGGATTGCTCCACAACCCTTCTCTTCAAGTGCTACACTGGGTTGGCTATGCTCCTCCATAGGCACCATAATGAGATGCTAAAAACATAAGTGTAGGGGGGCCTATCTATAGAACCCCAGCCCCCTAGTCAGCCAACATGTAGTAGGGATGACCAGCCTGCTCTTGTGGGCTGACCCACAGCCCTAGCCTACCCCTACAACCTTGCAAAAGGGGTTGTGTATGCCCTAAAGAGAGGGTTGTCCCCTCTGCCCTCCAGCCGACTAGCATGAGGCCTATGGCAAACCCCTCCTTCCCTTTAAACAAGGCTGATCCCCCAGCCTATGGAGGACTGACACAAGCCAAGCCAACCTGCACCCTCTACTCTTGAGCCCTCAACTAGGGTGCCTATAAGGGCATATCCGTGGTAGTCGATTAGGGCAGATTGGCCCATACCATCCCACACCCCTCTTGGGAACTTCCATGGCCAACGTGGCACCACATGGACCCACAAGAGGCACTAGAAAGCCATACAAACCTACACTCATGGGGGACAGGCACACCCACAGCACATGCCCTCTCTCATCTAGGCTAGGGTGGGTAGACCCACAACCAAGGCCCTCTCTCTCTATGTGACATCAAGAGATTTTGACCTCTAAAACTATCTACACCAGCTTTGCACTTTTCAACCTTGGATTGGCAAGTGAAAACCTTAGGATTAACATTAGAAAAGATATCTGCACTAATCAAAAGGATTCCAGAAAACAAAATCTAACCTTCAGCATTTCCAAAGCATTTTGGATGCGAGTGTTGCTCAACCAAATAGGTAATCTTGCTACTGCAATCGTGTAAGAGGTAATACAAATACCTATATTGTCATTTCAGTAGTTGCAGAACTCTTTGTCAGCTAAGTCTCATTTTCTATGTTAATTTGAGAACCGATCGCTAGCTAGGGGCATCGTGATCGATGCTAGGTATATTTTGGCATATGTGGGATTTCATGAGAGATCATCACTTACAATGATGGAACCATTTACTCTCAAGGCATAAGCAATGCACACTCTCTCAAAAATGCATTAAGCACTTGAAGCTTGCCTCTTCAAAGAAGTCTGGATGAAGTCATCAAGTCTCTTGCTTGAGACGACAACAAAGTTTTGTTCACCCATTGTCAGAATAGCTTCTTTAGATCGTCTATCCCTACCAACATGTTAACGATTTCCAATATAATACCTATAACATATTAAAGAAGAGAATTGTCACCAAAAGTAGGAGAACTAAGAAACATAGCCTAAAAGATTTCTTGGAGAAGGGTCTACATGGTGAATTCAAGAAGTGGTAGGGAATGCTACCTTGGAACATGTTTTCTGAGAGTAACACCATCATTAGAGTCTTGAGTTGAGCAAGCAAAGGAGGAAAGAATGTTCCTTGAGAAATAAAGCCTGCCAATGAATTCATTCGCAGTGAGGTTCAAAAATTGCAAACCCATGTAGTTTGCCAGAGTATTTGCCTCTCCACCTGTTGACATATTTTTCCAAGCTCAACATTGCTGTGGTCAATCCTCTATTGCCAAGTTTGAGTCTCTTCACACTAGAATAGCTAGCACTCTGATAACACCCATCAATCTAGTTGAGAAACTCTAGTTTGTTAAGTCTCCCCATCTCAAGAAAGCATGTCCTGAGAGATGGTTTCTGGCAAGGTCAAGGTCCTGCAAAGGAAAGGGGTGGAGAGAATATTGGAGAGTGGGGATGGCCAACACTGCTTTGAAACCCTTCAAAGACAAGGTGGCGGATCCACTATGGCCTTGATTCCTACACCCAATCATGAGAAGTATCCTAATGTGTAAAGTGAAATTCGCATATTCAATACAAAAAAACCACCTCAAACTTACTCATAACAATAAGCTATATCAGGGTATCTTGTAACCTCACTCTGTATTTCCAAAAATGAATGTACTCGTAAGTCCATCCCACAACAAGTTAAAGGTATCGTAAAGAAATTAGACCATAAAATATCAGCAATGGTGCCACCTTGCCTGGTAGATATCTATCATCCCATTCATAACTATAGCTACTAGCTATGGTGTATAAAAAACCAAATGGAGATTGCACATAGCAGTTCTAGTAGCACCCAAGATTCAAGGCATCTTCTTCTAGTACCACAGATGTTGGTGACGGACAAATTCTACTAATTGCTGATGGTTGTGGAATTAGTTCACCCTGCTTCCTTGTTCCTTTGCTAGATTGAGAGTGCAATAGATGGAACATTGCCCACTATATGCCAAGCCTCCAGTCTTATCTCTATCTCATGCTTCCAAAATGATGGCTTGAATCAGACCAGTAGTAGATTCATTGGGTGAGTGCAAAAATAAAAATTTTCTTCAAACCTGATAGAGTCAAAATGGATGTAAGATTTTTTGTCTGCAATGCCTTTGGAACTTCCCTTAGAAGTACAACATTGCTGTCCCTGTAAACAGATATGCATCCTCCCTATGCATGAAATCCCCTTATCTGACTTATGAATGGCACTTGGAGTCCTTGCAAAAGGCTGCAAAGGACAATGAATGGAAGATGCAAGTCTCATGGTCGACCACAGTGCTCAAGGGAGGGATGCAAATGAAAAAGAAGTGCTCTTTTTACCACTTTTTAAAGGAGTGCTTGAATACTTGGGTCATGGCCATGACGACCCGAGCAGATGATAAGGATGTTGACCTCTTAGATGATTTCTCAAAGTGAGGGAGAGATGAGAGGAGAGAGGGGTGGCATGGAGGGAGGAGGGGGGAAGGGAGTGTTAGGCGAGGTGAGAAAGAAGGAGCCAGGGTTAGAGTTGAGCTCAGCATTGGAGGACTTAGAGGAAGCTTGTCTATTTTGTGCTATGGTGAGGGGAAGCACAGAGCAGAATGGTAATTATGCAGGAGAAGAAGATAAGGTTAGATAACTAAGGTCCCTCATTAACAACTAACACTAACTTAAACACTAACACATCTACACAAAACTCAACCAAGCCCTCGTCCAGGGCCAAAAATGGTGAGCTTGGCACTATGATATAAGAGGGGAGAGAGAGAGAGAGAGAGAGAGAGAGAGAGAGAGAGAGAGAGAGAGAGAGAGACAAAGACAGAGAGAGAGAGAGAGGTTGGACAGGAACTACCATATTGGATCATGATATGGGCTTAACAAATCATCTTATCACGTATATTAGCATTGCAAACCCATATGTGTTTCTAATTTAATGATAAGAAAGTTTTTAGAATCACCTTTAAGTAAATAAGGAGCATGGGTCCTATTGAACAACAAGCCCCTCTTTGATGGCGGACATTGGGAGTTGTTGGCTCATAAGAATTGGAACGTTAAGAGGCAACTTCACAAGAATGTAGTTAAGCCAATGCAGATTGACAAAAAGGGGATGGCAAACTTGTGATGTTGCAAGATGATAAATTTTTAGTCATGCGGATTCTGTAAATTGAGATTTAGTAGGTTGCTATAAATTGAGATTGTGATTGCCACCAAGATAGTTGCAAGGAGGGAAAATTTTGGACAAATATGCCAAAAATTCATTGTTCACAACGACGAATTTTCTGCTACACATCGCACTGTTGTGCATTCTATTGAATTACGGAGCCTAATGTCATTAAAGAATCATCATCCTCAGCATCAACAATCTCAATCTTTGGAGCTCTACCCCAAATTCTTAGGTAGTAGTCTTCGTTGAGCACTCAAAGTAGGTACTAGCCTCGGAAAGCACTCTTCATTGAGCACTCAAAGCAGGTTTTGGCCTCTCGGAAAGTAGATCCTTGCTCCTCATGGATTACCATCACTTTGAGGATGGACATGCCATTAGGTCTCCATGCCTTTATTAAATTTGACTCACCTTTGCCTCCTCAATTCCTCTAGCTTTCCTTGCCCTGGTCTTATCCCTCATTCGTTTGTGGATCCTTCCCTCACCTTCAAGTCCTCGATTTCTCCTCCTTGTCATTATCATCCTCCCTCGCTTCCTCCCTTGGGAATTTATCCTCCCTTGATTTCCCCTCCTCATTATCATCCTCTCTTGCTTCCTCCCTTGGGAATTTACTCCACTTGTAACAATCTTTTTGGTAGTATCACCTCAAGTTTTGGAAACCTCACCACCGTCCATCTATCATCCAACTTATTTGCTAGTTCCATTCCCCTTGCTCTAGTCCATCTTCAAAACCTTAGACACTCAATCTTACAAGCAACTACTTGGAGAGATACTACTTGGCCTTGAAATCTTATGAGTCCTTAACATTGGTCGCAAATTATCTAGAGGAGCTAGGATGATTAGTGCTACAAGCACCAACATTAGAATTGTAAATTGTGCAACAGAACCATTGAGCAATTACACTGTACCCATTGTTCTTTCAATTGGTAAGTTGGCCCCTTATAAGCTCAATCTATTGAATGTAAAGTGTACGATCAGAATTAAGGAAGCAGCCACTCAATGCATGGAGAATCGACTAGTCTTGAAGCTCCCTCTATTTATACAATGTGATGTATATGCATTTTTATTCTACCCTCACAAACATGCCTACTTGGAATGAAAATATTTTTTTTGATCTTTGAGTCTTGGGCAATGCTCTTGGCACCTTGTGCCTCTTGTTTTATAGATCATTATGGATTATCACTTTTAAACTTGAACATAAAAAACATCGTAAGATGCTTAAATGTCATTAGCAAAAACATGCTTAAAATATCATCACTAGCATTGAGAAATGTTGGGGTTATGTTTATCTATTGTAAACATAAATATACAAGATGTATATATGTTTGAACAAATGTACAAGCCATATAAAGTTACCAAAGACTATCCATGTTGTTATGGATGACCACATAGTACTAATCCTATTAGCTCTCTTCTCTCCTTCTCCTTCAATCTTTCAATCTCTTTCCCCCTCTTCCAATCTCTTTTCCTTTCCCTCTTCTTCTCTCTTTCCCCCCCTCTTTCCCCTCTTCTAATTTTCCTTTCCCTCTTCTTCTCTCTTTCCCCCCCTCTTTTCCCTCTTTCCCCTCTTTCAATCTCTTTTCCTTTCCCTCTTCTTCCTCTTATGCATAAGCATAAGCATAAGCATATGTCTCCTTCTCTTATGCTCATGCATTAGCATAAGCATAAGCGTATGTCTCCGTCTCTTATGCTCATGCATAAGCATAAGCATGAACATAAGCATAAGCATATGTCTCCTTCTCTTATGCTCATGCATAAGCATAAGCATGAGCATATGTCTCCTTCTCTTATGCGTTGTTTTCTTTCCCTCTTCTTCCTCTTACATATGCATAAGCATATGTCTCCTTCTCTTATGCTCATGCATAAGCATGAGCATATGTCTCCTTCTCCTTCTCCTTCTTTTCCCCTCTTTCCCCTCTTTCCCCCCCTCTTTCCCCTCTTTCCCCTCTTTCCTCTTTTCCTCTCTTCCCCCCTCTTTCCCCTCTTTCAATCTCTTTTTCTCTTATGCTTCTCTTATGCTTATATGATCATGCATAAGCATAAGCATATGCTTTGTTTTCTTTCCCTCTTCTTCCTCTTATGCATAAGCATAAGCATATGTCTCCTTCTCTTATGCTCATGCATAAGCATGAGCTATGACTCCTTCTCCTTCTCCTTCTTTTCCCCTCTTTCCACTCTTTCCCCCCCTCTTTCCCCTCTTTCCCCTCTTTCCTCTTTTCCTCTTTTCCCCCCTCTTTCCCCTCTTTCAATCTCTTTTTCTCTTATGCTTCTCTTATGCTTATATGCTTATACATAAGCATAAGCATATGCTTTGTTTTCTTTCCCTCTTCTTCCTCTTATGCATAAGCATAAGCATATGTCTCCTTCTCTTATGCTCATGCATAAGCATGAGCATATGTCTCCTTCTCCTTCTCCTTCTTTTCCCCTCTTTCCCCTCTTTTCCCCCCTCTTTCCCCTCTTTCCCCTCTTTCCTCTTATCCTCTTTTCCCCCCTCTTTCCCCTCTTTCAATCTCTTTTTCTCTTATGCTTCTCTTATGCTTATATGCTCATGCATAAGCATAATCGTATGCTTTGTTTCCTTTCTCTCTTCTTCCTCTTATGCATAAGCATAAGTATATGTCTCCTTCTCTTATGCTTATGCATAAGAGAAGGAGACATATGCTTTGTTTCCTTTCCCTCTCTCTATTGAGATATCAAGCTCCACTCGTGATATGCCAGGGTGACCGTTGTGCATTTATGTCACCAACTTGTTAGCTGCAAATGCAGTTGGTACACCACCCACGAATAATAGCTGGATGACAGCTATCCTTATGTACTCTAGTTTGTGGCTCAGTTAGTATGCCACCTTAGTTAGCTGAGTTTGGTTTGAGACCCACATATAGGGTTCTTCTATTTCTTTGTACCAGAGTTCTTTTGGCTTCACAACTAAGAAGAGGAAAACTATTTTCAGCCTCCACCTTTGTGTGTGTTCCCCCATTGTGTATGTGAGAAAGCTGCAAGTGAGACTCCTTCCCTCTCTCCCACTATCTTCACATGGTATCAAAGCCTGGTTCGTGGTAAGGAGCTCAAGAAAGCAAACCAATTTCGTGGTGTCTTGGTAAGAGGACTAGTGTTGCTTTCCTTTTTTGAGTTTGGGAGCAAATCTCTACAGGTAGCACAGCCGGAAAGTGCAAGAGTGCATTGTCTCAGATTGAGATGCCCTTCATGGTGTGGCGAGAGGGCAATATATGTTGCGGGATAGGGCAAAGCCCTAGGTGACATTATTTTTCTAATTCGAGGCCATTTCGGGGTCCATTTTGGAGGCAGAATTTCTCCGCAAGCACTGAGAAAAAGGCCCTGTTTTTGCTGTGCGACCACTGCTCTGTAGGTCGGTGAAAAGTTGCCACAGAAATTGCATCGTATGCCTGTGCGTAGAGATACTGGGAGTTACAGAATCATCCTTATTGCCTGTTGATGCAAAATCGTCACTAGGAAGTGACTGTGTGGTCAAATACCCCTTTCGTCAGTTTTGTAGATTTGCCCGTGTGAGGCAGAAGCTATGTTTTTTGCAATGACAAAATATTTTGTAGTGTTCTGCAATGGCGTCTGATTCTCTTTCATAGATTGTCACTGAAAAGCTTGACAAGAATAACTTCCAAGCATGGAAGTTTAGAATGATGAATTTCCTTATGGGAAAAGGCTATTGGGAGTTCATTACAAGAAATGAAGAAGAACCAGTTCTTTCTAATGTTCCCAATCAACAAGAAATGCAGGCATTTAAAGGATGGCATGAGAGAGCCATAAAAGTTATGTACTGGCTGTCTATCAGTATTTCAGATTCTATGATTGTGCATATTCAGGATGCAAGTACACCAAAGGAGGCATGGGATACTTTGGCAAAAATGTACAGCACAAATACACGAGCCAAGAAAATGCAGCTCAAGCAGGAGTTGCACAATGTGCAGAGAGAAAATATGAGCATCAATGACTACCATATGAAGGTGAAGAAAATTGCAGATGCACTTGCTTTCATTGGGTCACCAGTGGAAGATGATGATTTGGTTTCTATGACCTTGAATGGTCTAGGAAAGGATTATGCATAGTTCCGGACATCCATTGCCATCCGTGAAAAATTTCCTGATTTTGAGAAGTTGTTTGCTCTTCTGATTTCTAAAGAGAAGAGAAATGGTGGTGCATCTTCTTCAGGAGGAACTTCAAAAGAAACTGTCTTCTACTCAAATGCTGGAAGAGGTAGAGGCAGAGGTAGAGGAGGCCGATCTGGAGGCCATGGTAGAAATCAAAATATGCAGCAAACTCAAGAAAACCAGTCTTTTGGAGGAGGACGTGGTAACTCTAGAGGCAGGAGGAGCCAAAGAGGTCATGGTGGATGGCAGAGAGGCCAAAATGCAAACAACAATGTTGAATGCTACTATTGTGGTAAAATGGGTCATATGGCTAAAGACTGCTACAAAAAGCAGAATGACATTATGAATGGGAAATTGCAGCAAGGCAATTATGCATCCTCTAGTAGACAGGGTGATGACAGAAATGAGCATTTATTTATGGTGTAGCACGTGACAAGTGCAGAAGAAAGCAATGATGTGTGGTATGTTGACTCAGGTGCATCAAACCACATGACAGGTCATGCAGAATGGATGCAGGATGCAAGGAAAATGGAAAGACCAGGATTTATAGAGACTGGTGATGATACTGCACATCCTATTGTGTGCAAATTGGTAAAATTCCTTTGTCTATGTAGGATGGGAAAACGAAATACCTGTCTGATGTATTTCATGTCTTGAATATCACCAAGAATCTAGTTTCTGTTGGTCAAATGGTTGAGCAGGGCTTGCAGGTCAGATTTAATCCTCATGGATGCTTTGTTGAGGATATGAAAAATAATGGTTGCTTGATAGCGAAAGGAAAGAAGAAGGGTAGGATGTTTACGTTGGACGCGGACATGCCTGAATTGAGTGTAGCAATGTTTTCACATGGGACCAGTGTAGTTGCAGATATTGATATGTGGCATAAACGCATTGGTCATGTTAATGTACAGTGACTTAAATCAATGCAGGCCCAAAATATTGTTGCAAGATTGCCTAAATTCAAGGTTGTAGAAATGCATAAGGTACGTGAAGCCTGTCAATTTGGAAAACAGGCAAGGAAACCATTTCCTAGGCATGTTCAAGAGAGTAAGAAGCCATTGGAATTAATCCACTCTGATGTGTGGACTACTAAAGTTGCATCTATTGGAGGCTCATGTCATTATTTTGTCACTTTTATTGATGACTACAGCAGAAAAGTTTGGGTGCATTTTATGAAAAAGAAAAGTGAAGTGTTTGGGCATTTCAAAGCTTTTAAAGCTATGGTTGAAACAGGCCTGCAAATAAAATGCCTAAGGTCAGATGGAGGGGGAGAGTACCTCTCAAATGAGTTTGCAAGGTTCCTGTAGGAGCATGGCATAAAGCAGCAATATTCATGCAGTCATACCCCACAGCAAAATGGACTTGCAGAAAGGAAAAACAGGCATATTGGAGAGGTATCTTGGGCCATGCTAAATGAAAAAGACCTACTAGATTATTATTGGGCTGAAGCACTTGCTACATCACTTTACATAATGAACAGGACTCCCACTGCAGCAATACATGGCATGACGCCAGAGGAGATGTATACTGGTGGGAAACCAGATATTTCTCATTTGAAAATTTTTTGTTGCATTGCCTATGTTCATGTCCCAGATGAGTTGAGGTCCAAGTTGGATCCAAAAGCTGAGAAGTGCATCTTTATTGGTTATTCTCTGCAGCAGAAAGGGTATAGATGTTATAACCCTTCTACTTGTAAGTTTATAGTGAGCAGAGATGTTGTTTTTTATGAGATGAGCAGCTGGTATAAACCAGTAAATGTGATTGATGATGTAGATGCACAGAATTCACAGCAGCAATCACAAAATATTAGTGGACCTATAGTGTCCTCTAGCAGTGGTTCACATACTTCGCCATGGACAAGCAGATTGAGATTAGGAGAATCTCCTCAAAGCAATGCAAATAGTGGTACGCATTGTTGGAACACTGAAAGGAAAGAGTAGAGTGGACACAAAATCAGAATACTTGCTTATAGAATGAAGAAGAAAGAGGTCCTTAAGTAGGCACCTCATACAAGGTCACTGACATCACTGATGACCTCAAAGCTCCACAATTATCTCCTCAATCTGCTCCTAGATTCACTCAATCATCCTATGTGGCTTTTCCACCACCTAACTGTGCTTGTGGGCACCTAACTGTGCCTCTAGCACTCACACATAGAAACATAAGGTGTGCCTGAGGCATACACCTTGAGATATCCCAACAAACCCCCCCTCAAGGAAATGCCTCAGGCTATGTCAAGGATACATCTAGTCTCATAGTTTCTCATGCCATCTCATGGTGGTCAAGGATAAATCTATGGCTAGGTTCTCATGCTAGCAAGGGTTCCCTTGGGTGTAAGGTAAACAGAAAGGGATACAAACAGACCTTTCAATGGTTATCTCCCCTGCATGTAAATGCACACAATGTCTGCAGGAGGTACCATGGAACAAAACATACACATGGCCTACATCATAAGGTGACCAGAGGTGTTTACAAAACACACAACACACAATAGTTTATTTTCATTCATTTTGGAGGACTATCCAGGCTGAGTACCTTGACATAAAAAGAGAGATCTGGAGCATACATAGAGATGATTTAAAATGCATAATCTTCATGGGATGCCTCATCTTGTGGAGGCAAATTCACTGTAAGTAGATTTGCATTTTCTGTCTTTGCTTTGTCTCTGCAAAACTTCTCACTATGGTTGTTTTTGCCATAGTGCTTGCATGGATTAACTTTGAAGCAGTCCTTTGAAAGGTGATTTGTCTTTCCACAGTGATTGCAAGGAGAATACTTGCCCTTCTAGAATTTCATAACATAAGCAGTGTCATTGCCTTTCCTTAACTCCATATGTCTTTCTTCTTCTTGGAGAGCTGAGATAATGCCTTCAAGGTTTGGATTGGGAAGATTCTTCAAAGTGCTAACAATGTGATCAAAACTTTCAGGCATACTCTTAAGTAGCACTGCCATAGCATCATCAGGGGTGATAGGAGAGTTGATAGAAGCTAACTGAGTCATAAGACTCCGCATATAGTTAACATGAGCAGCTAAAGTAGTATCACTTGCCATCTTTAATTCAAAGAAAGAGATTTTAAGTGATAGTTTAGATATGTGAGAGCTTGCACCAAAAATCAAGTCTAGCTTCTGCCATGCTTCCGATGGAGACTCCAAGTCAGATATATGATGTATGTAATCATCACCCAAAGCTAAAGCAATTATACCATATGCTTTTTCTTCTCTTGCTAGATCCCTTGCCGGTCGTGTCGGAGCTGAAGATTCTCCAGCATTTGAGGCCGTAGAAGAAGCGGTAGGAGTAGGTTTGACAAGTCCCCATAAGTTCTCCCGCATCAATGCAAATTTTACCTTCATTTGCCATGTATGGAAGCCCTTTCCATTGAACTTCTCAAGATTATATAAGGTAGCCATGAGAGGGTCTAACCCAGATATTGGGCAGTGTCTATCTCTCTTACAAGGCAAAAATAACTGAAATGCTTCCAAAGTATAGGCACTTGATGTAGCAAATAGTAGTGACTAGTTTTCAAACAATGATGCTACTTTTTGCATGCTTCATAGGAGTGGATGAAATAAACACTTTCCAATCACAACCAGTTCTAGCAAGTCAAAACAAAACTGAAGCAACACTTGTAGTGAAGTTATTGAAAACTTCAAAAGACCAGAAATGCTAGAGTAGCATCATTTTCAAAAGTATGTCAAAACTGTCAAAACTAGAGAGCTGAACTTGGAGGGCTCATATCACACTCTTCAAAGCAAAAGAAAGGGGGCTTTCTGAGGCAAAAGGAAGCTGGTATACCACAGTAGATCCTCTGGGAAGAAGAGGCGAAAATATGCGTCAGGTCGCCTTCACCTTCTTGAACAAAGTCGACTGGTTTTTCTCTGTTTGCTCCTTCAATATGCAGCCATTGCTGCTCAGATTTCAGCACAAGGTAGCTCTAGGTATGGAGAAGCTTGCCCTAGAAGGAATTAGACAAAGACAGAGCAGGCACAGAGAACTTGCAGGAAGAAGAATCGACGATTTTCATGCAATGGCGACCAGCAGCACGTTTTATTCTTCAATTCCTTCCAGCCCGAAACTCGCCCCAACAAGAGGGATCTCCAGCAGAAAGGGCGTGGGAAATGGGTGAGAATCAGAGGAGAACAAGCTCAAGCAAATTTTTGGAAGAAGAGGGAGAGATGGTGAAGAAGAAGAAGAGGAAGAAGATGATGATGTGGCAGAAATGGGCTCAAGGGGGATCAAATGGCTCTGATACCATGTTGGAACACTGAAAGGAAAGAGTAGAGTGGACACAAAATCAGAATACTTGCTTATAGAATGAAGAAGAAAGAGGTCCTTAAGTAGGCACCTCATACAAGGTCACTGACATCACTGATGACCTCAAAGCTCCACAATCATCTCCTCAATCTGCTCCTAGATTCACTCAATCATCCTATGTGGCTTTTCCACCACCTAACTGTGCTTGTGGGCACCTAACTGTGCCTCTAGCACTCACACATAGAAACATAAGGTGTGCCTGAGGCATACACCTTGAGATATCCCAACACGCATGTATCACGCAAAGGAAAAGAGAAGGTAGATCAGCCCATGTTTGATGTGAATGCAAGTCACTCTTATGTGGATGGTGAATCCAGTGGCTCAGAGCAGGTGGCTCAGAGCAGAGCATTGATGATGAGTTGGGTATTCCTTCTATTGCTACACCTGGAGTAAGGAAGACCATGGATGTTTTGAGAGCACTTGGAAGTGAGCCTATTTTGCGCAGGTCTACCAAAGTTAGGTATCCTGTGGATAGGTTGAAATATGATGGATTTACAGCCATTCACTACACCTATATGGTCAAAGTGATACAGGAACCAGAACCCACTTCTTTTGAGCAAGCCATGGGAAAAGAAAAATGGGAGAAAGCCATGACATCCATGCAAGATTTGGTCTCGAACTAATTTGGTATGCGCCACGTGGAAGGTCATTTTTACAATCCCTACTAGCACGACTGCGGCAAAGCTATGGCGCACGTACTAACGAAATACGCATGTGGACTTATCTGTTGGGGATGAAACTTCGCACGACTCTTAGGCCACCCTAGACATACATCCATGCAAGATTTGGTCTCAAACTGATTTGGTATGCGCCACGTGGAAGGTATAATGCGTACATTTTTACAATCCCTACTAGTATGACTACGTATGAAAAATGGCGCACGTACTAACGAAATATGCATGTGGACTTATCTGTTGGAGATTAAACTTTGCGCGGCTCTTAGACTACCCTAGACGTACATCCACACAAGATTTGGTCTCAAATTGATTTGGTATGCACCATGTGGAAGGTACAATGCATACATTTTTACAATCGCTACTAGCACGACTGCGGCAAAGCTATGGTGCACGTACTAATGAAATACGCGTGTGGACTTATCTGTTGGGGATGAAACTTTGCACGACTCTTAGGCCCCCTAGACGTACATCCATGCAAGATTTGGTCTCCAACGGATTTGGTTTGCACCACGTAGAAGGTATAATGCATACATTTTTACAATCCCTACTAGCATGACTAAACCCTAAACCCTAAACCCTGAACCCTAAATTCTAATCCCTGTTGGGGAGGAAACTTCACACGGCTCTTAGGCTACCCTAGACGTACATCCACGCAAGATTTGGTCTCCAACTGATTTGGTTTGTGCCACGTAGAAGGTATAATGTGTACATTTTTACAATTCCTACTAGCACAACTAAACCCTAAACCCTAAACCCTGAACCGTAAATTAGTATGTCTTAGGTTTCACATATGTCACTCAATCCTTTGACCTCTTCTGCATATTGGAGTTGTGTACACTATCTTCATTTCCCTCATTTCTCAAAACAAATGACTCACACCATGAGGTTTATCCCATCTTACCAATCCATTTCTCCAATGTCTTCTCTTGATGCATATATCGAGTCTTTTCACCTAAACATGTGGTCATCCATGTCCAATCCAAATTTTTGCACCTGATGTGGAATTGCATATGCCTATAGCAAGTCATATGATCACCATTTGCAACAAGAGTCATCATTGAAATCATATATTGAGTCTCCTTGCTCGAAACCAAGTAAGGATAGGGTTTTGTTTCTTGAAGAGTCATCATTGGAATCATATGTAGAATCATTGGAGCCTCAACTTGAGGGGAGCCTCCAATTTTTGAAAATGTGGAGGTTATCTCTAGGAAGCCACCGCCATCTACTAAAGCATGTCAACAAAGTATAATGGTTACTTCAGATATTGATGATGATCACATAGTCATCAATAGAAGACATTCCAACTATGGTAGGAGGAGAAGGGAACTCTTGCTATCTATAGCTCAACTCTCTAAGACATCTAAGGTACATTGTTTTTAACATCTAAGAGTTGGAAAGATCAAGTCCATGATATGTGATTACCTTAGCCTTAATTATGAAGAGCAGCACACTTATCAATGCAAATCCATCATAGAATTGAATACTACCACTACTTAAGTACCGATGTTTAGTGTGCGTGGGGCGCTAATCATCGGTATGGGAAGTGTGTCCCGTAAAGCGTCACTATATAGCGACTTTAAGCAAACGTCACTATATAGCGATGATTTCTAAAGTCGCTATATAGCGATGTTTGTTAGAAATGTAAGTGTCGCTACATAGCGACACTGAGATACTATTTTATAGCGATGTTTTCCAGAGAGCTTTTTTACTCATATAGGCCTTAAAAGTTACTTTTTCCCAATGACAAAATTTTTTAAATTTTCAAACATGTTTGATCTTTTGAGAGAATAAAAGTATGAGAGCATGTACATCAAGCCTTTGAAGCTCATATATTCATGTCCAAGTTTGAGATGAAAAAAATCAATGAAGAGCATTTACATCAACTGTTTCATCTTGAGCCAAGTCTAATGCACCAAATAAGTCTATCTCTAACTCTATACCGAGTTGATCTCCTATATCATCATCATACTCTACCATCATACGTTCACCTAAAAGTACTTGATCATCTTCTTCAATAAAGTGTGGTGATTCGTGATGATCGTTGTCTTCTTCCTGAATATCGTGATTTCCATCTTCCTCCCATGCGATGTCATTATGTGTATCTTCCTCTTGGATCATATTATGATCTTCATCTTCTTTGCTAGATTCATCAGGAATAATTGGATCCGGCATTGGTAGTGGCATCTCCATATCCACATCTCTATCTTCAAAATTTTTCTTACTTCATGGTGCAACTTGGATCACGTACCACCATCTTGGATCAAAACGATCTGGATGAAAAACCACCTATATTGAAGATGAGTGCCAGATGTCATCAGTTATGTATATGAAATTACGCTTAAGTACATGTATCAATGGATCTTTAAAAATGAAAGCTTCGATTAATTAAATCATTAGTATGCACCTGCTCACAGTGCTCGGGAAGAACAAAAGTATCACTTTCATCGGTCAAATGTTTGGTGGAGTCTATTGCAAAGAAACCGCTACTATCTTTTCTCATTGTCGCATGGGGACAAAATCGTTCTAAATCATTTTACATCAAGAATGAAAATACTAAATCGTCTGAAATCAACTTCATAGATTCGCGTATGGTTCCATAATAATCCAACTGTGAGGAGAGAAGATTGGTATCCGAAGCACTCGCTCGGCTATCTTGTGTGAAGTTAGCCATGACTCCACAATCATACGTGACTCTCTTTGAATCGATGCGTTCCATGCAAAAATGTTGTCCATATGACCATAATGCACTGTACTTTTTGTACTGTAAAAGAGCATCATTAAAACAATGAAGATGCATCTATTTTATAGCGTATATTGCCACAAATAATTACTTAATTACGTCAAGAGGTAAGAAACTTACATGCATCATACATCCAGATGATACACCACGTAGAAGGTATAATGCATACATTTTTACAATCCCTACTAGCATGACTAAACCCTAAACCCTAAACCCTGAACCCTAAATTCTAATCCCTGTTGGGGATGAAACTTCACACGGCTCTTAGGCTACCCTAGACGTACATCCACACAAGATTTGGTCTCCAACTGATTTGGTTTGTGCCACATAGAAGGTATAATGCATACATTTTTACAATCCCTACTAGCACGACTAAACCCTAAACCCTGTTGGGGATGAAACTTCACATGGCTCTTAGGCTACCCTATATGTACATCCATGCAAGATATGGTGTCCAATCGATTTGGTATGCGTCACGTGGAAGGTATAATGCATACATTTTTACAATCCCTACCAGCACGACTAAACCCTGAACCCTAAACCCTAAACCCTGTTGGGGATGAAACTTCACACGGCTCTTAGGCTACCCTAGACGTACATCCACGCAAGATTTGGTCTCCAACTGATTTGGTTTGTGCCACGTAGAAGGTATAATGTGTACATTTTTACAATTCCTACTAGCACAACTAAACCCTAAACCCTAAACCCTGAACCGTAAATCCTAAACCCTGTTGGGGATGAAACTTCACACGGCTCTTAGGCTACCCTAGACGTACATCCACGCAGGATTTGGTCTCCAATTGATTTGGTTTGCGCCACGTAGAAGGTATAATGCGTACATTTTTACAATTCCTACTAGCACAACTAAACCCTAAACCCTAAATGTGGAACCCTAAATCCTAAACCCTATTGGGGATGAAACTTCACATGGCTCTTAGGCTACCCTAGACGTACATCCACGCAAGGTTTGGTCTCCAACTGATTGGGTTTGCGCCACGTGGAAGGTATAATGCATACATTTTTACAATCCCTACTAGCACAACTAAACCCTAAACCCTGAACCCTAAATCCTAAACCCTGTTGGGGATGAAACTTCACACAGCTCTTAGGCTACCTTAGATGTATATCCACGCAAGATTTGGTCTCTAACTAATTTGGTTTGCGCCACGTAGAAGGTATAATGCGTACATTTTTACAATTCCTACTAGCACGACTAAGCCCTAAACCCTAAACTCTGAACCCTAAATCCTAAACCCTGTTGGGGATGAAACTTCACACAGCTCTTAGGCTACCCTAGACGTACATCCATGCAAGATTTTGTCTGCAATTGATTTGGTATGCACCACGTGGAAGGTATAATGCATACATTTTTGCAAGCACCTTTTCAATGCTTAATGTTTACAATTACAACACACGGCATTATTTTTAAAATACATTATGTATTAGATGTGTGAATTGAGATATTTGAAATTAAAAATCATACTCTTAATTTTAAATACGCACATGGGGATGAAACTTCGCATGGCTCTTAGGTTTAGTGTAATAATTGCAAGCATTGATATATATGAGATTCAATATGATATTCAAAATGATAAAGTTTATACTTGAACACTTTTTCAATGCTTAATGTTTACAATTACTTCACATGGCATTCTTTTTTAAATACCTTATGTATTAGATGTGTGAATTGAGATATTTGAAATTCAAAAACAAACTCCTAATTTTAAATGTTTATGTTAGATTTGAACAAACTATAAACTGAGATAAACAAAGTGTGAAGAACATCATGAAAGTACAAAAATGCTCATATATCATAAAAGTACGAACAATATCATGAAAGTACCAAAATGAATGTGTACATCATCATCATCATCGTGCAGAAGTGCATCCCTAAACAAGAAATGTGTGAAGCCTAAACAATCATCCTGAATCAGAATCAGATAACTCCACATATGATCCTCTAGTCATCCTCTGACATGGCTCCTGTATGACCCGCTGCCCAACCGTCCGCTGTGTGCCCTCAGGCAAAGCTGGATTAGATGGGCCAACCTCATCACCTGCATGAGATGGGCCAGCCTCATCACCTGCATGAGATGGGCCAGCCTCATCCTGATGAAGAGGAGGGCATGCTACACGAGCCACCGCTGCCATCTCTACCTCCCTCGCCTCCTCTATGTATGCGCGTCTCAGCTCCCATAGTCGTGCATCTGCGAATACTCGTGCCTCAAATCCAGCGTGAGTAATCGTCTCTACATGTAGAAGATGCTGGTCTCGGCCTCGCCCAAGCTGCTGCTCCACCCACTACTGCAATGATGTCTGCAGCTCTGCCTCTCGCTCAATACGGTGTGCCTCCTCTGCTCGTGCCTCGTCATGTGGCATGAAATCACCATATGAAAATCATCGTGGAACACACGCTGCAACCACCGATGTATCAGCACCCTCCTGCATCAGCAATGCTCTCTGTGCCTCCTCCCTGTAGTGCTCTATCAAGACCACACGGGTGAATGGATCAATGGCCTGATGATGACCAGGATACAGATCATCCATGCCTAGTCCTCTGTATGTGGCCACATCAATGTCAGCAAAGCATACAGGGCACACTGATCGTGCCACCATGTGGCGGGTCATGCAATGGAGATGTGCGATGTGGCTGCACCCTAGTCCAAACCACCCTACGGTGTCAAACTCCTCATGGCAAAGGACGCAAGTGGCAGTAGGAAGCCTGGCTATGATTGATGCGTCTATGGGTGTCCTAATCGGCACATCTATAGGAGGAGCAGGGTATAGGGCCACGCTGGGGTTGATCCTATGGCGAGATGGATCACGACTAATATGCCTCAACTGCAAAATATAATACTCCACACGATAGTATGCTATGCGTGTTCGAATCCTCTGCTCCTCCAAATCTGCCTCCAACAGCCGTACACGAGACTCCATATCCTGTCGCAATAGATGTGCCTGCAATGCAAACATGTCACGTACATGGTGAGAATTAACCAAAAAACTTTAGTTCAAAACACACTACAACAAAATAAACTAACATAATCAGAATAACTAACCTCGTCCCTAGACTCGGCCAACAATGCCTCCAACTCTGCAATCCGTGCATCTCGAGCCTCCAACTCGTGCTGAGGCGGTGTAGATGTGGGAGGTGGTGTAGATGTGGGAGGCTCCATCGATGATCGAGGTGGGGGAGGTGGAATCGAAAGTGATCTCGATAGGGCAGAGACCATGTGCTGCAAGGATGATGCCACTGAATGAACATCCCCCCTAATCGGTCCTCCAACAACTTGCAATGCCAGTGCAAGGATGGTGTGCAACTCTGGTGCCTCGCATCGACGCCGAACACCTACAGTCTGATGCTCCTCCTGACGCCCCATCCTACCATGTCCTGCTCCTGATCTTGGACGGGTACTAAGGTAGTCTACCCAATGATCAAGCACAAACTCAGCATATAGCTGCATGGCAAATGACCTGGCTATCTGACGGTTGTGAGGCAATTGACCACCATTCACAGCGAGATATCTTGAATAAATGTGTGCTGCTATGATGGGGTGCCTACAACGTAAAATATGCAAGGGCAGCCCTGATCGTGGTCGCATCGCCTCGGTGTGACCATCCCAAAACATATCCTCTAAGGCCTGCCTGTGATGTGACTCACGCTCAAACAACTGTCGAATGGCTCTCCAATCCAAGCCATCACCAGTGATCTCTGCCTCAACCTATGCCTGAAAGCTATCCACAACATCCTCAACTGTGTCCAATCGACCCAGAGCCTCAATAACTGAATCTAGACTCGCAACCAAGTGAGGGGGTGCCCTAGCATACTGTAGTGCCCTCATCTCAGCTCTCAGAATCTCTATCTACATATGAATAGTGGTGCCAGAACCTGTGCGCTGGCTAGCGCATGCACAAAAAAAAACACATGGAAATTTGGGTAATGAAAATAATATTCTATTCAATATGACTTATAATCTATTTACGTAATGAAAACTATTTGTACGTACTCCTTGATGAGGTAGGATGTCGTTGGGATCATCCTATGCACCTACCAGTAGATGGGCCAAATGTGTGGCTCAATATTATGTTTATCAAACTCAATATTATAAAAAATTCTTAATTTTGATTAAAATTTTTTCAAACTCTAGTTGTTGCATTTTTAAACTTAGATGTCTCAAATATTTTTTCCTTATATGTTTCCCTTTTTTTATTTTTTATCCAATATGAAACTTTTCCACATGTGGTGTAAGGACCACATTGTCCACTTATGGCCCCTATACTAAGGACAGATAGTGGAGAGGTTTGGTTAATAAGACCTTCTTTGAATGCTTTACTGCCTTGGGTTTGCAATAGATATGGAGGAGATAGAAGGATACCTAATACATTATTTTGAATGATACACAAGCAAGGCGCATCTAGTATTTCTCGGACACACATTAAAAAAGAGAGCGGGTTGACACTACAGACCTTTTAGAGCGAGAACTTTGAGAAAATAATTAGGCCTTTTCAATATTATCTATTTTGGTTGGGCAATCCACCTCAACTAGTGGCCATTCCTATAGATCATCACTTGGTTCCCATGCCTGGGGAGAGAGGAGACCTTTGGACAATCATTTACGTATGTGTTTTCCATGTGCTGATGCATTTAGAAGATCTAATTAGCCATACGCTTATGCATCTAACCACTCTAATGTTGGGGTCTTTGCCCATGTGGTGTGGTGTTTTAGGGATAATTCCCATGTGATATTTTATACAGCGTACTTACTCTACCTAAATTATGAAACAACTCTTAACCAACTATATAATCTATAATATTCCACATAAAGATTGATAAATGCACACCGCTACCTTAAACTCTTATTTTCTTTTTTTTTAAAAGATGATTTTGAAGACTAAAATTTAAAATTTTTTTTATTTAAATAAAAATAGCACCAATTTCAAAAATAACATAAAACCTACTTTAATCTCTCTTTTTTTAAATAGATGAATTTAGAAAACAAAATATATACATTTTCACATTTTAAATAAAAAATTACGTAATTAAAAAAAATATTTGAAAAAACTTTAAAATGCATTTGAAATTTTGAAATATTTTATAATTAGATTACATATTCCTATAAACTAAAATAATATAAAAGCTACTTTAAACTCTTATTTTCTTGTTCTTAATACATGATTTCTAAAAACAAAATTAAAACATTATATTAAATTCAAAACTTTAGTAATTTGTAAACTTCAGTTATAAATTTCTTTTAATAGATGATTTTAAAAAACAAATTATATACTTTTTGACATTTAAATAAAAACTTCACTAACTTAAACTCTTATTTTCTTTTTTTTTAAAAGATCATTTTTAAAAATAAAATTTAAACGTTTTTTAATTTAAATATAAATAACACTAATAAAAATAATCTCTTTAATCTCTTTTTTTTAAAAGATGATTTCAAAAAACAAAATATATATTTTTTCACATTTTAAATAAACAATTACGTAATTCTAAAAATAATTTAAAAAAACTTTAAAATGCATTTCAAATTTAGAAATATTTTATAATTATTCCTATAAACTAAAGTTTAAACATTTCTTTATTTAAATAAAAATAGCACTAATTTAAAAAATAACTTTAATCTCTTTTTTTTAAAAGATGATTTTAAAAACAAAATATTTACATTTTCACTTTTTAAATAAAAATTTACGTTATTCCAAAAATAATTTAAAAAAACTTTAAAATGCATTTCAAATTTAGAAATATTTTATAATTATTCCTATAAACTAAGATTCAAATGTTTTCTTATTTAAATAAAAATAGCTCTAATTTAAAAAATAACTTTAATCTCTTTTTTTTCAAAGATGATTTTAAAAAACAAAATTTTTACATTTTCAAATTTTAAATAAAAAATGTCGTAATTCAAAAAAAAAACTTTAAAATGCATTTGAAATTTAGAAATATTTTATAATTATTCCTATGAACTAAAATTTAATTGTTTTTTTATTTAAATAAAAATAGCTCTAATTTAAAAAATAACTTTAATCTCTTTTTTTTCAAAGATGATTTTAAAAAACAGAATTTTTACATTTTCACATTTTAAATAAGAAATGTCGTAATTCAAAAATTTTTTAAAAATTTTAAAATGCATTTGAAATTTAAAAATATTTTAGAATTATTCCTATGAACTAAAATTTAAACATTTTTATATTTAAATAAAAATAGCTCTAATTTAAAAAATAACTTTAATCTATTTTTTTCAAAGATGATTTTAAAAAACAAAATTTTTACATTTTCACATTTTAAATAAAAATGTCGTAATTCAAAATTTTTTAAAAAAATTTAAAATGCATTTGAAATTTAGAAATATTTTATAATTATTCCTATGAAACGTTTTTAAATAACTTTAATCTCTTTTTTCTCAAAGATGATTTTAAAAAACAAAATTTTTACATTTTCACATTTTAAATAAAAATGTCGTAATTCAAAATTTTTTAAAAAAAATTAAAATGCATTTGAAATTTAGAAATATTTTATAATTATTCCTATGAAACGTTTTTTAATTTAAATAAAAATAGCTCTAATTTAAAAAATAACTTTAATCTCTTTTTTTTCAAAGATGATTTTAAACAACAAAATTTTTACATTTTCACATTTTAAATAAAAAATGTCGTAATTCAAAAATTTTAAAAAAACTTTAAAATGCATTTGAAACTTAGAAATATTTTATAATTATTCCTATAAACTAAAATTTAAATAAATTTTAGCAAAAAAAAAAGCTACATTAAAAAAACCCTACCTGGACTCTCCCGCTCCGTCCATCTCCGTCGCTGTCCGTCGGTCGCTCTCCGTCGCTGCCGCAATTCCGTCGACATCCCACAAATCCGAAATCGGTCAATGAGGAGGAGCTCGATCAAGGTATCAAGAATGAGGGGGGTCGCTCTCCTTTTATAAGAAAATTTAGGGTTTCCCTACCTCGATCGAGGTATTTCACATGCAACATACATATCGCTCCATCATAGCTCGATCAAGGTATAGACATGCCACGATACCTCGATCGAGGTATTTTGAGATGCCCATACATATCAGTACATCTACCTCGATCAAGGTATTGACATGCCACGATACCTCGATCGAGGTATGTCAGCAGCAGCCGGATGCCACATGCCTCGATTGACGTATTCAACATGCGGCCAAGTCATCGGTCCAACATACCTTGATCGAGGTATGTCAGCTGCCCTGTCGGATGGCACATACCTCGATCGAGGTATAGCTGGACATGCCACACTACCTCGATCAGGGTGTAGCTGGATTGCCACGATACCTCGAACGAGGTATATGTGGCATGTATAGGTGGCATGCCAGCAAACCTCGATCGAGGTATAGGCTCGGTTCGGTGAAAAAAGCCCAGCACCTCGATCGAGGTATTGGCTTGGCTCGGTTGTCCTCATGTGTGATTTTCATTGGAGATAATACCTCGATCGAGGTATTGTAGACCAAAGCAAAACCTTTGTATTTTCACTCGAGCGGGTGTCACACTCACCCAAAAGTGGTCCGGAAGTGGACACCCTTAGCTTGCTACCACCCGTTGCTCAAAGATTTCCTTCGGGTACTACACCTGGAATAGTGAAATCAAATACTCCTAGTGCATGTCTTGCGTGCATATATGAAATGTTTTTGGCAACATGCATGACATTGCCTTCATCTACAAATTCTTCCACTAGATGCACAAGTGTTTGTATCCTATCCACAACAAAAGATAACTGGTACGAAAGAAGATCAAATGTTTAAGGGACAGGTTTTAAAAAAAAGTTGGCCAAATTACTATAGGAAATGTTTGGTTTGTTTGCCCTCCTTGTTGCATGGTCTTGGGGATTTCCGTCTACAATAGTAATCTGATCGGTCAATGGCCCATCTAGATCCACTTTGACCATTAGAAAGGCCAATGTATCAATAATTGATGTGAAGGATGTTCTCATGTTATCCATCTGCTTGGCTGCCAGGGTGCATAGTGGCGTATGATATTATCCGAAACAGAAGAAATGTTACCATTAAAAGGCTCACCTTTTAGAACTATTGTCGTTGCATCAACATGCAAAGAGAAAGAAGAAGTTCCTCCCTCACCAGAAGCTCGCTTGGTAATGGTTGGACCCTCAACTCGAAAAAACTCATCAATTTGGAACATGCAATGTGATTGTCTCAGATAATGCACAATTAGTTTAGTCCATACACATGTATACATGATATGGTACGTCCTTTTCTTTGAAAGCTCCTTACTTTGATAGCACCAACCTCCCCTCGAAAGAGAAGCAATAAGAGACAAGTTCTAAGAGAGTGCTTATTTGTAATATAAGGAGAGTGTTTGTGTTTGGTGTATTTATGTTTGCATCCACATTTACTCTGCTAGGTCCACTCTTGTCATTTATACCATCTACAATCTGTGCTTCATGTGGAAAGCTCAAATTATCATTATGAATACTTTTCCCAAGCTCTACTCCAACATTTGAACTAGCTAGAAAATAACATGGATGGGCATTATGAGTGACATTTAAATAGAATAAATAGGCATTAAGTTCATTACTTGCTTTTGAAATTGATATCTCTTCAAATAAAATCCAATATACGTTAACCATGTGCTTTTTAAATTGTAATGTCTTAAAAGAAAATCCAATGAACTATGTTTTAAAACATTTTAATTAACTTAGAGTCAAAAGGTGGGAAAAAGGAAACCATGTTTGTCGTCCCCTCTCTCATGTTCATGGTCTGGTGATCTCTGGTGAAAACACTAATAAGGGAGCCTAACGATAGTTGCACACGATGGAAAGGAGGGGTGAGAAATTTGAGGGGGGGTTGAGGGGACCCAACGTTGGAACAAAGATTTGACTGTGGGACCCAAACCAAATCACGACGTCCTTGCACAACAAAACCCGACAGGCAAACGATGGAGAGCATCCATGCGTTCAAATTTCAAATCACATGGAGAATGTCGGCGCAATTCAATGCAGACTTCCATGCCCACCGCCAGGGAATTCATTCTCTAGGTTGCGATGTCGGATTTCTTCCCAACGAGTTTCCTGCACTCCTACTTGCCGTTTTGTCTGCTTCGGCTTCCGCGCACGCTTAGGTTCCATCTATTCTAGTTGCTTCACAGCTTCCGCTCGTGCTCTGAGTCTGCTTCAGCTTGGAGGGAGGCTGCATACTGTGTTTTGGTTCTAGGTTTGGTCATCGATGAGTTTCTCGTTCCAATGCAAGATCAGGCAAATGTCCCTTTTTCTTAATTCATTGAGTGTGGTTTCTAACGTTCGGAACAGACGAGCTCATAGGTGTATGAGGTCTACATTACAGATAGGTGGTCCTGCTCCTGGCTTTTCCCGTTTTTTGTGCGGATGCAAACCGGGATAACATAGTAGTCCCATCGGTGGTCTACATAATCCCCTCTGATCGGTGGTCTGCCCGAGGATGCCCGTGACTCTACCCATATGTGTAGTCGGCCAGCGTGTAGAAGACGTGAAAGGCGTCAACGTGTGCCTCAGCATAGTGTAGGGTGCAGAGTTTGAACGCAATCAGGGCATGAATAATCACCTAAGGCACGAATGATCAAGTGGGCAATGCCTAGCCTAGGCATGCACAAATAATAGGGGTATCGCGTTGAATGCGTAATGGAGTGATGGGTTAAAATAACACAATTCGGAGGTTTGGGAAATTCCCCCACAATTTTCCTCATGGGGAGACAAAGAGATAGCATGATACCACCAAGAGAGAGGGTGGCATGACACCACCAGAGAGAGGGAATAGCATGACATATGGAAAGAGAGAGAGAGAGACAAAGAGAGGAACCTTTTTCATCATTCTCCATTGCGGCGGTGGCGACGTGGGAAGGGCAGGTAGGCTTGATAGTAGCCGGTTGTTGAAAGTGGTCGGTTGTTGAAAGTGTGGTGTGGCAAGTGTTGCATGCATGGAGTGACAGGCTCAAGTGATAGGGATCCGTTGGTGAGGATGAGACTATTATGTCTTCAATTGGTACAAACTATGAGACCTAATTATATCACACACGTGCCGTACAATGGTCGACTCATCCACAAGTGCGAACATTAATGAGACTTTATTTGGCACTCAAATCAAGGAAAAGTTTGTATTTATAAAGTACGACTCTTCTATTAGTATAAATGGCTCCATCCTCTGACATTCTATCGGCTTTCTCACTCATCCATTCATGCTAGGATCCCTTGCTCACCTCCGTTCATGCTAGGACCCCTTGCCTCCATTTACGCTAAGATCCCTCACCTCCATTGTTGGGACAAGTCCTCTCTCTCTCTCTCTCTCTCTCTCTCTCTCACTACAAGGCATAGACCCTTTTCTGACGAAAATACTGACGCTTTTTACATTAAAATTTTTATTTTCACGGGCGCAAACGTCGTTATAAAAGTCGATAAAAGCGTCGAAAAAGATCCGTCGCTATATAGCGACGTTGTTAAATGTTGCTATATAGCGACACTGCTAATCATCGCTATATAGCGACACTAGTAAACGTTGCTATATAGCCACAATTACATTAGGGAAAAAGGGAGCTCATTTTGGGGCCCTGTAAGAAATTCACTATTTTCTCTTTTCTCTCTCTACAAAAGCAAGAAAATATGGATACTTGTGTGAGAAATGTCAATGTGAAAAGGAATAAATATATTCTTTCACATGCTTTACATTCAATGTTCATATAAGAGAAACACTTTTTTGTGCAGAATTTGGTGATTCTGACACCGCGGACGTGTCTGGAACGGCCCAAAACCCCTAGAATGGCACTGGAAACGCTGGAATCGGACATCCGAAGGCCCGAAAATGGCCAAAAAAGGTCGAAAAGTGAGATTTGCAGAACATATACAACATTGTTTGTTACAAAATGATCGAGCAACAAAAGGATATACATGTCGAACATATACAACATTGTTTGTTACAAAATTACCTTTTCAAAAAGGGTGATACAAAATTGCTCAAATGAGTGGATATACAAAATGACATACATGGCGAAGTATATGCAAACTGCTACTACTACTACTACTACTACTACTACTACTCATTCGAATCATCCTCGTCCTCCTCCTCATCTTCTTGGCCTGATCCTTGGTCCTCTTGAGTTGCGCCTTCTCCTTGATCCTCGTCTTGTTGGCTTGATCCCTGGCCCTGCTGATCGCTCGCCTCCGGTGATGGGACACTGGAGCCTGCACCCTCAGAGTGAACCATATAAATTGAAAATTAGATTGGAACTTAAAGAATAAAACAAGTTAAAAAGTGAGATTACAAGTAAGAGTAGACTTATATCGTGCAAGCAGCCACCTTAGCCCAATCGACCGTCGCTCCCATTGCCTCTTGCTCAATAAACCATGGTTTTGTTCCTATGTGAAATGCGCGTCGCGTCTCTGCATCTGTAGGAGGATGACCCATCACAGCTTGCTGTGGATCTAATTTATAATGGTTAGAGTTAGATAAGAGGAGGGAAAGGAAAGAGGAAAAGAGAGAAAAAGAGACATATGCTTATGCTTATGCTTAATATCCTTATGCTTATGCATGAGCATAAGAACATGAGCATGAAAGAGGGAAAAGAGGAGAACAGAGAAGAAGAGGGAACGGAAAGAGAGATTGGAAAGGGGGAAAGAGGGAAAGAAAGAGAGAAGAAGAGGAAAAGTAAAGAGGGAGAAAGAGACATATGATCATGCATGAGCATATATCTCCTTCTCTTATGCTTATGCTTATGCTTATGCATAAGCATAAGAGAAGGAGACATATGCTCATGCTTATGCTTATGCATGAGCATAAGAGAAGGAGACATATGCTCATGCTTATGCATATGCATGAGCATAAGAGAATGAGCATGAAAGAGGGAAAAGAGAAGGAAAAAGAGAGGAAGAGAGAAGAAGAAACACAGTATTAGATAAAGTGGGACAAAAGTTGCATTTTGGCAATTTCAAAATTGGGTGGATTTCATTAAAATTGGGAAAGGCTTCATTAAATTTGGGAAAATTTCCATTGATTGTGGGAATTTTACCAATATTGAATAAGCTAATATTTGGAATTCCAATGATTATGAAAAACTTCATTGGTTGTGAAATAGTTCATTGCATATAAAAACCGGAACAAAGCATTTGTGGCAGAGTTTGAAAATCATGTATTTGGTGGTGTTAATAAACACCGTCTAGGGACAACATGTATATTTTACTTGAGGTGTTAATAAACACCAGTTGGTGGTGTTAACAAACACCATGCATAGTGAGTTCCACTAGAAACAAAGCAGTTGTTGGTGAAGGTCAGCTTCTAAAAATTGTCATATTAATAATATGCAAATACCCATTGACAAGATAACAACAATTGAGAAACATCACATGAGAACACACCTTACAATGGAAGTTTGGGAGATTAAGAGGGAGAAATTCGACACCATTTTCTATGCTCTGATACCAAGCAAGCTCTCCTGTGCTTTGATACATACGCTCTGTGGAATCTTGATCTTCTTGGGTCTATTTATGGATTTTGATGTCCATGACCAGACAATCGCATCAATACACTCCCATACCTGTGGATCCAACCTATTCTCTACCCAATACTTGTTCTAGCAATCAACATAGGCATCTGCATCACTGAGCCCCTTTCTCTTAACTGATGGTGCCCAATACTGAATTAATAATTTCTTGAAATTAGGAGAAGCAACATCCATCTTGGCACTTGATATGGCAACTCCAAGCCATATGGGGTTTATAGGATCTGAGAGGGATCTGATGGCCTCACCAAGACAAAGTCACCTTGCTTAACATCCACCATTGGTCTAAACTCTTCCCTCGGCTTACCTTTTAGAGGCCCACAATAGTGATCATTCCATTCCTCATAGCCTTGGAAATCATTAATGCAAGCATCTATATCATCCTCCTCATCAGGAGATTGTGTTCTTGGCCAAAACTCTCTGTACACTCCTATCTCTAAGATGTTTTCTAGTTCGAGCTCACCGATCATGGTTTTCCAATAGTCTATCACTGGCCTAATGTAGGACTCATAGGATGCATTCTTTCCACTTGCACATTTCTCCCAAAACTTAATGTAATCCTTTATCCCTGATATTACTTGCAAGTGATCTCTCACAAATGCAGCCATTGGCAGTATATCTGGACAACCTGTTGGCAACAATGATCGACCCTCACTATCTTTCTTCCATAGCTCAATTCCCCCTTCAATGGGAATCCAATTTGGTGATTTTGGATGCACCTTGTACTGCATCATTGGTATGTCACCTTGCATGTAAAATCGAAATTGTAATGGCTTTGCATGTCCAACTAGCATTTCTTGCCCATCACATAGGTAGCCATCTACATAATCCTTGAAGTTAGGAACCCGTGTAAGAACAAATGGTGCCAGTGAAGATGATGTACATTTTTTGAATGTATCCATCAGATGCGGGAAAGTGAATGTTTGTCCCACCCGCAAGCTCTCAGAAAACCTGCTGAACATTGCATCAATGTCCTCATGTGTGTGCCCTACCATCAAGAAGCCCAATTGAACTGTCTTGAAAATGCCCCTTGCTACAAGAAGAGAAAGGTATGCAAACAAGTATCTATTTTTGTTCTCAAAACCACAATTATCTAGTTGGAGTAGCAAGTTCTCTGGCAACTTTTGGAATGGTGGCTCAATAGCAACACTCCCCTCTAAGAGGGTGGGTTTTCTCTTGTATTTGATGGAAAAAAATTCACACATGTGTCTGTAGCCCTTGCAATGGAAGTTGTCATGGCCTCCGTGATAGACTTCGGGTCACTTTCCGATACAGTTTCTAGATTTGCATTTGTGATCGTGACATCTACATTTTCAGACAAGCTAGCTCCACTTGTGGAAACATGTGCACCTTTAGAACTGTAATGGGAGTCCAAAGCGTTTCTTGAACATAGAGCATTCAAAAGGCGAGCATTGCTTCTAGGAATCCCATTGGTAGCAAGGTCTCCAAGGTCATGCATATCCATCCTCTTGAGGTTGCGCAAACAAATTGAGAGCGATCCAATCATCAGGTTGGTATCAGATGGCCACAAACCATTGAGGGTGAAGTGTTCATAATGACCATTTCCATGCCCATGGGTAATCATTCCAATGAGTGAAACCTGTAATTGCCATGCAGAATCGGTGTCCTTGGACCTCACCCAAAGTCTTGGAATTGCCCTCTTTTTTTGGTCCATCTTATCATGGATTATGCATACATACTTTTTTGGATCCATCTCGGAGTACCTACGCCATGCATAGTATAAGTTCCTACAACTTTGTTGCAGTATCATATGCATCTTTCTCTCTTCCATCAGCGAATTGCGCTCATCTTGAATTTTTGTGGCTGCCAATTGAGCCTTGATCCCGGCTGCACAAGCTACATTTAGAGAATTCGCTCGTCTTAGCAAGGGCTACATTTTTTAAGTCTGATTTCCAAATCCTGCCAATGTGGATGTGGATAGGCTTTGATAACCACGTTGATTAAGTGAAGTGTTGACCTCACGTAGGACGTCTATCTTCTTATACACTTCAGGTATCACACTTGCTGTGTCTCTCTAGAACCATCTTGCATGGTCCTACTCTTGTGAGGCATATGCTCTGTGCTATTATCCACAAAGTGTTGAATGAGAGCCCTTCCCATACCTATGTGCTCCCTGCTCCTCCTCATAATCCCTAAATTTCCATGCACATATCATTGCACACCACTCTCAAATTGCTCCCTGTATCGATAAAATGATGTCCTTGGAATTCCATGCATCTCATACCATGCTCTACAACAGACATCCTGACCGTTTATCCTGAAGTTGTAGCATATCCTCCCTGTGTAGTCATGATGCCAAGCTGTTGACAACACATCGTATATAAAGTTTGTAGGAGACTCCAAGGAGCTACCCCAAAAGTTCTTCCTTAGATTCATTAAGAGATCTCGCTCTGCATGTTGGCAACACCTACTCCCACAACAATCGATGGAAGAAACCTGCTGCACCGAATCTAGTGACATTTTGTACATTGTTGTTGGAGGCTCTCTTTGTTTAGGCACCCTGTTAATGAAAGTGTACCTTCTTTTCTTTGATGTTGGATCATCCCTTTTCAACATTTGATCATTGACCAATTCATCTATACCAGCAACGTGGTCCATGGGCACATATTGTTGCAATGGGCTTCCTTCAAGTAAGGTAATCTGCTTGATGGGCCACTTTACTAGGCTGAGAGAGCCGACATCTTGCATAGAAGACCCTGAGTCACTTCCTCTAATTTGTTCTTTCTTTTCAAAACCCACACCAATGCAATCGTTACCCAATAGGTCAAAGTTTATAGAGTCTCCCGGGAAAACATATAAGATCACACCTTCCCCCACGGTCTTTGTTTTGCTCTCATCCCATAAGACAACCTTTTTCTCTTTCCAAGATTCACGAATGAAATTGTCAGTTTTCAATGAAGAAACTGGCATTGCCTCAACATAAGGTCGCTCAGGCTCACTTGGTGCAGCTTCTTCAGTTACCGCATCATCTAAAGAATCACCAACATGTTTTAGAGAGCCCTTAGGCCACTTGACAACGCTCCAAATTGCCTCACCAACAAGCACTGCATCCATAGTGGGAAATGGCAAGAGCATTTCACTATTGATAGACTTCTCCACTATCACTGATACATTTTTTGTCCCAATCTTCACACCACTATAGTAGGCCTCCGGATCTATTGCACACACTCCACCAATTCCAACCACTTCATTCCCCACCATCATCATGACCTTCTCCCCGCTTCTGATAGCCATCCCCTGTCATTACGATTACGGAGAATTAATTATGAACAAATTACAACCAAAGAATTTCATAAGACCATCAAACATGTCCTTCTAGAGGGGAAGAATGGCATTGGTGCAAATCTCTATAAAGCATGAATGAGTCTATACAAAATTTTCATGAAAGCATGAATTATTTCCCTAAAAATTTTAGCAATTTGATAAAACTTTTTCTAAAGCATGAATTATTTTCACCATCGTCAAGACCTGATTCATGCATCTGATAGTAGCCATCCCCTCTCATTACAATGACAAGAAATTGATTATGAACAAACTACAACCAAAGAATTTCATAAGACCAACAAAGTTGTCCTTGTAGCGGGGGGAGAATGGCACCAATGCCATTCTACATGTGAATTTGGCTAACCTATGGAGAATTGCATATATCCCATCTTTGAAAAAGGAAATGGCACCAGTGCCATTCTCCCCATGCATTGACTTGAGAAAAACATTTGTCTTCATCAGAGGAGAACAGACTAGTGCCATTCTTCCTTTGGAAGACAAAATTTTGACTTGGGACTTTGCCTTGGGAGAATGCCAATGGTGCCATGCTCCCTTTGCAAAGCCAAAATTTTATATTAGGACATTGCAATGGGAGAATGGAAAATGGAGAATGGCACTAGTGCCATTGAACTGGAGAATTTTATATTAGGACATTGAACTGGAGAATAGGAAAATGGAGAATGGCACTAGTGCCATTCTCCCAATGGCACTAGGAATAGGAAAATGGAGAATGGCACTAGTGACATTCTCCCATTGGAAAATGGAGAATGGCACTAGTGCCATTCTCCCAATGGAATGTCCTAATTTTTTGGCTTTGTAATAGGAAAATGGAGAATGGAGAATGGCACTAGTGCCATTCTCCCAATGGAATGTCCTAATTCAAAATTTTGGCTTCACAAAGGTAGAAGGGCACCAATGCCATTCTCCCATTGGAATTAGTGGAATGTCAATCTATAGGTTTAGTGCCATTCTCCATTGTAATAGGAAAATGGAGAATGGCACTAGGAATAGGAAAATGGAGAATGGCACTAGTGCCATTCTCCCATTGGAAAATGCAGAATGGCAATAGTGCCATTCTCCCAATGGAATGTCCTAATTTTTTGGCTTTATAATAGAAAAATGGAGAATGGCACTAGGAATAGGAAAATGGAGAATGGCACTAGTGCCATTCTCCATTGGAAAATGGAGAATGGCACTAGTGCCATTCTCCCAATGGAATGTCCTAATTTTTTGGCTTTGTAATAGGAAAATGGAGACTGGCACTAGTGCCATTCTCCCATTGGAAAATGGAGAATGGCACTAGTGCCATTCTCCCAATGGAATGTCCTAATTCAAAATTTTGGCTTCACAAAGGTAAAAGGGCACCGATGCCTTTTTCCCATTGGAATTAGTGGAATGTCAATCTATAGGTTTAGTGCCATTCTCCATTGTAATAGGAAAATGGAGAAAGGCACTAGGAATAGGAAAATGGAGAATGGCACTAGTGCCATTCTCCCATTGGAAAATGGAGAATGGCACTAGAGCCATTCTCCCAATGGAATGTCCTAATTTTTTGGCTTTGTAATAGGAAAATGGAGAATGGCACTAGTGCCATTCTCCCATTGGAAATTGGAGAATGGCACTAGTGCCATTCTCCCAATGGAATGCCCTAATTCAAAATTTTGGCTTCACAAAGGTAGAAGGGCACCAATGCCATTCTCCCATTGGAATTAGTGGAATGTCAATCTATAGGTTTAGTTTGTCTAGATTACCACTAGCGGAGAATGGCAGTGATGCCAATCTCATGCTGGCAACTACATAATGACACTGAGATCATCAAACTCACATGTGGAATGGAATCAGAGACCACTCTCCTATGATCACAGTCTCTGCTCTATAGAGTTCATATGGATTTGTGTCAATCTTTGTGGAGAATGGCAGTGGTGCCAATCTCATACCATGAACTGAAAACATGCACAAGGAATCCTAAACTCACATGTGCATTTGCACTTTTGCCATTATCCTACTGTAGCCAATAAAATTAGTGGAATGTCAATCTATAGGTTTAGTTTGTCTAGATTACCACTAGGGGAGAATGGCAGTGATGCCAATCTCATGCTGGCACCTACATAATGACACTGAGATCATCAAACTCACATGTGCCATTTGGACTCTGTGAAGCCAAAACTTTGAATCTGGGAGAATGGCACTAGTGCCATTTCCCCTTTGCATGGCCAAGATTTGACTCAGGAAATCACAATGGGAGAATGGCACTGGTGCCATTCCCCCTTTGCAATGGGAGAATGGAAGTGGAGCAAATTTAAAAAAATTTAGCTTTGTAAAATGGGGAGATTGGAGGATGGCTGTGTGTGTGTGTGTGTGTGTGTGTGTGTGTGTGAACGTGGTATTCATTTGAAACCATACACTATTTTACTTCCATTTATTCATGTATGTGGTAAAGTTGATCGATATTACTTTATGAAACCTAGCTCGTTATGTGAGTTTATTCACGTTAGTTTGGTTATGATAGGTTGGTCAAGTTACAAATTTTTATGTTAGAGTATGTTTTTCTTGATCAAGGTCCAAGTAATGTAAAATTTTGCTTTTCGTATATCTCACCATCCTTGCTGCCTTGACTCAAGAGGTAAACTTACCGGGCCAATAAAATATTCTCCTATACATTTCATTGCGCTCTCTCTCTCTCTCTCTCTCTCTCTCTCTCTCTCTCTGTGGCTTTGACCTCAGCTCAGATGTGCCCCTCTGTAGGCTGAAGTGCCCTTAAGTTGGCAGCTTGAATGCTTATGCTGTTTTCACACTAGAGTTGCCTAGGTCCCTCTATGGTGGATTGAATGCATCTGTGCCATGGGTTGGATGGGGCGGGCAATCTTGCCCATCCATGATGTGTGGGTGGTGCCCATGGTGCACCTATGAGAGTAACTCCTTTTGAATAAAGGTGCACTTGAATTATGTCCTTAATCTACTTGATCTAGATGCTTAATGTTTTAGAATTATCATCCTTAACCCCTAGCCCATCAATTTCTTAAGAAGCACTCTTTAAGGAAATCATCCTCAAGCCATTGTTGTCTTTCGTGGATGACTTCTATGTTCACCTTCTCAAGCACTTCTTATTCTCTCTCTACTATGCCAAAGTAACTAATGAACTTCACAAGTGGTCATGCTTGCATTTCATTTAGTAGAAATAATTATAAAGTTTTCATAACATGTATCTTTATGGGAGGCCTATTACAAGAGGCTTCTAGAGCCTTGTGTGGTTTATGGAGCCCAAGTGTATACTTGAAGCTCAATGACACATCTCTAACTTCGTATAATATCTCGCCGTCCTTGCTTATTTCTCTAGAAGGATTTTAACGTCCCTCTTGTTCTCTGATCATAAGCCAATTTTAATATCCCTTGAGAAGGGTGTAGTTATTGAACTTATTTCAAGCTAAGTAGTTATTGAACTTATGATCCTAGTTTAATGAAATGCAAAAGGTAGGATATATTAAACGTGTTAAATTTCTTCCAAAACTACCATTCTGGGAATTGGGTTTTTCCCGAATTATCTAGTACGGTCTTGAGTGTGCAATTCCTTTGAAGGCTGTAGCATGGAAGTTCTACAACAAGCTTGATCCTCTTTGTTCACAATCTCCCTTGTTTGCTATTTGACTAGGCCCTAGATTGAACTGACTAAAAAGATCTAGGACAACCTAGATCTTGGGGTGACTCTGTTGGATAAGCAACCTAACAAGTTCTCAAGACTAACAATATTTGACCTAATATTCACTTTAGATGTCTAACCCTTAGGTAACCATATGTAGGCTTGTAAGTCGGTCATACATATGTATATGCTTGCTCCTTATAAACCTCTTGTCCATGCCTTGAGGCCTCTATGGTTGTCAATCTTTTTAGCCATACGATAGCCATATATGCTACTCCATAGCCAAGCATGTGGGTACCTAGGATGCAAAATGAGATACCAAGGTGTGAAATTATCTCATTTCTCTCCTAGTTTGGAGACTTACAACTATGAATTGATCTTTTCCTTTTGCCATATGTAAGTTAACAAGAGTGCATTTATTAACACATCGTAGCATGCTAAAAGGCAAAAAATGTAGAGATGATAGTAACCTTGAGAAAGGCACATTACATAAAGAATAATTATAGCTTTACTACATCGTAATCATTTTACTTTGCAAGAGAGTCAATTGATATAATTGGCATCTCCTTGACACACTACATGCATGGCTTGGTTGTGATCGTTGATGATAAGTAGATAGTAACATGTCAATGTTATACTACATCATAATCATTTTACATTTTCAAGAGAGTCGATATAATTTGTTTTTAATGAAATGCAAAAGTTAAACTTATGAAGTAAAAAATTGAAAGCCCCTAGAACCTTCTATTCATTATGCTCGTTGCCCTAAGTGGATCGCCTCGCATGTCGTGCTGCTGTGGTCTCCTCGTCGTAGTTTTCGTAGCTTTTCGTCAATCATGGACGCCTCGTGTGCATAGCTTTTTCTCGTCATGCGTATCTTTTTCGTCAAGCTTCTCCTCATGCATATCTTCGTTCAAGCTTCTCCTTTTCTCGTCATGCATATTTTTTTGTCAAGCTTCTCGACGCCTTCGTTCCAATCAATGCCTCCGTTCAGAACTCAAAGACCAAGATGACGAGACGGTAACGTGCGATCGAAACAAAAGAGAGTCGCAGGAATCTACTTCCTTAGAAAATTTGCTCTCATCCACTTGCCTCTCGAGATAAAGGCCAGGCCCAGGCACCTACAAGGGACTCAATTGAGACCAAGCCTCTGCGTGGAAATTCGGGGCTGCTTGTGAGGAAGTATTTGCGATGGGAGGCTCATTCTCCATAGGTGGTTTGGAAATTCCGTAGTGGCAATTCGGGGTTCCTCGTGCAAGCTGTGGTGAGTAAAACTCTGAGACTCTGAGACTCCTCTCCAATTTGTTTGGAATGAATAGAAAGTGAAGGAGGGAAAGGCATCAATTGAAATGAGAGAAAAGGTCTTGATTTGTCTGAAATGTAGGGTTTAGACTCAAAGCTCACTCGATGGGCCAAACGAGGTGAGTAGTATGGGAGGCGTGACACTCTAATAGTGAGTGATTTGCATGGGGGCACCTAGCATGAGAGGTGAGGCATAAGGGGGCGTGCTGTCATCGCAGGGCTGTCTGCACTGATTTGCAGTAGGAAATAGGCACGAGTGAGAGAGGCAAGGAGTGATTGGGAGGAACTCAGAATAGTATATTATATGTGAGGGAGTGTATAGGTCGAGGAAGGGAGGTTGGGTTAGGGAGTAGTTAGTGGAGGGTGTTGCAATAAATAGGTTTAGTTAGGGATGTTAATTAGAGGGGGTTAGGTTAGGAAGTTTAACTAAGTTGAACTTAATAAAAGAAGGGGGGGGAAACCCTTCGCAATAGTGGGTAAGACTAGGTTAGAGGTTAAGAGTAGGCTAGGTAGAGTGGAAAATTAGGGCACCAATTAGAGAGAGAAACTAGCTAAATAAGGTTAGAGGGGGGGGGAGCAGTGGAAAAACCAATAGAAAAGTAGGAGAAATTGGGGGTTGTAGGATTCAAATTTTGAAATATAGGTCTTCCCGCCGTTGTGCCCTTTTGAATTTTGGATATATAGACTGGCACTTATGCCATTCTCTCCAATATTAAATTTAAATTCAAATTCATATTGATAATTTTAATTTCAATTTGTATTTCAAATTGAAATTATGCTTTTGAAATTGTATTTCAAAACCTAAATTCTAGTTTTCAAATTTTGATTTCAAGTTAAACTTCAATCTCAATTTTGATTTTCATGATTGAATGGCAAATTTAGAGATTGAATTTCTAATTTTAAATGGAGAATGGCACCAGTGCCATTCTCCAAGACCTCATAAGAAGTCCATGAGAGTGGCACCAGTGCTCTTCCCGCCATTGTTCCCTTTTGAACTTGGATATATAGAGTGGCACATATGCCATTCTCGCCAATATTAAATTTAAATTCAAATTCAAATTATTCTGTTTGACATTGTATTTCCAAAACGAAATTTATATTAGGACATTGCAATGGGAGAATGGCACTAGAGAATAGGAAAATTGAGAATGGCACTAGTGCCATTCTCCCAATGGAATGTCCCAATGGAATGCCCTATTTTTTTGGCTTTGTAATAGGAAAATGGAGAATGGCACTAGGAATAGGAAAATGGAGAATGGCACTAGTGCCATTCTCCCATTGAAAAATGGAGAATGGCACTAGTGCCATTCTCTCAATGGAATGTCCCAATGGAATGTCCTAATTTTTTGGCTTTGTAATAGGAAAATGGAGACTGGCACTAGTGCCATTCTCCCATTGGAAAATGGAGAATGGCACTAGTGCCATTCTCCCAATGGAATGTCCTAATTCAAAATTTTGGCTTCACAAAGGTAGAAGGGCACCAATGCCATTCTCCCATTGGAATTAGTGGAGTGTCAATCTATAGGTTTAGTGCCATTCTCCATTGTAATAGGAAAATGGAGAATGGCACTAGGAATAGGAAGAAAATGGAGAATGGCACTAGTGCCAATCTCCCACTGGAAAATGGAGAATGGCACTAGTGCCATTCTCCCAATGGAATGTCCTAATTCAAAATTTTGGATTCACAAAGGTAGAAGGGCACCAATGCCATTCTCCCATTGGAATTAGTGGAATGTCAATCTATATGTTTAGTTTGTCTAGATTACCACTAGCGGAGAATCGGAGTGATGCCAATCTCATGCTGGCAACTACATAATGACACTGAAATCATCAAACTCACATGTGGAATGGAATCGGACACCACTCTCCTATGATCACAGTCTCTGCTCTATAGAGTTCATATGGATTACTGTCAATATCTATGGAGAATGACAGTGGTGCCAATCTCATACCATGACCTGATAACATGCACAAGGAATCCTAATCTCACATGTGCATTGGCACTTTTGCCATTATCCTACTGCAGCCAATAAAATTAGTGGAATGTCAATCTATAGGTTTAGTTTGTCTAGAAAACCACTAGCGGAGAATGGCAGTGATGCCAATCTCATGCTCGCAACTACATAATGACACTCAGATCATCAAACTCACATGTGGAATGGAATAGGACACCACTCTCCTATGATCACTGGAATACCCCTCCTAGAATAACAGGGTGAACATCTGTACAAGTGGAGAATAAAAGTGGTGCCAATCTCTTATTAGGCCCTAAGAACTAGCATTGAGAAGCCTAAACTCACATGTGCATTCTTCTATGTAGTGATCACTGTCTCCACTGTGCAGAGATCATATGGAGTTGTGTCAATCTCTGAGATCATCAAACTCATGTATGGAATGGAATAGGACACCACTCTCCTATGATCACTGGAATACCCCTCCTAGTTGGAGAATGGCAGTGGTGCCAATCTCTTATTAGGCCCTAAGAAATGGCATTGAGAAGCCTAAACTCACATGTGCAGAGATCACATGGAATTGTGTCAATCTCTGTGGAGAATGCCACCAGTGGAGAATGGCAGTGGTGCCAATCTCACATGTTCATTGGAACTTTTGCCAAACTCATGGTGGCACCTACATAATGACACTGAGATCATCAGACTCACATGTGGATTGGAATTGGACACCACTCTCCTATGATGATTGGAATACCCCTCCTAGAATAGTAGGGTAAACATTTGTACAAGTGGAGAATAATAGTGGTGCCAATCTCTTATTAGGGCCTAAGAAATGGCATTGAGAAGCCTAAACTCACATGTGCATCCTTCTATGTAGTCATCACTGTCTCCACTGTGTAGAGATCATATAAAATTGTGTCAATCTCTGTGGAGAATGGCAGTGGTGCCAATCTCATACCATGACCTGAAAACATGGACAAGGAATCCTAAATGCACATGTGCATTGGCACTTTTGCCATTATCCTACTGCAGCCAATAAAATTAGTGGAATGTCAATCTATAGGTTCAGTTTGTCTAGACTACTACTAGCGGAGAATGGCAGTGGTTCCAATCTCATGCTTGCAACTACATAATGACACTGAGATCATCAAACTCACATGTGGAATAGAATAGGACACCACTCTCCTATGATCACTGGAATGCCCTTCCTTGAATAGTAGGCTAAACATTTGTACAAGTGGAGAATGGCAGTGGTGCCAATCTCTTATTAGGCCCTAAGAAATGGCATTGACAAGCCTAAACTCACATGTGCAGAGATCAGATGGAATTGTGCCAATCTCTATGGAGAATGCCACCAGTGGAGAATGGCAGTGGTGCCAATCTCATACCATGACCTGAAAACATGCATAAGGAATCCTAAACTCACATGTGCATTCTTCTATGTAGTGGTGCCAATCTCATACCATGACCTGAAAACATGCACAAGGAATCCTAAACTCACATGTGCATTGGCACTTTTGCCATTATTTTAGTACCATTGTCTGCTAGTGGTAATGTGCATTCTTCTATGTAGTGATCACTGTCTCCGCTGTGTAGAGATCAGATGGAATTGTGTCAATCTCTGTGGAGAATGCCACGAGTGGAGAATGGTAGTGGTGCCAATCTCATAACATGACCTGCATACATGCACAAGGAATCCTAAACTCATATGTGCATTCTTCTATGTAGAGATCACTGTCTCCGCGGTGTAGGGATCATATGGAATTGTGTCAATCTCTTATTAGGCCTTAGAATGTTAATCTATAGGTTTAGTTTGTTTAGACAACCACTAGTGGAGAATGGCAGTGATACCAAACTCATGGTGGCACCTACATAATGATACTGAGATCATAAGACTCACATGTGGATTGGAGTCGGACACCACTCTCCTATGATCACTGGAATACCCCTCCTAGAATAGTAGGTAAACATTTGTACAAGTGAAGAATGGCAGTGGTGCCAATCTCTTATTAGGCCCTAAGAAATTTCATTGAGAAGCCTCAACTCACATGTGCAGAGATCATATGGAATTGTGCCAATCTCTATGGAGAATGCCACCAATGCAGAATGGTAGTGGTGCCAATCTCATACCATGACCTGAAAACATGGACAAGGAATCCTAAACTCACATGTGCATTGGCACTTTTGCCATTATCCTACTACCATTCTCCGCTAGTGGTAATGTGCATTCTTCTATGATAACTCTCTCTGCTGTGTAAAGATCATATGGATTTGTGTCAATCTCTATGGAGGATGCCACCAAAGGAGAATGGCAGTGGTGCCAATCTCATACCATGACCTGAAAACATGCATAAGGAATCCTAAACTCACATGTGCATTGGCACTTTTGCCATTATCCTACTGCCATTCTCTGCTAGTGGTAATGTGCATTCTTCAATGTAGTGGAATGTCAATCTATAGGTGCAGTTTGTCTAGATTACCACTAGCGGAGAATGGCAGTGATGCCAATCTCATGCTTGCAACTACACTATGACATTGAGATCATCAAACTCACATGTGGAATGGAATAGGACACCACTCTCCTATGATCACTGGAATACCCCTCCTAGAATAGTAGGGTAAACATTTGTACAAGTGGAGAATGGCAGTGGTGCCAATCTCTTATTAGGCCCTAAGAAATGGCATTAAGAAGCCTAAACTCACATGTGTAGAGATCACATGGAATTGTGTCAATCTCTGTGGAGAATGCCACCAGTGGAGAATGGCAGTGGTGCCAATCTCACATGTGCATTGGCACTTTTGCCATTATCCTACTGCCATTCTCTGCTCGTGGTAATGTGCATTCTTCTATGTAGTGGAATGTCAATCTATAGGTTTAGCTTGTCTAGACAACCACTAGTGGAAAATGGCAGTGATGCCAAACTCATGGTGGCACCTACATAATGACACTGAGATCATTAGACTCACATGTGGATTGGAATCGGACACCACTCTCCTATGATGATTGGAATACCCCTCCTAGAATAGTAGGGTAAACATTTGTGCAAGTGGAGAATGGCAGTGGTGCCAATCTCTTATTAGGGCCTAAGAAATGGCATTGACAAGCCTAAAATCACATGTGCATGCATCCTTCTATGTAGTCATCACTGTCTCCGCTGTGTAGAGATCATATGGAATTGTGTCAATCTCTTTGGAGAATGCCACCAGTTGAGAATGGCAGTGGTGCCAATCTCATACCATGACCTGAAAACATGCACAAGGAATCCTAAACTCACATGTGATTTGGCACTTTTGCCATTATCCTACTGCAGCCAATAAAATTAGTGAAATGTCAATCTATAGGTTCAGTTTGTCTGGACTACTACTAGCGGAGAATGGTAGTGGTGCCAGTCTCACATGTGCATTGGCACTTTTGCCATTATCCTACTCCCATTCTCCACTAGTGGTAATGTGCATTCTTCTATGTAGTGGAATGTCAATCTATACGTTTAGTTTGTTTAGAAAACCACTAGTGGAAAATGGCAGTGATGCCAAACTCATGGTGCCACCTACATAATGACACTGAATCATCAAACTCACATGTGGATTGGAATCGGACAACACTCTCCTATGACGATTGGAATACCCCTCCTAGAATAGTAGGGTAAGCATTTGTGCAAGTGGAGAATGGCAGTGGTGCCAATCTCTTATTAGGGCCTCAGAAATGGCATTGAGAAGCCTAAAATCACATGTGCATCCTTCTATGTAGTCATCACTGTCTCTGCTGTGTAGAGATCATATGGAATTGTATCAATCTCTTTGGAGAATGCCACCAGTTGAGAATGGCAGTGGTGCAAATCTCATACCATGACCTGAAAACATGCACAAGGAATCCTAAACTCACATGTGCATTGGCACTTTTGCTATTATCCTATTGCAGCCGATAAAATTAGTGGAATGTCAATCTATAGGTTCAGTTTGTCTAGACTACTACTAGCGGAGAATGGCAGTGGTGCCAATCTCATGCTTGCAACTACATAATGACACTGAGATCACTGGAATACACCTCCTAGAATAGTAGGCTAAACATTTGTACAAGTGGAGAATGGCAGTGGTGCCAATCTCTTATTAGGCCCTAAGAAATGGCATTGAGAAGCCTAAACTCACATGTGTAGAGATCATATGGAATTGTGTCAAACTCTGTGGAGAATGCCACCAGTGGAGAATGGCAGTCGTGCCAATCTCATACCATGACCTGAAAACATATAAAGGAATCCTAAACTCACATGTGCGTTCTTCTATGTAGTGATCACTGTCTCCGCTGTGTAGAGATCATATGGAATTGTGTCAATCTCTGAGATCATCAGACTCACATGTGGAATGGAATAGGACACCACTCTCCTATGATCACTGGAATACCCCTCCTAGAATAGTAGGGTAAACATTTGTACAAGTGGAGAATGGCAGTGGTGCCAATCTCTTATTAGGCCCTAAGAAATGGCATTGAGAAGCCTAAACTCACATGTGCATTCTTCTATGTAGTGATCACTGTCTCCGCTGTGCAGAGATCATATGGAATTGTGTCAATCTCTACGGAGAATGCCACCGGTGGAGAATGGCAGTGGTACCAATCTCATTCGATGACCTGAAAACATGCACAAGGAATCCTAAAATCACATGTGCATTCTTCTATGGAGTGGTCACTGTCTCCGCTGTGTAGAGATCATATGGAATTGTGTCAATCTCTGAGATCATCATCACTCACATGTGGAATGGAATAGGACACCACTCTCCTATGATCATTGGAATACCCCTCCTAGAATAGTAGGGTAAAAATTTGTACAAGTGGAGAATGGCAGTGGTGCCAATCTCTTATTAGGCCCTAAGAAATGGCATTGATAAGCGTGAAGAAACATGTGCATTCTTCTATGTAGTGATCATTGTCTCCGCTGTGTAGAGATCATATGGAATTGTGTCAATATCTGTGGAGAATGCCACCAGTGGAGAATGGCAGTGGTGCTAATCTCATACCATGACCTGAAAACATGCACAAGGAATCTTATACTCACATGTGCATTCTTCTATGTAGTGGTCACTATCTCCGCTGTGTAGAGATCATATGGAATTCTGTTAATCTCTGTGGAGAATGCCAACAGTGGAGAATGGTAGTGGTGCAAATATCATACCATGACCTGAAAACATGCACAAGGAATCATAAACTCACATGTGGATTCTTTTATGTAGTGATCATTGTCTCCGCTGTGTAGAGATCATATGGAATTGTGTCAATCTCTGAGATCATCAGACTCACATGTGGATTGGAATCAGACACCACTCTCCTATGATCACTGGAATACCCCTCCTAGAATAGTAGGAAAAAAAAAGGTGTACAAGTGAAGAATGGCAGTGGTGCTAATCTCTTATTAGGCCCTAAGAAATGTCATTGAGAAGCCTAAACTCACATGTGTAGAGATCATATGGAATTGTGCCAATCTCTGTGGAGAATGCCACCAGTGGAGAATGGTAGTGGTGCCAATCTCATACCATGACCTGAAAACATGCACAAGGAATCCTAAACTCACATGTGGATTGACACTTTTGCCATTATCCTACTACCATTCTCCGCTAGTGGTAATGTGCATTCTTCTATGTAGTGATCATTCTCTCCGCTGTGTAGAGATCATATGGATTTGTGTCAATCTCTGTGGAGAATGCCACCAGTGGAGAATGGCAGTGGTGCGAATCTCTTACCATGACCTGAAAACATGCACAAGGAATCCTAAACTCACATGTGCATTGGCACTTTGGCCATTATCCTATTGCCATTCTCCGCTAGTGGTAATGTGCATTCTTCAATGTAGTGGAATGTCAATCTATAGGTTTAGTTTCCACTAGCGGAGAATGGCAGTGATGCCAATCTCATGCTTGCAACTACACTATGACACTGAGATCATCAAACTCACATGTGGAATGGAATAGGACACCACTCTCCTATGATCATTGGAATACCCCTCCTAGAATAGTAGGGTAAACATTTGTACAAGTGGAGAATGGCAGTGGTGCCAATCTCTTATTAGGCCCTAAGAAATGGCATTGAGAAGCCTAAATTCACATTTGCAGAGATCACATGGAATTGTGTCAATCTCTGTGAAGAATGCCACTAGTGGAGAATGGCAGTGGTGCCAATCTCACATGTGCATTGGCACTTTTGCCATTATCCTATTGCCATTCTCTGCTAGTGGTAATGTGCATTCTTCTATGTAGTGGAATGTCAATCTATAGGTTTAGTTTGTCTAGACAACCACTAGTGGAAAATGGCAGTGATGCCAAACTCATGGTGGCACCTACATAATGACACTGAGATCATCAAACTCACATGTGGATTGGAATCGGATGCCAGTCTCCTATGATGATTGGAATACCCCTCCTAGAATAGTAGAGTAAACATTTGTGCAAGTGGAGAATGGCAGTGGTGCCAATCTCTTATTAGGGCCTAAGAAATGGCATTAAAAAGCCTAAAATCACATGTGCATCCTTCTATGTAGTCATCATTGTCTCCCTCTATAGCCAATAAAATCATATGGAATTGTGTCAATCTCTTATTAGGCCTTGGAATGTCAATCTATAGGTTTAGTTTGTCTAGACTACCAGTAGTGATGCCAAACTCATGGTGGCACCTCCATAATGACACTGAGATCATCAGACTCAAATGTGGATTGGAATCGGAGACCACTCTCCTATCATCACTGGAATACCCCTCCTAGAATAGTAGGGTAAACATTTGTACAAGTGGAGAATGGCAGTGGTGCCAATCTCTTATTAGGCCCTAAGAAATGGCATTGAGAAGCCTAAACTCACATGTGCATTCTTCTATGTAGTCATCACTGTCTCCGCTGTGTAGAGATCATATGGAATTGTGTCAATCTCTATGGAGAATGCCACTAGTGGAGAATGGCAGTGGTGCCAATCTCATACCATGACCTGGAAACATGCACAAGGAATCCTATACTCACATGTGCATTCTTCTATGTAGTGATCACTGTCTCCGCTGTGTAGAGATCATATGGAATTGTGTCAATCTCTGTGTAGAATGCCACCGGTAGAGAATGGTAGTGGTGCCATGTGATGAATCGAACTTCTGCCATTCTCCTTAACATCATGGAGGATGGCACCAGTGGCATTATCCTTAAACTCTCACGGAGGATGGCACTTGTGCCATTCTAAACAAACTCACAATCCATGTGTTCAATGGCATTTGTGACACTCTTTTAACATCATATTATGTTGGAGAATGGCACGAATACCATTCTTTATTATAACCATCTTAACTTTGATATTGTGTATATAACACCTATTTCATTAATTTTGGACTTTTTGTGTTGTTTTTGGATGAAGCCCAAAAATCCTTCCCAAATGAAAACCTTACTTTATGAAAATATCCTTTCCAAATCAAAATTTTACTTTCTAAAAAGTTTCTTCCCAAATCAAAAGTTCACTTTGTGGCACTGTCATATTCACATAAAAATATTGTTTTTTCAATCTATACTTTTGCACCAACATGCAAGAATTTGAAATAATCCTATATTAGAAATTCTAGCTATATCTAAGTTATTTGTTAATTTAATTATTTTTAATATTTTTCCTTGACATTTTTCCTTCCCAAATCAAAAGTTCACTTTGTGGCTCTATCATATTCACATACAAATATTGTTTTTTCAATCTATACTTTTGCACCAACATGCAAGAATTTGAAATAATCCTATATTAGAAATTCTAGCTATATCTAAGTTATTTGTTAATTTAATTATTTTAAATATTTTTCCTTGATGTTTTTCGTTGACGTGATAAATTTATAAATCCATGAAAGGAGACTTAAATATTTCATGAAAATAACATTGTCACTCGGCAATATGCACAAAATTTAACAAAACTTTTAATAAATAGAAAGAAGACATGATGCCATAAGACCAAAGAGGGATAATAGCAATTGTAGCTTTATGTATATGATTACATTGAGAGACGTTGCTCTTAGCTAGAGTCTTTATATCCAAAATGATATAGATTGAACATATGTTTACAATTTAAATTGTTGCTCTTAAAGAGCCTCAATTCGTGCCATCTGCATAATTTGACATCCCATTGTCTTATTGCTCAATGTCACGACAGTCCCTTGCCAGTTGCCATCTGCATAATTTGACCTAGGCTTGTCTTGCCAAGCCTTGCCCCTTGGGTGCATTGACTCCCCATTGTCTTATTGCTCAATGCGATAGTCCCTTGCCAGGTGCCATCTGCATTAACTCCTTGTTGTCTTGCCAAGCCTTGACCCTTGGGTGACATCCAGTGCAAAATACAGGTGCCATCTGCATTAACTCCCACAAGTTATCTTGCCAAGCCTTGCCCCTTGGGTGCATTGACTCCCCATTGTCTTATTGCTCAATGTGATAGTCCCTTGCCAGGTGCCATCTGCATTAACTCCCTATTGTCTTGGCAAGCCTTGACCCTTGGGTGACATCCAGTGCATATTTTGACTCTCATTTGACATACGAGGTGATGACTCTGATTATAATTGTCTTGGATTGGCTCCTTGCCTAGTACCCAAATAAAATCCTTCTGAATCAATGGACTTCAATACAAAGCTTTAATCATGGACATTCTTCATTTGTGCTATCTCCTTCTACTTCCTCCATGGCGAGCATCCTTAAAAATTCGTGTATATGCAAAATAGTTTGCTGTGGTATTTTTATTTTTCCTTCTACCTCATATCCCATGTGCTTCTTTGATTTCTTTGCCCTTGAATGCCAAGACACTATGATTGTCTCCGTCGAAACTTGAGAGACTGCTTCATCATTTGGGACCCACTCCTTCATTATACAATTAGTATATAATGTGTTGTTATCCATATTCTCCTTCCTGCCCTTTGGCTCATACCATACCGCTGTAAATGTTGTAGCTCTCCCTTGGTCATCTCTTTGCACATCAACTACTTTTGCAACCCAAAACTTCACATTCTCATATTCATCATCCCATGGCCGAACCACAACAAAACAATCAACCTCTATATCTACTTGTGGCATAAACTCTCTCTTCTTCGGTCCACAATATGGATGTGGGAGTAATGATACAAAATCATTTTCAAAGACTGGAGCTGGGCGCAAATCGTTATGAACATTTGGCCAAAACATATTGCATTCTTCCTTGACATCCTTTGAGCCTCGCATTCTCTCAAGGTCCTTTATTAAATTTCGTGTCTTGTTAATTACAGTGGTAGTGTGTTCTATCCAAGTAGGCTTCGAATCAGGATATCTCTGGAGCATTTCCTCTTTGTATGTAATAAATGCTTTTAATCCATCTATTTCACAATTAGACCTCTCATTAAATTCTTGTATAGGAGCCCATGTTGGATACCTTTCCTTGCTGGGAATTGAAGTTAAGAGACTGTAAGGTTCTTCAGGTTCCCATTTTGTATCATGAGAATACTGTTGCCATTGCATTACGGGTTTTTCATCTTAAAAAAAAAAACGAAAGTAGTGTGGATTGGTATGACCTGTCAATGCATCACCACCCGTTTGTATGAAAGATAGAATGAAGCTCTTCCAATCATACATTCTTTCGAGCCTCTCACATACTGTACTTTCCTTACGACCACCAACTTGCCTGCCACATCTTCTTACCAAGTCATCTATTGTCTCCACATCCTTGCATTTAAGCTCCCTTGAGACTGTGCTAAAAACCTGATCGATATCCTCATGTGTATGCCCAACATACAAAAATCCACATTCGACCTCATTGAAGATTCGATGAGCAACTAGCATGGAGCAAAAGGCAAACATAAGTACATTCTTATTTTCTCACCAGCAATTATCAGCTTGTATTCTCAAAGTCGGTGGCAGGCGACCTTTTTCTACATGTACATTGCGAATTGCCTTCATAATAGATGTTACAACTTGATTGCTATCATGTAGATGCAAGGAATCAATCCATATATCTGCAAAGAACTTAATTCCATGCACTAACACTCCACATAGATGTTTCTTTAGAAAGTGCTTTCCTTGTAATTTAGGTGGAGTGGCAACAAAACGAGGCAATGTTGTTGTATTCTGATCCATGCCATCTACAATAAGGCACATGTAGTCATCAGGATGCGAAATAGCTTGCTCCTTCCAAAATGCATATTTTTGTCTGGAATGTCGAATAAGGTCATGATGAGATTTTCGGTTTTTTTTGTATAATTCCCTTTGATTTGGACATGTTGCACTCTCAATCGCTTGCTTTAAATCATCACAGACATTGCACTTTGAAATTTTTTGCCTCCTTGGGATTTTAACATATCCAAAGTTCTTCTTCCAAAGAGTATACAAAGTATGAGAAGAAGCTACAGCATCCCCTCTTTGCCTTTGCTTTTCTGCAATAGAGTCAAATACTTCGAGCTTTGTCAAGCCCATTGGAAGGTGCATTTCAGTGATCGCGTCACCGTTAGGGAGTTTGGTAGATATATGGGGTTGAGGCAAAGCATTTTCATGTATGAAGTCTTGTAAAATTGCTGCTGCCCTGACAGTTGAGATTCTTGATTTGGACCTTCCTCTATTACCATGAATGCTAAATTTGTTGCCGCCCTTTGCCTTGGTGACTAAATCCCAATATGTACCATGGGATAATCCAGTAATATTGCGATATGCCTTATTGCAAATCCTTTTTCCATTTACGAGAGGTTTTACCTTTTGTCTTGAACTTAGCCTTTTATTGCCATTCTGAAGAAAGCAAGAGAGACTTGTGAGAAGGTATTCATTTCTTTCGCTTCCCCTTCTTTGCCACACGTGTCCTCTACATTCCTTGATGTCTGCAAGATCAATGAAGCGCATACATCTTCGCTTGCAACATAGATATCCCAATGCATTTAACATGTTCTCCTCCTTCATTACTCTCTTCCTCTTTGGTTGCTTTTGTGGATCTGCCTGGATTCTCTTTCTCTTCATGCATATGTATGACCGTTTTCGTTCCTCGTACACATTGTTATCTGTATTTATGCACTTCTTCTCCTCACATTTGTTTGTAACCAAGCATCCATGATTGGTCGTTGCATCCTTGTTCATATCACAATCAAAGTTAAATACTAAATAATCCTCTGTTGATCTCATCCTCATTTTTAACATACTCTTAGGACCATTCAATGAATTCAATATTCTACGAGAGTATTGAGAACCTTGAAACTCTTCCACTCCTGAGAGAACATCACTCATTGGGACATCTTGCATGGCTTTCACAAATCCACAACTTTGATTGACACCAGGTTTGTTAATATGCATGAACTCATCCACACTTGACAAGACATCGCTATTGAAACCTTTTCCCTTCTCACTGTGCAAGAATTCATCCACCCCAGATAAGGCTTCGCTTCTAAATTCATTTTGTTTCTTGGAACCAATGAACTCATCCACTCCAGATAAGATGTCACTTCTATAATTGAGTATATTGAAATCATCCACATTTGAAGTGATAGAGCCTGGCACATGGGCACGCTTTTTAGGTCCTTTGATATTGTAGTATGCGTTGTCTTTATCATTGAAAACCACGTGCCTCTTTCTCATGTTTAAAAATTGCATGCTCCATCTCATATTCTTGCCTACCTCATAGTAGGGATCACATAAGGATGTTATGTTATCAACCATACCATCATCAATGACTTTTAGAATCCTCATCTGCGCAAATGACCATTGCTCCACTTGTTCAAATCCCAATACTTCACCTTCTGCTACAATCTTATTTGCAAATGATCTCATTTGTAAAATGTCCCCTATAGTAAAATCCAAGGTGGTGCACTTTGGGGGACGAGCATTTTCTGAGCGAAATCTTCCGAGCGTCCGAGCGAAGGAAAAAAAAAGCTTCCAACTATGCATAAATATGGCAAAAATCGATCAGAAGAAAACATAGTTTCACTTAGAAATATGCAAAGTATTATAGCAATGCCTATTTTATACAAAAATCTTTAGGTGAATCTGTAGGAATGGTGAGAGCATAATGGGATGGCTTTTGAAGAAACCCACATGTAGAGTAGACTTCTCTATGAAAATTCCCTTATGATCCTTCTTACAACTTTTACTTAATAGGGGGTGACATTGAAAACCCTCTCTCAACCTATCTTCATGAAAGAGTTTCTTCAAAGAAAACTCATCGAAGCAAGCCATCCAGGTAGTTTCGCCAGCGAAATCCCTTTGAAGCAAGTCTCCCAAGGTAGTTTCGCTGGCGAAACTACCTTAGACAACACTTTTAAAAGTGACATAACTTTCATATCCAATGTCCAAATATAGTCATTCAACCACTCAAATTGATCGGAACACCCCATTTGAGCACATCTATGAGGTTATATTTTGGAAAATCTTTCATATATAGTATTAAATATTACATGTATTTTATGAGAGTGATATATAAGCCCAAGTTAATACTTATTTATAGTAATTTAAACTTCTTTAGAAACATGTCCATAAATATGCTATAAAAACACTAAAAAGATATTGCCATATGATATAAATGTGTTAATAAGTAATTATATATGCATAGTATTATTACATTGAGAGTGATTATGAGGAATGTTTCTTAAAGGAATCAACACTTTTTTAAGGTAATAACAGGGGTACAAAGGGATGTCTCTAAATAAGAAAATTATGTTGTGTAAAAATGAATGAGTGACTAGTCTGTATATTTTTATGATAAAGGGATCTAGTTCTAGTGAAAATAAAAGTGTAAAAACCATGTTTCCTAAAGAAAAACATTTTTAAAAATCTCTTGAAAAACACGCTCGGATAAACCTGCTCATAGGCTTTTGCTCGTAAAATTGACGCATCCGTGCACTTTGTATTCTTGATAATGTCTGTTGCATAAGTCTCATCTTTGTCCCATGCTATAAATGATTTGTTGGATGTATTGTAGGGCATAACATCTCCAAGTGTTTCCATATCTCCACATTTATACTTTAGCTCAACATGTGCGCTAAGAATCTTTGATACAGTAACTGCTACCTTATCTTCGCCAAGTCTTCGAAAGTGGCAAAGTGAATTGGGATCACTATCATGGATTGTAGCAAATGCAACTACTTCTCTTTTGCTACATAAAATCACATCCATCCCTGGAACAAAATCTATAGCCATCTCCTTTGTGAGAGTCCTTCGCAAGCAAGCTGCAGTGGCAACAATTACATAAATGGGGGATCCACTTTGCACGCAAGTCCGTTTTAACTACGTTGAGGTGCGTGCAAAGTATTGTCACCATCGGATATGATTTGCATGGTCGATCACGCATTATACACCATTTTTTCCCTAATGATATGCACATTCGCACAAAAACACGACATTAGGTGTGTTATCTGACCAAGTACTTATCGGATGGGTGTGCCTCATTGAGAACATTTCAATACCACCTAGGTTGAGGCGTAAAAAAAGTTTTGTGCCCATTGGATATCCTTTGCATGGTCAATCGAGCATCAAATACTATTTTTACTCTAGTGTCATGCACATCCGTCAAAAAACACGCTGCTAGGTATGTTATATGATCAAGCACTTATGGGATGGGCGTGCCACTTTGCATGTAAGTTGATTCTACCTAGTTGAAGGTGTGTACAAAGTATTGTGCCCATCGGATATGCTTTGCATTGTCGATCAAGCATAAAACACCGTTTTTGTCTTAGTGTCATGCACATTTGTCAAAAAACGCAGTCCTAGATGTGTTATTCAGACTAGTACTTATCGGATGGGGGCTCCAGTTTGCACGCAAGTCTGTTTCAACTAGGTTGAGGTGTGTGCAAAGTATTGTCACCATCGGATATGATTTGCATGGTCGATCACGCATTATACACCGTTTTTCCCCTAGTGGTATGCACATCCGCAAAAAAACATGCCCTTAGGTATGTTCTCTGACCAAGTACTTATCGGATGGGTGTACCTCTTTGACAACATTTTAATACCACCTAGGTTGAGGTATAAGAAAAGTATTATGCCCATCGGATATGCTTTGCATGGTCGATCGAGCATTAAATACCATTTTTGCATTAGTGCCATGCACATCCGTAAAAAAACACGCTGCTAGGTGTGTTATCCGATCAAGAACTTATGCGATGGGAATGCCACTTTGCATGTGAGTCAATTACACCTAGTTGAAGATGTGTGCAAAGTATCGTGCCCATCCGATATGCTTTGCATGGTTGATCGAGCATTAAATACCATTTTTGCCTTAGTGCCATGCACATCCGTAAAAAAACACGCTGCTAGGTGTGTTATCTGATCAAGCACTTATGCGATGGGCGTGCCACTTCGCATGTAAGTCAATTACACCTAGTTGAAGGTGTGTGCAAAGTATTGTGTTCATCGGATATGCTTTGTATTGTCGATCAAGCATAACACACCATTTCTGCCTTAGTGTCATGCACAACCATATAAAAATACGGCCATAGGTGTGATATTCAAATAAGCACTTATCAGATGGGGGATCCACTTTGCACGCAAGTTTGTTTCAACTACGTTGAGGTGCATGCAACATATTGTCACCATCGGATATGATTTTCATGGTCGATCACGCATTATACACCATTTTTTTCCTAATGATATGCACATCCGCAAAAAAACACGCCATTAGGTGTGTTATTTGACCAAGTACTTATCGGATGGGTGTGCCTCATTGAGAACATTTCAATACCACCTAGGTTGAGGCATACAAAAAGTTTTGTGCCCATCGGATATCATTTGCATGGTCGATCGAGCATTAAATACTTTTTTTACTCTAGTGTCATGCACATCCGTCAAAAAACACGCTACTAGGTATGTTATCCGATCAAGCACTTATGGGATGGGCGTGCCACTTTGCATGTAAGTCTATTCCACAAGTTTGAAGGTGTGTGCAAAGTATCGTGCCCATCGGATATGCTTTGCATGGTCGATCGAGCATTAAATACCATTTTTGCCTTAGTGCCATGCACATCCATAAAAAAACACGCTGCTAGGTGTGTTATCTGATCAAGCACTTATGCGATGGGCGTTCCACTTTGCATGTAAGTCAATTACACCTAGTTGAAGGTGTGTGCAAAGTATTGTATTCATCGGATATGCTTTGCATTGTCGATCAAGCATAACACACCGTTTTTTCCTTAGTGTCATGCACAACCATATAAAAACACGGCCATAGGTGTGTTATTCAAATAAGTACTTATCAGATGGGGGCTCCACTTTGCATGCAAGTCCGTTTTAACTACATTGAGGTGCGTGCAAATTATTGTCACCATCGGATATGATTTGCATGGTCGATTACGCATTATACACCATTTTTTTCCTAATGATATGCACATCCGCAAAAAAACACGCCATTAGGTGTGTTATCTGACCAAGTACTTATCGAATGGGTGTGCCTCATTGAGAACATTTCAATACCACCTAGGTTAAGGCATAAGAAAAGTTTTGTGCCCATCGGATATGCTTTGCATGGTCGATCGAGCATTAAATACTATTTTTGCTCTAGTGTCATGCACATCCGTCAAAAAACACGTTGCTAGGTATGTAATCCAATCAAGCACTTATGGGATGCACGTGCCGCTTTGCATATAAGTCTATTCCACCTAGTTGAAGGTGTGTGCAAAGTATCGCGCCCATCGGATATGCTTTGCATGGTGGATCGAGCATTAAATACCATTTTTGCCTTAGTGCCATGCACATCCGTAAAAAAACACGCTGCTAGGTGTGTTATCTGACCAATTACTTATCGGATGGGTGTGCCTCATTGCGAACATTTCAATACCACCTAGGTTGAGGCATACGAAAAGTTTTGTGCCCATCGGATATGCTTTGCATGGTCGATCGAGCATTAAATACTATTTTTGCTCTAGTGTCATGCACATCCGTCAAAAAACACGTTTCTAGGTATGTTATAGGATCAAGCACTTATGGGATGGGCATGCCACTTTGCATGTAAGTCGATTCTAACTAGTTGAAGGTGTGTGCAAAGTATTGTGCCCATCGGATATGCTTTGCATTGTCGATCAAGCATAAAACACCGTTTTTATCTTAGTGTCATGCACATTCGTAAAAAAACGCAGTCCTAGATGTGTTATTCAAACTAGTACTTATCGGATGGGGGCTCTAGTTTGCACGCAAGTCCGTTTCAACTAGGTTGAGGTGTGTGCAAAGTATTGTCACCTTCGGATATGATTTGCATGGTTGATCAAGCATAACACACCGTTTTTGCCTTAGTGTCATGCACAACCATATAAAAACACGGCCATAGGTGTGTTATTCAAATAAGTACTTATTAGATGGGGGCTCCACTTTGCACGCAAGTCCGTTTTAACTACATTGAGGTGTGTGCGAAGTATTGTCACCATCAGATATGATTTGCATGGTCGATCACGCATTATATACCGTTTTTTCCCTAGTGGTATGCACATCTGCAAAAAAACACGCCCTTGGGTATGTTATCTGACCAAGTACTTATCGGATGGATGTGCCTCTTTGACAAAATTTTAATAACAACTAGGTTGAGGTATAGGAAAAGTATTATGCCCATCGGATATGCTTTGCATGGTCGATCGAGCATTAAATACCATTTTTGCCTTAGTGCCATGCACATCCGTAAAAAAACACGTTGCTAGGTGTGTTATCCGATCAAGCACTTATGCGCTGGGAATTCCACTTTGCATGTAAGTCAATTCCACCTAGTTGAAGGTGTGTGCAAAGTATCGTGCCCATCGGATATGCTTTGCATGGTCGATCGAGCATTAAATTCCATTTTTGCCTTAGTGCCATGCACATTCGTAAAAAAACACGCTGCTAGGTGTGTTATCTGATCAAGCACTTATGCGATGGGCGTGCCACTTTGCATGTAAGTCAATTACACCTAGTTGAAGGTGTGTGCAAAGTATCGTGCCCATCGGATATGCTTTGCATTGTCGATCAAGCATAACACACCGTTTTTGCCTTAGTGTCATGCACAACCATATAGAAACACGGCCATAGGTGTGTTATTCAAATAAATATTTATCATATGGGGGCTCCACTTTGTACGCAAGTCCATTTTAACTACGTTGAGGTGCGTGCAAAGTATTGTCACCATCGGATATGATTTGCATGGTCGATCACGCATTATACATCATTTTTTTCCTAATGACATGCACATTCGCAAAAAAACACGCCATTAGGTGTGTTATCTGACCAAGTACTTATCGGATGGGTGTGCCTCATTGAGAACGTTTCAATACCACCTAGGTTGAGATGTACGAAAAGTTTTGTGCCCATCGGATATCCTTTGCATGGTCTATCGAGCATTAAATACTATTTTTACTCTAGTGTCAGGCACATCCGTCAAAAAACACGTTTCTAGGTATGTTATAGGATCAAGCACTTATGGGATGGGCATGCCACTTTGCATGTAAGTCGATTCTACCTAGTTGAAGGTGTGTGCAAAGTATTGTGCCCATCGGCGGATATGCTTTGCATTGTTGATCAAGCATAAAACACCATTGTTGCCTTAGTGTCATGCACAATCGTCAAAAAACACGATCGTAGGTGTATTTTTCAAACAAGTACTTATCGGATGGGGATGCCACTTTGCACCTAGGTTGAGGAACGTGTAAAGTCTTGTGTCCATTGGATATGCTTTGCATAGTCTGTCTCACATGATACACCATTTTGTTGCTAGTGTTATGCACAATCGTCATAAAATACATAGGAGGCGTGTTATCCGAACAAGTACTTATGAGATGGGTGCACCACTTTGTATGCAAGTCAATAAGACCTAGGTTGAGGAGTGTACAAAGTTTTGTGCCCATTGGAGAAATGTAGATGCGATAATATTAGAAAATTCTCGGTATATGTATATGTGTGTGTGTGTGTGGCAAACAATTTTGGCACAAAGTAAACACCTAGTGCACAAATTATGCACTTCATACCTTGAGTAAATAAGCTTGTTGATGAGGATAAATATGCCCTTGAATAAAAAGCACAGTTGTTGTATGACCACAATAGGATCGCTTTGACACCTGTGATTTTGCCCATATGTAAGTTTACAAATAGTATGAAAAATCATGTAATAATATATTAATAGTTTGCAAATGTGTATAGCAAGTGAGTAATGGGAAGTGGAAGTGGGAATGAGGAGGGAGGAGTGGAATAGGATAGGGAAGTAATAAGGGTGTATGATAATAAGTATAAAAAATAGTATAATAATATATTAATAGTTTTTAAATGGCAAGTGAGTATGGCAAGTGAGTAATGGGAAGTGGAAGTGAGAGTGGGGAGGGAAGAATGGAATGGGAGAGGGGAAGGTAATAGGGGAGTAGGCTAATAAGGGAGTGAAATGAGTGAGGAAGTTAATAGGGGATGAAAAAGAGGAGGGTGAGATGGGGAAATATGGGATTTTGGAAAATGGGAGGAGTATGGGACGTGGTGGAAATGTGGGATGGGAGTGGTGGCAATGGGGAGGAAGAAGAAATGGATGGATGGGAGGAGGGCTAATGGATGAGGGATGGGGGTTCAATAGGAGAGGGGGAGTAATGGGAGCCAATGGGAGAGGAGATAAATGAAAAGCCAATAGGAGAGAGGGGAGGAATGGAAAGCCAATAGGAGAGGAGGAGGAAAACCTAATTTTTCTTATATATAGTCTTCCTTCCTTCATTCATTCTCCCCTCATTTCATTCAAGCAAGAAAGCAAGGACGATCAAGAGAGCAAGGAAGGAAGAGCAAGAAAGCAAGAAAGAGCAAACTTACAAACTGTTTCCAGGTACTTGCAAACTTTTTTTTCTAGTTTCTTTTTTAAAATTTGAAGAGAGAGAAACTAGAGAGAGAAAGGTTCAGGGGAGGGGAGGGAGGGGAGGGAGGAGGAAGGGAGGGGAGGAAGAGGGTGGGAGGGGAGGGAGGAGGAAGGGAGGGGAAGAAGGGGCGAAGAGGGAGGTGGGTGGGAGGGAAGGGGGTGGGAGGGGAGGCTGGCGCGGCTGGTGGGAGGGAAGCGGGTGGGAGGGGGGCTGGCGGCTGAGAGGGGGGTGGGGAGGGCGGCTGAGAGGAGGAGGGGGGAGCGCCTGAGAGGGGGAGGGGGGGGCGCGGCTGAGAGGGGGTGGGGGAGGGCGGCTGAGAGGAGGGGGGAGCGGCTAAGAGGGGGAGGGAGGGGGGGCGCGGCTGAGAGGGGGAGGGCGGGGGCGCGGCTGAGGGGGGGAGGGGGGGGAGGGTGAAGAGGGGGGGCTGGCGGCCGCGGCCGCCAGCCCGGGAGGGTGGGGGAGCGGTTGGGGGGGGGAGGAGGGAGGGGGGGCGCGGCTGAGAGGGGGAGGGGGGGGCGCGGCTGAGGGGGGAAGGGGGGGGGAGGGTGAAGAGGGGGGGCTGGCGGCCGCGGCCGCCAGCCCGGGAGGGTGGGGGGAGCGGCTGAGGGGGGGAGGGGGGGTGAGGGTGAAGAGGTGGGGGAGCGGCTGAGAGGAGGGGGGAGCGGCTGAGAGGGGGAGGGGGGGGCGCGGCTGAGGGGGGGAGGGGGGGGAGGGTGAAGAGGGGGGGCTGGCGGCCACGGCCGCCAGCACAGGGAGGGGGAGGGGTTGCAAAGGGGGGGGGGAGGGTGAAGAGGGGGGGGCTGGGTGAGAGGAGGGGGGGGGGCTGGCGGCCGCGGCCGCCAGCCAGGGAGGGTGAAGGGGGGGGGGGAGGGTGGGTTGCGAAGGGGGGGGGGAGGGTGAAGAGAGGGGGGCTGGGTGAGAGGAGAGGGGGGGGGCTGGGTGAGAGGAGGGCTGGGCTGGGAGGGTGAAGAGGGGGGAGGCTGGGTGAGAGGAGGGGGGGGGGCTGGCGGCCACGGCCGCCAGCCAGGGAGGGTGAAGGGGGGGGGGAGGGTGGGTTGCGAAGGGGGGGGGAGGGTGAAGAGAGGGGGGCTGGGTGAGAGGAGAGGGGGTTGCGAAGGGGCTGGGTGAGAGGAGAGGGGGGGGCTGGGTGAGAGGAGGGGGGGGGCTGGCGGCTGCGGCCGCCAGCCAGGGAGGGTGAAGGGGGGGGATGGGTGGGTCGCGAAGGGGGGGGGGGGAGGGTGAAGAGGGGGGGGCTGGGTGAGAGGAGGGGGGGGGGGGGCTGGCGGCCGCGGCCGCCAGCCAGCGAGGGTGAAGGGGGGGGATGGGTGGGTTGCGAAGGGGGGGCGGGAGGGTGAAGAGGGGGGGGCTTGGTGAGAGGAGGGGGGGGGCTGGCGGCCGCGGCCGCCAGCCCAGGGAGAGAGGAGAGGGGGCTGGGTGGGTTGCGAAGGGGCTGGGTGAGAGGAGAGGGGGGGGGCTAGGTGAGAGGAGGGGGGGGGCTGGTGGCCGCGGTCGCCAGCCAGGGAGGGTGAAGGGGGGGGGATGGGTGGGTTGCGAAGGGGGGGGGAGGGTGAAGAGGGGGGGGCTAGGTGAGAGGAGGGGGGGGGCTGGCGGCCGCGGCCGCCAGCCCAGGGAGAGAGGAGAGGGGGGCGTGGCCGCCGCCAGCCAGGGAGGGTGAAGGGGGGGGGATGGGTGGGTTGCGAAGGGGGGGGGGAGGGTGAAGAGGGGGGGGCTGGGTGAGAGGAGGGGGGGGGGCTGGCGGCCGCGGCCGCCAGCCCAGGGAGAGAGGAGAGGGGGGGGGCTGGGTGAGAGGAGGGGGGAGAGAGGAGGGGGGGGGCTGGCGGCCGCGGCCGCCAGCCAGGGAGGGTGAACGGGGGGGGATGGGTGGGTTGCGAAGGGGGGGCGGGAGGGTGAAGAGGGGGGGGCTGGGTGAGAGGAGGGGGGGGGCTGGCGGCCGCGGCCGCCAGCCCAGGGAGAGAGGAGAGGGGGTTGCGAAGGGGCTGGGTGAGAGGAGAGGGGGGGGCTGGGTGAGAGGAGGGGGGGGGCTGGCGGCCGCGGCCGCCAGCCAGGGAGGGTGAAGGGGGGGGATGGGTGGGTTGCGAAGGGGGGGGGGAGGGTGAAGAGGGGGGGGCTGGGTCAGAGGAGGGGGGGGGGCTGGCGGCCGCGGCCGCCAGCCCAAGGAGGGTGAAGGGGGGGGGATGGGTCAGAGGAGGGGGGGGGCTAGCGGCCGCGGCCGCCAGCCCAGGGAGAGAGGAGAGGGTGGGTTGCGAAGGGGCTGGGTGAGAGGAGAGGGGGGGGGCTGGGGTGAGAGGAGGGGGGGGGCTGGCGGCCACAGCCGCCAGCGAGGGAGGGTGAAGGGGGGGGGGATGGGTGGGTTGCGAAGGGGGGGGAGGGTGAAGAGGGGGGGGCTGGGTGAGAGGAGAGGGGGGGCTGGCGGCCACGGCCGCCAGCCCCAGGGAGGGGTTGCAGAGGGGGGGCTGGGTGAGAGGAGGGGGGTGTCGCCAAGGAGGGAGGGAGGAGGGGCCAAAGGGAGAGTGGGGAAGAGGGTGGAAGGGTTGGGGGGGTCGCCAAGGGGGGTGGGGAAAAGGGGGGAAGGTTAAAAGGGGGTAGGGGGAAAAAGGGGTAGGGGAGGAAGAGGTTAGGCGACGGGAGAGGGGGAAGGGTAGCGGGAGGGGAGGGGGGAGGGGGATTTTGGGGAAGGAGGGGGGGCGAGGGGAAGGGAGGGGTCGAGGGAGGAGTTTTGGCGGCAGAGGGAGGGGAGGGAAGGAGGTTGGAGGAGAGGATTGGGTCGAGGGATGGATGGAGGGAAGGAGAGGAGAGAGACGAGAGAGAGAGAGGGAGAGGAGAGGAGGGAGCAGAAAGAGATGGGAGAGGAGGATTTGACTTACTATCACGAGCAAGAACGAAAAATAAGATTTGACTTACGAGAAGAATGAAAAGGACTTACGAGAATGAAAAGGACTTACATGAAAAGGACTTACGAGAATCGAGAAGAATGTTGAAGAAAGTATCAAGAAGAATGTTGAACATAAATTTGAATTCAAAAGGAACGTATGAGAAGAAAGTATAAGAAGAATGTTGAACACAAATTTGAATTCAAATTTATAATGAATTCAAATTTCCCTCTCTTTTTTGAAAATTCAAATTTATGCGTAGGAGTGGACTAGTTTTAACTCTCTCCTCATTTCATTGAAGCAACCAAGAGCGGAAGAGAAAGGATAAGCCGAGCCTTACTTTTTTCACTTTTTCCAGGTACTTGCATTCTTTTTTATTCGTCTTGTAATTCTATTTCTTTACTTACAATTCTTTTCAATTAGTTTCTTGTTAAGGTTTTTCTTAAAATTCGTATTGTAATTCTTTTTCTTTACTTATAATTCTTTTTCAATTAGTTTATTCTTAAAGTTTTTGAGGAGGGTGGTCTTTTAGAAGGCATTACAATTCTTTTTAAATTAGTTTCTTATTTGAGTTTTTGAGTTCTATTTTAATTAGTTTTTTATTTATATTTGAGTTTGTAAATTTGAGAAATGGGAGAATAGGGAGGGAGGGAAAGAGAGAAATTAAGAGAGAGAAGAGGGGCTCCTTAAGAGAGGGAGAGAGAGAGAGAGATTCACACAGAGAAGAGGGGCTCCTTAAATGAGAGAGAAGAGTAGGGAGGGAAAGAAAGAGAGAGGAGAGAGGCGGAGAGAGATTAAGAGAGAGAAGCTGGTAAAGAGAGAGGAGAGAGGGGGAGAGAGATTAAGAGAGAGAAGTGGGTCTCTTGGGGGCCGTGGCTACTTGAGGGAGGGAGAGAGTAGGGAGAGAGAGGGAGAGAGAAAGAGAGAGAGGGAGCGAGAGAAAGAGAGAGAGGGAGAGAGAGAGAGATGTTTATGGGAATGAAACGTGGCGAGAGGAGAGAGGAAAAGAGAGAGAGAGAGAGAAGAGAAGAGGGAGACTTAGGGAGAGAGAGGGAGAGAGAGAGAGAGAGAGAGAGAGAGAGGAATGAAACTTCTGTGCTAGAGGGAGGGAGAGGGAGAGAGAGAATAAGTGGGATGAGGATAGAGAGAAAAATACTTAAGAGTTGTCAAAGAGAGAGAGAGAGAGATTAAGAGAGAGAATGAGGTGTCTTGACTATGGCTACAAGGAGATTTAGGAGGAGAGAGAGAGAGAGAGAGAAAGTAAAGAGAGTTTTATATATTTACATCTTTTATATTATATTTTTAAATGAGAGAGAAGAGTAGGGAGGGAAAGAAAGAGAGAGGAGAGAGAGGGAGAGAGATTAAGAGAGAGAAGCGGGTCTCTTGGGGACCGTGGCTTCTCTTGGGGACCATGGCTCCTTGAGGGAGGGAGAGAGTAGGGAGAGAGAGGGGGAGAGAGAGAAAGAGAGAGAGGGAGAGAGAAAGAGAGAGAGGGAGAGAGAGGGGGAGAGAGAGAGGAATGAAAAATACTTAAGAGTTATAGAGAGAGAGAGAGATTAAGAGAGAGAATGAGGTGTCTTGACTATGGCTACAAAGAGATTTAGGAGTAGAGAGAGAGAGAGAGAGAGAGAGAAAGTAAAGAGAGTTTTATATATTTACATATTTTATATTATACTTTTAAAAAATTATAAAAGAGTGAATTTATGGTTTGTTTTGAAGGTGAGATAATGTTTTTATATATATTCATCTTTTAAATTGAAAAATGTTAACTTTTCTTTAGATACTTGTTCTTTATTTATATCACATGCAGGTTTAGCCTCTACATCACAACCCCTTCTTTTGCATATTTAAGCCTCTTAAACCCCAGCACATTAAAATGAACACAAAAAAAGAAATTATTTATTGCTTTTCTTCGCTTCGACGGTTGGTTTAGCATAGTTTAGCATAGATTAGATTGCCTTAGAGGAGAGACAATTCTCCAAGTTGCCAATCGAAGCCATGCTCAAATTTTTCTATCTAGTTCCTAATCGTTGTCAGTCCCTTCGCTCACATGCGGTTTAACACTCATAACATGCTATTAAATAAGACCTTTTACCATTTACCAAGAAGTTTATCAGTGGGCAGATTGCATGAGCAGATATCAGTGGACAGATTGCATGAGCAGATATCAGTGGACAGATTGCATATATCAGTGGACAGATTACATGTCATGGGACATATTGGAGCTTGATGATTATTGGTTATTTTTATTGCATTTGTATAAATATTTAAGCTCATTTATTGTCATAAAAATCCTTGTAAAGCCTTTTATGCTATTTTTTACATTTATTGTCATATGAAGCACCTTGTAATAAACCCGACCATCCCGACCATTCACTAATTAACGAGTATCAATGGGATGCATAAGTGGATATCATGTGGGCTGCATAAGTGGATATCAGTGGAACAGTTTTTAGTGGATAGATTGCACCAGTTGGGTATCAGTGCTTAGATATCAATGGATGGACAGATTACATGAATCTTCACGAAGATTGAAGCTTTATCACTAGACGACATTTTATATTACTTGTAAAGCTTTATTGGCTAATTCTTTTACATTTGTACAAATATTTAAGCCTTGTAAAGCCTTTTAGGCTATTTCCCACTTTTATTGCCATATGAAGCCTTGTAAAGCCTTTTGGGCTATTTTCCACATTTATTGTATCAAGGGTTGTATATTGTACTTTACTTGTATGTATCTAAATTCTTCATTATCTTTTCTTGTAGGATTATGGAGCAATCAGCTAATGTGATGGCTATGCTAGATGACTCTGAGATCAGAGAATGGGTTTCTGATGTCACTTTGAATTTCAAAGGAAAGGAATATAGCCCCAATGGCTTTGGTAGGTGGACTCGATATCACATGGGTAGAAGAGCTTGGTTTCTTCATCAAAAGGAAAAGAGACTCTTTCTACTTATGTCAAAAAGGGAGTTCAATGGTGTTGAAGATCCATGGGATGCTACTTTCTTCAAAAAAGATATGACTTCAAGCCTTGTAGTAGGCATAATAATTCAGCGAAAAGACACCTTTGTGGATATTTTAACAAAGAGTTCAGATCCTGAAGTTGGCAGTATGCATTTTATTGTGTCAAGGAGAGACGCAAAGACCTTTGTGATGCCTCCTCCTCAACCATCAAAGTTTCCAAAGTTGCAAAGGGCATTGGAGACTCTTTCATATACTTGGGAGCAATTTCCTAGTGTGGTGGCAAAAAGGATGCATGCAAAGATAATGTTTGAATACTTTCAGGATGCAGAATATGCTCTCCATATGCAAGAATAATCACATGAAGGAGATCAAAAAGCTCAGACTTCAATGCAGGGACAAGAAGAACAGGCACACTGTCACAAACCTGTAGAACATGAGCGCAAACTTCTAGAGCCAGAAATGGTGAATGTAACTAAGGATGATGAAAAACAAGCCTTGAGTGCACAGGAATTAGCAAAAATTAAAGAAGATCAAGGTCGATCCACTGCAGTTATGCTAGAAGCTCTTGCTAGCAAACCACGACGTGAAATGCAAAAGGCTAGTACTGCAAGAGCCACGGTTCCAAGCAGTAAGAAAAGACATCGTCCCACTGTAGAGAAAGATAATGTGGATGAAAAACAGTCAAAAAAAGAGAAAGATGAAGAAGACTCAGAATCCGAGGCTGAAGATGATCAAGATGAACTCACATCAATTAAAAATCTTAATCTACGTCTTAATGAAGCAGTTACAGATGATGATGTGGGATATATCTGGGGTCAAAGGACGTGGTTTGTGAATGCCAAAGATGTGGAAGCTGCAGCTCTGTTTACTAATAGCCGAAGCCTTGATATATCCTATGCAATGTAAATATACGAGGCTTTGAGAGATGGTAAGAAACCTGTGGCAAGTAATGTGGTCTTGTGCCCAATAATGTTTTGTCCAACCAAAAATAGTTTTTTGGATCAAATAACATTTACAGGGCCTACACATTTCGAGGAGATCTTCAGTCAATTCTTTAAAAACACTCTAAAAAATATTCCACATGAACAAGGCGAAGAGGCACAAGGAGAGAATATGCTAAAGGAAGTCAAGAAGGAATTTCTCCTTCATTGCAGATTCCAGCCCATTGATGGTCAACATTGGGCTTATGCTTGTAATCAGATTGCAAGGGAAGCAAAGGAGGGCAAAAGACTCACTCCAGAACAATTTGTAAAGATAAGCTCATTCCATTATTATCCTGCAACGATCTGTATATTCAAGCATGAGATTAAGTATTTGATTGAGTCCGAAAGACTTAATCATTATGTCCATGGAAAGCGTAAGATATCCTCAACATCAGAGGTCTTACAGAAGGCAAGGGTGATATGGACAACATTTGGTTCCCCAAATCCTGATTTGAAGCGAAAGGTCACAAAAGCAGACGCCGACACACTCACAAACTTTTATACTTCTTTGAGTGCAGTTGTGCCTAGGGGAACCCAAGAGCGGGAAGAAAGTATGACAAGCCTCAAGGTGGTGAGGGACAGATATGCCGACTATACTTCTATCATATTTCGTCCTGTTGAAGTGTTCAATGAGATGCTTGAAACGTGCATTGCTTGTGAGCGTGGACAGCTGACCTATGAAGCTCCTTTGTTTATCTCCGGCAAGTCAAAGGTAATGGATAAGAAGGAGTTGACGGCAAGGATGTGGAGGCCTGTAAAGTACTTACCTGATAAGTATGCATCCATGGCAGCACAAAGAATTTTAAAGAAAGAATGGTTTTTTGGAAAAAAAGACAAAGACCACTGCATGGAAGAATGCATCAATGTACAGGTGAGGCGTGATGCAGTGCATAGTGCCATCAAGTATTTGCTGTCAGAGAAACAAATTCCACTTACTCATTGTAACATTGACTATAATGTGGTGAAGCATATAGCTTCTTTGTCAACACCCAAGGTAAAGCTATGGGCAAACAAGTGGATTAAAAAGGATGAAGATGGGTCGGAAATAGTAACCTCTTATATGAGAAAAGAGATCCCACAACAGGTGGTTGCATATGTGGAAAGATTAATCAGCGAGATAAGAATGCCGACAGATATGCACCAAAGCTTTCAATTCAATGTAGAGGTTACGGTAGAGTCTGGAAAGCTTGTCAACTTCAGGGGAGTCTCAGAAGATGACTTCTTTAAGAATGAGTCAGCATGGGATAAGCCACAACTATTCTTTATCAATGAAGTTTCTAGCGATGATATCCATAACTTCATTGATAGAATAGTATATACCACCATTAGCAAAGTGGCGATTTGTAACATTGTCATATTTGTTGATAAAAAAGACAAAGAAGCCATGCAGGTTACTCTAGAGCGAGCATATTCATCAGATTTGAAGATCTATAGTGGTGTTTATGCAGCAAAGAGAGGCAAGAGAGAATGTGGCATAGCGATTCAAACTCTTGAATCATTCTTTCTATGTATGCGGAGTCCCGACCCTGATCACTCTTTACAAAAGAACATAAGAGGGAATTCAAATAATTTGAGATTGATGCTAGAAGAGCAAGATATTCCCAGGTCCATACATTATCAAAAAAACAACTATGGAAGTCCTGCAAAAAGTGGGAGTCTCTTGCTTACCATGATGGAGAATTTGCTGCCGACAGGTTGGGAGGTCACCTTGTGCAGGATGGGATATTTATTTGAGGATCTCCTAAGAAAAGGCAACTCCACCAATATTATTGAAAATAAGCATTTCATGGCCTATTTCCAGCTTCAAGCAGATCTAACCACAGGCTATGAAAAAGAGATAGACCACAAGGACACCGATGACATGGATGATTACCTTGAAGATCATAATGTCCCAGTTGTTGATGATGAAAAGATGGACTTACATGACCCATTCACAGAGAGGTTGGTGGATGAAGACAAATATGATGATGCCCTCTTTGATAATTATGGCTCGCAGGGTTATGCAAAAAGGCCACTACGACAATACTTAGCGGTATGAACTCTCTATTTCTCAACTAAATACAATTTTTTAAATAAGATTTAAATTTAAAGATAATGAATCTAATCTCTCATATTTGTTTACAGGCAATAGAGGGAGAAGAAATGAATGAAGTGAATACGGAGGCACTCCCTTCTACTTCAACAATGCAACCACCTCTAAATTTGATTGAAAAATCAAATTTAGCTGCATTAGATAAAATGGAGAGCTCATTTCAAGTTAAGATCGTTTTGAAATGAGAACCTCAGTATTTAAGCTTTGGTAGAGAGGAGGTTTCAATCCTCTCCAATCCTTTAAAAGAGGTTAATGACAATGTTATCTTGGCCATTCTCAGGTAATGTTTATTTATTTATTGCTACTTCAATAAGCTAACATTTGTTTATTTATTCACAGTTCAGTTATATATCAGTTTCCTAGTGCAGAATGCAAATCAATTCTATGAGCTAATGTTTGTTTATTTCTTGGTGCAGTGTAGTTATTTCTCAACTTCCTAGTACAGTGCAGCATCGTGTCTACATGCTCGATGCTCTCCTTTCTTCTATTCTTAGCTCTCCTCAAAAGACTATAGAAGATGTTTGTACCTGGTTAAGCCCTTTGAATTTAGATGGGGTGCGAGTCATCTTAATGCCTTATCATGAGGCGTAAGTATCAACTCTAACCTTATTTTTACTATTTCTTTGGCAAGTTTGTGTAAAACAATAATCATTTTTATTCTGGTCGTGTAGCTCACATTGGAGTCTGATCTTCTGGGACCTTGAACTCAACCATTTATGGTTTGTGAATTCAATAGAAGGCTATCATGCCAACTCCCCAAGGTAATTATTCTCTTAATATTTTTGATACTTTCTTATTTTGTATCTTATGATCATGACATATTAATATATTTCATATGTCATGCTGGACAGTGCTGCATATCGGCTAGTATCTGCTGTCAGAACAACCACGGAGCAACAAGATCAAGTAGAATTCAAAAGACGTCTGCCAGTGGAGCAAAAAGATGGACACAGCTGTGGGTGGAGAGTCGCCTACAACTGCATGTTGTTTCTTAGAGAGATTTTTGATCTAGAGTTACCAGTCAAAATGGAATCATATACAGAAGCTGATCTGCTAGCATTTCGGGCTGAGAGTATTCAGCATCTAATTACTACCATTGGGAAACAACATGAAAATATGACTACATTGCAGCATGTATAAAACCTTATCTTTATACTTGTATACTTGTTCCAGCCTTTAATTGGGATGTATAAATCTCATAACTTTTTTATATTTTCTTCCAAAAGGAGAAGAGAATGAGTTTAATGAAAGCATGCTATCTTTATACTTTTATAATTATTTAAACCATTAATTTTATTTGGGATGTATAAATCTCATAACTTGTCTAATGAAAGCATGCTATCTTTATACTTCTATGATTATTTAAACCATTATTTTTATTTGGGATGTGTAAATCTCATAACTTTTTAAATTTTTCATCCAAGAGAAGGAGAGACTCACTCTAATGAAAGCGTGTATGAAACCTTTTTAAATTTTTGCTCCAAGCAGAGGAGAGACTTACACTAATGAAAGCATGTATGAAACCTTATCTGCTTGTTTAAGCCTTTATTTGGGATGTGTACATCGCATAACTTTTTTATATTTTTATGGCAGAAGGAGGATGTGGAGGACATAGCAAGTGAAGAAGAATACGATGTAGACTACTCCCTCAATAAGATGAGTCATAAAAATATGAATCTATTGGAGCAGATTGGAAGTTCATTCACTGCTATGTTGTTAATTCGACAACAACCTCATTTTTTTGAATTTGGTGAAGAAGAGATTTCAATCCTCTTGAATCCTAAGAATGAGGTTAATGTCAAAGTCATTACAACCATCCTCAGGTTTGATGCAGCCTTTTCCTTGGCTTTACACTTTGCTTATTTTGATTAAACCCAAGAAGCTAATACTTTTTTTTAAAATATAGTAATGTTATAGCAAAATTTCCGCAAAATATACAAAGCGTTTCATATATGCTCGATTCGCGTATTTCGGAAGTGCTTAGCAACAAAGAAGAAACCATAGAGAATGTTTGCAAGTGGTTGAAGCACATTCCTATGAATGATGCACGAGTTATTTTTACAGCATATTATGAGAAGTAAGCATCAAACCCTACTTGTTTTTTCTATTGCATTGCTAGAATTGTCTCAAACACAGTAATTATTCTTTATTGATAATGCAGCTCACATTGGAGTCTGGTAGTCGTGGACATCCTTGTGAAGAAGTGCTTCTTTGCAAACTCAATGACATCCGTCCATGGCAATGTGTTAGAGTAAGTATAGACTACACTTGTTGTCACTTCTTGACATGTAGATTGATATGCAATGCACATATTCACTGTTGTTATATGTTTTGATATGCAGATCAGCTCGAAAATTAGTAGATGCTATCGACATAGTAATGCGGCAATGTGACTTGGCACAACAAATAAAGTATATAACATGTCAGGTATCACATCAAGATAACAGCCACATCTATAATTGTGGATGGAGGGTGGGCTACAATTGCTTTTTGGTACTTGGTCAAATTTTTGAGATGCAAAATGACACCACACTATCAACATATACGGATTTGCATCTCTATGCATTTATAACATGTACCATTCGAGCAATCATTGATTGCGAAATGAATGCCATCAAAGAGTCAAAGAGGATAGATGACCTCAACTCTACAAACATGGCTTCATTAAAAGAATTGGGAAGCTCTTTTAATGTTAGGGTTATGATTCAACATAGACCTCAGTATCTTGAATTTGGGGGAGAAGAGATTTCAATTCTCTCTAGAGCTTCAAATGAGGTCAATAACAACGTTATGATGGCCATTCTCAGGTTTGATACAAACTTTTTCTCTACTTGATAATTCAATATTTTGATTTAATCTAATAAGCTAATAAGCTAATATTCATTTATTTTGATTAAATCTAATAAGCTAATATTCATTTATTTGTTGGTGCAGTATAGTTATCTCACGATTTGGTAGAGTCGTACAAAATCGTGCGTATATGTTGGATTCCCTCCTTTCTCCTATACTTAGCGATAGCAGAAAGACAATAGCCGATGTTTGTAAATTATTACAGCCTTTACATTTACATGGCGTGCGAGTCCTATTTATGGCATATCATGAGATGTAAGTATCATGGCAACCTTTATTTTCATCTTGTACTGGCAACATTGTGTTAAATAATAATGGTTCTTAATTATTCGTGTAGGGAACATTGGAGTCTGGTGGTTTGGAACCTTGAAGACAACTATTGTTGGTTTGTTAACTCCATTGCAGGCTTTCATGGCTCAGTGCAAACGTAAGTATTCTATTAATCTGTTGTTACTTCTATATTATGTACCTTATGTGATAGATACACTAAGTTTTTTTAATATGTCACGATGAGCAGGTCGATTGAGAAGTTGGTATCTGCTATCAGAGAAACAGGACAGTACAAAGACTCAGTAGACTTCCAAAAGCGTTTAGTAGTAGAGCAGGAAGATGGGCATAGTTGTGGGTGGAGATTTGCCTACAACTGCATGTTGATTTTCAAAGAAATTTTCTCACTTATGCCACAGATCTCATCGGAAGACTCTTTGGAGCTCAAATATTCAGAGGAGGATATACAATTGTTTAGGGCTGAAATCATTCGAGACCTAATTGCTGTCATTAGAATACAACGTGCAACTGAAGCAATACCAGAGCTTCCCTTTAAGGAAGAGGAGACCGAGTCTACTATGAAAGCACTGCATACTACAGAAGAAGTAGAGACCCAATGTACACCTACAGCACCACAGCCTCCACTGGAAGCATCAGAAGAGTTGCCACCGCCTCCGCTTGCATTTAAGGAAGAGGATACTGAGTCTACTCCGAAAGCACTACATACTACAAAAGAAGTAGAGACCGAGTGTACATCTATAGCACCACAGCCTCCATTGGAAGCATCCGAAGAGTTGCCAGAGTCTCCACTAGAAGCATCACAAGAGTTGTGATGCATGTATGATGTTGTGTTTGTAGTTTTTGTTGATTATACACCAATTTGTGACTTATTACTTAAGTGGCATAATCATGATATTTATATAATTTCTTTATGCACACAATTTTATGATATGAATGTGTGATGATGTGATTATTTGGAAATAAATCCTTGTGTGATGAGAATTCTGATATGAATATGTGATGATGTAATATTTGTAATATATTTATTTCATGCACACAATTTTATGATATGAATGTGTGATGATGTGATTATTTGAAAATAAATCCTTGTGTGATGAGAATTTTGATATGAATATGTGATGATGTAATATTTGTAATATATTTCTTCATGCACACAATTTTATGATATGAATGTGTGATGATGTGATTATTTGGAAATAAATCCTTGTGTGATGAGAATTTTATTCAGTTGGACAGTCTCCACTCAAAGTAGAGCATTCGCAATGCTTCTCTCACTTTATTCCAACCCTTATCCTTATCATCTCCACTCACTTAAAGTAGAGCATTCAATCTCCACTCGCTTTATTCCAACCCTTATCATAGTGAACACATCGTGCCACTCACTTTATTCCAACCCTTATCCTTATCGTAGTGAACACATCGTGCCTTAGTGCACTTGTATTCTTCCATCCTAGTCCTTCCACAAACACTCTCTTATTTCTTACATCCTAGTCCTTCTGAGTAACTTGTATTCTTCTATCCTAGTCCTTCCGCAAACACTCTCAGAGTCTTCTTTCATCCATCCTGATAACCAAGTATTCTTCTATCCTAGTTCTTCCACAAACACTCTCTTCTTTCATCCATCCTAGTGCTTCTCATTAACTTGTATTCTTCTTGTATTCTTCTATCCTAGTCCTTCCGCAAACACTCTCAGAGTCTTCTTTCATCCATCCTGATAACCAAGTATTCTTCTATCCTAGTTCTTCTCTGCAGACACTCTCTTCTTTCTTGCATCCTAGTGCTTCTCATTAACTTGTATTCTTCTATCCTAGTCCTTCTGCAAACACTCTCAGAGTCTTCTTTCATCCATCTTGATAACCAAGTATTCTTCTATCCTAGTTCTTCTCTGCAGACACTCTCTTCTTTCTTGCACCGTAGTCCATCTCCCTTTCTTTATCATCTCCCCACCCATGGATGTCCTTGGCATTGTCGAAGACGTGGAGTTCGGAATTAACAATCTCAAAGAATGGATTGCTGACCAAGGAGCACAGAGAGAGGCCAGAATTCGACAAGGTTCTCCTTTGACACACATGGAGAGAGAGGAATTTGCTGCACAAAGGCACGCAGAGAGGGAGGAGACTCTCAAGATAGCAGACAGTGAAAGACTTCAAAGACGTATGATAAAAGCACGACAAGATCTATTAGACTTCTTAAGTAACCTACGTTATCGCAGCTCTCGTCATGGGTGATTTGATGCGGATGCTGAGAGAACAATAAGAGCCTCTCAGAGAAATTATAAAGAAACAATTTGTGATTGCTTAAACTTCTTCTTCACATGTAATTATGTTGAGGATACAGCTGTGGAGGCAGTGAAGGATTGGGTTGTTGAGAAGATAAGAGAGACCAATGATGAGATCTTCTAGACTTAGATAAGAGAGACTGTATTAAGGTGTTTTTTGACACCATATGGCTTTGTATTAAGGTGTATTAAGGTGTTTTTTGACACCATATGGCTTTGTATTAAGGTGTTTTTTGACACCATATGGCTTTGAGTAATATGATCTACTTCTTGTACAAATGTGATGTTAAGATGATGTTAAGAGAGACTGTATTAAGGTGTTTTTTGACACCATATGGCTTTGAGTAATATGATCTACTTCTTTACAAATGTGATGTGCTCTTTTTTGAAATGTACTCTAGTTTTCATAACATGTCATGCCATTTTTTCTAATTTGATTTTTTAAAATCTTACTTTTTTGTCTCTTTTAACAATGTGATGTACTCTATTTTTAACATCTCACGTCATTTTTTCTAATTTGATTTTTTTAAATCTTCATTTTTGTTTCAATGTTTTGTTTATAAGAGCCTCTTTTTTTGAAATGTTTTATCCAGAATTATCTCACAAAATAAATTTGGACAGTGCAAGAGTCCAAAATTAATGAAATAGGTGTTATATTTGCTTACTGTGTTGGTGTAGTTTTTCATAATGCATATATAAGTTGCTTCGCCTTGGTTATTTTGTTAATAGAAGTTGCATTGTGGTTGTAATATTTCCTACTACAGTTATGATTTTCTATTATACATTTCATTGTGTCCTTGGTTCTTTTGTTAACAGAACATTGCAAGAATGGCTAGCAAGGGAAAGAGAAAGATTCGAGAGGTGTCAGTTTATGATGGAGTTATTCTGGAAGAGGATGGTTTTTGGATATATAAAATAACGAACTCCAAAAACTCCATAAAGTGCATTGTTTTATGAACATCCAAGGAACAACTTTTGAAGATGTTGGACAAGTTAAAGAGATGGAGGATACCGAGAAAGACAACGTCCCTTGTCTCAAAATTCATACATTGGGAGGCAATGTGTATCAATTGGATCCTGCTTATTTTGATCATGCAAGGATGAATGCTACTGGGGAGGACACGATGGTATCTAGGGGTTGGATTAATGAGCCAGAAAATTATACCAATCAACAGATATTAGAAAGCTTTGATTTGGTAACAAAAGGGATAAAGCAAGATATAAAAAATAGTAGAAAAGTTCCAAAAAGAACCAAGAAAAGTGATGTTGAGGGATCAAGCTCTCAAGTGTCTGAGAACACATTGAAAGAGAAGGCTAGAGAGACTGGTGAGGAGGAAACAATAGGTGAGAAGGAAATAAGGTCAGATGGAAAAACAAGCATTGGGGATAAACTGGAGGCTAAAGAGAAAGAGACGACTTTAGGAGGAAAATAGGGAGGTACGGGAATAGTCACTAATGGAACTGGAAGTGGAGGTGATGCAACGGGGAGTGGTGAGACACATATAACAGGACATGGTGAGAAACCATCTGAAGCAACTATCATCCTGTATAAGAAAATCTAGCCAGATGTTGACTTTAAGGCACTACAAAAGAAATTGGAAAGGAAGGACACAAGTATGACAGGCTTGATGGAGTACATAGAGTACTTCCCATTTGGTTTGGAGTTTGAGGTGTTGATCCTAGTGATGAATTGCTTTAGAGCACCAAGCCAATATGTGTACAGGACATTAACCCTCAGCTATGTCAGTGACTTGGTCAAGAGTTTTGCAATGAATGCACGACCTCCTGCAACATGTGCATATCTTATGCCTTACCACATAGGCACAAATACTCCGATGTGTAAGACTGAGGAAGGCGAGAACTGTTGTTAATGCACCAGTTGAAGCAAATTGTAAGATATCATCAATGGCCAACATGGAGACATAGACCGTTTTGAGAAATCAACCATATATCGATATCTTACAACACCTAAGGGCACAGTGGATTGCATTTGGATGACCAAAGAAACCAGCCCAAGGCCTTGTCAAAGGGCATAAAGATCGACAAAGTTGGGATGTGAGTAATAAACTTTGTTTTGTATGCATTTTTTATTTCAAGAATGTTTATGGCTTTGTAAAAGAAATGATAGTAGTGTCAATTCCCTGATGTGAGAATGGCACTAGTGCCATTCTTCTAGTTACCAAGTCATGCTTTTGACATGGTAATGGGAGAATCACACTAGTGTCATTATTATCTCTATTACATGATTTGGATTAGAAGAATGTCTAAGATGATTTTGATTTTTTTATATAGAAATTTTTAGGAGTTGCAAGCGTATCGATGGGCGCAAACTTTGCTACCAAGGACACACACATGGTCACATACGATGATGACATCTACAAACAATGGATTAGGATTTTGACATTGGTGAAGCAGGGTGATCTTGAGGGTTGAAATCCCACAATAACATATATGAGGTGTCTGCTAGGATTGGAAGACGAAGATGTACGTGCACTTCAAGCAGAGATTGAGTCTAAAGAAATAGTCTTGGTCAAGTCAAGCAAAGACAAGGACTCCATTGAAATGTCTCAACGGGCAATGGAGATTAAGCATGATAGAGCCCTGAAAGAAGCGCTCATCAAGGAGTTCAACTCACGTCACCCTTCGCCCCAACATCAAACATGGGATGCCCTTGAATCTTACTTCAAAATTGATTCAATTGTTTATCAGTGCTTCAAGGGTTCATGTGAGTCATGGGTCAAAGAGAAGCTGCAAGTTGGCAAGTCCACACCTGATTTCCCAAAAGCTGCGTCAATCTATGTTGATTGGGTGATTAGTTCAATAGAGGGTAACAAGTCTACATCGCAGTCTTGTTTTCCTTGGACAATTATTCAAGTGAACATGGAGATGGAGGGGGAGAGCTTTCTAACACGTCACTCCAAGGGACAACTTCCAATCAGCTTGTGTGTGCTTGACACCTCAGAGGGATCTGCCAAAGGCATGTGTTGGGATAAGGCTACCTTCAAGAAGTTGCTCTGTGGCTTGATGGAGACCGTTGCCACTCCGTCACAGTATGTATTGCTATCATTTATGACAATGATAGAGATGGTAAATCTCAAGGAAGTAATGATAGAGGCTCGATTTTGGCTATTGTAGTAGGGAACATGAAGTTGTTGTTGACGTCTTTACCTCAGGGGGGTCACTATGTATAAACCCTCTATATCACGTGCGTTCAAGGCCTATATTTAAAGTCCCTTATCTGTAAAAAATTTCATGAAAAAAATGTACCCCTTTCCTATACGAATCTGTAAATTTTTTCCAAAACTATTTTAAATAGTCCCTTATGTATATTTATTTCTGTAAATTTTAGAAATAAAAAAAATCCTTCTGTTGAACTCACGTGATAGGGTTACATATGATGAGTGATCCCCCCGAGGTCTTTACTAATGGATGTGTGGCATTACAAGCATTGTCAAGCAAAAGAAAAGTGATCTCGCTGGTGAAGACATCCCAACAGGTGACAGAGGTCGAGGCTATGCGTGTGGCACATGCATCAAATAATCCCCATATTAAGATTTGGTCTAGCATTGAGAGGCCTCTTGAGACACATAGAGCTGATTCACCTATCGATGAAGGAATTGAAGAGGGTGAGCATACATTGAAGACTTGCGACCTTTAACTGAAGCAGATCTTGAAGCTATCCCAAAGATTACATTGGAAGATTTGGAGCAAGGTCTTTAGCTACTCATTTATGCCTTGCGTATTCAGTTTCAAAATAATATGACTTTTATGGATTTTCTCGATTGCACATACTCTCATCATATTAAAGATATTAACCATTAGGTATGATAAAATTGTGTGACATAATGACATAGGGAATGGTACTAGTGTCATTCTCCCTATGTCGGGTTATACGTAAGAGGTACTATTAACATTTTATGCGACCTCATATGGAGAATGGCACTCGTGCCATTCTCTCTTTGTGGTTATGTAGAAATGGTAATACTGTTATGTTCCTTTCTTGAATCTATGTTAGTTGAAAGCATTACAGAGATTAAAAATTGTATAATATTAACTATGCTACCAAAGTTTTGATTTGGGTGCTTTCTACAAATCTATTAGACCAAAGTAATACAGTATCTATGCTTTCAGATCATGCATTGTACATTTCTTTTGGGACATGGGGGGAGGCACTAGTAGTATTCTCTCCTCCCAATGAGGGTATAGAGAAAGGCACTAGTGGCATTCTCCATAACCTTATATGTAAAATGGCACTAGCACCACCCCAAGAGAAGAATGGCACTATTGCCATTCTCTCTATGAGTTCAGAGAGAAAGGTTGCACTATTTGCATTCTCAATTGACCTTTAGAGAGATTGGCACTTTTGCCATTCCCCAAAAATACAATGGAATCAATGAACGACGATGGATAATGTTCATACTTTATTGTTATTTGTTAGTTTCATATGCTTTTGTGCTTCGACATTATTGAATACACTCTAAAGAATCAAAATATTTCTATATTCCTCAACTTCCACAAGGACCAATGATGCATGGAAGAATGTGGAGACATCAAATGTAGAGGACAACATACCACCCAAAATGGGGACTATCAATTACGCGATGGATACAGGAGGTATAGAAGAAAATATAACCCCAAAAATGGAGAAAATTGCAAGGAATATCACGAATCCTATACTTTTAGAAGAGAACATGGATGAACGTACTATCTCAACATTGGGGACAAAACTAGATAATCTTATTGTTGTTGCAAACATGTATGAAATCATAGCACCTAACAATTTGGATGAGTCAGAAGCCAACAACTTCAAGGAGAATTTGGATCTATATCCACATACAATTTCTTTGGATATGCCATGATTAACAATCATATTAGACTTGAATGGCCTATTATTAAGTCGTTGCCTATTCAAGTCTCCAATACATCTGTCTATTATGCATGGCAAAAATAGTTATATTGTTGTTCGTCCTGGGTGCATAGAATTTCTTAAAATCTTGCTACAAAGATTTAATGTAGGTATTTGGTCAACTGCGATGGAGCATAACGTACTTGATATGGTAGAAAAGCTGCAAAATTATGCAAATGAGAGCCTCCCTTTCTTTGTTATATGGTCTCAGCAAGGATGCTACACTTACAGTAAGACGAGGATAAATAGGCCTGACAAGGTTGGTGTTGAGGCAATGTTCAAAACCTTAGCAAAAATCTCAAAGGCATTTGGACGTGATGCTAGAAGGACAATCCTTGTTGATGACTCCCCATACAAGGCTTGCATTAGCCCTCCATCAAATTGCATATTTCCTTCAATGTTTGATGTACAAGACAAGGATGATAATATTCTACTGAGAGAGTTGATGCCATACTTACTACAACTCGATGAGACTGAAGATGTGCGCAGCATGATTGAGACAAATCGGTATGGACAATTACCTGTGATCGAGGGGCATAAGGATTTCAACCTTGTCCAGAAAGTAATTGATGAATGGAGGGAGGAAAATCATGCATGGTCAAGAATGAAATATAAAACAAGAAATCTTCCTCTTACAGATCAACTAAGAGAGAGGGATATAGGTGGTAGGGCAACCCATGGTGGTGATGGCCAGGTGCCTAAACTCAATGCATCCCAAATAAGACTTTTAAGGAATGCTCCGCAACTCTCTAGCATGAATGCTATGCAAGTTTCTCAATTGGCTATAGACCTAGGGTACAAAGGTCGCTATTTCAAGAAATACATTGCTAAGGGCTACATAAACCGACTACAGAATGCATATTTTTCATGAAGGTACATATGTCAAAGTGTTTTTGATTTTATCTCAATATATATAACTGTTGTCGTAGCTGATTGAATTTGTCTTTTATGATGTAGATAGATATACATTCAAATCAAGCTTGAGTAGGTACATACCAAAACGAGATCCATTTGGACACCAAAGTTACCTGTCCCTATCAACGAAGTGTTCTGCATAAAAAATGTGGCTTTCGAGGTGCATGAGTCAACCATTACAGGTGCTAGCTTGGGCTTGTTTGTGCATGGCTCCATCAAGAGAGGGACTACTATTCTCCATTATGGAGGTGACAAGTACTCCTACAGAGACTGGAAGGAATTATGTAGAGTTCATCCAAGGCTAAAGAAGTACTCGATCCAAGAGGACCCTACTGTCCCTATGAAGGATATGGTGCATATTGTTGGTGATGTTCAATATGGCAATGTGGCAGGATTTATTAACAGCAATAGAAATACCAATGTAAAGCCAAATGTTTGTTATGTATTTTCCCCTGATGTTCCACCTTGGTATGACCCCATGATGAACATAGATATTGCAGAATATGGTCACATTTGTATTGAATCCATAGATGATATACATGCAGGAGAGGAGCTATTTGCAGACTATGAGTTTTGAATAACAACATTGTATTTCTTTATACAATCATTACTTATGGGAATTACTACTTTCTTGCCAACTATGTAAATTGGTGCGTGATTGTTGTGTGTGAATAATATGCAAACATGTTCATAACTACATTCATAATGTATTTAGAAGGAGTGTCTCTCATGCCATTCTTTCCGGTGCCATTCTCTTTGGGGCTAGAAATTGAGAGTTTCTTTGGAATCATGATTTATTTTAGGGATTTCAATGGTGTATCAACAAGTTGTTATGTTTTCATCCTAAAGTGTAATTTTTTACTTTGCAATGAGTAATCAACATGACACGTAAAGTTATCATTTTACAATAATGCTAGTCAGTCCAAACATTGAAAGTGCACAATAAATGATTGTCATTGCCACCTAAATTACATCAAATGCTTGTCATTGCCCATTGATTTTCCATCAACTACATATCTTGCATTCATTCTCCTCAACTACATATCTTGATTTTCCATCAACTGCATATCTTACTAAGTTAAAGAGCCTGTGCATTTTCATTGCAATACTCATGGTTATTAATTACACTCTACATTTTTTAAATGGTGTTTTGGAGATTTTCAAATGAGAATGCTCACAACAAAAGCGAGTCTCAATTTCAATGGAAATTCCAGAGACTCGCTATTATGAAGGTGTTTTTGAACATCACTATGGCTCATGAGATGAATCTAACTCAAATGGGTTTCAAAGTTTATTATTTTTTTGATGATAACGTAGTTTAGACACTGATACTCTATTTATTATTTGAGAATGTAGTTGATATTTCACACTTCATGAATGGCTATCTAGTCTATTTTCACATATTTCTCCTGTTTTTTCATTGAGGGGAGCTACAATTTCTTCCAAAACTACCATTCTGGGAATTGGGTTTTTCCCGAATTGGGAATTGGAAATGGCATTGAGAAGCCTAAACTCACATGCTCATTCTTCTATGTAGTGATCACTATCTCCGTTGTGTAGAGATCATATGGAATTGTGTCAATCTCTGTGGAGAATTCCACCAGTGGAGAATGGTAGTGGTGCCAATCTCATAACATGACTTGCAAACATGCACAAGGAATCATAAACTCACATGTGCATTCTTCTATGTAGAGATCACTGTCTCCGCTGTGTAGAGATCATATGGAATTGTGTCAATCTCTGAGTTCATCAAACTCACATGTGGATTGGAATCAGACACCACTCTCCTATGATCATTGGAATACCCCTCCTAGAATAGTAGGGTGAACATTTGTACAAGTGGAGAATGGCAGTGGTGCCAATCTCTTATTAGGCCCTAAGAAATGGCATTGACAAGCCTAAACTCACATGCTCATTCTTCTATGTAGTGATCACTGTCTCCGCTGTGTAGAGATCATATGGAATTGTGTCAATCTCTTATTAGGCCTTGGAATGTCAATCTATAGGTTTCGTTTGTCTAGACAACCACTAGTGGAGAATGGCAGTGATGCCAAACTCATGGTGGCACCTACATAATGATACTGAGATCATCAGACTCACACGTGGATTGGAATCGAACACCACTCTCCTATGATCATTGGAATACCCCTCCTAGAATAGTAGGGTAAACATTTGTACAAGAGAATGGTAGTGGTGCCAATCTCTTATTAGGCCTCTTATTAGGCCCTAAGAAATGGCATTGAGAAGCCTAAACTCACATGTGCATTCTTCTATGTAGTGGTCACTATCTCCGCTGTGTAGAGATCATATGGAATTGTGTTAATCTCTGTGGAGAATGCCAACAGTGGAGAATGGTAGTGGTGCCAATCTCATACCATGACCTGAAAACAAGCATAAGGAATCATAAACTCATGTGGATTGGCAGTTTTGCCATTATAGAATGCCACCAGTGGAGAATGGCAGTGGTGCACAAGGAATCCTAAACTCACATGTGCATTCTTCTATGTAGTGATCACTGTCTCCGTTGTGTAGAGATCATATGGAATTGTGTCAATCTCTGAGATCGTCAAACTCACATGTGGATTGGAATCGGACACCACTCTCCTATGATCACTGGAATACCCCTCCTAGAATAGTAGGGTAAACATTTGTACAAGTGAATAATGGCAGTGGTGCCAATCTCTTATTAGGCCCTAAGAAATGTCATTGAGAAGCCTAAACTCCCATGTGTAGAGATCATATGGAATTGTGCCAATCTCTGTGGAGAATGCCACCAGTGGAGAATGGTAGTGGTGCCAATCTCATACCATGACCTGAAAACATGCACAAGGAATCCTAAACTCACATGTGCATTGGCACTTTTGCCATTATCATACTACCATTCTTCGCTAGTGGTTGAGAGTTTCTTTGGAATCATGATTTATTTTAGGGATTTCAATGGTGTATCAACAAGTTGTTATGTTTCCATCCTAAAGTGTACTTTTTTACTTTGCAATGAGTAATCAACATGACATGTAAAGTTATCATTTTACAATAATGCTACTCAGTCCAAACATTGAAAGTGCACAATAAATGATTGTCATTGCCACCTAAATTACATCAAATGCTTGTCATTGCCCATTGATTTTCCATCAACTACATATCTTGCATTCATTCTCCTCAACTACATATCTTGATTTTCCATCAACTACATATCTTACTAAGTTAAAGAGCCTGTGCGTTTTCATTGCAATACTCATGGTTATTAATTACACTGTACATTTTTAAAATGGTGTTTTGGAGATTTTCAAATGAGAATGCTCACAACAAAAGCGAGTCTCAATATCAATGGAGATTCCAGAATTATGAAGGTGTTTTTGAACATCACTATGGCTCACGAGATGAATCTAACTCAAATGGGTTTCAAAGTTTATATTTTTTTTTATGATAACGTAGTTTAGACACTAGTATTCTATTTATTATTTGAGAATGTAGTTGATATTTCACACTTCATGAATGGCTATCTAGTCTATTTTCACATATTTCTCCTATTTTTTCATTGAGGGGAGCTACAATTTCTTCCAAAACTGCCATTCTGGGAATTGGGTTTTTCCCGAATTATCTAATACGGTCTCAAGAGGGAAAGTAAAGAGGGAAAAAGAGACATATGCTCATGCTTATGCATGAGCATGTCTCCTTCTCTTATGCTCATGCATAAGCATAAGCATGAGCATATGTCTCCTTCTCTTATGCTTATGCTTATGCTTATGCATAAGAGGAGAGAAGAAGAGGGAACGGAAAGAGAGATTGGAAAGGGGGAAAGAGGGAAAGAAAGAGAGAAGAAGAGGGAAAGAAAGAGAGAAGACGAGGGAAAGTAAAGAGGGAAAAAGAGACATATGCTCATGCTTATGCATGAGCATATGTCTACTTCTCTTATGCTCAACATTATAAGCATAAGCGTGAGCATATGTCTCCTTCTCTTATGCTTATGCTTATGCATATGCATAAGACTCCTCTTATGCATAAGCATAAGAGAAGGAGACATATGCTCATGCTTATGCTCATGCTTATCCTTATGCATGAGCATAAGAACATGAGCATGAAAGAGGGGAATGAGGGTGGAAAAGAGGCGAAGAGAGAAGAAGAGGGAACGGAAAGAGAGATTGGAAAGGGGGAAAGAGGGAAAGAAAGAGAGAAGAAGAGGAAAAGTAAAGAGGGAAAAAGAGACATATGCTCATGCATGAGCATATGTCTCCTTCGCTTATGCTCATGCATAAGCATAAGCATGAGCATATGTCTCCTTCTCTTATGCTTATGCTTAAGCATTATGCTCATGCTTATGCGTATGCATGAGCATAAGAGAATGAGCATGAAAGTGGGAAAAGAGGGGGAAAAAGAGAGGAAGAGAGAAGAAGAAGGAAAGTAAAGAGGGAAAAAGAGACATATGCTCATGCTTATGCATGAGCATATGTCTTCTGCTCATGCATAAGAATAAGCATGAGCATATGTCTCCTTTTCTTATGCTTATGCTTATGCTTATGCATAAGACTCCTCTTATGCATATGCATATGCATAAGCATATGCTCATGCTTATGCTTATGCATGAGCATGAAAGAGGGAAAAGAGGGGGGGAAAGAGGAGAAGAGAGAAGAAGAGGGAAAGGAAAGAGAGATTGGAAAAGGGGAAAAAAGAGGGAAAAAGAGACATATGCTCATGCTTATGCATGAGCATATGTCTCCTTCTCTTATGCTCATGCATAAGCATAAGCATGAGCATATGTCTCCTTTTATGCTTATGCTTATGCTTATGCATAAGAGGAAAGGAAAGAGAGATTGGAAAAAGGGAAAGAGGGAAAGAAAGAGAGAAGAAGAGGAAAAGGAAAGAGGGAAAAAGAGACATATGAGCATATGTCTCCTTCTTTTATGCTCATGCTTATGCTTATGCATGAGCATAAGAGCATGAGAAAGAAAGAGGGGAAAGAGGGGGGGAAAGAGGAGAAGAAGAGGGAAATGAAAGAGGAAAAAAGAGGGGGGAAGAGATTGAAAGATTAAAGGAGAAGGAGAAGGAGAGGAGGGAAAGACAAGGAGAGAAGAGGGAAAGAAGAGGGAAGAGAGGGAAAGAGAGGGTTCCTACACCCATCACTACAGCTAGCGCTTAAGGCACTAGTTGCAGGCCAATGCAAATAAAAAAATAACAAATGGAAAAAAGAGGAAGCACTTACCTGGAATAGTATGTCCCGCTCGGTGTTTTGTGGACTGGCCCTACAAAAGAGACGAGTCTTCTTTCTTTCTTGAAATCTCGTTTTTTTTTTCAATTCTTAGAAATCAAGCATGAAAACTAGTAAGCAGCTTTAGCAATACAAGGAGAAGCACTCAAAAAATGAAATCTCACAAAAAACCTACCTACATTGTTCAAAGAGACTCACCTCTTCAAAAACTTCCTTTCAAGAAAGCAAAGAGGGAGAAGGGTGGAGGGGAAACACAAGAGCTAGGAGAGGGGTGAGTAGTGGTGAGGAGTGGAGAATAGAGTGAGAGGTCATTGGAAATAGGTGGGAGGAGAGATTGCTTTGCTTACAAGAGAGATTAGAGAGTGCTAAAGAAAGCGCCGCACATCACGACGGGTTTCGGTTTTAACCCACAGCATCGCTATATAGCGACGCTTTTCCATTGCTATATAGCGACTCTTTAGTGTAGCTATATAGTGACCTTTAACACTAAACCCTAAACCCAAACCCTAAAAGTCTCTATATAGCGATACTTAACCCTAAAAGTGGCTATATAGCGACCTTTAACCCTAAGTGTCGCTATATAGCGACACTTATACCTTAAAAGGGTCAATTCAAGGCACTTGATCTAAGAAGAGAGGGAAGGAGCTCATGGGTGGCTATTTTTTGGATCTTAATGGATTTCCTTGCATTTTGTGTTGTGACTTTAGAGGTGTGCAGATGGAAGGGACGAGTGAAAGCTTGTCAGATGATGCGCCAATGCTCATGATTGCAGAGTGGCTTACGGAGAGGTTGTATTGTCATTGCACTCATTGCAAGCGAGAAGTATGACATCAACGCCGTATTGTCATGCGCCACTTGAGGATGTATGGGGAGGAGCCCAAACCAATACCCACCATTGGTGGTGCACATGGTGATGGATCATCAAAAAGTCATTGCTATTTGAGTTCATGATTAATATTGCATGCGTACACGACACGAAATCTTGAGACAGGATGAGGAGGGTGGTGTGCGTATACCTTCACACTACCAATGTGGATATGAAGATAGAGATCATGTGGATATGGAGATGCCACTACCAATGCCGGATCCAATTGATCCAGATGGATTTAGAGAAGAAGATGAAGATCACAATATGAGCCAAGAGGAAGATGTGCATAATGACATCATATGGGAGGAAGATGGAGATCACGATATTGAGGAAGAAGATGACAATCATCAAGAATCACCTGACTTTATTGAAGAAGATAATCAAGTCTATGGTGAACATACGATGATGATATAGGAGATCAACTCAGTATAGAATTGGAGATAGATTTGTTTGGCACACTAGACTTGGCTCAGGATGAAGCCAAGTCTCAAACGTAGACATGAATATATGAGCTTCGAACTTGATGTACATGCTCTTGTACTTTTATTCTTTCAAAGGATCAAACATGTACATGCTCTCATATTTTTATTCTCTATGAGATCAAACACTCGGACGGTAGCTCGTAGCAGCTCATTCCATAGCCACAGCTTAGCCCAACTACAGCTCCAGCACTCCTACGACTGCTCTCATCTCAGACCTTTGGTAAACCGTTCAACAACGACTCCACGCTCAGCAAGCACGACCCCATCTCCGGCTCCTCTTCTACAAGCTCTCAACCGAGATGCTCTAGTGCCCACGCTCCTGCAACTCCAACCGTGTGGGTGATGCATGAGAAGTCGCCTCTACAAAGCCATCTACAACGACCTTTCCAACTTCTCAACACGAGCGGCTGCCTCTCCTCCAACGAGCAGCTCCAACCTATGGCAACCACCCACTTGACGTCATCTTTCCAGTAGCCAACTCCTGCGACCCGCATGACGACCAACAAAGGCTCTCCGCAATCAACACGACGACCCACAGCGACGAGCAATTGTCTCCATTGACAGCAACAGCCCGCTCTCTACTTCAACAGCCTGCTCTACTTCAACGATTTCGCGAATTCAGGGCCTCCCTCAAGAAACCGTCAACATCCTCGGCATCGCAGGCGACAACAACAGCCAAGCCTTCACGGCCTCGACGGACATGAAGACGGAATCTTCATAGATTCTGTCAGAATCTTCAAAAGATTTCGACTGCCCATGAAGCAACACGTGGCAGATAGGGTTGGTTAGCAACCCTAGGTTTGGTTACCCACCAGTGGTTAGTCACTTGACACATGGCAGATTTGACATAACCAGGGTTAGGTTCAGTCAACCCCTAGTTAGATGGTTTGATCACAATTGTGCCACATGGCAACGTCATCTTATCTGCCACGTCAGCTGACACATCATCAGTGCCACGTAGGTAGGACACGTCAGCAATCCACATCAGCACTACCACGTCACCACCGACTGCCACATCATTTTTGCCATGTCATCAGTGCCATGTCACCTGTTCCATGTCATCAGTGCCACGTCAGCATTGCCACGTCACCCTGTTGACATCATCTGTGCCACCTCAGCAGTCCAGTCAGCACTGACCCTTTGTAGGCACAGTCCCTTGCCAAGCACACTGTGCACACACTGCATGTGCACACTCCTGCCACCTCAGCACAGAGCTTCACTGGCACACCTCTTACTAAGCACAGTGCCACATCATCATTGCATGTGACTCACAGTGACACATCATCATTGAGCACCATTTGCACTCCTTTTGCCCCTCCACCTAGATTAAGTCATATCTCTTGATCCAGGAAGAATTTGAGGGTGCTCCAAAAAGGAAAGTCGCTCAGTTTTTCGTGCTCTACATGCTCGTTACATCACACACACATTTTGGCACAAGTTACACTCACATTTGAGCCTCGCTGACAAAACCACTTCCTTCACGCACATTTGCCTCTACATAGACGCATCTGACCTAGCACTTAAAAAGAACAAAAGAAAAGGAATTATTTGCTGCTCTTTCATCGATCGACGGTTGGTTTAGATCTAGATCAGAGTAGACTAGATCGCCATAGAGGGGATGCTTTGAATTCCCCAAGTTGCCAATCTAAGCCATGCCCGAAATTCCTGACTAGTACCTACTCGGAGTCAGTCCATACGCTCGCATCCGATTTCACATCATTACATTACCTGAAACCTTACGTTCATCAGTTCAGTGAGCAGACTTCATAGTTCAGAGGCATTGCAGATTGGTTCAGTGGGCACATAGCACTTGATTTCACACACACATGCCACCATTGTAAAGCCTATTTGGCTATCTCACGGCATCGTGCTCATCATTTTTTAGCCTTGTAAAGCCTCTTGGCTATTCCCGGCATCATTGCCACAAGCCTTGTAACACAGATTAGATCTTATATACTGCAGTTCTATCTTCACCGACGGTACAGAGATTTCACTTGGCATCTTCAGTGTATTTGCAGTTGATTCATACAGAGTCTTTCAGGACACTTTTGAGTACATTGTTTGCACCATGTCGACTAGCAACCTCAATCTGGAGGCATCTGCTAAGTTAGACAACTCCGATTACGGTACATGGAAATACCGAATGGAGACCATTCTTGTGCTTCAGGACAAATGGGAGTATGTCGATGGATCTATACCTAGACCATTGGCCGATCCAGCCACCAGTAGCTCTACTCCATCTGTTGTCACAGTACCAGCAACGGGATCTACATTGGGATCTACATCTACACAAACAGTTTCCACACCAGTAGCAGATCCTGCCATTGCCCGAGCTCAAGCAAAATGGGATAAGAAAGACAAGTATGCCTATCACCTGATCAAGCAGAACGTACAAGATGTCATGCTAGGACAGCTCAACACAGTCAAGACATCAAAAGAAGCATGGGATATGTTCGCAGCTCTCTACGAGTCCAAGAACACATCCAGGATTCTCACCCTGAGAAACCAGATCAACCAGAGTTTCCGCAATAGCAATGAAACCGGTCATGCTTATGTACTCCGCATCAAAGACTACAACAATCAACTTGCAGCAGCAGGAGAGACTATGAATCCCACAGAAATGGTTCAAGTAATCCTGAATGGACTAGGAGAAGGATATGAGAATCTAGTCCAGAGTATTGCCATCCAACGGCAAATTCCAACACTGGAAGAACTTCAGTCAGTTCTACTTAGTGAAGAACTCAGGACTCAAGCCATTCAAGCACGTAAAGGTCATGCTAATGATCAGGCATTCACAGCTTCAGACAGAAGCAGAGGCAAAGGCAGAAACAGAGGTAGATCATATCAGAAAAGTGGTCATCATCAACAAAGTCAAAATCAGCATCAGCATCAGCATCATCCTCAGCAACACCAAAATCAGCAAAGAGGAAATCATTCCAACCGAGGAAGATTCCAAGGACGAGGGAATGCATCCACCAATGTGTCAAACATTCAATGCAACTATTGTCACAAGTTTGGACACTATGAAAGAGATTGCCGCAAGAAGTAGTATGACCAAGGCGGTCAATCCAGCAGTAATCGAGGGAATTCTCGAGGAAGAGGAAATCATCGTGGTGGACATTCTAGTCACAGTCATTTTGCAAATGAACATGGCAATATGTTTCTTGCAAGTGAGGAATTGCATCAGACTGATACAATGCACCTAGACAACTGATTTCAAATCTAAAGAGGATTTCAGCTATCAAGTCGACCAAGTGGAACAGGATCCTTGGTACATCGACAGCGGTGCATCATCTCATATGACAAATCATCAGGAATGGTTCACAGAAATGAAGCCATTAGAAGGTCAAAAGAATGTCATCTACACAGCAGACAATACACCGAATCCGGTTCAAGGGACAGGTGTTATCCCTATGAACAATTTCACTGGTACAAAAGGATTAGTCAAAGATGTGCTCTATGTTCCGAAGCTCAGCAAGAACCTTTTGTCAGTAGGTCAAATGACGGAACACAACTACAAAGTCATCTTCAACGGTGATGAATGCACTATCAGAGACAAATCCAAAAGAGGTCAGCTAGTAGCAAAAGGTGTCAAGGAAGGACGCTTATACAGGATGCTAGCTACAGTACCAGATAAGCATGCCTTGTCAGCTCAAATGCAACAGATGCCACTATCTGCAAAATGGCACAAGAGATATGGTCATGTCAACTTCAAGTACTTGTTAGATCTCAGGAATCAAAATATGGCAATCGGGATTCCGAAGCTACAGTTTCTTGGAAAAGTTTGTGAAGCATGCTGCTTCGGCAAACAAAAGCGAACCAACTTTGTCAGAAGTACCTCTCGTGCACGAGGTATTCTTGATTTGATTCATACAGATGTATGGGGTTATGCCCAGACCCGCAGCATCAATGGTTCACTTTATTACTTGACCTTCATCGACGACTACAGCAGATATTGTTGGGTCTACTTTCTGAAAGAGAAATCTGAAGTGTTTGCAAGATTTCAAGAATTCAAAGCCATGGTAGAAAACCAAACAGGCAGAAAGATTAAGGTCATGAGATCAGACAGAGGAGGTGAATACATGTCTTCAGCCTTCATGAACTTTTGCAAAAATCACGGCATTCGAAAGACAATTCACATGTGCAGATACTCCTCAGCAAAATGCAAGAGCTGAAAGGAAGAATGGGACTTTAGCAGAGAGTGCTAGAGCAATGCTTAGTGAAAAGCATCTTCCGAATCAGTATTGGGCAGAAGCAATAGCTACAGCTAACTACTTGCTTAATCGGCTTCCTACCGAACCGATACAAGGTATGACTCCTTATGAAGCATTCACTGGACACAAGCCATGCATTGGGCATCTCCGCATATTTGGTTGCATAGCATATGCCCACATACATGATGATCATCGCAGGAAATTGGATGCGAAGTCACGCAAATGCATCATGGTTGGCTACAGTGAAGAAAGCAAAGCATACAAATTATATGATCCCATCAACCGCAAAGTCATTATCTCCAGAGATGTAATCTTCGATGAGGAATCAGAATGGAAAACCTCACCTACACAGGAGATAGAAGCATCGACTTCACAGTCACCTACAGAACAGGTTGATGAAGAAGAGCGAGAATTGCCAGCAACACCCCAAGCAGTGCCACAGCAGCTCAGACGGTCTACTAGGGAAAGCAGACCACTAACCAAATTGACATATGCTCAGAAAGGCAAAGCAATTCAGGTGGAAACCACCAACTATGCTCTTATGACTACCATCATGGCTACAAAGAGCCAGTGTACTTCGAAGACACCAGTAGACAAGCCAGAATGGCAAACTGCTATGAATGAAGAAATGGATGCTTTGTATAAAAATAACACTTGGGAATTATGCGACCTTCCACCAGGAAAGAAGGCCATAGCCAACAAATGGGTATACAAAGTGAAGTACAATCCAGATGGCAGTATTCAGAGATACAAAGCCAGATTAGTTGCAAAAGGATTTGCACAACAATATGGCCACGATTATGATGAGACTTATGCTCCAGTAGCAAAGATGGATTCCATACGGTTCTTGATATCATTAGCGACACTCAGCAAATGGAATGTGTATCAGCTCGATGTCAAGAATGCATTTCTTAATGGTTATCTAGACGAGGAAGTCTACATGCAACAACCAGCCGGTTATGTTGAACCAGGAAAGGAGAACAAGGTTTGCCATCTCAAGAAAAGTCTCTATGGCTTAAAACAAGCACCCAGAAGTTGGTACAGTAGAATTGACAAGTATTTTGCTGATCTGGGATACATGAAGTCCAATGCAGATCATACTCTCTACTACAAAGTTCAAGGGGAAGATATTACTATTGCACTTTTGTACGTAGATGATCTGATTGTGACAGGAAGCAAGGATAGCTTCATCAAAAAACTAAAACAAGACTTATCTGCAAAGTTCGACATGAAAGATCTTGGACTTATGCACTATTGTCTTGGAATTGAGTTCTGGAGAGATTCAGATAGCACATTCATGAGTCAGCTCAAGTATGTTGATAGTCTCCTGAAGAAGTTTCATATGGCAGATTGCAAGATTGCAGCCACTCCCATGGAACAGAGTTCGAAACTTACTAAAGATTCAGAAAAGCCTACAGTCAATGACAGATACTACAGGCAACTCATTGGATCTCTTATATATTTGACAATCACATGGCCAGATATTTGTTATGCAGTAAGCTCACTAGCACAGTTTATGGCAAATCCAAAATAGTCTCACTGGAATGCAACCAAAAGAGTCTTGAGATACATCAGAGGTACAAGACAGTTTGGGATAGAATACAGAGGAAGTCATCCACGGTTGCATGGATACTGTGACAGTGACTATGCTGGAGATCATGAGACCAGGAGATCGACACAGGGATATGCATTTTTCCTTGGTCAAGGTGCTATATCATGGTTATCAAACAAACAGCCAACTGTTTCTTTGTCTTCGACTGAAGCAGAATATAGAGCGCTCACTATAGGTGCATGTGAGGCTATATGGCTCAGAAGACTATTGTCAAAAACAGATTACTTTGATGAGTCAAAGCCAACAACAATATACTGTGATAATCAATCGGCTCAAGCATTGGCCAAAAATCCAGTATATCACTCTAGAACAAAGCACATTGATGTCAGAGAGCACTGTATCAGAGAAAGAGTGTTACTTGGTGACATCACACTGCAGCATTGTGATAGCAAAGAAAATGTTGCAGACATCTTTACCAAACCACTCGGTAAAGAGCTATACGAAAAACACTGACTAGCTCTTGGTTTGATGCAGAGGAAGGAAATTCCCATTAAAGGGGTGTGATGGAATGTAATGCTCAGTCCTTCTTCGATTCCCCAGAATCATCATCTTGAGGGAAGGCCTACTTCATGATGTTGATCTTGAGGGAAGGTGTTGAGAGTTCACGCTCAACATCATGTGATCATGTGTGCATAGCACCATCACGTGATCATATGTGCATAGCACTAACCTTATAGAGTGCTATAAAGGAAAGGGTTAGATCCCCTAATCCTAACCCTAAAAGGGTTTGTATATATATTCTATTTTTTCAACTAATTCTAGTGTACAGTTAGTCATTTGTGGTGTGCTCTATAGCTGTGCCCTCTCTCCTCATCTCCACTCTTCTCCTCTCCCCTCTTCATATTTTGTCATTTTCAGCCTCCACCTTTGTGTGTATTCCCCCAAATTGTTTATGTGAGAAAGCCGCAAGTGAGACTCCTTCCCTCTCTCCCACTATCTTTACATGGTATCAGAGCCTTGTTCGTGGTAAGGAGATCAAGAAAGCAAACCAAGTTCGCAGTGTCCTGGTAAGAGGACCAGTGTTGCTTTCCTTTTTCGAGTTTGGGAGCAAATCTCTGCAGGTAGCACAGCCAGAAGTGCAAGAGTGCACTGTCTCAGATTGAGACGCCCTTTGCGGTGTGGTGAGAGCACAGTATATGCTGTAGGAAGTTCTTCACAGGCACTCAGAAAAAGGCCCTGTTTTTTGCTGTGCGACCAGTGCACGGCTAGTCGGTGGAAAGGTGCCGTAGAAATTGCATCGTAGCCTGTGTGCAGAGATATTGGGAGTTGCAGATTCATGCCTGTTGCCTGTTGATGCAAAATCGTCACTAGGAAGTGACTGTGTGGTGAAATACCACTTTCGTCAGTTTTGCAGATCTGCCCGTGTGAGGCAAAAGCTATGTCTTTTGCAGTGACATAATATTTTGCAGTGTTCTGTAATGGCATCTGATTCTCTTTCACAGATTGTCACTGAAAAGCTTGACAAGAACAACTTCCAGGCATGGAAGTTTAGAATGACGAATTTCTTGATGGGAAAAGGCTATTGGGAATTCATTACAGGAAATGAAGAAGAACCTATTCTTCCTAATGTTCCCAGTCAACAGGAAATGCAGGCATTCAAAGGATGGCATGAGAGAGCCAGGAAAGTTATGTACTGGCTGTCTATCAGTATTTCAGACTCCATGATTGTGCATATTCAGGATGCGAATACGCCAAAGGAGGCATGGGATACTTTGGCAAAAATGTACAGCACAAATACGCAAGCCAGGAAAATGCAACTCAAACAGGAGTTGCACGATGTGCAGAGAGAAAATTTGAGCATAAATGACTACCACATGAAAGTGAAGAAAATTGCAGATGCACTTGCTTCCATTGGGTCACCAGTGGATGATGATGATTTGGTTTCTGTGACCTTGAATGGTCTAGGAAAGGATTATGCACAGTTCTGGACATCCATTGCCGTCCGTGAAACATTTCCTGATTTTGAGGAGCTGATTGCTCTTCTAATTTCTGAAGAGCAAAGAAATGGTGGTGCATCTTCTTCAGCAGGAACTTCAAAAGAAACTGTCAAATGCTGGCAGAGGTAGAGGCAGAGGTAGAGGAGGCCGATCTGCAGGCCGTGGTAGAAATTAGAATATGCAGCAAATGCAAGAAAACCAATCCTATGCAGGAGGACGTGGTAACTCTAGAGGCAGGGGGAGCCAAAGAGGCCGTGGTGGATGGCAGAGAAGCCAAAATGCAAACAGCAATGTTGAATGCTACTATTGTGGCAAAATGGGTCATATGGCTAAGGACTGCTACAAAAAGCAGAATGACATTATGAATGGAAAATTGCAGCAAGGCAATTATGCATCTTCTAGCAGGCAGGGTGATGACAGAAATGAGCATCTATTTATGGTACAGCATATAACCAATTCTGTGACAAGTGCAGAAGAACAAAATGATGTGTGGTATGTTGAATCAGGTGTGTCAAACCACATGACAGGTCATGCAGAATGGATGCAAGATGCAAGGAAAATGGAAAAGCCAGGATTTGTGGAGACTGGTGATGATACTGCACATCCTATTGTGCAGATTGGCAAAATTCCTTTGTCTATGCAAGATGGGAAAAAGAAATACTTGTCTGATGTATTTCATGTCCCGAACATCACCAAGAACCTGGCTTCTGTTGGTCAGATGGTTGAGCAGGGCTTGCAGGTCAGATTTAATCCTCATGGATGCTTTGTTGAGGATATGAAAAATAATGGTCGCTTGATAGCAAAAGGAAAGAAGAAGGGCAGGATGTTTACGTTGGATGCAGACATGCCTAAATTGAGTGCAGCAATGTTTGCACATGGGACCGGTGTAGTTGCAGATATTGATATCTAGCATAAACGCATTGGTCATGTTAATATACAGCGACTTAAATCAATGCAAGCCCAAAATATTGTTGCAGGATTGCCTAAATTCAAGGTTGCAGAAATGCACAAGGTCTGTGAAGCCTGTCAATTTGGGAAACAGGCAAGGAAACCTTTTCCTAGGCATGTTCAAGAGAGTAAAAAGCCATTGGAATTAGTCCACTCTGATGTGTGGACTACAAAAGCTGCATCTATTGGAGGCTGTCACTATTTTGTCACATTTATTGATGACTTCAGCAGAAAACTGTGGGTGTATTTTATGAAAAAGAAAAGTGAAGTGTTTGGGCACTTCAAAGCTTTCAAAGCTATGGTTGAAAAAGAAACAGGCCTGCAAATAAAATGCCTAAGGTCAGATGGAGGGGGAGAGTACCTCTCAAATGAGTTTGCAAGGTTCTTGCAGGAGCATGGTATAAAGCAGCAATATTCATGCAGTCATACCCCACAGCAAAATGGAATTGCAGAAAGAAAAAACAGGCATATTGGAGAGGTATCTCAGGCTATGCTAAATGAAAAAGATCTACCAGATTATTATTGGGCTGAAGCAGTTGCTACAGCAGTCTATATAATGAACAGGACTCCCACTACAGCAATACATGGCATGACGCCAGAGGAGATGTATATTGGTACGAAACCAGATATTTCTCATTTGAAGATTTTTGGTTGCATTGCCTATGTCCATGTGCCAGATGAGTTGAGGTCCAAGTTGGATCCAAAAGCTGAGAAGTGCATCTTTATTGGTTATTCTCTGGCAGCAGAAAGGGTATAGATGCTATAACCCTTCTACACGTAAGTTCACAGTGAGCAGAGATGTTGTTTTTGATGAGATGAGCAGCTGGTATAGACCAGTAAATATGATGATTGATGTAGATGCACAAAATGGTAATGCCGCACAGAATGCACAGTAGCAATCACAAAATATCAGTGGACCTGGAGTGTCCTCTACCAGTGGTTCACATACTTCGCCATGGACAGGCAGATTGAGATCAGGAGAATCCCCTCAAAGCAATGCAGACAGTGGTACGCAAGTATCACGAAAAGGAAAAGAGAAGGTAGATCAGCCCATGTTTGATGTGAATGCAGGTCACTCTTGTGTGGATGGTGAATCCAGTGGCTCAGAACAGAGCATTAATGATGAGTTGGGTATTCCTTCTATTGTTATACCTAGAGTAAGGAAGACCAGGGATGTTTTGAGAGCACCTGGAAGTGAGCCTATTTTGCGTAGGTCTACCAGGGTTAGGTATCCTGTGGATAGGCTGAAATATGATGGATTTATAGCCATTCACTATGCCTATATGGTCAAAGTGATACAGGAACTAGAACCCACTTCTTTTGAGCAAGCCATGGGAAATGAAAAATGGGAGAAAGCCATGGATGAAGAAATGGATGCCTTGGATGCTAATGCTACATGGGAATTGGTGCCTTTGCCTAAAGGCAAGAATGCAATTGGTTGTAAGTGGGTTTATAAGATCAAGCACAATGCAGATGGTTCTGTGAATAGATACAAGGCAAGATTAGTTGTCAAGGGGTATGCACAGACATATGGCATTGATTATGAAGAAACTTTCAGCCCGGTTGCAAGGATGGCAACCGTAAGAGCAGCCATTGCTATGGCTGCATCAAAGGGATGGTCTTTACATCAGATGGATGTAAAGAATGCTTTCTTGCATGGTGATTTGCAAGAAGAGGTCTTTATGGAGCAGCCAGCAGGTTATGTTCATGCTATTCATCCTGAGTTTGTTTGCAGGTTGAAGAAAGCCTTGTATGGCTTGAAGCAAGCACCTAGAGCATGGTCTGACAAGATAGGATAGTATCTTGTCACTATTGGCTTTCAGATTTCCAAGGCAGATTTCTCACTCTATGTGCGAAAAACAGAGAAAGGGATTATGCTGTTGGTCATTTATGTTGATTATTTGATCATCACAGGTGATAGTGATGAAGATATCCTTCATGTGAAAATGCTATTGAGGTAGAAGTTTGAGATGAAGGATTTGGGAGAGCTGCGTTATTTCTTGGGCATTGAGGTGATTATATCACCAAGTGGGATACAGCTCTTGCAGAGGCAGTATGGATTGGGCATGCTGTCCAAATATGGGATGACAAGCTGTAAGCCTATTTCAGTTCCTTTGGAGCAGAATGTGAAGCTGAGCACAGATGCAGGTGAGCTTCTGGAGGACCCTACTATGTACAGACGCATAGTAGGAAGTTTGATTTACATGACTATTACCAGGCCAGATTTGAGCTATGCTGTTGGTTTGGTAAGTCAGTTTATGCAGGCTCCAAGGAAACCACATTTGGATGCGGCTAGACGCATACTCAGGTATGTGAAGTCCACATTGCAGTATGGACTATTTTATGAGGCTGGGGTTCAGATACAGTTGCATGGATACACTGATGCTGATTGGGCTGGTAGCATTTCAGATAGACGATCTACCAGTAGATATGTGTTCTCTTTTGGGAGTGCTGCAGTCACTTGGAGCAGCAAGAAATAGCCTACAGTTGCCTTGTCGAGCACAGAGGCTGAGTACAGGGGTGCAGCAATGGCTGCATGTGAGGTAGCTTGGTTGCATAAGCTACTTTATGATATGCATCAGGGGCCAGTTGTCATTTATTGTGACAACATGAGTAGTATACATTTGGCAAAGAACCCAGTCTTTCATGCTAGAACAAAGCACATTGAGGTGCATTATCACTATGTGTGGGAGAAGGATTTACTAGGTCTTATTGATCTAGTTTATGTCAGCACAGAGGATCAGGTAGCTGACATATTCACGAAAGCATTGGGCACAGAGAAGCTGCGCAAGTTCAGAGACCTGCTTGGTGTGCAGGATTTGGAATTGAGCTCGAGGGGGAGTGTTGAGATATCGAGCTCCACTCACGATATGCCAGGGTGACTGTTGTGCATTTATGTCACCGACTTGTTAGCTGGAGATGCGGTTGGTACACCGCCCACGAATAATAGCTGGATGACAGCTATCCTTATCTACACTAGTTCGTGGCTCAGTTAGTATTCCTTAGTGTCAAGAAATTCAAAACCTCTAGTAGGTGAAGGTTATTCTTTGGTGATGAGGATCACCTAAGGAGTTCAGGATTGTAACTCCTAGTTGCTAGAGACCTTGGTGTATCAGGCATTCAGCCATTGGTGAGTGGGTGTGGCCAAACCTACCCATTGGGTTACCTTAAGGGAACTAGGTGATGGATGACCCCAAACTTGCTGATGAGCGAATGGGTCACTGTGGACTTTCAGATGGCAAGTTGTGGGTTGTTAATTGGTTACTGCTCGAGTTCGTTTTCCTATCCTAACTTGTACTAGTGTAAGTCTCCATTTTAAGAGAAGGAGAATGTTACATCCCTATGAGGATGCTATGGGTTAGACTGACATGGTCTTGGACTAGACCTGGGGAGTCAACGTGGGGTCTACCTAAGGGTTAGGACTAACATAGGACTAAGACCTAACTAGCAAAAGAGGTCTAGAAGAGCTGGCCTAGCTTCAAGTGTGGCTAAACTTGGGTGGAGTGTTCCCCAAGCTAGGGCAAAGCCAAATACGACGCAAGTCTGGACTCTGAGGCTCGCTGGTTCTCTCCAAGTGGTTTAGACCTCTAGCTCGGGGATGGCTACCTTAGTTAGTTGAGTTTGGTTTGAGACCCACATATAGGGTTCTTCTATTTCTTTGTACTTGAGTTCTTTTGGCTTTCACAACTAAGAAGAGGAAAACTGTTTTCAGCCTCCACCTTTGTGTGTATTCCCCCAAATTGTTTATGTGAGAAAGCCGCAAGTGAGACTCCTTCCCTCTCTCCCACTATCTTTACACTGAGATGTTGCTAAGATGATGGTTGGAGAATGCTAGACTACTAGATTGTGTAAAGTAACAGATGCAAGATCGTAATGCGAGACATGTGAGATGGTAGATTTTGAGTACATTGAAATCTATAAAATAAAGTGATGGAACACAAGAATGATATAATTATTAGATTCTCATCATGAGATATTTATTTTATATATAATAAGTTAGACTTGCAGATGCAAGACCGTAATGCGAGACATGTGAGATAATAGATTTTGAGTACATTGAAATCTATAAAATAAAGTGGTGGAACACAAGAATGATATAATTATTAGATTCTCATAATGAGATATTTATTGTATATAATAAGTTAGACTTCAAATAAAGTGAAACCGACTAAATAAATTTAGAGAGGTGAGTTGTCAATTGAGTGAAGTAAAAGATGCAACACTGTAATGTGTGAGATGATAGATTTTGAATACATTTAAATCTATGAAATAAAGTGATTGAATACATGAATAATATTATTATCACACTCCCTTCTTTCGTCCATCCTAGTCCTTCTACAAGCACATTCTGCTTTCATCACTCTTAATTTATCATCTCCCCACCCACCATGGTTGTCCTTGGCATCATCTCGCAGACGTGGAGTCTGGAATCGATAGTCTCAAAGAATGGATTGATGACCAAGGAGCAAGGAGAGATGCAAGAATTCTACAAGGCTCTCCACTTACATGAATGGAGAGAGAGGAATTCGATACATAGAGGCGGGCAGACAGGGAGGAGACTCAGAAGATAGCAAAGAGCGAAAGACTTTTACAATGTATTATAAAAGCACGACAAGATCTCTTAGACTTCTTAAGCAACCTACATTATCACAACACTCGGTATGGCCGATTTGATGCAAATGCTGAAAGAACAATAAGGGCCTCCCAAAGAGATTATAAAGAAACAATATGTGACTGCTTGAATTTCTCCCTTCATTGTAATTATGTTGAGGATACGGACATGCAGTCCGTGGAAGATTGGATTATTGAGAAGATAAGAGATACTAAATAATGATGACATTTTCCAGTGTGATCTCAGCCTATGTGGCCTGTAATAGTCTTTAATCTTATTTTGTATTCTCTACAACAAGCCTAGTAGGGTTGAGCAAATCATGTTAGAATTACTAATACAATTTATTTTTTAGTAGCGAATTCTCATGAAGTGTGGCTCTTATGACTCTATAATGTTATAAACTTTGACCCTATAGCATGATTTGAGTATTCTTATTGTTTTGCGTTGCAAATTCTCATCAAGTGTATCCATGATAAATGTCCCTTATGTATCCATCAGAGACTGCCCCTTATGTATTCACATATAATCAAATAATAATACAAATTAAATAAATATCATAAGTAAATATCCTAATGTATTGTAACATTTAACATAAGTTAAAAAAACACTATCATTAGTCAACACAAACAAGGTAAAAATATTCAAGGACTCATGTTTCTTTCTACATGCTTTACAACGGAATAGAGTCTGATGAATCCTCTTGAGGCTATGATGCTCTAAGAGTACATTGAGTCTCTACTTCTTATGTAGATGGTGTACATTGAGTTTCTACTTCTAGTGCAATCAGGATAGACTCAATCTCTTCCTCCTTTGCAAGATGTTGTTAAATTACACAGCGCAATGGAACAAAAACTGAACAAAGAATAGAGAGTACACAACAAATTGGAGACCAACAAAATTTTCCTTCAACACTCATGTAGTACAGATGATGGCTCCGTCCACCCGTGCGCTCCCCAGTGGAGCTTAGATGGCGATATAAACATATACTAGGTGAAGAGCTACTAGTTGGAAGATCTGATCTGCTGCAATGGACTGAGAAGGTCACCTCTTTATAGTTGTGAGGGCGGTAGTTGGATCAACCTAGTCGGTGGAGCCGACCAGTCAACCTAGTTGGTGGAACCGACTAGTCATCCATGGAATATTCAAGGAATATTCCACTAACCCCAGCGAGAGCAAGGGGCTCCCACACAATCAAGACAATGTGCCTCGTTGTGCTACCAGCTTACCTACCCTGCCTAGCCCATAGGCTAGACTCACATAGATCACCTTTCTACCATCAACGGTTTGATTGATAGACCTCATCGACATGCAAGTCAGGATCCATCTAGTGTCTTGGGCTCACAATGATTTGTCCTCATATGGGGGCCTTACAACTTGAGCACCTTGGACCACTGGTGGTTACCAGGAGGGTGGGGCATTGAGCATATCTTACACCCCCCCCCAATGAACTACCTTCTATCGAGTCTCTGAAGATGACCCTCAAGCTGATCCTTCTCGAGTGCCATTGGAAGCTAATCAAGTAATATTGTCCTTCTACGTGGCACATACCAAATTAATTGGAGAGCAAATCTTGCATGGATGTACGTCCAGAGTAGCCTAAGAGCCGTGTGAAGTTTCATCCCCAACAGGGTTTAGGATTTAGGGTTCAGGGTTTAGGGTTTAGGGTTTAGTCATGCTAGTAGGGATTGTAAAAATGTACGCATTTGTCCTTCTACATGGCACATACCAAATCAGTTGGAGACCAAATCTTGCATGGATGTACGTCCAAGGTAGCCTAAGAGCCGTGTGAAGTTTCATCCCCAACAGGGTTTAGGATTTAGGGTTCAGGGTTTAGGGTTTAGGGTTTAGTCGTGCTAGTAGGGATTGTAAAAATGTATGCATTATACCTTCCACGTGGCGCATACCAAATCAATTGGATACCGAATCTTGCATGGATGTATGTCTAGGATAGCCTAAGAGCTGTGTGAAGTTTTGTCCCCAATAGGGTTTAGGATTTAGGGTTTAGGGTTTAGGGTTTAGGGTTTAGTCGTGCTAGTAGGGATTGTAAAAATGTATGCATTTGTCCTTCTACGTGGTGCATACTAAATCAGTTGGAGACCAAATCTTGCGTGGATGTACGTCCAGAGTAGCCTAAGAGCTGTGTGAAGTTTCATCCCCAACAGGGTTTAAGATTTAGGGTTCAAGATTTAGGGTTTAGGGTTTAGTCGTGCTAGTAGGGATTGTAAAAATGTACGCATTTGTCCTTCTACGTGGCGCATACCAAATCACTTGGAGAGAAAATCTTGCATGGATGTACGTCCAGGGTAGCCTAAGAGCTGTGTGAAGTTTCATCCCCAACAGGGTTTAGGATTTAGGGTTCAGGGTTTAGGGTTTAGGGTTTAGTCGTGCTAGTAGGGATTGTAAAAATGTATGCATTATACCTTCCACGTGGCACATACCAAATCAGTTGGAGACCAAATCTTGCGTGGATGTACGTCTAGGGTAGCGTAAGAGCCGTGTGAAGTTTCATCCCCCACAGGGTTTAAGATTTAGGGTTCAGGGTTTAGGGTTTAGGGTTTAGTCGTGCTAGTAGGGATTGTAAAAATGTATGCATTTGTCCTTCTACGTGGCGCATACCAAATCAGTTGGAGACCAAATCTTGCGTGGATGTACGTCCAAGGTAGCCTAAGAGCCATGTGAAGTTTCATCCCCAACAGATAAGTCCATGTGCGTATTTCATTAGTACGTGCACCATTTTTCATACGTAGTCGTGCTAGTAGGGATTGTAAAAATATACGCATTTGTCCTTCCACGTGGTGCATACCAAATCAGTTGGGCACCAAATCTTGCGTGGATGTACGTCTATGGCAGCCTAAGAGCTGTGCAAAGTTTAATCTCCAACAGATAAGTCCACATGCATATTTCATTAGTACGTGCGCCATTTTTCACACATAGTCGTGCTAGTAGGGATTGTAAAAATGTACGCATTATACCTTCCACGTGGCGCAAACCAAATCAGTTGGAGACCAAATCTTGCGTGGATGTACATCTAGGGTAGCCTAAGAGCCGTGTGAAGTTTCATCCCCAGCAGATAAGGCCATGTGCATATTTCATTAGTATGTGTGCCATTTTTCATATGTAGTCATGCTAGTAGGGATTGTAAAAATGTATGCATTTGTCCTTCCACGTGGCGCATACCAAATCAGTTGGGCACCAAATCTTGCATGGATGAACGTCTACGGTAGCCTAAGAGCCATGCAAAGTTTAATCTCCAACAGATAAGTCCACATGTATATTTTGTTAGTACATGCGCCATTTTTCACACGTAGTCGTGCTAGTAGGGATTGTAAAAATGTACGCATCATACCTTCCACGTGGCGCATACCAAATCAGTTGGAGACCAAATCTTGTGTGGATGTATGTTTAGGGTGGCCTAAGAGTCGTGCGAAGTTTCATTCCCAGCAGATAAGTCCACACACGTATTTCATTAGTACATGCGCCATAGCTTTGCCGCAGTCATGCTAGTAGGGATTGTAAAAATGTACGCATTGTACCTTCCACGTGGCGCATACCAAATCAGTTCAGACCAAATCACGCGTGGATGTATGTCTAGGGTGGCCTAAGAGTCGTGCGAAGTTTCATCCCCAACAAGTAAGTCCACACGCGTATTTTGTTAGTACGTGCACGAATTTTCTTAGTCACATTTTTAAAATGTCCTAAAGCACAAAACAAATTACAACATTACTACTAATAAACAATTTTTTGTTTTACAAACACGACAAATCCCATTGAGAAGACATCGGACATCATGTATAAAATAGAATCTAATACAATGATGTGTATGAACGTGTATATAGCCATCATAGTGAAATACAAAATATGAGTCCATGAAAATTACAATGGTATGGTCACACAGTGAGCCTATACATATCGAATACAAAAAAGTGTAATCAACTAGTGATACCCAATAAAAATCAATCTGATCAACTGATGATCCCAAAAAATATGATATGTAATGTGCTACTCCTCAGGATCAGCTCTCATGCCAATAATTGCAAGTATGCTCTCGTGATCCGCCACTGCAAGGCGCCATCATGGAGTGGACGTCGCCTTGCGAGTGCGAACACGACTCAAAGTAATCTTGATCCCAACAATAAGATGAGAATACATGTATGCCACCTGATCCGCCATGTACTCCTGGAAGTCAATATAGCGACCATGCCTCTGTATCTACTGAAAATAGTGGCCACCTACGATCATGCTATGAGCATTGAAGTGCATCCCATGCCCATCCACTGTATCCTCATTCAGCACACTCTTCAGCATAGAGCAACACAACAAGTAATAATCCACACCCTCCTCATTGACCTCCGAAGCAATAACCACGAAGATATCACCAATATGCAAAATATCTGTAAGCTGGTCATAATCTCTAGAGGAATTGAATCCTGCATCCTGATCATCATGTACCTCCTCCCAAGGCTAGAAGGGAGAAAGCACTCGCCATACCCATGGATCGGCCCATGGTATCATGGAGCACCCTCCCCAATCATCATCAATGCATGCAGAGCAAAAACATGCAAACCGTCGAGAAAAGATCATGGGGGAGACTCACCTACGCTCCTGATGGAATGGAAATCAAGAGTGCCAAGCACAGAACGACAATCGAAAGGCCTAGACTGATCAAGACTCCCAATGTCCACGCACCAAAAATACTGGCTCACCACCCTATCGTCACGCGACTGAAACGAGGAGGTAGCACTAGTGTGCTGGCTGCACCACTGCACCAAATCATGTGCATCCTTGAAGCGATCGGCACTGTTATGCAACTGGTATCGACGCAAAGCACGCTTCACGCAAGCACCTGCACCATCGTGCTCTCCCTTACCGTGCCCTGTCTTGAAGTAGCTCCTTGTGATCGGAATGCCTGTCTCATGGTGCCATCTATAGAACCAATAAAACTGTCTAGCAGATTTGAACTGACCACCGCAGCCATCTGACCAGATCCAATGCCGCTGCCATGTGACACCATGATCCCTCAAGAAACTATCATGCAAAGTGAAGCAATGCTGCACAAAATGGGCATCATGCGATCGATCATCGCTAATGTAGAAGTGATACTCTCGCACAATGACGCGTGAGTCCATGGTGCTATCAATGCCATCCACATGAGCCTGTGCATGACGATAGCTAATGTGCACAAATATAGCAACCTGCAATATGGCATTGAAAAAAAATATGACTATTGAAATAATTCAATATAATGAGGCGGGGAAAAAATCAATACTCAATCACACGTCACCTGTTCGGAGAAATAATACTCCGATTGGATCTCATGCTGTGGTGCAAAGGTGTAATTCTCTACAAAGTCCACCACTGAGACAACCACCCCTGTAGGAAATGTCCTCAAACATGCACGGAACTGGCGATCCTCCCATTTTGTAGTGTGCGAGTGGCGTATGAAGCGGTACAGCTTCCCTCGAAAACTGTCAATGAATACAACACGTGGTGTCTCCTTCCCCACAAGCTACAACCTCCTCGACTGTGCACCACCATCTAATGTTAAGGTACAATACTCATACTGCTGCCAACGAACCATCTGCACATCACAAGTATCTAGTGCAACTCGTGGCACTCTAGCAAAGTCACCACACAAAGTACACGTGCCTTCCACACAATCAAGGGAGTGGAATAAAGCATCACCATCTCGTGTACACAATATGGGATGAATGAAGTCGCGAGGGCTAGTAGGAACCACTCCCCTATGACCATCAAGGGAACGGAATATGTCATACATCAATCCAAAATCCACTTGGTAGTGACAACAGCATGTGTCACGCTCCTGACAGCATTGCACAAACCATGGCTTGCATCACTCAAATGACCTCTGCCCAATCTTGAACTCCGAGTGTGCCTCTACAAACTGAGTGTACAACTCAGTCTGGGTACACTCCAAAAAACATGCACCATGCTCAATGTACACATCGTGTGACACCCTCTTCTGCAATGCCTTCTTGAACACTGGGGATACTCTAAAATGCTCCTCCCAAAACTGTTGTATGAAGGACCTAGTGGAATCATCCAACAATCGATCGCTGCGAGGTGCACGACCACTCGAAGCCCAAAGAACATCTGTCTCACTATCCTCTAGACTCTGCCTCCTAATGATGCCTGCTCGCAATATGTGCGCGGTGCAATCTGAAGAAGACGTGAAGCGGTATGCACATGGCCTATCATATGAGGTCTACTAATGGTAGCCACAATAGCACGACGTGCTGCCAAGGCATCACTGGAGTTCCTATGCTTAATAGAAGCATAGGAACGTCGAACACTGCTAAGGACCTCGCTAGATACAACCCTATCTCTACGTGCACCAAGAAAGCAAGCCTCCTACACTCTACCAAGTCAGGGTGATCAATCAAGGACATGAGAAGAGAAGACTGCGAAGCTGGCGTGAGGTCACAAAAAAAAGACTACACAATCTTGCTAGTACGACGACGGATAGTGGCAAGTCACGTCGTGAAGCAACACTGTTGCTGCAAGGTGGGGCAAGGGGATCAATGGGAGATGGTAGGGTGGATGGGGGAAGGGAGGCACCAAGTGGAGTGGGGGGAGGGGGAGGGGGAGGGGGGAGGGTGGAGGGGGAAGAGGTAGAGATGGAGGCCAAAATGTAGGTGGCTAGGGGAATGGCAGAGGCTAGAGGTTGGGGAGCGGATGAGGATGGGGGGACAATGGAGGTGGGGGTGGGGGTGGAGGTGGGGGTGGAGATGGGATGTAGAGGTAGAGCTGGAAGTGGATCAGTGGTGGCAGCACGAGCTCGAGCTCTAGAGGCTCTCTTGCACTCACGAGCCTTCCGCTTGCGCTCCTTGTCAATGAGATTTGGGGGGGGGTTCCTACATCTTTCACATCTACTAGCTCTACGGCTTTGAGAACCCATTCTCAATGAAAGTAGGATGGAAGGTGTGACAAAGTGATGAGGAGGCAAGAATGGCTAAGAATGGGTGAAATGAACCAAAACATGGTGTCTTATAGAGAGCCTCAACTCATCCACTAGATTGCTCTTAGATTGCTCTTCATTATTATTGGTGGAGAGGTGCTAAGATTGAAACTAATTGGCTAAGTTTTGGTGCTAAGATTGAAACTAATTGGCTAAGTTTTGTACCTTCAAATACCTTGATCGAGGTCTGCTATGCCTAGAGCCCAGATCGTATACCTCGATCGAGGTATTCAATGCATTACGCATGTATAAACCTCGATCGAGGTATCCCTAGGTGTCCTCGGTCATATACCTCGATCGAGGTATTGTATGCCTCACGTAGGTCATATACCTCGATCGAGGTATTCTACCGTTGGATTTGGGATTTGATGATTCAACCACACACCCTTATGTGCCTACTAACCTTCCACTAAATTGGATTTGACGTATTATTCAAAATACTAAAAAAATGTGGTGTGCTACTAAAATGCATGTATTTTATGACTTTATTTATTATAAATAATTATTTATAATTAGATAAATCATTCAAAAAATTACCAATAAATCAAGTTAAGCTCTACATAATGCAAAGAGACCACTTACAAAGTTTCAATAACATTTAATCTAAAATGAGTGAGAAATTTAGAATTTAATATGACACTCTCTGTTCGTGACAAACGTGTGACCACCTTGGAACCATGCCGTGTGACACAAAGAAATTTTTTGTGTGTGCATCGAATTTTCGATCAGACTATATGATTGTGTGCACAATAGCAAGTGTGATGTTGTGTCAGAAGACTTCAAAGACTAGATCCATAGGGAAGTAGGTGAGATTTGCATTTTTGTGTGCTAAAAAGCTTGTTTTTCCACCTCCTAAGGATTGGGGAGTGAACAAAAAGTGGACACCCTTAGCTTGCTACTTCCCCCCATGGTGTTATGGAAGAGGCTGGCCTTCACACACCTGAAATGAAAAGGCCCACAATGGAGCAAACTCAAATTAGAAGGAGAAGAGGTTTTGCCACTCCAACTACAATTAAGGAACATGACAGTCATAGGCCAGAGTATATTTATGTCTCTACTAAGAAACCAATGGGAGGGAGGAGACCTCCCACTAGAATTGTAAATGGAGATGAGATTAGCTGCAAGGAGAGTGTTGTGCATGAGACAAATTGGGCTATCAGAAGAACAGAGCCAAGAAGTGTGGTGACATGCTTTGGATTCATTTCTAAATCTAAGTCTCGTTGTGGAGCACTCATAATACATTGGGTCGAAGTGCAACTGAGGGTGTACCTGCACCTTGCTTCAAGGGGAGAAGAAAACATCCTAATGGTATCAAAGAACAGTTTGTGTGATTTTGCAATACCTCTGTTGCCCATACGTGGTGTGTTGATCAGTCTATACTTGGTGTGCCTGGCCAACAATCCCCAGGGGTGTGGAAGGTGACCGTCGGGACTTCCATAAAGCAACATGAAAAGGATCAATTGAAGGAGGCAGGTTTTGTGCTTGAGGAGGATGAGAGTTTTTTTGTGCAAGGACCTAACTTAGAGAGGACTACAACACCATTGAGTCACGATCGGGCCAGTAGAAGGGATAATAGGATAGTGAGATGGAGATCCAAGCTAAGTAAGGAGTTTCAAGATAGGATTCAAAAAGCTCAATGTTTGATTGTAGAAGTGGTGCAAGAGAAAATTATCTATCCTAATGAAATGCATCTGTTCCATGTGTGAACAGAAAGTTCTATTGCAAAGGGCCTTACTTACACCGTGACAATATTAGAGTTTCCACGGTGTTCTTGCAAGGACTTCATTCAACGAGATGCAAAGAAAGGGATATATATTCCATGCAAACACATGTACTTTGTATTCATTGGTGTTTTGCGATTGAGTGACAAAGTGCATCAATTTATGCACCAGGTATCTCTTACAAAAGTTGAATTGTTTCAAGCTCTTAGTTCTCGCAAAAACCAGCCAACTTGTCACATCCACTTGGTTGAACTTTGGGACTATTTTGCATAAGCTTACCTTTGTAGTTGTTAAGGAACCCAAGCAACTGTTTGCCACATGCTTGGTTGATTTTTGAGATTGGGTTTATCTTTGAAAGACCATTTTGTACAATTGGCATATCTATTGTGTCAATTCGGGACATATACAAGTATATTAAGCTCTCAAGCAGCTTCGAGATGTATTTGGGGAAGCTTTGGATTATCTTTGGGAACTTATGGAAGCATATTGTATGCTCAAGCTATTTTGGATAATGCTACTTAATTAATGTTATTTGGCCGATGCTGTTAGACTTGTTAGAAATTTATGCTTGTAGTATTAGTTAGATGCTTAAATCAGATGCTTAAAGGTTTCCTGTTTCCTATCTTAAGAAAGTATTGAATATATCATGGATTGAATTGCTCTATTGAGGACATTGCTACCTTTCTTTTTTTTTGAATGCTAAGAAATAATTTTTTCATTTTCCAAATTATAAGGGTGCCATTTTATTTCTATGTAAGAACATATTTTATTTAAAGTCAAATGACACTTTTGCAACATAAATATTTGCATTGAAATGTGGAAATCAATAGCCATGTTCGCTCGAACCTTCACCTCGCTCGAACGCAGTCGCTCGAACTTTGGTAATCCTCCATAACTTCACAATCCTGAGGCAAAGCTCAGCAAGTAAAAGGTACACCCTCCAAACCCATTTGCAGTGTAATATCTCCGTTGGGCAGTAGAGATTGGATGAGAAGTTCCAGTAGGAATCTCACAAAGGAATTGGTCTTGCACCTTAGCATCATAACTTAACACCTTAGCATCGTTGGAATTAGCATCATAACTTAACAAGAAAAGTTGCTGCCTTGATGTTACCCATAAATTTAGAGATATTCCCATTTTGGACTTCATATAGTTATACACAAAACACTGCCAGCCGAATCATTTTAAAGTAATGTTTTTTAACTGGTGTAAATGTTAAAGACAAACTCAATCACGAATGAAGGTTAACATGTAGAAGTAAATCTACAATTTAATCCATTATTGTAGAAGCATATGGCCAAGATATATCTAGTGTAACAATTGAGAAGTCTTGAAAGCACAAGTATGAAACGATGAGACAATGTAAAAAAGGGCCCAAGACCAGACTCGATTTTCAAAGAGAGCAAAGGCATGAAGGCTCCCATCTATTGAATTCGTTCATTCAATCACCAATAAATTCTATGAGAGCTACACATCAAGCAGAGGAACTAATTTCTCCCAATTCAATACTCATGCTTCATGAGCCTCCATCATAAGGTAACTATGCATAAGCCTCCACGTGCTCCTCAATTAATTCTTGGGAACCTTCATTTTGTGGAGGTGGCTATGGGCTGTTTGATTGCTCGGGTGGTAGATAGGTGAGTCTTTACAAAATTCATACTATCACCACAAGTTTCGAAGTGCTCCTACCGTTAACTTGGGTGGAGTTGGGGTTTCATGGAATTGTTGTTATACACATCAGTAACATAATTAAGCAGACGAGTTGCATTTCCAAGATTATCGCCGAATGCACACTATGTACATCACAAAAGCCTAGGATGATTTTTTGCTCGGGGTTCAGATCCATTCATTCTTTGAACCAAACTCTCAACCTATCTTTTAGACCCAACCTCGTGAAAAGAAAGATACTTTATTGCTGGCTTGCTATCTTGTAAGAACATCTTTGCATGAGACATTCAGTTTTCATAGAAATACAAGAAAGATGCTTTATTGCTGGCTTGCTGTCTGGTATTTTTCTAATCTAAGTTTTCAACAAAGGCCACATCTCTGAGTATGAGGATTTTTAGAGAGGATATTCCTTGCTTTGATCCCAAGATTGATGCCAAGTGAACTGGCAGATTATATTATTTTGCCTAATTGTATAAGAACTTCTTATTAATGTGTTGCAGATGGAGTCCAGTGGTGGACTTGGATCCCGCTATTCCTTGCAATCTTAATGGAGATTGCCGGAGACTACAATGTCAGAAGGTCTAGAGATCACACCTCTGGAGCAGTGCTTGCATCTCATATATCTTCCTTGGAGAGGATCAGTGAGGAAGATGTGCCCAATCCTCCTGCATCAAAAATAAGTAAGGCATCTGAAAAAATGAAGAAACCAGGAGAGAGTAGCGCTGCAACACGTGAGCTTCAAGGTAAAGGTTATGAAATTGTTTAGAATGGTAAAAAATTATTTATGATATCGTATTGATCATGTGATGCTATTGGGTATTGATGTTGATAATTGAATGATTTTCTAAAATTTGACATTTGCTTGAAGGCAAAGAGGCAAGAGATATCCATCTTCCTAGAGAGCTAAGTAACTGATATGGAAAGCACATTAAAGTGCACTTGTTATAGGAGGTCATGGACACACTCATTGTTAAGAAAGATACGGAGGTGCCTCTTATACCCTTGGACTTTTTTCGGGAATCTCGCTAGAAGTTGAAAGCCTTCCCACTAGCTAGTACTTGCTATTGGCTCTTTGCTTTCGGTCAAAAGTCAGGGAAGGGGTGTAAGATCAGTAGGCACATGGATGAATCCAAGCAACCACTTCATTTTTTCTATACAATACCACATCTAAACCCTCTTCAAGAGTGAGGATCACGAGCAGGAGAGAGAAGGTGAGCAGGCCATACAGCATGGAAAAAGGGTAGCACAACAGTGAATAGATGTCCATACAGTAGCCTTTGGTATCTGTACAATAGTAGCATTAATGGCGTCCGTACAACTAGTAGTGGAATCCTGCACAACAGCAAATTAACATCCGTACAACCTGCCTTGGGAGTCGTGAAACAGCCCGTACAGTAGGGACGAAAGTTACGTGCAATCAGCCTTGGGATGCGTGCCTCTTCTGCACAACCAGCAAAGAGGATTCCGTACAGCCCATACAATCCGTGATTAATGCTTCCATACAACCGTACAGAAGCCTTGGAGAGAGGGATACCTTTGTCTCCTTGTCTAAAACATTGCCAGTTACTGTTTCTACACTCTTCTCTTGAGTTTGACTTTTCTATTTGCCTTTAACAACCCACTAGGCCTTGGGGGGTTGGTTGGCCTGTTGTTGAGTTTGTTCCTGAGGTTGCTTAGGCCTCTTTCTTTTCAAGGGACATCTTTTCACTGAATGGGTTGACAAACCACACAAAAAACAAGAACTAGGAAGGTTCTTGTAAACCAAAGCCTGTTTTGTGAAGACACTCCCATTCTTGTTAACAATTACCCACGGTATCTGGGAGTTCTTCAGCAACATCTAGCTTGACACAAACTTGAGGGTGTCCTCTAGGATTAATAAACCATTCTTTCTCTAAATCAATGACCTACCCTAAGCTTCTACAAAGGTTAGCAGCTTGATTTACTAGAGAAAAAGGAAGGTCAGGGAGTTCAACCCACATAGGAACAAATGTAGATCTAGGCTTGTTAGGGTTGAAATCCTGAGTCCAAAACTCTAAGTATAGAGGTTGATGTTTGATAGTATAGAGGGCATGGTGTAAGGCTTTCTAAGCCATATCTTCAGTCTCAAATAAAAAGAAGAAGCCTCTTCTCAGAAATCTCACACTAGTGACCACTAAGCCTTTTCTAATCCAATTATTCCTCAGCCATCCCTCAAGAAAAGCAGTCAGAGGTCTAGGTCTTGGGAGATACCCAATTAAGGTATGTGATGAAATCCAATCAATAGATTGCTCTAATATATCCTTGTCCTCGAAAGCAACCACTTTACATTTTAAAGCAGATGGTTTCTCCTCATCTTCAAATTGGTAATCCTCTTGTTGCTAATGTGGTTGTGGGTCCCCTGGTGCATTTCCTTTAGTTTGATTTCTACTGTCTGCTGGCTTGGTCCCTCCATATACACCGTCTCACTGGTGGTACCTGTGAAGGAGGCTATTATTCCCCCTGAGTGGCTGTCTGTCCTACGCCCACCTATTGGGTTGGTGTTGGCACTCTTAGTGGGTGGCTGCATGTTCTTTTCCTCCTGGCTCGAAATCCTCCCCTCCCTCGAAGTGCCTACGTCAGTGGGGCCTGACTTTCAACCATTGCCTGTGGCCTCTCCAGGCTTTCTTGATACGCCCTAGGTATCTCCATTTGAGGTTTGTTGTTGGGAGGAGTTGCGTCTCTCATCTGTTTATCCTTGTCCACCATTGTTGCTGTGGCAGAGCAAAAAAACAACGCTGAATGGGGGAGTAAAAAGGCCTCCTCTAAATTCCTAGATAATGCTCGCATAAGAGGGCCTTGCTAGAATCCGGTGATTGGCATACCATGCACAATTGAAATATAATGTTAGAACCTGATACATTGTAGGTATGCCTTTTTCCTTAGAAAAAGAATCATGTTTAGGATAGATAAAGAAAATATATTTGAACAAAACCTAAATAACCCATGGAAATTAGATATATCACAATTACAAGTGACACAAATAAAAGCTATTATGCCAAAGATTAAAGGAATAGTATTCAAGGGAATGGTTTTAAATCGATATGGAAATATGGCAAAAATAAGAATAGTACATCATATAAATATATTAGAGATGGCTTAACAACAATCAATTTACAATCGGATAACATACTCATGCGCAAATGGGAGAACCTAATCAAGTAGGAGAGCTCTATTAAGATCTAGGATTTTCTCATTACCACACAAAGGAATCAAATTGGTAAAAGAGAGACTCCTCTTTTGCATTACTCTCCTAATACTAAAGTGCTCATTTTGAAGGTTGCTCTCTTTAGTAGACTAATGCTAGCAAGCAGTACAAGGATGTCATGGAGGCTTTTACCACCTTAACATTGTGAAGTAGACAAATATGAGTGCAAGTATTTTGGATGGGGATTATCGTCCTTAAAAAGCCTATGCTTCTTATGAATATGCCTAAAGAAAAATGATGATTTTTCAATAGCAATAATCACATACCAATAATGGGTTTCCAATGCTAAAACGTATTTGTAAATGTTGTAAAGAGAAATCATCATTTACGAGGCAATCAGGATGGTGGGAGACGACATAGGTGTCTTGGCAGAGATATTTGCCTAGCAGGGGTACATTGATAGCAGGGGTGACTTCTTGGTGTCATTCGGGCACCCAGGCGTCGAGCCAGAGCTCACTTGGGCATATGAGGATCGATAGCGAGCAGGCCCTACATGGGAATTGGTAAACCATGAATTTGAGAATGAATTGGATGTGAGAATATATTGGGTCAACCTAAAGGGAAAGACATTTTTGGTTTGGGATGGAAACCATCGACTCAAGGCATGGTTAGGGAGGATAAACATAGGTACGTTCTTTTGCATTTAGTGTATGTAAATTTTATTTATAGCATGTCTTTTTTTTTTCCCTTTTAAATATTAAGAGTGAACTTGCTCTATAGTGTATTCAAATATGATGGATTGGCACATTCGATTTTGCTGCAAGTTCTTGCAGGAGGGTTCTAGTTTTTTGGTGTCTTAAAATGGTCGTCTAACCAATTGCATGTCCATGTGTAGGCTTGCATGTGTACAGGTCTCGCACACTATTGCACATGATATATTTATGATGTAGAAATTCGACACTGCAAACAAAGAGACACTCATGTGCTATTTTGCAGCGGAGGACAAAAGATTGGTTGAGGGTATGTCATTGAAGGAGAGGAGTGGGCCCTTAAAGGCATGGTACAAACTTGCCCATGTCTATACTTGGACAGTTTGTTTTTAGGGTGAGTGCCTTAAAGATGTTGGTTGAAATCTTACTTATTGTAATGATTTCTAGATTATGTTATGTCAAAAAAATTATTCTTTTTTTTGTAGGATGAGTACCAAAAGAAGTACCAGGAAGAGATGGAAAAAACGGACACTTCGACCTTGTCACTGGAGGAGTGTGAGAAGGTACAAGGCAAGGCGTTGGAGAAGGCAGAGGAGAAGGTGAGGAGTAGAGGATATCGTTTGCAATCGATTGCCAATCCAATGAATGCTGAGGGATTTTCTAGTGTCTTCTTCTCCATAAACTGGGAGCAAAAAGGAAAGATCATAATAGAGGACAAGCTTACCATGCTTGGTGCATCAAAACTATCTACAGGGAGGTTTCTCTTCCATCTCTTTTGTTTATTTCTTTGTGTTGTATGCTTCAAGTTGTTGGAAGATGGGTTTGATTAATGGATTTTCTAATGGCAGGAAAAAGAGGCCTTGAGAGTGCTTACAGGAGGAGATACAAACATGCAGATGGAACTAGGCATGCCACGTCAATAAGGAGTGGAGGAGGTACATTGCAAGGGAGACATATTGATCTTAAATGATTGTTGAGAAGGCATGCAAGATGATAGAACAGATGAATGTGCCATTTGATGGCCTAGGCATTCAGTTCCTTGGTGATGCAGTGAAGTATTTTAGAGCATGCTGGCAAATTCACTTCCAGAATACGTTTCTGGACTTAGTAGGTAAGAAAATTTGGTTTTGGGAAATCTTTTGTGCAATCAAATATTTGAAATCATGCCAAAAAATTCTCTCATAAAATGTCTGTCAGTAACATACCAGGTGATATGAAGAGCTCACTAGTTGCAGAGAAGTAGCCACAAATGGCTATGTTTGTGCAGCACCTAGTGTACAGGCAATGAATGTTGTGTTGGTAAGCTAAAAGGAAAGCAAAGAGTGGACACAAACTCAGAATACTTGCATTATGGAATGAAGAAGAGTGAGGTCCTTAAGTATGCACCTCATACATGCTCACTAACATCACTGATGACTCAGAGCTCCACAATCATCTCCTCAATCTACTCCTAGATTCTCTCAATCATCCTATGTGGCTCTCCACCACCTAACTGTGCTTGTGGGCACCTAATTGTTCCTCTATCACTCACACATAGAAACCAAAATGAGAGATCTGGAGCATACATAGAGATGATTTAAAATGCATAATCTTCATAGGATGCCTCATCTTGTGGAGGCTCATCAAATGAAAGTAGATTTGCATTTTCTGTCTTTGCTTTGGCTCTGCAAAACTTCTTATTATGGTTGTTCTTGCCACAGTGCTTACATGGATTAATTTTGAAGCAGTCCTTTGAAAGGTGATTTGTCTTTCCACAGTGATTACAGGGGGTAAACTTTCCCTTCCGGACTTTTACAGCATAAACAGTGTCATTGCCTTTCCTGAGCTCCATATGCCGTTCTTCTTCTTGGAGAGCATAGATAATACCTTCAAGATTAGGATTAGGAAGATTTTTCAAAGTGGTAACTATATGATCATAATCTTCAGGCATACTCTTAAGTAACACTACCATAGCATCATCTGGAGTAATAGGAGAGTTGATAGAAGCTAATTGAGTCATAAGACTCCACATATAGTTGACATGAGCTGCCAAAGTAGTACCACTAACCATCTTCAATTCAAAGAAAGAGATTTTAAGTGATAATTTAGAGATGTGAGAGCTAGCACCAAAAATCATGTCAAGCTTCTGAAGGAGACTCTAAGTCAGAGAAGTGGTGAATATAATCATCTCCTAAAGCAAGAGCAATGATATCGTATGCTTTTTCCTCTCTAGTGGGATCCCTTGCCGATCGTGTCGGAGTTGAGGATTCTCCAGCATTGGAGGCCGTAGAAGAAGTGGTTGGAGTCGGTTTGACAAGTCCCCAGAGGTTCTCCCTCATCAATGCAAATTTCACCTTCATCTGCCATGTGTGGAAGCCCTTTCCATTGAACTTCTCTAGATTCAATAGGGTAGCCATGAGAGGGTCTAACCCAGATATTGGGCAGTGTCTTTCTCTCTTACAAGGCAAAAAATAACTGAAAGGCTTCCAAAATATAAGCACTTGATGTAGCAAAGACTAGTGACCAATATTCAATCAATGATGCTTCTTCTTATATGCTTCATAGAAGTGGCTAAAATGAATACTTTCCAATCAAAACCAGGTCTAGCAATTCAAAACAAAACTGAAGCCACACTTGTACTGATGTTATTGAAAGTTTCAAAAAACTAGAAATGCTAGAATAGCATCTTATGTAGCATATTCTTCAAAAACTTGTCAAAACTATCAAAACCAAAAGGCTGAACTTGGAGGGCTTGTAGCTTACTCTTCAGAGCAAAGAAAAAGGGGGTTTTTAAGGCAAAAGAGAGCTGTTATACCACAAAAGATCTTCTGGGAAGAAGAGGCGCAAAAAGGTGTCAGAACTCCATAGCTTGCCCCTTCAAAGTCGACTGGTTTTTCATTGATTTCTCCTTGAATATGCAGCCAATGCTGCTCATATTTCAGCACAAGATAGCCCAAGGCATGGAGAATCTACCCCTGAAAGGAATTAGAGGAAGACGAAGTGCGCTGAGAGAAAACATAGAAGAAAAAATTGACAATTTTTGTGTAATGGCGATGAAACGGGCATGGCTTTCTCTGATTTCTTTCAGCTAGGCATTCGCGCCTTTGAGGTGGATCTCCAGCAAGAAGGACGTGGGAAATGGTTGAGAACCAGAGGAGAACAAGTTTAAGTAAACTTTGGGAGGAAAAGGGAGAGATGGTGAAGAAGAAGATGAAGAAGAAGATGATGATGTGGCAAAAATGGGCTCAAGGGGGATCAAAGGGCTCTGATACCATGTTGGTAAGCTGAAAGGAAAGCAAAGAGTGGACACAAACTCAGAATATTTGCATTATGGAATGAAGAAGAGTGAGGTCCTTAAGTAGGCACCTCATACATGCTCACTAACATCACTGATGACTTCAAAGCTCCACAATCATCTCCTCAATCTGCTCCTAGATTCTCTCAATCATCCTATGTGGCTCTCCACCACCTAACTGTGCTTGTGGGCACCTAATTGTGCCTCTAGCACTCACACATAGAAACAAAGGTGTGCCTGAGGCATACACCTTGAGATATCCCAACATGTTGGATGCTCTAGTCCATACGTAAAGTCACACAATAGTATATGATGATCGATTAATAGTTACGTGAATGGCTTGCAGGTGGTTTTTCAAGCTGGTGGGAGAGTGTGCTCTAAATGAGATGCCAGTGGAGTGCCATGATTGGTTGATAACAAAAGGGCCACTATGCATGTTTCCTGACACATGGTCGCAGTGCTGTGGTGGGTTGTCAAAGTGGGAGATGTAGAGATGCCCTTGGTGGTTGGATTATCCTCTCAACAAGGTTCCCAAATCAAAGGAGCTACGCAAAGGTAAATAAGTGTTTCTATTGGTTTATTGCTTGAGTATGTCATTCATATTTCAACGAATGCATTGGAATGAACATCATTTTTATGCATGGTTTAGAATTTGTCATGTGGAGGCAAGCGCCAAGCAAGAGGACAAGAGACATTGGTTCCACTACCAAGGAGCTATGTACCAAGAGAAGGAATGATGGGAGGGCATCGTAGGCAAGCAGGGTGTTGCAATTTGGCATTGTTGTTGAAGGAAGGGATAATCACGCAGATGAGAGGGACAACAAATTTGATGACACAGAATCAGAGAGGGGAGATGGTAAGGGAACAAAGGTGCCTCCAATATTATGCATTAGGGAAAAAGGGAACTCATTTTGGGGCCCTGTAAGAAATTCACTATTTTTTGATTTATTTCTCTCCTAAAAGACCTCAAAAATAGTAAAATACGGAAACATGGCTCAGAACTGTCAGTAAGGACTATAGAACTGTCAATTCAAAAAGGAATAAGATAATCTTTTGTCTGACTAACACGATTTTGCATTAAATATCTCCTTAGATTTTTTTTTGTTTACCAAAGATTCCGCATCTCTTTTGCCGACGTGTGCAGGCCTTTCATAAAGAGTCCATCACTAAACTTGGTGATTGCAAGTTTTCAAAATATTCACATGGATACCGCCACACTTCCACGATTCATGTTACAAAATGACTATGAGATTGAAAAACAAACTTCGCAACCTCAGAAGCACAAAAAATGGCCGATACTAGTGAGTCACTATCTTAGAAGAAGCAATTACACCATCTTCACATCGAATTAGAAGAACAATATGCTCCAGCACAAAAAAGACGAAAGGATACGGTGCTGAATGCTCAACAGCGGGAAAATATGAGAAGAGAAGGGCTTCAACATATTGACTTATGGTGCGATGGAAGCATATATCCAAAATTTTAAGTAAAAAACTCTACACCTCCATTTGTCAATACCACCACACATAACTGAGGTTTGCCAGCGATGGACAAAATGGACTTCTTGGTTATATTTCAGCGCAGTCTGCATTTGCGAAAACGTTAAGGAACAGGTAAGGAAAGACTTCCCCAAAAAGAAAGATGTATAAAATGAAGTACCTACAAGAAAAGGGGGCCAAGATGCAGGAGATAGCCATTCGTGCAAAATTGGAGCAGCAGTTGTAGAATGAAATTGAGGAGCATTCAAAGAGTAAAAAAGAGTTGACAAGAGCAAGAAAGAAGAGAACCGTGCTTGGAGACAGACTACGTAGCAGGAAGATTAAAAACATTGCAAATTTGAAGGCTGGGACTCGTGGATGCAAGCGACAAATTCAGGAAGCAAGGTTAGATTGAAATTTATCATTTTGTATACTCAAAAAGGCTCTCTTCCAGACTATATCTATTTCGTCGATTGTCGCAAAACAAGAATGGAGGTGCTGAATGATATAGGCATATTGTGTTGTTACTACAGGAAATTATTGGAGCCTGCAAAAGAAAATATGGACCCGAACCTTCTTCATGTTAAACAAATGAAAGGATTGCTTTCTTGCGGTGTAGCAAAAGGTTTGATTGAGGAAAAAAAATACAAAACAGTCAAACACAATGTTGTAGAGGACTTTGTATCCAATAATCAAGTTGATGGCACTATAATCCAAGAGGCTCTTGATGTTAGTGGAGTTAGCAGGAAGGGATATAGTTCGATTTTCCATGCGATATCCTCAACTTTGAAAGATCAAAGGATTAAACGAGTTTTACTGCCAAATCCAGCAACCGTGTGGAGGATAAGAGGTCATTTGAATGAAAGTATAGATGAATTTATTGGGCAATATATCCATATTGAAGAAATATTTCATGGTGTTAAAGGAACCACTGTGTATGATCCTTGGAACAATATATTTTTAGATCTACAACAACTTCAAAAAAGAATGGTCGAGTTTTATGGAATAACATTTGAGGAGTGCAAAGGCATTTTGAAATTTGTTATCAAACTGGATGAGTGTGAGGTTGTAAAAGAAAAGAAAATGGAAAGAGTTACTATTACATTGATGAATGGAGCAATTGATACATCATTGACTGAAGCGAGTTCGAAGTATTTTAGTGTGCAGTCAGAGAAACACATATGGTGGTTAGGCTCGTTCCAGGTATGATCATTTTTTGTTTTATACTTGATTTTGGTCATTGTTTTCAAATCTGTTATAGTAATACTTTTGTTTTCTATAATCTGGTAGGTGAAGACCAAAGACCAGGAAACACTAGATTGGGTATTTCACCACACGGAAATACCAAGAATAATCAAAAGACAAGTGCAAGGCGAGAATCTCCATGTTGCAGGAAAAGGTGATTTTCAAGTAGAGTGGCACATGGCCGGGGATCTTAAAACACTTAAGTGCATGTATAACATTAGTAAAGGAGGCAACTCAAAGTCTCCTTGTCTTTACTGCAAAGAATCAGCTCAAGTAATGGATTCAAAATGGTGGAAGAGAGCACCTAATAGAGATAAAGTTGACCGTGACTTTAAGGCCATTCTGGACATTCCACTATGTAATGTTCACATCTGCACATTGCATGGTCTATGTCGAATTATTGAGAAATTGGTATTTTTATATATTGGATTTGCTTGGAAACTCTGTCCCGAAAAAAATAGAAAGGATGCTCTTCAAGCATTGGAAAAAGTGTTATCTGATATAGGTCTGCATGGAGGAGATGTTCAAATCACAAAGGATTTTAAAAAGTCTACCAATGGCAAGGAGGTACCAATCAAGCCCTCTATTGGTGGTGTTAAGGCAAGAAGATTCTTGTCTCGACCCAAACACAGTAAGCAAGTAAGGCAAGGTAGAACAGTTTCAAAGATTAATTATGGATTGTGGAAGCAACTCCATAATGCTATGAAAGATCATGAGGCAGATGGGGAAGCACGAAATAGGAAGGCAGAGGTGTGGAGGTCTCTTGATCAACTCTTCATGTTCTGTGACAAAGTAACATGGACAAAGAGTGATTACAAGAATTGAGGAGGCAATAAGACATTTTGGGAAGTCAATGAAAGACGCGTGGATAGCCTGCAATATAACTCACTACATGGTAAGGTTCTGTCTTTTTCTTTTACTTAAGTGTGATCCTCTTTTTTTTATTACTTACTATGCATTCTTATGTCTTACAGCATATCATATACAACCACCTTCCCTATTTTGTCAAAAAGTATGGATGCCCAGCAATTTGGTCTACCCAAGGCATGGAGAAGTCTCACGACATGGCACGTAATGCATTTTTTAGACACACACAACACTATGGAGGGAGTCAGAAGGCAAATAGTCTGAAGGAAGTCTTCCAATGGTTTTACCGAGGCATACTACAGAGGCTGCATGCTAAAAGAAAAGTTGCTAGCTCCAAAATCAAGCTTGCTTTTCTTCTAGCCCAAAAGCAAAGACGAAGACAAGCTCTAGACAATTCAATTGCAGTAGAGAGACATAGACAATGGAGGTAATCGAAGATATTTAGAAACCATAAATGGACAAGTAAACATGAATAGGACTCATTTGTAACTCACTACATGGTGTTATGTCCACATGTTTTCAAACTCATTCAATAGAAATTTTTTTAATGGAACAAGTGACTCTTGGTGTTATGCATGAAAAGTATTTCTTTTGTGAAACATATGATCTAAACATAATACAATTTGTTTACAATTTCAATATATTGTTTGTTTGATATTTAATGACACCACTCTATGTAAATGTACAAATCATTTCATCTTCAACTTATTAATCATTTATACAAGATCATACCAGATATCAAAGACTTTGTACAAATCAGTTCAAATTTAATATAATGTTTGTGCTATATTTGATGACTAAATCCTATTTCTCCCAGGGCCTGCCGATCGGAACTCTCTTTTTTATCTTGATTGGAGTCTTTTTCTTCTTTATTGGCTTGATGTCGACTGTCTGTTTATCAATGCTTGCCTCTGTTGCTTGTCTGGGAGGGGTATCCTTTTCTTCAGCTGTCTCCACCTATTCCTCTTCTTGGACTATGTGGCCTGATGCAATCATGGGTGGCTCTCGAAACCTTACGAGCTGGTGTTTTCCATAGCCCTCCAGATATTTGGCTGCTTAACACCACATGCTAATGCATAAGAAGTGTAAGACAAAAAGTAAGCGGCCCTAGAGACCTGCTTATTCACATAATCTCCAAATATATCTATGGCAGACAACCTCTCTATCAAAATGATCTTTTCCTTTTGCCATGAAAGAACATGTCCACCTAAAGCCCTGGACAAACATTTTAAGAAGTAAACAATGGCTTCTCCATTGTTGCTCAACTGCCTATGGTAAATCAAGATCTTGGCACTGCCTAGATCATGAATATAATGAGATAGGCCTGACATTTTGCGAAACCCAACCTGCCTGCTTCCACTTGATCTCTAGAGGAATGTGTCATCCTCAATTTGTAGCTGCCACATATCAAAAGATTGGAGTGAGACAATACACAACCTACAAAAACAAAGTTAAGCAGAAGTCAAAGTATTTGATTTGAAGTACCTTCTCATTTTCATCAGCAACAAGCAGTTCATCTTTCCAAAGATTTATCCCTTTCCCCTCTTGTCCAGCCTCTTCTTTAGGCTTTTCTGTGTATAGTGCTAAGAGATTCATAGCTTCCTGTGTGAGCTGGAAGGCAGCTTCATCTGGCTCTTGGAACTTTTCAGCCTCTTTGAAACAAAATGTAAGGGCCTCTACAGGATAAAAAATTGTTTCCAAAGCTAGTAGTGAATGGTCATCCTCTATGCCAACCTCCTTGTCAAGCCTTGAACCTGGGCAATAATGGAAATGGCATAGTCCTCCCTCAAATTGAACATACACTCTATATCATGGAGAAAAACATAATCTTTTCCACCAATCAAGACACCTGGAAGCATGGGCACTGCATAGTTGCTGCTCTGAACATCAAAATCTTCAACTGGCTCTGCTCCCCTCAGAGTTTTTGTCCTCAGTTGAACAAGGCCAAGAGCAGCCACTTGTAGCCCCTCATCTTGAAGGTTGATATCTTCTTCTTACTCTGCCATTTCTGTGACCAAAGAAACATCCTCCTTTTCCTTTGCTTCAGATGTGTCTTCTTCTTCTATCTCCTTCCCCCCTTGTTCATCCAAAGACTCCTGACTGAAGACAATGTACATAAGAAATGCCATAGTCTCCTCCAGCACTCTGCACTTTCTGGTGTGCAAAGTACAGTTGAATTTATATTGATCAGGCAGGCTGTCAAATCTTCTGTTCACATGGTACCTCAGCCTATCATTGGAGACAATATGATTTATATGCACAAAAACCTTTTCTCCTTCCACAATTCTTCCTGCCTCTATCAGTTCTTTGAAGGTATCCCAATAGTCTAAAAGAAAATCTTTGTGCTGCTCCAGTACAGAGCTCATTGTGAACTCCATGTTGAAAATACCGTGGTATATATGGAAGTTACTCTGAGCCTTGCATTTGTGAAGAAACTCAAAGAGGAGCAAATCTGGAGAATTGTCCTCTTCTGGTTCCATTTGTTTTTTGATGGAAGAATCAGCACTCTCCTCCAGTCTCTTCTTTTTGCCTCTTCAAAAACTTATATACTATGAATTTTATATGCTGACATATGCAATCAGTGAATGCATTGTATATCACCAGATAATTCCTTCATGACATCTCATGACTCACCTGGTGATTGCTATGGTCTAATAATAGCAGCAGAAAAGTCTAGCTTCCTCTTGAAAGGTGGGGCCTGGGAGCCAGCTATTCCAAAGCAAAAACATTTCTCATCATCAAGGAAGATTTCCACAGGGATAAAGATAGCAAATTAATGAGGTAGAAGTGAGAACCAAATCAGACACAAGAATTTGCAGCAAAACGCGATGGGAGACCATTTGGAAAATATAAAGCACTCTCCTTGCATTTTGTTGCAAATTCTCCAGTTCTGTTCATGTGCATGTCAAATCAAACACTAGGTTCATCTCAGTGATTCCTAGACACTATGATCTCATATGCAAGAGAAATGCTAGAGCTGAGTGAAACTTTTCATCAGGAATGTGTCAACAACAGGAATTTGCAGCAAAATGCGATATGGGCTATTTAGAGATTTATAAACCACTCTCCTCGCATTTTGTTGCAAATTCTCCAGTTCTGTTCATGTGCATGTCAAATCAAGCACTAGGTTCATCTCAGTGATTCCTGGACACTATGATCTCATATGCAAGAGAAATAATGGAGCTGAGTGAAACTTTTCATGAGGAATGTGTCAACAACAGGAATTTGCAGCAAAATGCGATTGGGCTATTTAGAGAATTATAAACCACTCTCCTCGCATTTTGTTGCAAATTTCTAGTTTCTATTCATATCCATCTCCAATCCAATTCCTGGGTGATTTACCACATTCTTGGACAGTATAAATTGAAAATGTAACAAGAAGGATGGAGCTGAGTGAAGACATTTCGACATCAAAAATCCAATGGATGGAAGAAATATATGTTAAAAAACATTGAAACCAATCTAGAATTCTGACCTTTTTTTTCCTTTTCCATTCTGTTGGAGTTGCACTGGTAAATCTCTGGCTCTTTCACTAGCACAGGTAACCTGGAGATCTGGTAGTAGTAGTAGTCTTCAGGCAGGTTGTAGTCTGGATGGAGTGTGCTAGGTAGGAAAGGATCAGAGAGAAGGAAATGGAAGATGCGAGGGTCGTGGCAGGGATGAAAGATTGGGAGGCAGGGGAGGGAAGAGTGGTTGTGGTATTGATTATGAAATCATGAATGGCACAAGTTCCAATGCATAAAGTGTACTTTCACACGTGCCAAATTTCAAACTCCAAGAGATCTGGGTCCCATCCACACGTGTGAAAAACGACTACATTCCACATGTGTGGGATTTAGAAGATGCCTTATTTGTATTTGCACTTATTTGTGGTATCCTGTTTTAGACCTCTTGCCCTCCAATCTCTGCTCTCTTGCCTCCCTACCTCCATACTCTGCAACATCAGCATCCTGTCCGGCAGCACAGGTTCATCCTCAGCACAGGTTACTCATCAGCGGCATAGCACATCCACAGATAGATTCCAGGTCAGTAACAATGGGTTCTCCCCTTAGTCTCTGCAATCTTCTTGCCTACAATAGAAACAATCCATCCTGCATGGAAATGCATAGACTCAAGTCAAGACAGAGAAATCACTATAGGAATGCAGATCTTCAAGTGTGATATTTGCATGTGAGGGTAAAACTGTACTTATGGGTTCTCCCTTTAGTCTGTGCACACTTCTTGCCTTCCATAGACTCAATCCATCCTGTATGGTTATGCAAACACCTTCAAATGACTGAATGCATATTCCAGCATGCTGCCTCATGAATTTGCAGGAAAACGTGAGGAGAAGGCCTTAGGAATTTCAAATAGCTGAAATCGCGTTTTGTTGCAAATATTAAAATATTGCTTCATCAACCCCTGTCATTCTGGTTTTGTGACTTCCATAGCTATCCATAGCTGTAATCTTCTTGCATAAACTCCATTCATACTGTATTTAGTTGTAGAGATAGAGAAATCACTATAGGAATGCACCAGCATGTCATTTCATGAATTTGCAGCAAAATGCGATTTGGACCTGTTTGGAATTTCAAACTCCTCATATCGCATTTTATTGCAAATTTCTCTATATTGCTTCATCCACCCCTGTGATTGCCTTTTTTTTGTCAAAACATGTTCTCCATGTCTGTAATCTCTTTCCAATCCTTTGTATGCAGTTTTTCATAGTGATGGCAAGAACCAAGTCAACTGCAAGGAAAGTTGGCAAAGGGCCAGGGCTTGCAGCAACAGCAGCTGGGGCAGGTACCAAGAAATTTAGTGTGCCTCCGAAGGGAAGAGCTGCACATGGCAGGAAGGGTAAGCCAATGAGCCTGCTCAAGCAAAAGGCCAAAAGATTGAATCATGGTGCAGGTGTGCTAAGGGAGATCAGGAGGCAACAGAAAGCTATAGGCTTTGCAATACCCAAGGCACCTTTTCAAAGACTGGTGAGAGAAATTTGTGATAGTTGGAACCTTGGGTTTAGGTGGAATAGAACTGCCATTCTTTCCTTACAGGAAATGGCAGAGGATTACTTGGAAAAATATTTTGAAGATGCAATGCTTGTAGCAGCCCATGCTCACAGGGTGACTTTGATGGCCAAAGAGTTCAACACTTTGTCCAGAGTGAGATGGAGGTATGACAATCTTGTTCATCCTGTGGAATGGCAGGACATAAAAATGAGAGACATATTGCTAATTCCACCGACAAGGAAGTTGAAGGTTGATGAGGTAAAGGTTGTTGAGGTAACGCACTCAAAGAACACCAGAGGAAAGGCTGCTTATGAGGACTCACTGAAGCAGTAAATAAAAGAAACAAAATCTGTTATAGATGTGGAGACTGGAAAGAAGGAGCTGCAGATACATAGAAGGTTGAAGGAGCTGGGCCCTGATGTAGTTGTCCATATTGAGGATGAAGTTTCAGTGAATGATTTGGACTTGACAAAACAATGCTTAGCAGCATTGGCTCATAAGAATGAGTATTGCTCAGATACTATCATTCTTGCAATGCTCTAGTAAGTGTCTATTATTTTACATTTTTTGCAAATCAATCCTCCTTGTACCTGCTTTATAACCTACCCTAATTATTTTTTGGTCCTATGTAGCATGATGAGAAGCTGGCTTCACCCCTCTGTACAGCATACAGTCCATATTATTGATCCTGCCATTTCTTCTAAATTAAGAGATGCAAAGGAGACTCCCATTAGTATTTCCAGCTGGTTCAAACACTGCAATTTTGAAGTAATTGATGTTTTGCTACTTCCATACCATAGCAGGTATGTGGGTGACTACTTCTTTTAAGATTCTTCTTTAAGATTGGGAACTCTTGTAGCCTTTGATTTCCTTATGCTTTTTTCCTTATGCAATGACCACTGGAGTTTTGTTTCTATTGACATCCAGCAGAAGCAATGCTTTCTATTCAACTCTCTAAAAAACACACACACAGAGCTGAAATTGTAAGTGCTGTGTGTGCTTTTTGAACCTATAACTTCATTATTTTGATATCATACTAACTAAATTATATATATTGTAGTTGTATTAGAAGGCTTTTAGATGCATTGGATCACTGTCCTCCCAATGTCTCTCTTTTGGATTCAATAGAGCCAATAAGTCTAGAGGTAAAAAGTCGTTCCCTCTACTGATGTCTATTAAATGCTATGTCTTTGAACTTATTGAATAATTTTGTTTTGTGCAGGTGCTAATAGTTTCTAACATATCTTTTCAACTATACAGACACCACAACAAGATGATTCAAGTAGCTGCGGATGGAGAGTGCTGATCAATGCAAAATATATACTTTCAAGCTACTTTGACAAGGAACAGCCAGACCTTGTAAGAAAAAATAATTTTCATTTAGCTTGAAGATAATTCATAATGATACAAAGTGTTCTAAATTATGGTCTGCCATTGCAGAGGAAAGAGGATAGCTTCAGCTCAAACTATGTACATAATTTTAGAGCTCATACAATTTGGAGGTTTTTGAGCTATGCCTCCTCTCTCTCCCTCTCCCATGAAAGGCATGATGCTTCCATAGTACCTGTAGCTTTAGTTCTCACTCCTACTTCAAATTGCTACTATTGTTACCCAGTGCTCCTCCTTTGAATCACTACTATTGCTATAATCAAATCTCTTGTATGGCATACTCCTCCTCCTCTCTCTCTCTCCCTCTCTCTCTCTCTCTCTCTCTCTCTCTCTCTCTCTCTATCTATCTATCTATCTATCTATCTCTCTCTCTCTCTCTCTAAATTCAATTCTTTTATAGAGCCATGTACAAATCCATGTACAAAAGAATGGGATTTGGAGGGTTCCAACCCTGCAAATTGCATTCTTTTGTACACCTTCTTGGCCTGCAAAGTTCTACAATAAGGGTATCTTGTTATATACTCCCCCCCCCCTCTCTCTCTCTCTTTCTATATTTGCCATGTACAAAAGAATACGATTTAGAGGGTTGGAAATTGCCCAACCCTCCAAATCGCATTCTTTTGTATACCTTGGTCTACAAATTTTTGTAATACGGGTGTCTTGATGTATTTACCGCCCTGCTCTCTGTCTCTGTCTCTGTCTCTCTATGTTCCATATGTGTGAGTGTTTGTGTGCGTGAGGTCTAAGTCAACTCACCAGAGAGTGTACAAAAGAAAGAGATATGGAGGGTTGGAAATTTCCCAACCCTCCATATTGCAATCTTAACTTATCTGAGGTTGTGTTAAATTTTATAATTTTAGTTTCATCTCCTAAAAAAATACCAAAAAATTTGCTTGTTTTTATGTTTTCATCTATGTTTTGAAGATTGAGTTTTTTCTTAAATTTTATCAAAAAACTAGTCCAAAAGTATATGTAAAAATAAATTTGTACATTGACAAGTCCAAAATTAATGAAATAAGTGTTTCTCCTTTGTTTCAGGGGACACCAACATAGTTAATGTCTCCTGCTTTGCAGCTAGTGATCTAAGTTATGCACCCCTTTCACTTTCTGTAGGCCACAATTTTCTCAAGTTAGAGAGCATCACCTCTTGGGCATGTATCTCTCGAGGTATTGGTAGGGTTGTTACTCTACAAACTTTAGGATGCGGACTAATGCTTGTAAAGACTTGAGACTAGTATGCACTTGAATGGCCTGATGTTGTTTCCTCAAATGCTCCCACCAATCGTGACACCATAGCTTGTGTTCTTTTCTCCAATGGCAATGATCGAATGCATGCATCTACAAAACGGCTTCCTGGTGCTACTGCTGCTGTTGCTCTGCAAGGAGTCTTCTTTCTTCTCGTTGTTTCTCTCTTCACAAACATTGCAAAAGTTTCTTCTTTTGCTGTTTTGATACCGTGCCATTGCTTTCCTTGACCCGCAACCTGTTCCTTGTGCCTTGACCAAGCTTTTCAGATTTCTTGTCTCACAGCCTCTATCTACTTCTCTTACAAGACATGGTGAGCTGCATGTTGCCATTGTTGCCATGGCAATGATCCGTCCAGATAGACCCTCCAAAACAGAGAGAAGCTAGCTTGTGAGGCAAGAAAAGAATAGAATAAACCCTCCAAAACAGAGAGAAGCTAGATTGTGAGGCAAGCAAAGAATAGAAGACAACTTACCCAAAAGATGACAATCAAAGTTTGTGCAAGTTCGCATCATCTGGGTTGCAAGGCATTTGCAGGGAGGGGGTAGGTTGCAAATACTTAATATTCCAAGATTCGATGGGCAAGAGGTTTGAAAATTCAAAATTTGTGGGAGTAACAAAACTACCAGCCGTCGAGTCTCTCCCCTCTGGCAATATACATCCGCAAAATTGGATATCCCAAATAAGTGCAATGTGGCCTAAAATGTTTCAAAATAGAAATAGGCCAAAGACCATTCTATTGGGTTTGATGTTATGTATTATGAAATGTAATGACCTTTGGCATGCTTATGAGCCATATAGCAAGCAAGTGCATGGAAAATTTGTAAATAGTGTTGGATTTATTAAAATATCTTTGCACATGCACAAATTGTACATTTTTAACTTCTTCTATTTTAGGGTGAATCTATATACCAATATCGACAATTATCAATGTTTTAAGACCACCATGCAGTAGTCCCATAGTTTGGATTCCGAATTTTCAATCGATTTTGGTTTTCAACAAATATAAAAACATAGCACTTATAATGCTTTAATGGTCTCGTTCCAAATTGTTATTCCATAATTTTTTGGTCTCATGTTTAAGTTTCAAATGTGTACTACAAATTGAAGACAAAGTTTGCCGAATTCTATTGAGCAATGCATAAGTTATTGGTCATGCAAGATACCTATATACAAAAATTCCCTAAACCTCACCAAAAATGGCTACACCCAATCAAACAGTAGATGACCTAACCCTAATCCTAAAAGGTTTTTTATTTATTCTACATTTTCAACTAAATATAGTGTATAGTTATTCATTTGTGGTGTGCTCTCTAGCTATGCCCTCTCTCCTCGACTCCACTATTCTCCTCTCCCCTCTTCATATTTTGTCATGCTATCAAGGCATCCCTGCCTTTCAGTGAGGCATTGCAATCCTTGAGAGAGTGAGAGAATTTGAGACATCTTGAGTGTTCTCTTCCATGAGAGAAAAATTATGTTCATTCCAAGAAATTTCCATTGATTCATTGAGAGAAAAAGTTTCCATGCCTATTCAATCTTTGTGTGAAAAAGATTAGTTCCATTGTGTTCTGAGAGAGAGAGAGAGATAGAGAGAGAGAGAGATCTGTTGTTTAGAGAAAGAGAGACTTTTAGGTCTCAACAGCACAAGGCAACCACCTCCAACAAGCTCTTTGTGTATAAGCCTTGAACTTGGCTACTATCTCCTTGGCACCACTTCTATAGTTCAAGCTTGGTCCTCCTTCTTTAAGTATTTGATGTCTGTCTACTAGTCACCCAAGTTTTTTAGAGACAAGGTAGGAAAGAAGCTCATGCAGAGCCAACAGACTGAGATCCTCAAGCCTCCAACACGTTAGCTACCTCCATCAACTCCCCATAGCTAGTGACTTCCTCACGGGAGGCCTCCTAAGGTGCAGCACAACCTACAGATGAGACTTCATCATGGGAGGCTTCCTAAGGTGCAGCACAGGCTACAAATGAGACTCCTTTGCACAATGCTCTACCCAAACTCAATTGGTCATCCAATGACCAATAGAATCACGCAGTTCCTCCATCGACAAGCTACAGTGGCCAGTCGGGCGAACAGCTCTACCAACGTTCATCGGCTTAGCCCCTAGCAACCATCCTGATCACCTCCTTCAACTAAGGCTCTAAGCTTTAGATTCCAATGGATTGGGGACTCAACAAATAGCATCTCCTACCAATAGCCACACCACACTTCAGTAACGATGCTCCAAAAGCGAAGCACAAGCACACAAACGACTACAATCTGGTCAATTGACTCTCAATCTCCACACCAATGAGAGGCTCCACGAACATCCAACACCAACGACTCGGTCATCAGACAAACTCCCATAGCAACAGACTCTCAACTCCATAGCATCGTCTCCTCTTGGATGCTCCAAAAACTTGACAGCCTTACATTTGCAACATACGGGCTAACGACGTACAACTGCAACCCTTCATGCAATTGGCTCCTTCTGCCTCTACAATGATAGACTCTAGAGCTATTCAGTGAGCTTATTAAAGATAGTGTAAATTGCACTATCTACATAGGGCATAGGGGAAAACACTAAGGGGTTCACATGTAGATCTTCATGTTCATTGTCAATACATAGTGTGTACCGGTAGCTATATCGTGACTATGTGCACTCCTCTCTCTCTCCCTCTCTCACTTCCGCTATCATGGTATTAGAGCACTAGGTGCTCCACTCCCTTCACGACTTTCAAGCCTTCCTTGCATGAGGCATCTTCCATCACGAGAGAGATTTTTGTCAAAGAGAGCAAAAGCCTTTGCTTCCTTGAAGGCATTAACCCCTTGCTTCTGTCAAGGCACAAGCCCTCCATTTGAGGCATCTTCTTCTCTCATAGAGTTCTCCTTGTAGAGCTCCTTTCATCCTCCAATTTGCTTCAGAAATCCCCTCATTTGGAGCTATTCATTTCCATCTATGAGAGAGATTGATTGTGTGAGAGAGAGTTCTTTGATTGATTTTTTCTCTATTCATTTGAGTTTAAGGTCTCTTATGAGATAAATAAGGTTCTATGCTCTCCTTCTCGAAGGTTCAAATGTGGCCTTGAGTTCTATGATCTCCATCAATATCGTGGAGGTGCCTCTAGTCCCATAGTTTGTAAAACCAAGAGGTAGCCAGCCTCTTAGCTGAAGCTACATCTCAACCAAAGATCAACTTCTACTCTAGCCTCTACAAAGAAGGCCGCAATGACTTTATAGGAGACTCTAGTCAATGCTTATCTCTTCTTGTGCACCTAAGCATATCAAGAACAAATTTCTTACCAGCTCGTTGGACTTAGAGCATCGGAACAGTGAAGACGAGGGACGTCTTTGGGGCTGCTTCATGCCTAGATTTTGGTCTGATGAAGTGGTAATAGAGATGCGAGATCATAATATCAAGTTCTCCTACCTCTTTGTGGAGAGTGTGGAAGAAACATTGAAGGCATTTCATAATAGAATCAACCACTTTTGATAGGATATTTGATTCAAATACACTCTGGTCTTCAAGAACCAAGGAAATGCAGCTAGAGAGTGCTGACCAGAAGCACCAATATCGTCTTCAGCCACCAGTGCAGCTTGACCCACCTCAAATGGGTGACTTCCAAATTGCCATTCTCACGGCCTCCCTTGACACATAATATGTTCCCATCTGTATATTCAAATGTTACCGGCTCCTGTCTACCCAAAAATAGATTCATGATCATGGCTCTGGGGATGTAGCCCCTGCCAAGATGCATCACTTTTACGAGAGAAAACCTATGAGCATGTTTATTCGAGTGTGTTTTTTAAGAGATTTAAAAATTAATCTTTCTTTAGGAAACATGGTTTTTACACTTTTATTTTCACTAGAACTAGATCCCTTTATCATAAAAACATACAGAATTATCAGTCATTCAATTTTACGTAACATAAATTTTCTTCTTCATAGACATCCTTTGTACCCCTCTTATTACCTTAAAAAAGTGTTGAAAAATAATTCCTTTAGAAACATCCGTAATAATCACTCTCAATGCAATAATATTATACATATATAATTACTTATTATTAAACATATATGTATCAATATGACAAGAGCATTCTAGTATTTTAATAGCATAGATAACAAGATATTTATGGATATGTTTCTAAATAAGTTTAAATTACTATAAATAAGTATTAACTTAGGCTTATATATCACTCTCATAAAATATATGTAATATCTAACACTATAAATGCAAGATCTTGCAAAATATAACCCCATAGATATGCTCAAATGGGGTTTTCTGATCAATTTGAGTGGCTGAATGACTATATTTGGACATTGGATGTGAAAGTTGTCACTTTTAAAAGTGTTGTCCATGGTAGTTTTGCCAGCAAAACTACCTTGGAACACCTACTTCAAAGGGGTTTCGTTGGCAAAACTACATTGGTGGCTTACTTCAATGAGGTTTCTTTGGATAAACCCTTTCATAGGCTAGGTTGAGAGAGGGTTTTCAATGTCACCCCCTATTAAGTAAAAGTTGTAAGAAGGATCATAAGAGCATTTTCATAAAGAAGTCTACTCTACATGTGGGTTTATTCAAAAGCCATCCCATTACATTACTCACCATTCCCAAAGATTCATGTATGTGTATAAAATAGGCATTGCTATAATACTTTGCATATTTCTAAGTGAAACTATGTTTTATTCTGATCTATTTTGCCCATATTTTTACATAGCTGAAAGCTTTTTTTTTCCTTCGCTCAAACGCTCAAAAGATTTTGCTCAAAAAATGCTCGTCCCCCACCTGCCACCACTGGCTTTGACAGATGGACAGGCTGCTCAACAGATTTCAACACCTTCAACTACAACACGACCAATGGGCTCACGGCTTCCACAACTCCTTAGATGATCCCCACACTGAGACCCTGATCCTCAAAATGGCATCCAAGCCAAGATGATTGGATCCAAATGGTGCTCACATAGCACGGCGACTCGACTCTCCCCCAAAGCAAGGTACTGGCTTAGTTGGCTCACAACAATGCATGCCACAACTTCTAGACAAACAAGCCTCCATACATAGGCAAATGGAGACCGCAATCCATGCAACCCTTCATAGCTCCTTGACCAACAAATCTACAGAACTGCATGCTCATTGGCAGCCACACAAAGTAGCCAGATCAATGACTAGTGAGCAAGATAGCCTCAAGCAAACAACCAGCAAATCTAGAAGGGCAACAACGAGATGACCTCAACCTCCATAGTGACCTCGCAATAGCAACATCAAGCTTGTCCAACATAAAGGCTCCATTACAACCTCAAACTATAGCCGAAAAACTTGATGCCTTCCAACCTTTTGTAATGCAGGTGCAACAAAAGGGCTCCTCCAAGATGAGGGAGAAGATAGATCGAAGATTTTTTCTATGAATTTTAATGATTCCTCAAAGATTATATCTCTCCTTATAAGATTTCGTGAAGCATCACTTAGATTTTTGCTCCTCTTATCTCCACAAGACGATCACACATAGCCATTTGCAATCTCAACACGTGGTAAAACCTTACCCACTTGAGGTGTGGTCAACAAGCTAGCACCAATATTGGGCAGAAGCAATAGCCACTGCAAACTACTTGCTTAATTGGCTTCCAACCGAACCAATTCTGGGTATGACACCTTATGAAGCATTCGCTAGACACAAGCCATGCATTGGGTATCTCCGCATATTCGGTTACATAGCATATGCCCACATACATGATGATCATAGCAAAAATTTGGATGCAGAGTCACACAAATGCATCATGGTTGGCTACAGTGAAGAAAGCAAAGCATACAAGTTGTATGATCCCATCAACCACCGAAAGGTCATTATCTCCAAAGATGTAATCTTTGATGAGGAATCAGAATGGAAAAGCTCAAATAGATAGGAGATAGACACACCAATTACTCAATCCTCTACAAAAAAAGGTTGATAAGTAAGAGCAAGCATCGCTAGCAGCACCTTGAGAAGAGCAATAGCCACTCAAATGGTCTACCAGGGAAAGCAAACCACTTGCCAGATTGACATATGCTCAGAAAGGCAAAGCAATTCAGGTTCAAACTACCAATTATTCTCTTATGACTACCATCATGGCTACAAAAGATCCACTGTACTTCAAAGATGAAGTCGACAAGCCAGAATGACAAATTGCTATGAATGAGGAAATGGAAGCTTTGTACAAGAATAATACTTGGGGATAATGTGACCTTCCACCAAGAAAGAAGGCCATAGCAAACAAATGGGTTTACAAAGTGAAATACAAATTTATAGATGGAAGAATTGAAAGATACAAAGCCAAACTAGTTGCAAAAGGATTTGCACAGCAATATGATCAGGATTATGATGAGACTTATGCTCCAATAGCAAAGATGGATTCCATAGGGTTCTTGACATCACTAGTAGCACTCAGCAAATGGAATGTGTACCAGCTCAATGTCAAGAATGCTTTTCTCAATGGTTACCTAGACGAGGAAGCCTACATGCAACAACTAGTAGGTTATGTTGAACCAGGAAAAGAGAATCAGGTTTGACATCTCAAGAAAAGTCTCTACAGCCTAAAGCAAGCACCCAGAAGTTGGTACAGTATAATCGACAAGTATTTTGCTAATCTAGGATACATGAAATCCAATGCAGATCATACTCTCTACTACAAAGTTCAAGGGGAAGACATTACTATTGCACTTTTTTATGTAGATGATCTGATTGTGATTGGAAGCAATGATAGCTTCATCAAAATATTGAAACAAGATTTATTTGTAGAGTTCAACATGAAAGATCTGGGAGTTATGCACTATTGTCTTGGAATTGAGTTCTGGAGAGATTCAGATAGCACCTTCATGAGTCAGTTAAAGTATGTTGACAGTCTCCTGAAGAAGTTTCATATGGTAGATTGCAAGATTTCAGCCACTCCAATGGAATAGAGTTTGAAACTTACAAAAGATTCTGAAAAGCCTACCATCAATGACAAGTACTATCAGCAGCTCATTGGATCTCTTATATATCTAACTATCACATGGCTAGACATTTGTTATGCAATAAGCTCACTAGCACATTTTATGGCAACAGTCTCACTGGAATGCAGCCAAAAGAGTCTTGAGATACATCAGAGGTAAAGATAGTTTGGAATAGAATACCTGGGAAGTCATCCAAGGTTGCATGGATACTATGACAATGACTATGCTGGAGATCATGAGACTAGGATATTCACATAGGGATATGCATTTTTCCTTGGTCAAGGTGCTATATTATGGTTGTCAAACAAACAGCCAACTATTTCTTGGTCTTCAACTAAAGCAGAATATAGGGCACTCACTACAGGTGCATGTGAGGCTATATGGCTCAGAAGACTATTGTAAAAAACAAACTACTTTGATGAATCAAAGCCAACAACAATATACTGTGAAAATCAAACAGCTCAAGAATTGGCCACGAATCTAGTATATCACTCCAGGACAAAGCAAAATGATGTTAGAGAGAACTTCATAAGAGAAAGAGTGTAACTTGGTGACATCACACTGTAGCATTGTGATATTCTACATTTTTAACTAAATCTAGTATACAGGTCATCATTTGTGGTGTGCTCTCTAGCTATGCCACCTCGCCTCATCTCCACTCTTCTCCTCTCCCCTCTTCATAATTTTCAACAATGACCCAACAATGAAACCTTTGGTGTGGATCTACTTGTTGAAAGGTTAGATGTGCAGACATATGGAAAGGGTACCCATTAAGCAAAGCCAGGTTTCTGCTTTAGAAGTTGATAAATATGTGGCCACGAGTGAGGGGGAAGTTGGCCAAGAGATGCCAAATCAACACGGCATGTGGCTTATGTGGCAAATCCATGGAGTTTGTGAGGCATCTCTTTTGGAATTGCCCCATTACCAAAGAAGTATGGAATAGGGTTGAGGTCACTATAAGAAATGCGAGCCTAATGGTTGGGTTTCCTTCCCCGATGGAGAACAGCCTTGTTGGGTGATCCATACAAATTTTCATCAACACTGGCAGTATTTTGGTTGCATATTCGGGCTATGGTGTTCATGGCAGTTTGGGAAACTAGGAATTGGCTTTCTTCTAGCAAAAATCATGCTAGGGATCACGGCCTCATCCATTGTGGCAAGAATGGGAGTCATTCTTGAAGGACTTCAGCCTTATCATTGTCTAAAGGACCAAGTGTTTTGCATGGCGCTAGATGAGGTGAGTCGAATCATCCAAGCTTGGCTAATTTGGATGTGTGTAACGTGGGCCTTAGGTGGATAGCCCTTAACCTGGAAAATTTTTGTAACCAGGCCTTCTCTTTTTAGGGCTGACCACCCCACTTAACATATTTGCCATTTTATTTAGTTAAAAAAAAAGAAAATCTCTCCAACTGATGATAGGTTCCTTGAACCAAGTCGCCACCTATGTTTGAGCCCTCAGAGCCCAAGGTCTTTTGGTTTGACAAACATGATGTCACTATAAAGTTTCTCTCCCCTTGCAAGTCTCTCTATCTCTTATTGGACCTATAGATCATATTGCTTTGCTTCTCTTTGTACTTGCCTTGTCCATAGCTCCCCCCATTCCACCTTACTCCTTCTACTATTCTTTCTGGTTTCCATCTCTATCTTCATCTTGCCACTCTTTGCCTCCGACCCCAGTGCTTTCCCATTTCTCTCTTCACTACTTCTGACCTTGCAAATAGGATATAGACAAGGTCGAGGAGGGCAAATAAAAATAGCAACCAAATCACGTAGAAGGCTAGACAAGAGTTAAAAAACCAAGAAAAAAGAGCATCTACTGTGTACAAATCACAGTCCAGTTTTGGATTTTTAAGTTTTTCTTCTATGCATGCTTCACTGGGAATTGAACCCTAATATGGAAGTTAGCAAAGCTCATCTCTAACCACTACATCGAGAGACAAACATTGGTAAAGGAGAGGGAATATTTTTTTAATCTAAACTCACCTTGAAGATGTGGGTTTTCTAAGTCATTCTAACCTCTAATTTTCAGCCTCAATTTTTCGATTCCAACCCACTTTCTTCATGACTTTCTAGAATTCCACATTTTTACATTGTATTTGCACGACCATGCCATGTGTGTGGCCACTATGGTTCAAAAAACCATCAATCAAAAGCTTCTCTAGTTCACGTTTTGCAAGTGATCCATGCATGAGAAAAAGCATTGTCCACACATTGCCCTTGAATATTTTTCCATGCACTTGGCCCATCACTCCTTACAGCCAATGACTTCCTCACAAGACACCTCCTAAGGTGCAGCACAACCTGCAAACGAGACTCCTTTGTGCAATGCTCTGCCCATACTCAACCGATCGTCCAAAGATGAACAGACTCATGTGGTTCCTCCATCGACAAGCTACAGTGACCAGTGCCTCCAGCAACCGTCCCAATCACCTCCTTCAACTAAGGCTCTAAGATCAAAATTCTAATGAACTGGGGACTCAACAAACAATAGCTCCTACCAACAGCCACACCACACTTCAGTAATGATGCTTCAAAATCCAAGCACAAGCACACAGACCACTACAATCTAGTCAATTGACTCTCAAGCTCTAACAAGAGGCTCCACGAATGTCCAATGCCAGTGAGTCAGTCTCATCAGACGAACTCCAACAATGACGGACTCTTAGCTCCATAGCATCCTCTCCTCTTTGACGCTCCAAAAACTTAATAGCCTTACATTTGCAACATAGGGGCTAACGACATACAACTACATCCCTTCATGCAATCGGCTCCTTCTGCCTCTACAATGACAGACTCTAGAGCTATTCAGTGAGCCTGTTAAAGATAGTGTAAATTGCACTATCTACATAGGGTATCTACATAGGGCATAGAGGCAAACCCTAAGGGGTTCACATGCATATCTTCATGTTCATTGTCAATACACAATGAGTATAGGTCGCTATATTGTGTGCCCTCCTCTTTCTCTCCCTTTCTCACTTCCGCTATCATGGTATTAGAGCACAAGGTGCTCCACTCCCTTCACGAGTGTCAATCCTTCCTTGCATGAGGCATCTTCCATCATGAGAGAGATTTCCATCAGAGAGAGCGAAAGCCCTTGCTTCCATTAAGTCATTAATCCCTTGCTTCTATCAAGGCACAAGCCCTCCATTTGAGGCATCTTCTTCTCTCGTAGAGTTCTCCTTGTAGAGCTCCTTTTATCCTCCGATTTGCCTCAAAAATCCCCTCATTTGGAGTATTCATTTCCATCAATGAGAAAGAGATTGATTATGTGAGAGAGAGTTATTTGATTGATTTTCTCTCTATTCATTTAAGTTGTAAGGTCTCAGACAGAGAAGGTTCTTTGCTCTCCTCCTCAAAGGTTCAAATGTGGGCTTGAGTTCTATGGTCTCCATGGATATCGTTGAGGTACCTCTGGTCCCATAGTTTGTAAAACCAAGAGGTAGCCAGCCTCTTGGCTGAAGCTACATCTCAACTAAACATTGACTTCTACTCTAGCCTCTAGAGAGAAGGCCGCAATGACTTTATAGAGACTCTATTCCATGCTTATCTCTTCTTGTGCACCTCATCATATCAAGAACAAATTTCTTGCCATCTCGTTCAACTTAGAACATCAGAATAGCAAAGACAAGGGACATCTTTGGGGCTGCTTCATGCTTGGATTTGGGTCTCATGAAGTGGTAATAGAGACGCAAGATCATGATATCAAAGTTGTCCTGCCTTTTTGTGGAGAGTACAAAAGAAACATTGAAGGGATTTCATAATAGAATTAGCCACTTTCGAGAGGATAGTTGATTCAAATACATTCTAGTCTTCAAGTACCAAGGAAATGTAGCTAGAGAGTGCCGACTAGGAGGGCCATTATCTTCTTCAACCCACTGCAGTGGAGCCCGCCTCAAATGGGTGACTTCCAAATCGCCATGCTCACGGGCTCCCTCGACACACAATCTATTCCCATCAACTTACTCAAATGTTGTCAGCTCCCGTCTAGAAAATTTGCCCAAATGGCCCCGACCGCATGCTATCCATGGTACGAGGCTTCAGATCCATGAGCACGGCTCTAGGGACATAGCGCTAGCCATTGGCTTTGATAGATGGCCGGGCCACTCAATGGACTCCAATGCCTTCAATTGCAACATGTCCAATGACTCACAGCATCCATGACTCCTCAGACGATCCCCACACTGAGACCTTGATCCTTAGAATGGCATCCCCAAGCCAAGATGAATGGTTCCAAATGGCACTCACGTAGCACGGTGACTCGACTCAGCCAACTCTTGCCCAAAGCAATGTATTGGCTCAGTTGCCTCACAACAGTGCATGGCACAGCTTCTAGACAAACAAGCCTCCGTGCACGGGCAAACGGAGACTGCAATCCATGCAGCCCTTTACAGCTCCTCGATTGACCAGATCTACATAGCTGCATGCTCACTGGCAACCACACAAAGTAGCCAAATCATCTACTAGTGAGCAGGCTAGCCTCAAGCAAACAACCAGCAAATCTAGAAGGGCAACAATGAGCTGCCCTCAACCTCCACAGTGACCCTGCAATAGCAACATCGAGCTCGTCCAACACAAAGGCCTGGGGTGCCAACTCAATATATAATATGTTATTATCCTTGTCCAAAATCCATGGTATGGGGGGACAAGGCCCATATATAATATGCATGGATTTCCTTTTAAAAAAATCAAATATGCAAGGAAAAAGTATGAAAATTTCACGTCCCCCTCCAACAAAATATAAGGTATGTACCTTGAAAAATATGCAAGATTTTAAGGTTTGTACATATTTTTCATAATATGTGAGGCTCAAGGGGGGGAGGTCTTTTGGATGAGGGGGGGTAATTCAAAAAATACACTAATATATGAAAACCCATATCCTTTCATATTAATGTAACTTTCCATATCCTTTCATATTAATGTAACTTTTTCATGTGTTACCCAAATTTCAAGGTGTCAAGACATATTTGATGCTCCTTTAGTGTAGAGCACGACCATGCTAATTGAATAATTTCTATTCATGGCATATTGTTAAATTCATCTCATACTCAAGATTTTGATAGGTTTTCTTACTAAAGAGAGTTGGCGCCCCAAGCACAAAGGATCCATTACAGTCTCAAATTGTAGCCGAAGAACTTGATGCCTTTCTAGCCTCTTGCAATGCGCAGTGCAGCAAAAGGGCTCCTCCAAGATAAGGAAGAAGACAGATCGAAGATTTCATCTATAGATTTCGATGATTCCTCAAAGATTCCATCTCTTCTTACAAGATTCTGTGAAGCATCACTTAGATTTTGGCACCTTTTATCTCCACAAGATGGTCACACGTAGCCATTCACAATCTCGACACGTGGTAAAACCTTACCCACTTGAGGTATGGTCAACAAGCTACCACATCAGCAGTACATAGAATCCTTCCAAATCAGCACTAGGCCACAGTGCGACATCATCCTCTCTGGATCCGTACCACATCATCATTGCTATGTCTACCATGTGGCACAATTGCCTCTTCACAAGCACACTTTGCATTTGGCATGTGACTTCTCACTACCACCTATAATCGATAGAATGGATTTTAAAAGAACTTCAAAGTAGAGAAGCACAGAAAAATGTCATGCAAAACTTCAGAGTTACAAGCATGGCAAGTCAAAGACATAGTATGATGAGAATCCAATAAAAGTTTCACTCAAATAAAATATGGGACTTAAGGAGGAGTAGGAGAATACACTATATTTACCCTAAATAACAACCCTACTAACACCTTCTTCCTAATAACTGACCCCTTAGGTTTTTCTTTTTCTTCTTCTTTATTTGAATGGTCATAAGTACTCAACCAAGCTCACTCAAACCCTAAGGTGCCAATTCTAGAAGAATCACTCAACCATACTTCCAACAACAATTCCATAACAAGGATTCACTACATCCTTCTACTGCAATGTAGCAAAAAAAAGATTCATCCCAGTGCACAAGAAAGACTACTTTGCATGATCTTCATTGACAACACTCCAACAACCATGAACTTCTACATGATCTAGAGGATTGGATTGAGATCAAGAAGGGGGGCATGTTAACCGGTTGGTTAACAATATGCTACCGCTAGTTAGTGATGTCATTTGATGGATAGTGGCAAGTCCATAGAGCTGCCCAATATCTGGGTTAGACCCTCTCATGGCTACCCTATTGAATCTAGAGAAGTTCAATGGAAAGGGCTTCCACACATGGCAAATGAAGGTGAAATTTGTATTGATGAGGGAGAACCTCTGGGGACTTGTCAAATCGACTCCAACCGCTTCTTCTACAGCCTCCAATGCTGGAGAATCCTCAACTCCGAGATGCCCGACAAGGGATCCCACTAGAGAGGAGAAAGCATATGGTATCATTGCTCTTGCTTTAGGAGATGATTATATTCACCACATCTCTGACTTACAGTCTCCTTCAGAAGCTTGGCAGAAGCTTGACATGATTTTTGGTGCTAGCTCTCACATCTCTAAATTATCACTTAAAATCTCTTTCTTTGAATTGAAGATGGTTAGTGGCACTACTTTGGCAGCTCATGTCAACTATATGCAGAGTCTTATGACTCAATTAGCTTCTATCAACTCTCCTATTAGTCCAGATGATGCTATGGCAGTGTTACTTAAGAGTATGCCTGAAGATTATGATCAGATAGTTACCACTTTGAAAAATCTTTCTTGAAGCTATTATCTCTGCTTTCCAAGAAGAAGAAAGGCATATGGAGCTCAGGAAAGGCAATGACACTATTTATGCTGTAAAAATCCAGAAGGGCAAGTATACCTCTTGCAATCACTGTGGAAAGACAAATCACCTTTCAAACGACTGCTTCAAAATTAACCCATGCAAACACTGTGGTAAGAACAACCATCATGAGAAGTTTTGCACAGCCAAAGCAAAGACTGAAAATGCAAATCTACTTTCAGTTGATGAGCCTCCACAAGATGAGGCATCCTTTGAAGATTATGCATTTTAAATCATCTCTATGTATGCTCCAGATCTCTCTTTTTATGTCAAGGTACTCAGCCTGGATAGTCCTCCAAAATGAATGAAATAAACTATTGTGTTTTGTGTGTTTTGTAAACACCTCTGGTCACCTTATGATGTAGGCCATGTGTATGTTTTGCTCCATGGTACCTCCTGTAGACATTGTGTGCATGTACATGCAGGGGAGATAACCATTGGAAAGTCTTTTTGTATCCCTTTTGTTTACCTTACACCCATGGGAACCCTTGCTAGCATGAGAACCTAGCCATAGATTTATCCTTGACCACCATGAGATGGCATGAGAAACTATGAGACTAGATGTATCCTTGACATAGCTTGAGGCATTCCCTTGAGGGGGGGTTTGATGGGATATCTCAAGGTGTATGCCTCAGGCACACCTTGGTTTCTATGTGTGAGTGCTAGAGGCACAGTTAGGTGCCCACAAGCACAGTTAGGTGGTGGAGAGCCACATAGGATGATCGAGAGAATCTAGGAGCAGATTGAGGAGATGATTATGGAGCTCGGAAGTCATCAGTGATGTCAGTGAGCATGTATGAGGTGCCTACTTAAGGACCTCACTCTTGTTCATTCCATAATGCAAGTATTCTGAGTTTGTGTCCACTCTTTGCTTTCCTTTCAGCTTACCAACACACACATCATAAGCAAGAAAGAGGAGAGACTTGAGAAAGAAGAATAAGAGGGAAAGAAGAAGAGGATAAGAAGAGGGAGAATAGAATAAGAGGATACAATAGAATAGGAAGACGAAGAAGAGCCTATAGAAAGTGAAGAGGAGAAGAGGACTAAGAAGAGGAGAGTGAGAAAGAAGAAAGAAATTAAGGAGAAAAGTGGAAGAAGAGGATAAGAAGAAAGAGTAGGAAGCTAAAGAAGTAGCGAATGAGAAGAAAAAGTGGAAAGAAGAGAAAGAAAGGAAGAATATGAAATAAGAGAAGAGAGGAGAAGAGGAAGAAGAGATGAGGGAATGAAAGAAGGAGAGAAAGAGAAAGAATGAGAGAAAGAGAGGAAAATAGTTGAGGAAGAGAGCCAAAAGACAGAAACAAAGAAAGAAAGAGGAGAGAAAGAAGAATAAGATGAAAAGAAGAAGAGGATAAGAAGAGGGAGAAGAGTGGAGAGAAAGAGAGAAAGAGAGAAAGAGAGAGGAGAGAGAGATCTGAAAGAAAGAAGAACAGTGAAAGAAGGGTAGGAAAGAAAGAAATAAGGGAGAAAAGAGAGGAATAAAAGAGTGGAGAGTAAGAGGCAAAGGAGAGGGAATAAGAGAAGAGACCAGAAGAGGAAAGAAGAGAGGAGGGAATGGAAGAATGAGAGAAAGAAAGAAAGAATGACAGAAAGAGAGGAAAAGAGTTGAGGAAGGGAGCCAAGAGATGGAAAATAAGAAAGAAAAGAGGGAAAGAAGAAGAGGGAGAAGAGTGGAGAGAAAGAGAAAAAGAAAGAGAAAGAGAAAGAGAAAGAGAAAGAGAAAGAGAAAGAGAGGAAAGAGAGAGACAGATCCAAAAGAAAGAAGAAAATTGAAAGAAGGGTAGGAAATAAAGAAATAAGGGAGGAATAAAAAGGTGGAGAGAAAGAGGCAAAGGAGAGGGAATAAGAGAAATAAAAGAGAGAAGAGAAAGAAGAATAAGAGAGGAGTAAAAGAATAATAGAGGCTAAAAGAATAGAAAAAAAATAGGAGAGGAGTAAGGGAGGGAGAATATGGCAGGACTAAAAGAGATAATAAAAGAGAGAACGTGAAAAAACAAGAAGAAAGTAAAAGGGGTAAGGGTAAGAGTTCCTATGCCCATCACTACAGCTAGCACTTAAGGCACTAATTGCAGGCCAATGTATGCACAAAAAGAAAAACAAGAGGGAGAGAAATCACATTCTTACCTGGAGAGTAGGAGTGTCAGGTGCAACCACCGAAGATCACGCATATGGGGTTTCCAGTATTCGGCCTTACAAAAGAGAGGAAACATACCAATTTTAAGAAAACTCGTTAGTGAAAGAAGGAGTTTGGAGAAGCAACATATCAAAGGAATGGAAAGGAGACAAGAAGCAGCCTACAAACAAAAGCAAAGCATGAAAACAAGAGGTAAATCTTTCCTACTTCTCTCTTTGATGCTTTGTTTTTCATACATTGTTCTTTCCTTTCATAGTTATGAGGGAAAGAAAGGAAAGGAGGAGAGAAACACTCGGGGAGTTCACTTTCCGACTCTCTTTGATGCTTTATTTTTCATACATTGTTCTTTCCTTTCATAGTTTTGAGGGAAAGAAAGGAAAGGAGGAGAGAAACACTCGGGGAGTTCACTATATATGTAAATCCTCTTTATCACATGCGTCTAAGGTGTAATTGCAAAGTCCCTCATCTATAAAATTTTCATGAACATGACATACCCTATTTCTATTCAATATGTGAATACCCTGTTTAAGTGGTACCCTTCTGTATGTAAAAATTGTGCAAAAACAAGATTTTGTAAATCCCTTCTATTGAACCCACATGATATGGTAACATATCTATGAGTGACCCCCCTAAGGAGAAAAATAAGAGAATGGGAGGGAAAGTAGAGGAGAGGGAGAAGGAAACATAGAGAAAAGACAAAGAAACAAAAAGAACTTGAAATAGAAACGAGATGAGAGAAAGTCTTACCTTGAGGTGGAGATGGAGCTCTTGCCTTAAAGGAGAATGTAGGAGAGGATGGAGAGGTGGGAGGGGGAGGGAGGAGGCTAGAAAGGAGGGTGATTGTGAGCTAAGAGCTAGGAGGGAGGATGCAAGGCGAAATGTGAATGGCATCACGGGAAAGGGCAAGTGAGAGATTTTTGTATTTGGTATCCTTGGTATAACCGATGGTATCGGCATCGATATAGAAAGCAGAGGCATCATGGGCATCAGTATATACTGATGAAATAAGGGTTTTAAGGAGAGGTTTGGGGGTTTGGTGGTTTTGGGGATTTAGGGGGGTTAGGGGGTTTGGGGGGGTTGGGGCATACCGATCGACCATACCGATGAAACAAGGGTTTTAAGGGGGGGTTTGGGGGTTCTGGGGGTTTCGGGTTTAGGGGGGTTCTCGGGGGGGTCACTCATCATATGTAACCCTATCACGTGAGTTCAACAGAAGGATATTTTTTATTTCTAAAATTTACGAAAATAAATATACATAAGGGACTATTTAAAATAGTTTTGGAAAAAATTTACAGATTTGTATAGAAAAGGGGTACATTTTATTAATGAAAAAATTTACAGATAAGGGATTATAAATATAGGCCTTGAACGCACGTGATATAGAGGGTTTATACATAGTGACCCCCCTGAGGGGGGGTTAGGGGGCTCTAGGGGTTTAGGGTTTAGGGGGGTACTAGGGGGTTTTGAGGGTTTGTAGGGGGTTTAGGGTTTGGGGGAATTTAGGGGATTTGGACAGGTTTAGAGGATTTGGGGGGTTTGAGGGTATTCGAGGGGACCTAATCCTTGTTAGTCGCATGCATTGTGTCTCAAGTTGTACTCAAGTCTTGCACTCTCATTTGAGAAAAGTGGTGTGTTAATTAATACCAAAATCCATAGAAAAGGGTCCCTATCTTGACCCCTCATCCTTGAGTTGTGTTGTCTTTGCTTTAGTTGCTCAATCCAAAAAGTGCAAATTAATGAAAGAAACTTAATCGCAAAAAAATCCATAAGTAGGTGACCTATCTCATCACAACCATACATGGGAAAGCTGCTAATGAGACCCTAGGATTGAGTTTTCATTTTGGTTTTCATTTTTGTTTGGTCTTCAACTCAAACAAATAAATTGGAGAATATTTCCAAGAGGCACAAAATATCTCAAATGTGAAGACCATTCTCTATGGCCCACTTGATAGTTTTTTTATTGTCCGTGTCATTGAGTAATCTAGATAACTACCAAACATTCTCTAAGACCAAATGGATAGTTTTGTGATGGTCCATGCCATTGATAAATCTAGAGTAGTGTATATTGTTTTCTATAGTGTCATTCTCATGGTTGGAAATGAAAGTTAAACATGTGAGCATGCCATAAGCAAGCTATATTTAGCAACTTCATGTTGGTAGTAGTAACCTGGTAGAAGTTGGCCAAATCTTGCTAGAACAATGGTTCTTGGCCTCTTGTTCTTCCCTTGAGCCCAGCTCTTCTCTAGACCATTCAAAACAATCACCCTCATCCAAAAGGCAAGAGAAGAATTTCCTTTCTCCAATTTTGGAAAGCCTAGACATGTTCTATGGTTGGCCAATGACCTATCCTGGATATGTTGGACCTAGTGATTGAATGTGCAGCACCACTCTAGAATAATCAAAGGTTCATTGGGTGTTTACCTTGGCAAAAACTTAACCCATGGACCAGCTCCTCTCTCCTTAGTGTGGCACAAACACCATTGCTAGATAAAACCAGAGAACAAGAGATTGCTATGGTGGATGAATTGTTGTCACTAGTAGTTCCCTATTATATTTTTCTATCCCATGCACGTCTATCCCAAAGATAGCCAATATTCTACCTTTGATATACAAGCAATGGCCTAGTCCCACAAAATCTTTCAGCATGCATGGATGTCCACTCGGGTGTTCTCATTTGGGAACAATATGAAAACCAGCTTCTCATTGTGCTCATGCAGTGTGCTCATGCAGTATGATTCTTTCTTATAGGTTATGTTATGGTCTAAAGCATGTTAGTGTCTTTTCTCCTTCATCTATGGGTTTGCTTTGGGACATGGCCTAACCCCACACGTGATACTTTAGGTAAGGTCAGTTCACCAACTCTATCTTGGCCGCTTGAGCATTCTTTCTCATTACCTCAATCTTATCATGGTCATCTTGCATGCAAGCATTAGTATATATGTTTGCCATCGAGACATGTGCTACAAAAACCTTTTTGTATAACCTCATAGCATGTTCAAATGTGTACCTTGCAACCTCTACATTCTTCTTCTTTTGGCAAGCACCCAACACAATCAACCATATGACAAATCAGGTAGCAAATGCATTCTCTCCATCACTCTCATGACCTTCTCTAGTTGTCCTACATGGCCAAGGATTCAACCATGCAAGTATAGTGTTCAATAATTGGGGTAATGCCGTACTTTTTACTCATAGCCTGAAAGTACTCCTTGCCCTTTTGTACCAAACACACATGCCTGGATATAGACAGGAAACTTGTAAATGAAACCCCATATGGATCTGTAACTTTTTCATCATTATCTTGAACAAATGAAACACCAATTCAATCTCTCTAAGCTCTCTCCTTGGTGGGCATATCCCATAGTCAATGCATTCCATTCATTGTGGGCAATGCATCAAAGAATTGTTGGCCATCCACTACGCTTCCACATTTAGCATATATGTCAATCAAATTAGTCAACACAATTATATTCTTTCTCCAAACCGACCCTCTTAATTTGAGAATGGAAATCCTTTATCTAGATCTATTGTGATGCCACATGCTTTCAAGATGGTAACAATAGTCACAATATCTGGTGGTAGACCTTGTTCTTGCATTTGGGCATAAATTCCAAATGCCGCCTCACCTTTTTCTTGCCCAGCATAGCACTGGATCATGGTAGTCTACAAAACCACAACACAATCAAGGATTGCCTTGAAGACACATTGCACATCCTCCCCATATACCCACATTTCACATATATATCCACCAAGATGGTTCCAATAACACATTCAAAAAAGTTTGATGATCGTCTTTCACACCCTCCTCATACATCTATGTTAGAAAATCAAATCCCAATAGAGGGTGTCCCATAGTACAAGACTGATAGAGGAGCCCAAGGATTACACACAAAAGTGTTTCAAAATCAAACTTCATACAGTGTGTCTATACATTCTTTCAAGAGAATGTGAATGAATGATTTGCACTTACACTCACTCATTCTTACACTTTCTTTTGAAAGAATACTTTATATTCTTTCAAAGAATTTGAATGAATGATTTGCACTTACTTTCACTCATTCTTACACTTTCTTTTAAAAGAATACTCTATATTATTTCAAAGAATGTGAATGAATGATTTCCATTTACATTAACTAATTCTTACACTTTTTTTTGAAAGAATACTTTACATTCTATTAGAAGAATGTGAATGAATGATTTTCACTTACATTCACTCATTCTTACACTTTCTTTTGAAAGAATATATTCTTTTAGAGAATGTGAATGAATGATTTGCACTTACATTTCCTCATTATTACAATTTCTTTTGAATGAATATTGAATATTCTTTCAATAGAATGTGAATGAATAGTTCATATTTTACATTCACTCATCTTTACACTTTCTTTTAAATGAATATTGAATATTCTTTCAATAGAATGTGAATGAATTATTTGCATTTACAATCACTTATTTTTACACTTTATTTTGAATTACTATTTTATATTCTTTTAAGAGAATGTGAATGAATGGATGAAAGATAAATACTATTGTACTTGTCATTGAATGTATGTATCTACAATTTTGTATTCTTGAAAGTGTGTTTGGATGAATATTTATTGCTTTCAATGAAATATTTATTGTATTGTGTTCCTTTAGCATACTCAAGTATTGATTTATGTGTCCTTTATGTTTTAAAGTTATATTTTATTTATTTTTATGTTTTTGCATGAAATTTCAAAAGCATGGTCCACATGAGAATTTGGTCATGTGTGATAAAGATATGGAAATTGCATTGCTTAGTCTCTTTCTTACAATGTAAACATTGTGGACACAAGTTTATAGGTGGTGTTACTCAGATCAAGCAACGTACAAAACCTAAGCACAAGGTTGAGAAAGCATTTAAGGATAATTGGGAAACAACCTATGAGAAGTGGGATGTAGTAGTCGAAGATTTTTCATACAAAAAAATATCCACAAGAGGGCACAATTATGAACTGCTACATAAGAGTCCGCAAACATTTGTGTACTCACCTAGTAAGAGCTATTAAGTTCTAGATGCAAATAGTGCCACAACAAAATAAGGGCAAGAGTGTCTTCAAATTGGATTTAGACACGCCGCATGATCACATCTTAGCGTGTCTTGGAGCAGTGGATGAGGATGACTAAGATGGTACTAAGAGAATGTACTCTCATTGCAACGAAAAAATATTGCAATTATCCTAGAAAATGAAAAATGTATTTGAGACTACGCTTCTTTTAGTAAATCCCAAACTAACCACCATGCTTGTTTTTGTAAATCCGAAACAATAAATCCCATGCTTGATTTTAGTACATCCCAAACAACCATCGCGCTGATTTTATTAAATCCCATAATGAATCCACAAATCCTAAATGAATGAATTGTATGCCATTCATCTTATACTAATAGGTTCAAACCATCATGCTGGTGGCTATTAATATCCTAGTGTGCAACCAAGCACGATGCAATGGCGATGACTTATTGGTTTTTGACTACCACCGTGCTATCTTAAAATTCATTGCGAATTGCTATACTAAAATAGTCCCCTTTAGGTTGGTTATCTTTAACTGTCAAATTTCAGCCACCGGTCTACTTAAGACATTAGAGTAATCCTGTTTCATCACTTCATCCACCTCATATATTAAGCAGTCATGTACAAAATCAAGATCCATCTGAGTTTACTTTGGTCAACTAAAATAAGATCGATTAACATTTTACTCGGGCATACCTGAGATAATTCGTATATGCTCACAAAATATTACGCTCACATATTATTGACACTAAGAATAAACAAACTGTCTTTCCAAAGACATTTTTAAGTATTAACATGGAAGTAGGTTCACACAAAATCAGGTATTATGAGTACCATAGATCATGGATGATGGCAGAAAGTCCACAAGTCCAAGAAATGCATGCAATATTTTGCGGGTCCAGGAAATTCCAAACTCTTGACCATCTTATCAACCTCTCTATATAGTAAGCATCTCCTAGCTCTTTAGGCTAGTCTAATGAGCTATCGCAGACCTCATTACACACTCAGACCACCAACTACTTGCTTGCCTCTGTCGACTTGTATGCCCATAGTAACTCCTCATTTTTGCTCAAGGTCCTCTTCATCCTAGTATTAGCGCTCTACGTCGCCATCATGTCTTGCCAAAAGAAACCTACATCATGAGCTTGACAAGTACCTTAAAGGAGTAGGAAAAATGATAGCCAAGGAGATTAATAGTCACCATCTTTGCCGACTTCAAGGCATATAGCCAATTGCGAAGCATGTCCTCATTGTAGCTATTATTTTCCCTCTTCTCCGGGTTTGGTTCTACGAGGAGGTCATTGTGGGGGTTAAAGGTAAGTGTGCCTTTACCCTGGTTATGTACAATACTCAAACACATATATAAATGAATGAAAAAGAAGATTAGGGTGGTTCTGCACCCACCAAAACTTGTGTGGCTCTCTATCTCTCTCTCTCCCTCTTCCGTTCTTGCTCTTTCAGAGTTGGAAAAATCAAAAGGGCTCTATGCTTTTGGCTAGGGGTGCCAAGTGTGGGACTTTGTATCCCTTACATGTATCAGGGGTATTTGATCATGTTGTTGCAATAACTGAGCAGTCAAGCACTTCTTTGTGGCATTGCAGGTTGGGGCACATGAGCCAGAATGGAATGAAACTCTTATGCCATTTGGGTTATGTACCGCATTTGAGTTTCTCTGATTTTGAATTTTGTGAGCACTGTCTCTATGGGAAGCAGACTAAATTAGCCCATAAAAGAAGGGGAAAGAAAGAGTTTGAAAAGCTTGACTTGGTGCATTCAGACGTATGTGGTCCCATGCCTACACAGTCATTAGGTGGGGCTGAATACTATGTGACATTCATTGATGATGCAACTAGGAAAGAGTGGGCTTATGCTATAGATCGAAAGAGTGATGTGTTCCAGGTATTTCAGAAATGGTTGGCCTTGGTTGAGAATCAGTCAGGTAGAACGCTTAAATGCCTACGAACAATGGTGGAGAGTATCTCTCTCATGTCTTTCAGCATTTCTGTGATACACGTGGGATTAAGAGGGAGCTCACATCCCCTCATACTCTAGAGCAAAATCCAGTTGCAGAAAAGATGAACTGTACCATTCAAGAAAGGTTGCAATGCATGCTTTCCAATGCAAGTCTTTCTAGTGGTTTTTGGGCTGAGGCAATGAAGACTGCAGTGTGAGAGAGGAGAGCACACACAAAGGGATAGGGAGACACCAAAAGTGGTGGAGCAAAAGCTACTCCAGCTTATTCCTCTATCATATATATATATGAGTATACATGGGCACTGTACAAGTGGGTGGGCACACTGCCCTTTACCCCAACAACCTCCCACTTTACCAGTAGAGCTATTCGTAGCAATTGAGGAGATTTGCACGAAGGCAATTCATGTACCTGTAGATGAACATTAGATTATTGATAGTGGTGCATCGCACCACATGACCAGTCAGAAGGATTGGTATATCTCTCTACATTCGGTAGGGAATGACATCCTGGTAGTAGTCGGCAATGATGCAAAATGTCCAGCAAAAGGAAAAGGTACGATTGCTCTCAAGTCAGATGGAGTTGTAAAACAATTGTCTGATGTTCTTTATGTGCTAGATATCAAGAGGAACTTGTTGTCCGTTTCTGCGATCACGGATCGTCGGGACCTCAAAGTTCACTTTGATAAGAATGGCACACAAATTTTGGATCTTCAAGGGAAGGTCATTCGTAAAGGTACATGGTGCAACAACATCTATGAACTCTCAGCTTTCAGTGCTCGAGCCGATGTGAGCTATGGCATGAGAGGTTTGGTCATCTAAAACTTACTTCTTTAAAGGAGATGCATAAAAGTGGAATGATTGTAGACCTACCAGAAATTACAGATCTGCCAGATGTATGTGAAGCTTGCATGAAGCAGCATCGGTAGCCCTTTCCTAAAGGAAAAGGTATGATTGCTCTCAAGTCAGATGGAGTTGTAAAACAGTTGTCCGATGTTCTTTATGTGCCAGATATCAAGAGGGACTTGTTGTCCGTTTCTGCGATCACGGATTGGGACCTCAAAGTTCAATTTGATAAGAATGGTGCACAGATCCCGGATCTTCAAAGAAAGGTCGTTGGTAAAGGTACACGGCGCAATAACATTTATGAACTCTCAGCTTCCAATGCTCGAGCGGATGTGAAAAACACTAAGCTGTGGCATGAGAGGTTTGGTCATCTAAACCTTAGTTCTTTAAAGGAGATGCATAAAAGTGGAATGATTGCAAACCTACCAGAAATTTCAGATCTGCCCGATGTATGTGAAGCTTGCATGATGGGCAAGCAGCATCGGCATCCCTTTCCTAAAGAGGCCAGCAGGGCAAAGGCTCCTCTAGAGCTCGTTCACACGGACCTCTGCAGAAAGATGGAGACCGAAGTTTTGGGTGGTTCCCACTAGTTCATGATGCTAATCGACGACTACAATAGAAGGATATGGATATACTTCCTGAAGACTAAAGATGAGACTAAAACCTTTCATCTTTAGAAGAGCATGACAATTATACTTACCTCCTTCTTGCTTGGCTGCTTCGTCATCAATCGTGTACTTTTGCCATTAGGGTCTTCTTTCTTTCAGGACACTTAGTGGCTATGTGTCCCTCCTTGTTGCACTTGAAACACCTTATTTCTTTCTTTGGAAAATTTCCATCGTTCAGCTTCAAGGAAGAATCTGTCTTCTGTGGGACAAAACCATTTTTAGATTTAAAGAAAGATTTTTTATCAAATCTCTTTTCTCCCCTGAAAAATAATCATCTAGCTGACTGCAAGATAGTGCGTGCTTCTTTCTTCCCATTGAAATTTTGAAATGAGAAAGCTTTTCTACTTATCTTACTCTTCTTTCTCAAATTTTGTGCTCTCAGTGTGGCTTTGACTGTCCTGATAATAGGATCATCGTTGGATGACTCATCATCAGATGAATGCCTCTTCCTTTTCTTACCATTGATTTTCTTTTCCAATCTCTCTCTATGCTCATGCTCATCGGCCAACTATGCCTGAGCTGCGTCTAACTGCTCTTGAAGTGTGGGTGGTTGTGGTTGATGTGCCATGATAATGCGATAAATACAAATAAAGCGAAACGAAGAAAAATAAGGATACTAAGTGTATGAGAATTTAAACGGATGAAAGAAAAATGTGACTCAAGTGTATGGTAAGAAATGGATGGCAGAAGATACTAAGTGCATGAATTATAAAGCAAAAGAAATCACTTATCTCGCTCTTTGATCAAAGGCAAAAAGGGCTAGAGTGGGAGATATGTGACTGATAATGTCACTCGTAGTCGTTTTTGCACTCGACTGATCTCCAATTAATTGCTCGGTGATTCGTGGTTCCAATCGCCTTCTTGATTCAAGTGTTCATATTTGGCTATGGTCTTCACCTTGTTAAGCTCCGATCGCCTTATTGAATTTCCTCTTCTTCTTTTTTTTTTGGGTAGATTTATAATAATAAAAAAGGGCCTTGGAACCTTTGGGGTCCCTTACTTTGTAAGAAGACAAAGGAAACTTTTTCGTGAAAACGTTGAAGCACCTATGTCATGCGATGATAAAGTCCCTGCTTCACTGTACTTCCGTTCGGAATTCGAAGTCCAAGAGTACGTGGGCCAAAATTTTGCAGGTGGCTACAGGTCCGCTGACGAGGGGACACAGAAGGAGAGAGACTTCCAAGGTCTCTAAAGGCGACTGGCTGCTCGATTGATGGCTACACTCAATGCTCCATTTCTTTTAATGCAAGGTTACAAAAGCAATGTAGGTTGGCGCAGGTCACGAAGGGCTGGAGGCAATGGGTTGAACTTTTCGACGCCCGAGGTAGAGAGGAAAGTAAATCTTGGCCTTTGTTGCAGTCCACAGGAGGCTAAGACGTGCGTAGCGGGAGTATCTCTCAGGCAACGCGACTGTTTATGGCATGCTCAGGTCTACAAACAAGCGAGTAGTTTTCGAAAGGATAGATGGGCGCGCTATCACCCTATACACGCAGATTGGCGCCATGGTTACCGACTGTGCAGATACCTTAATGGGAGCCTAAACTCTGGAGGCAGTGGAGTCTTGACTGTGCGATCCGCAATGGTAGTTAATTGCTCTGTCAAGGTACAATGACCACGATTGATGGCGCAAACAATGGTGTTGATTTTTTTCAAAGCTTTTCTCTAGGTGGTGCATAGAGAACTTGTTTCTCATGAACTGTGTACGTTTTTTTTAAAATTTTAATGTGCCACTTTTCAAGTAGGGAGCTTCTTGTGTTTCCTTAGTCATGTAGTGAGCTCACAACCCTTTAGATGAGCTCTCTATGGACCATTGCTCCTCGCAAGTTTTCTCTGTATTAGTGCACCTGGCTTGTGCTTCTTCCATTTGCTTGGCACCTTTCACGTTCAAGATCCCTGTCTTGACTATAATCGGGCTCTCTAAAGAATTAGGTCTATTGCTTCACTATTTTGCAACATATATATACTTATTTAAAGGTCTACTACTTGAATTGGGTCTACTGTTTCATTTTTAAAGGTATATAAATTTAGTTTTCTTTATGTTTGTCATTTTGTAAAAGCCGACTTTTTTAAAACCCCTTAACTTCGTCTAAGATCCTTTTACTAAAAAATTTTCAATCAACTAAGTTTTTGTCTTGATTACTATGTAGGAAGGCATGTGATTTCCAAATTTATTTTTGGTTTTTAGTTAAACTTCTTTCTAAGGGTTAATGTTTTTTGTCTAACTCAGCGTTTTTCTTTTGATCTAACCCTTTAAATTATGTCCTCTCTCTCTCTCTCTCTCTCTCTCTCTCTCTCCCTCTCTCTCTCTCTCTATATATATATATAAACATATATCTCATTGTCCCCCTTTTTTTAGTTTTTTCATAAAAAGGTTTGTAAGGGTGTGGACTACCCTCCTTTCTAATACTCCCTCTCTCTATGGCAAACAAGCACTTTTCTCTCTTGATTAAATCCTTTTAATTGTCCTTAGTAGTTTATGCATTTATTTTCTAGAATCCGAATTGATAGTTCTTGTTCCTAGGTAAAGTGATAACAAGCCATGGAATACATGCATTACCTGTCTACCCAAATTCAACCTCATTGTTCTAACAAATGGTTGGTTTGGATGGTGGCAGGGAAGTAGATCCTGACCTCGGAGCCTAGACTACCTGATGGATTTGACACTGTTGTGTTGATTCTTTACTTAAGTTTGCAAGCTCAATATAAAGAAAAATTCTATTGCCATTCCTCTTATTTTTTGTACCAATTTTTTGAATTACAATTTTGTCAAAAGTTATTTCAATTTAGTTTTCTTAAAGAATTTCAATCCATTTCTCATATGCATCTTTTTATAATTATCCAAATGATTGAATTAATTGTATGGTTCATTTATTCATGGGATTATTAAATCTAAACACACCCTCTATACCTATATATCGACCCTACCCCCACTCTACCAACTTTATTTAGTTTTAACTACCACCACCCTTATTCCTCCCACCGCCTTGCACATCCTTCTAGCCTTCCACTATGATTCACGCTTATACCTTTGCTTCATAGCCACTACAAATGTATCTATGTAGTGGTGTGGTACTCTTGATGTGGCCATTTAAAAGCTTGTAGCTATTGTTGACATGCTTCATTTACAACTTCTCTTTGCATTGCTATGCAAGCCCGAACTTGTTGGCAAAACTCTTCTGAAATGTCGGCTTTCAGGGAGGCTGGATTGTATAGCAGGCACAGAATAAAGGCATGCTACATTGTGATACATAGCTTACTTGCAAGAACTTATGTGTGTTGCTACCTGTAAGAAAATAGTACGCAGCGGAAGATAACAACAAAACGCAAGTGCACGATGGAAAGCTGGAGAGAATACAAAAAATTTTGATATACCAAACTGCTGATACAATTGATGGTTGGCTGTCCACCCATGCGCTCTACAGACAGAGCTTCGATGGTGATCTAGACAGATGCTGGACGGAGGACTATGAGCGTGAAGAACTGGTGATCTGATGATAGGGGGTGGCCACTATTATATAGTGTAAGTCGGTTGACGGTCGGAATAGGCAGTCGGCCTAACAGACAGTCAGCCTGGAAGACCAGCCGACCCTTCAGAAAACATGCCAGCGGGCAGATGAAGGATCGCGCATAGGTCATACTGTCGGGCCTGGGGCTACCGGCAACCCCTGGACCCTGCCGCTAGGGGCTTTGCCCCCAGACCCCCACCGGGGGCCTGCGCCCCCCGGACCCCCTGCTATCGGGGGGGCTATCGCCCCCCCGAACCCCCCCCTTTTTGCAGACGGGTATCTACTCTTGGCTCCTAAGCCGTCTCATAACCATCTGGTCTACTCTAAGACCCCTTCCAGTGTCTAAACTGGGGATCCCTCCCAATATCCGATACCCATCATGGCTTCTCCTCATATGGGGGCCTTACAACATTGGGTACACAGAATATTGGTGGGTTACATGAGAGGTGGACATTTGAGCTAACTCTAACACCCCCCCTCAATGTTCACCCGAAGATGAACTACGTGTTCGGCCCAATGCCGAGTCGATGTAGATGCCGCAATAATAAATCACTCCCAAGAGCCTTCGTGAAGATGTCTGCGCAATTGTTCTCTGTGGGACAATACTCCAGCTCTATGACTCCATCCTCGATGAGCTCTCGTACGTAGTGATACTGGATCTCTATGTGCTTTGTACGAGCATGGAACACAGGATTCTTTGCGATGGCCATGCAACTCTGATTGTCGCATTTTAGAACCGTCGCATCTTCGATTGGAACTCCTATGTCTTGCAGGATCCTCCTTAGCCAAACTGCTTCACAAGCAGCAATGCATGCTGCCTTGTACTCAGCTTCCGTCGAAGATAGTGCCACTGTTGGTTGCTTCTTGCTAATCCAAGAGAACACTCCTGAACCAAGTGAGAAACAATATCCAGAAACTGACTTTCTAGAATCACAATCTCCCGCCCAATCTGAGTCACAGTAACCCGCCAAGGTCTTCCCTGCTCTGTAGGTAATGCCATACTCTAGTGTACCTTTCACGTACTTTAGCACACGCATCCCTGCTTTCCAATGGTTCTCTCGAGGTTGATTTGAGAACCTACTAAGTACACCAACTGCAAAGCTGATATCAGGTCTAGTATTGCACAGAAAAATGAGACTCCCCACAAGTTTCCTATACTCCTTGATGTCGACAAGTGGTGATGCATCCTCCACTGAGAGCTTACCATTCACCTCCATGGGAGAGACTACGTCCTTACACTCGGTCATATCGAATGCCTTCAAGATTTCGCGAGCATATCTCTGCTGAGAGATGAAAATCCTGCCATTTTTTTGCCAAACCTCAATGCCGAGGCAAAAGTGCATGAGCCCCGAATCTGTCATCTCAAACTTGGAACTCAACGACTCCCTCAACTGTTGTAGCATCTTCTCATGATCTCCTATGATGATCAAGTCATCCACGTAAAGGACTATTACCACATACTTGCCATCCTGCTTACAAACATACAGGTTAGCATCAGAAGCACTTTTTGAGAAACCAATAGATATGAGAAAGCTATCAATCCGTTGGTACCATGCCCTTGGGGCCTGTTTCAGCCCGTACAATGCCTTCTTTAGTCTGCAAACCTTGTTCTCTGAATTGGGCACCTCAAATCCTGGTGGCTGGAACACATATACCTCCTCCTTGAGATGTCCATTCAAGAACGCAGATTTCACTTCCATTTGAAACACCGGCCACTGCTTATGAGCAGCCAAGGCAAGTACCACCCGAATAGTTGTCATCCTTGCTGTAGGAGCAAAGGAATCCTCAAAATCAAAGCCTTCAACTTGAGAGTATCCTTGTGCAACAAGCCTAGCCTTGTACTTTTCCAAAGATCCATCAGATTTGTACTTGGCCTTCCATACCCATTTGGTACCAATGATCTTCCTTTTTACTGGACGATCAACCAAGTCCCAAGTCTGATTCTTCATGATGCTGTCATACTCCTCTTGCATGGCAGCTTTCCAATTTGGATCAGCCATTGCCTCATCCAAATTCGTAGGCTCTTGAACTTTCATAATCTCAGCCATCAAGGCCATATTGACTATGTGTTCAGAAGCCCTTTTCTGCTCCTCTATCCTCTTTGATCGTTGAAGTCCATCTGCAGATGACTCCGCCAAGTCTACCGGATTCTTCTCATCAAAGAGCTGCCTTGCCCACTTTGGAAGTGGCTTACCTTGTGGAGCCAAGGCTTGTTGTGGTGTTGGTGGAGTCTGTTCCTCGAAGTACTCCTCCTCATTCTGCAACTCTGCTTTAGATACGGGCACAAGGTGAGTTACTTTTACGGCTGATGATAAAGTGGAAGGCATACCTCCTCCTCCACTGTATGTGGCTGTTCCCAAAACACCACATCACGACTGACCACGATCTTCTTTGCCTCTGGATCATATAGCAGGTACGCCTTTGACTCCTGGGGCTATAGCCCATGAAGATACACTTTCTGCTCTTTGGATCTAATTTCTTTCTGGTGCTATCTGGAACATGAACAAAGCACTCACATCCAAATGTTCTGAAATGAGAAGCGGAAGGCTTTTTACCTGAGTAAGCCTCCAAAGGTGTTTTGCCCGTCAAGGCCTTTGTGAAGCTTTGATTGAGGATGTAGACTACTGTATTGACTGCCTCAGCCCAAAAAGACTTAGGCAGTCCTTTACCTAGTGCCATGCATCGTGCCATCTCCATGACAGTACGATTGCGACGCTCTACAACACCATTTTGTTGCGGAGTATGTGCAGTCGTGAGTTGGCGCTTAATGCCATTCTCGTGCAAGTATGTGTCGAACTCTTTTGACAGGAACTCTCCTCCTCGATCCGTGCGAAGCTTCTTTACCTTCAGCCCGCTTTCGTTTTCCACCATCTTTTGCCACTGTTTGAATTTTCCAAGAGCTTCAGCCTTATCTCGTAGAAAATACACCCACATGTATCTACTGTAGTCATCGACGATAAGCATATAGTAGTTACATCCCCCCAAAGCTTGAGTCGGAGCTTTCCCACTGAGATCAGCATGAACCAATTGTAGAGGAGCCTTTGCCCGATAGCCGCTCTCATGTGGAAAGGCCTTCCTTTGTTGCTTGCCCATCATACAAGCTTCACAAGGTTCCTGCACCTTTGAGAGTGCAGGCAAGTGTGCAACCATCCCTGTTTTCTGCATTTCCAAAAGAATAGGATAACTAAGATGACCAAATCTTTCATGCCATACCTTACTGATGCCCACTCCTGAAGAGACTGTTAGTGCCATCAGCTCGTAGAGATTGTTCTTCCTTACTGCCTTGCTGACCACCTTGCCCACTGCATTAAGGATTTCTGCTCCGGTCCTCTTGAACCGCACCTCCAAGTTGCGATCAGTTATCGCAGCAACCGAAAGCAAGTCCTTCTTTAGCTGAGGAACTAGTAATACATCAGAAAGCTCTTTAGTTTCATCTTCTTGAATGGAAAGAGCGATAGTACCTGTACCTTCCACAGGGCATTTTGCATTATTACCGACCATCACGTTCATGGGCTCTTGTAGAGGCTTGAAAGAGCTATACCAGTCCTTCTTTCTGGTCATGTGACGGGACGCTCCACTATCAAGGAGCCACGAATCATTCGTTGTTGAAACTTCTGTTGAGGAGCATATTTCTTCAATTGCAACCCATAGCTCCAACTCAGTTTCAACTGTGTTGGCAGATTCCTTGCCTTTCGAAGAAGACTGTGTAGTGCCGTTCTTTTCGTCCTGCTGCTTCTTTCTGCAATCCTTGATCATGTGACCGCTTTTGTTGCAGTAGTGGCACTTACCTGAAAACTTCTTCTTCTCTCCACCCTTCCCTTTGGATGTGGCTGAGAATGCTGCATCACTTCCGCCATCGCGGGTCTTCATTCGCATCTCCTCCTCTAGAAGCATCGCACTAAACTCTTCAAAAGTGAGGGGTGGATTTCTTACCTGCGTGTTGAGTGTCGTGACCAACGCATCGTACTTTTGTGGAAGGATCCGAATGCACCTTCTGGCCAACTCTTCGCTGGTCTTTGTAATCCCAACCGCCGCCATCTGATCACATAGATTCTTGATCCGTGTGATGAATGTCTCAGCTGATTCTCCATCAGAGCACCTCTCTGCAGCAAGCATATTCTCCAGATTTTGAATTCTGGTCTGATTCCGCTTTTCATACTGACCTTTTAGTATGTTCCAAGCCTCACTTGTTGCCTTGTCTGTATGCTGAATCAGAGTCAAAACAGAATCACTTGAACTGGTAACAAGAGCGCAGAGTGCATCTGCGTTCCTTCGTTTCCATGCCCGAAGAAGATCTGCATTCGGTGGGGTTATGACGTTGGGGTTGTTTGGATTCGGTGTTCCAACCGGTTCTGGATCCAATCCCAGAACAGTATCCAGAAGCTCGTATGAATCCAAGATCGCGCTGATCTTGAATTTCCACAAAGTATAATTCGTCCCATCGAGCTTGCCTTCATTGAAGGCAGGTGGACGAATTCGCAACGGGGTTGGTGCAGCCATCACTCCTAGTAGCCTTTGCTAACAAAGCTCGTTGAACTTGCAATAAAGTCGTTACTCAGATAGCCTGAGCTCTGATACCATGTAAGAAAATAGTACGCAGCGGAAGATAACATCAAAACGCAAGTGCACGATGGAAAGCTGGAGAGAATACAAAAAATTCTGATATACCAAACTGCTAATACAACTGATGGTTGGCTGTCCACCCGTGCGCTCTACAGACAGAGCTTCGATGGTGATCTAGACAGATGTTGGACGGAGGACTATGAGCGTGAAGAACTGGTGATCTGATGATAGGGGGTGGCCACTATTATATAGTGTAAGTCGGTTGACGGTCGGCCTTGTAATAGGCAATCGGCCTAATAGATAGTCAGCCTTAGATAGTCAGCCTGGAAGACCAGCCGACCCTTCAGAAAACATGCCAGCAGGCAGATGAAGGATCGCGCATAGGTCATACCGTCGGGCCTGGGGCTACCGGCAACCCCCGGACCCTGCCACTGGGGGCTTTGCCCCCAGACCCCCAGCGGGGGCCTGCGCCCCCCAGACCCCCTGCTATCGAGGGGCTATCGCCCCCCCGAACCCCCCCCTTTTTGCAGACGGGTATCTACTCTTGGCTCCTAAGCCGTCTCATAACCATGTGGTCTACTCTAAGACCCCTTCCAGTGTCTAAACTGGGGATCCCTCCCAATATCCGATACCCATCATGGCTTCTCCTCATATGGGGGCCTTACAACATTGGGTACACAGAATATTGGTGGGTTACATGAGAGGTGGACATTTGAGCTAACTCTAACACTACCCCTTCTTACATCTTCATGTTCGCTCCTCTTTCCCTGGCTGTCGTGTGTGGCTTTCATTTGGATCCTCCCTCCTTCCTAGCTTTGATTTTTGTACAAAAGTGCTCTGTCAAATCAGCTCCCCTATGCTTGTACACCTTCTCCTCCTTAGCTATCAACCGGTATGGTGCTCTAGTAGATCCCTTGATGTTTTAGAACCTTCTCTCCCCTTGGTCATCAGTGAAACCCTTGTTTGGCTCAACTTTCTACTTATCTCACAATTTATATATACATTCACAAGCTACATGGTTGTGGTGCGCCACATATAAGAAAGATCTTTTGGGTTTGCTTGCATACTTTACGATAGTATTGATATACTTGTTGGGCTTAGTCACATTTGATAGATAGCATAGGGTGTGGGTGATGAAGTCGTAGAGAGCAACGAACCATTGTGGGTTTTTTTTGGTGACCACGCTATCACAAGTTTTATCTATGATGAGTCAACAGTTGACTAACTCACTTTGGCTTCTCAGCCACTCAAGCTCTTGTCGCCCTTGTCCTCCCTTCAATGTATTTCTACTCCATGCTTATGTGCTCGTGGGTAGCTTTTGTTCTTCCTATCGATAGCCAAAGCTAGTTTATAGAACAAAAAACACTTATTCTTTACTTGACTACTTTAGCATAATTATATGTATATCTACGCCTCTCTCTCTCTCTCTCTCTCTCTCTCTCTCTCTCTCTCTCTAAAAGATAAAAAATTTTATGATGGCACTAGGAACAAGTTGACTACTCAATGTAAACCCCCTTTATATATATATATATATATATATAGACACACACACACTTTGATTTGCCTTAAATTTACATGGGTTTGTCTCTTTGTTCATATATAATTGTATATATTAACATCTATATTTATTTGTTTATACTCTTATTTACCCTTATTTTGTTCTTAATTCATTTCCATTATAAAGTCGATTACTTTATTCTATTTTACTACTATTCTTCCTTACTTGGGCATTTCGTTATTGCAGAGTTATTGCATTTGCTCTATGCATGGTATTTGATAAGTAGCATGCATTTTCTCTTTGCTTGGTATGGTATAAGTATCTTCTAAATCAACTTCTACTGACCTCTTTTCCATCCTAATTTAATTGTTGTTCCTGAATGTATATTTCATTTTTATGAGTTTTTGATGGCCCTTACGATTAATTATCTAAGGATCTGATTTTCTTCCCTTAACTAACATTTGTTCTTTATTGAAAATTCATAAGGGTCCCTTAATCAACCATTTGGTCTCTTCCTAAATTTTTCTTTGTCCTTCAACCCTTCTTATTATTATGTAAAATTGGTCTACTTATATTCATTGCTTAAGTGCATATATTTGTTTAAAACTTATTATTCCTATAAAAAATTGCTTATCTTTTTTTCAATTGCATTAGAACCATTGAATTGTAGAGCACGAACCATGGGTTCTTTTCAATCTACTTTAAATATGCCTATTTTTTCTTTCACTTATTAGCACTCTTATTGCTTAGACTCTGTAAACATGGGTATTAAGTTTGTTGGTTAAGTGCCATGGGTGAGGATCACCCCCCATTTGTAATGTAGAATACCCCTTGTGGATTACCCTACATTCTCTTTGTAATTAAAGCTTTCAATTTTTTATATCTCTACTTTAATTTTTAGTTTCTCCCTTAATTAACTTTCAAGGGAGTAGATTAATGCCCTTCTCTAATCCAAGTAATTTGTTTGGTCCTAAATTACCACTCAGGGATGAGGTTTTTCCCCTTCGTTAAATAATTCATTCATTCTTTTCTTCACTCTTAGGTGTGGATAACCCCCCTTTGGGATTTTTTTCACTTTATTAGAATTCTTTAGAATATAAATCTCCTCTATGTTCTTAAATTCATTTAGGGCTCCTTTTTATCTTCGAACTCCAAAAGGTTTGTTCATGTTCTTTGACAAAGCGATAACAAGCCAGGGGATACAAGCATTATCTGTCTACCCAAAGTCAACTTCATTATTCTAACAGTTGGGCTAGTTTGGATGGTGGTAGGTAAGTGGAACCTGACCTCAGATCTTGGACTACCTATGATGAATGCGACACTTTTGAACTAACTATTTGCTTAAAGTTTGCAAACTCAATATAAAGAAAAAAATTTATTGCCAATCCTCTTGCTTTCCCTACCAAATTTTTGGACTGCGATATTGTCAAAGATTACTTCAATTTAATTTTCTTAAAAAATTTAACTCCATTCCTTCTTATAATTGTCCAATTCATTGAATTAATTGTATGGTTCATTTATTGATGGGATTATTAAATCTAAACACACACACTAATCTCCCAACTAGCCTTTGGTTGAGTCAGTAGCATACAATTAAATCATAATCATAGGATACTTTTAAGCATTGTTAAAAGTTTGTCATTGGAAATATTTTGAGTGCCTTTCCTTTGTTTACTAATGATTACTTTTTATGTGCAAAAACATTGGTCTCAAAATTGGATTATGCATCTAATAATGGCATCACTTCTATATAACTTTTGATACTTATCATAGAGATCCTTTTTTATGCATTTACTATTAGTGGGGAGTAAGTTCCACATGGTGGACTTACTTCCCACCATGTGGTCTTACCTATGGGTTAGGAGTGGGACACACACATACACACACACACACACATTAAATTTTGCTTAATAATTTATCACACTTTCACACACACACACACACACACACACATTCCATGTTTCATACATTCATGCACTCTTAATGTTTGCATAAATTTTCCTAGTATTCCCCCCCAATCATTTAGCTTAATTTTAATGATCTTTCTAATGATAATGTTCAATTTTTAAAGAATCATATTTTTTCTTTCTACCCCCTTACTTTTGTAACCTCCCTCGAGGTTGGTTGGAATTTTTTATATTAAATTATTATTTTAATTGCTTGTCTTTTTTACAAGGTTCACACACACACTTTCATTGTCCCATTTACTTGTTTCCCCTCCTTTACTTTTCTCATTTTGTTTGCGTGTCGGTTTCCCTGTATATATATATATAGTAAAAACCCCCCTACCCCCCACTTTGATTTCAATCCTTCCCCCTGCCCCCTTAACTAATCCGTTGTTCTTATAAACAAGTACCCCTTAACTAATACTTTGTGCTTATAAATTGTATTGTCATCTTGAATTGTCAATTTCGTTCCCATCCCTTAGGCATGATTTCACAAATTATTAAATAATTATTGGCATTATAAGGATCTTTATCTTTACGTTCTTTTTAAGATCCTTATATATATATATATATATATATATATATACATGGATGTATGTATATATATATATATATATACATGTTTGTGTATGTATGTATATATATATACACACATATATATACATGTATATATATATATACATACATACACAGACACTGTATATATATATATATATACATACATATATGTATATATATATATAGATACATACATGTATATATATATATATATATACATACATATATGTATGTATGTATGTATGTATACATACACACATGTATATATATATATATATATATATATATATATATATATACATGTATGTATGTATATATATAGATATATACATACATGTATATGTATATATATAAATATATATATATACATGTATATATATAGATATATAGATATATATATATATATCCCCTATTTTTACACACACACACACACACACACCGCTTGGTTGAGATTTTTTATATTAAATTATTATTTTAATTGCTTGTCTTTTTTACAAGGTTCACACACACACTTTCATTGTCACATTTACTTGTTTCCCCTCCTTTACTTTTCTCATTTTGTTTGCGTGTCGGTTTCCCTGTATATATATATATAGTAAAAACCCCCCTACCCCCCACTTTGATTTCAATCCTTCCCCTGCCCCCTTAACTAATCCGTTGTTCTTATAAACAAGTACCCCTTAACTAATACTTTGTGCTTATAAATTGTATTGTCATCTTGAATTGTCAATTTCGTTCCCATCCCTTAGGCATGATTTCACAAATTATTAAATAATTATTGGCATTATAAGGATCTTTATCTTTACGTTCTTTTTAAGATCCTTATATATATATATATATATACATGGATGTATGTATATATATATATATATATACATGTTTGTGTATGTATGTATATAAATATATACACATGTATGTATGTATATATATATACACACATATATATACATGTATATATATATATACATACATACATAGACACTGTATATATATATATATATACATACATACATGTATATATATATATAGATACATACATGTATATATATATATATATATATACATACATATATGTATGTATGTATGTATACATACATACACACATGTATATATATATATATATATACATGTATGTATGTATATATATAGATATATACATACATGTATATGTATATATATAAATATATATATATACATGTATATATATAGATATATAGATATATATATATATATCCCCTATTTTTACACACACACACACACACACCCCGCTACTTAGTTTCTCATGGCCATTTTGACTATCTGTCTCACACACACACATGTTAACACGATCTCCCAACACAACCCATGTATGCCCCCCCCCTCCTTTTTGTCTTCACTTCTCAAAATATATTTTAAAAACCCCCATCTTTTAACACACACACATCCACTTAATTAATTCACTTGTAATTTTAGAGAAATTATTATGATTTAATTCTAAAAATATTATTAGCCCTAATCTCCCAAAAAAATTAACATGTATATATATAAACCCATACACTCTTTTCCCACCTATGCACCTTCCTCCTTTATTACATTAAAATTTTCCCACACACCCTATATACCTACGTAACCATCCCCTACCCCCACTCAACCAACTTTATTTAGTTTTAACTGCCATCGCCCTTGTTCCTCCCACCACCTTCCATGTCATCCTAGCATTCCACTATGATTCATGCTTATACCTTTCCTTCATAGCCACTACAAATGTATCTATGTAGTGGTGTGGCGCTCTTGATGTGGCCATTTTAAAAAAGCTTGTAGCTACTATTGACATGCTTCATTTACAACTTGTCTTTGCACTGCTCCACAAGCCTAAAATTGTTGATGAAACTCTTTTAAAGATGTCAGCTTTTAGGGAGGCTGGACTGTGTAGCGGGCACAAAATAAAGGCATGCTACCTTGTGATACAAAGCTAAAGGGGGAGCATCTCAAGAAGTTCACAATAACCACCATTCATACCCATGATGTGATAATGTGTGGTGCAGGGTATGTATGGGAAATCATCACACGAATGAGTGCCCTCATCTTATGAAAAGACCTACTCTTTATTTTGACCATTATGAATGGTTAGGAAACCATGACATTATGCAATGTCACTATTGTAAGGTGATTTCCCAATTGATATACCAACCAAGGTCACAACTAACCATGCTGGCACCACCCACCATAGCCATTCATACCCAATTGGAAATAATACAAGGAGCTATGACTACCAAACAACCCAAAAATATCTATAATTACCCTCAGTACTGGGACCTCAACCACTCCCACCCAAAATCACTCCCACAAATCAAGTGTTGGTGGAGGAACTACCCAGCAATCAGGAAGAACTCAAACTTGAACTCAGTGGAAATGATTATTCATCTTATGATGGGAATGCAAATTAGTCTATCTGTTTAAGTCCTTATGTCATCTAGGATGCTTATTATATTCCTATCTACTAAAGGGCTCCTATTTCTCAAAAAGCAAGGGATATAAATGTTAGATATCAACTCGGGGGGGTCACTATGTATAAACCCTCTATACCACGTGTGTTCAAGGCATATTTCTAAAATCCCTTATCTGTAAATTTTTCATTAATAAAATGTACCCCTTTTCTATACAAATCTGTAAATTTTTTCCAAAAATATTTTAAATAGTCCCTTATGTATATTTATTTCTGTAAATTTTAGAAATAAAAAATATCCTTCTGTTGAACTCACGTGATAGGGTTACATATGATGAGTGACCCCCCCGAGGATATCAATGCTCCACTCTCGTGTAATTACGCGAGAACCAGCTAACTCTACTTGTAAGCCCCCCCATATGAGGAGAAGGCGTTTGAGTAGCTCGGTTATCTGGTAGGTCCTGGTTTGGACACCAGATGGGGGCCATGTGTGGCCTGATGACTGGATAGCTTCAGATAGAGTTGGCACACCACCAACTAGGCTACATGCAAGTGTGGGAAGGCATCCCTTGACTGACCGCACTGAGGGTAGATGGAGCATTTCTCGAGGCAGCCCACTCTCGGGTTGTAGGGCCTGTTTGGAGCCTCAGATGATCCTGAATGGCTCTGGGCTGAATGGAAACCGTAGGTGGGTTGCTCTATTTTGCACACCGGTTCTATCGTATGGTCGGTGGCCTATTTCAGGACCGACCCCCAGTCGACCGTTTTGGGCGGACTGGGTCGATCACCCAATTGAGCCTAGCTGACTACGACTAGTGGTAATATAAGAGCAAGCCCATGAAGCCCATTTCATCATTGGCTACATCAACCCTGATTCCTTAGCATCCAGCCTCCGTCTTCTACTATTTCCAGCACACCATCAAAGCTTCTTTCACAGGAGCACACGGTTGGGAAGCAGCGCCATCTATTGTATCAGTTCTACAGTAATCAAATTTTTGATTCTCCATACTATCTTGTTTTCTCTCTTGCGTACGAGATCCTGTTATTTGTTGAGCACAGACGTATTATTTTCTTACATGGTATCAGAGCCTGGACTCTAGCAAGAAGATTTGGTAGTGTGTTTCTATTTGCGAGCATATTGTGAGAGATGCCTAGCCTGCAAGATTGCAAATCCCACCGCTCGGCGAAAGCAGAAAGTTGGACGGCTCTAACTACCCACTCTGGAAGTTCAAGATGAAGACCATCTAAAGCACATATGAGCTTTGGGACACCGCTACTGGGGTGGATGTGAGGCTGGTTGCGAGACCAGATCCAGCCAATGTAGGACAATAGATAGTACCAACTGTAGATGAGATTCTCGCATGGACAAGAGGAAATGCAGATGCGCTGTGTTCTATTATCTGCAGTGTTAGTGATTCCATCATGGCGTTAATTCAACATGTCACCATAGCGGAGGAGGCATGGACGGTCTTGAAAAATTAGTATGATACCACGAATCAGACACAAATTCAGAATTTGGAGACTCAATTCACGAATGAGAAGTTGTCTGAGTCTGAAGTGGCAGAGAAGTTCATCATGAGGGTGAAGAATCTGTGCAATCAGATGACTGCGATTGGCATCACCATCACCAGCGAGAATCTAGCACGAAGGTGCATACGGATTCTCCCACCAAAGTACGACGGTCTTGTTACGGCATTGAATACACAAAACAGAAATCTGCCCCTCAACTTTGAGGATTTCAACATGATGCTTTTGGAGGAGGAGATGCATCAAAAGACGAGGACTGGAGAAGATTCGGCCTTCTAGACCGGATCAAAGAAAGGTAAGGGTAAGGACTCTGGTAACCCATCTTCTTCTGATGATAAAAAGAGAAAGAAGAAGATCAAGTGCTTCTATTGCAACAAGGCAGGGCACAAGCAGAATGAGTGCCGAAAGAAGATTGCAAATGAGAAGAAGAGAGTAAAGAAAGAGTCTAGCAACAGCGCGCAGGGAGCACCAATAGAGCTGTTCGTAGCAATTGAGGAGATTTGCACGGAGGCAGTTCATGTACCTACGGATGAACCTTGGATCATTGACAGTGGTGCATCGTGCCACATGACCGGTCGAAAGGATTGGTATACCTCTCTACAGCCGGTAGGGAATGACATCCTGGTAGCAGTCGGTAATGATGCAAAATGTCCAGCAAAAAGAAAAGGTATGATTGCTCTCAAGTCAGATGGAGTTGTAAAACAGTTTTCCGATGTTCTTTATGTGCCAGATATCAAGAGGGACTTGTTGTCCGTTTCTGCGATCATGGATTGGGACCTCAAAGTTCAATTTGATAAGAATAGTGCATAGATCCTGGATCTTCAAAGAAAGGTCATTGGTAAAGGTACACGGTGCAATAACATTTACGAACTCTCAGCTTTCAGTGCTCGAGCGGATGTGAAAAACACTAAGCTATGGCATGAGAGGTTTGGTCATCTAAACCTTAGTTCTTTAAAGGAGATGCATAAAAGTGGAATGATTGCAGACCTACCAGAAATTTCAGATCTGCCCGATGTATGTGAAGCTTGCATGATGGGCAAGCAGCATCGGCATCCCTTTCCTAAAGAGGCTAGTAGGGCAAAGGCTCCTCTAGAGCTCGTTCACACGGACCTCTACAGAAAGATGGAGATGGAAGCTTTGGGTGGTTCCTACTAGTTCATGACGCTGATCGACGACTACAATAGAAGGATATGGATATACTTCCTGAAGACGAAAGATGAGGCTTTTAGTAAGTTCAAAGAATGGCATGTAATGGTCGAGAAAGAAATGGGGAGGAAGGTGAAGAAGTTGAGATGAAGCAGAGGTGGTGAGTTCACATCGATTGAATTCGAAAGTTACTGCAAAAGTCACAAGATCAAGAGGCAGAAACCCCCGCCACATACATCACAGCAAAATGGAGTAGCAGAACGCAAGATGCGCATCATATATGGAATGGGGTAGAGTATGATGAAAGGGAAAGATTTGCCAAATACTTTTTGGGCTAAAGCATGTAACACTGCAGTTTACATCCTCAATCGTAGCTACACGAAGGCTGTGAATGGGATGACTCCACTGCAAGCCTTTTTTGGTAAGAAACCTTTAGCTGCACATTTCAGAGTTTTTGGCTGTGACTGTTTTGTGCATGTCCTTGATGCTACAAGGACCAAATGGGAACCGAAGAGCCGAAGTGTATTTTCTTGGGCTACAGTGAAGACGCAAAGGGTTACCGTCTCTATAACCCTGTTACCAAGAAGGTAATTGTAAGTCGCGATGTGGTCTTCTCAGAACAGCCGCATCAATTGGAGGAGGATGCTTCCTTCCCAAACAACCAGCACCAGGATATCCATCTAGTACTGCCACCAACAATCGACCGAACTCCCCCAATGGTGCTTGGGAGGATTCAAGACAAAAAAGATGAAGAAGAGCCTGCAGAACCACAATGGCAATGGCCATTCTCGAAGTGGGTAAAGCAGCTTTTGGATGGCAGAGAACCTCCAGCCATTGAGGAGGAACCATCCGAACACCGCTGGTTCAAGAGATTAGAGGAGCAAGGAAGGGCTCACGAACACTTGGTCAACTATGCTTTGATGATAGAAGTGATCCGTGCTGATGAACCCAAGTGTCTTGAAGAGGCACAGGGCGATGATAGGTGGATGGAGGCTATGCAGTCGGAGTATGGCTCCATAATGAAGAACAACACTTGGGACCTTGTGGATTGACCACCAAAAGGCAAGGTAATCAGAACCAAGTGGGTGTACAAGACCAAGTACAAGTCCGACGGCACGTTGGATAAGGTCAAGGCTCGCAAAAGAATTTGCAGATTATCAGGATACTTTTGCTCCCACAGCTCAACTAACCACAATTTGCAATGTTTTGGCTTTAACTACTTAGGGAAGTTGGCCCGTGTTTCAGATGGATGTAAAATCCACCTTTTTGAATGGAGATCTCAAGGAGGAGGTATACATGGAACAACCACCAGGTTTTGAGTCCCTAGTTCAGAAGGTAAAGTATGCAAACTGAAGAAGGCACTTTACCAGCTGAAACAGGCCTTATGAGCGTGGTAGCAGTGAATTGATGCCTACTTTTTGCAAAATGGCTTCAAGAGGAGCCCATCAGATGCAAACCTGTATATCTTCAGAGAAGGAGGCAGGTGTATGATCGTGGTCCGACCTTGTCATAACAGGGAACCATGAAGAGAAGATCTTGCATACGAAGCATTTGCTAGGAAGAGAGTTTAAAATGACAGACCTCGGACTAATGCATTTCTGTTTGGGGATTGAAGTTTGGCAGGAGCCGTAACAGATCTTCATTTCATAGCTGAAGTATGTTGGAGAGATACTGAAGGCATTTGGCATGGCTGAGTGCAAGACAGTTGGTACCCCTATGGAGGCTGATGCGAAGCTCTCAAATGAGGATTCATCACCACTGTTGGACGAAGCAAAGTACAGAAGTCTTGTGGGCAGCTTGATTTACTTGTGCAACACATGGCCGGACATCAGTTTTGCGACTAGTGTACTAAGCAGGTTTTCCAATAAGCCCTAGGAGAACCATTGGAGGGCAGGGATGTGGGTGTTGAAATACATCAAAGGCACACTTGATTATGGCATCACCTATACCAAGGGCAACATCTTGACCGGATTCTATGACTCGGATTGGGGGCAGGAGACATGGACAGCAGGAGATCAGTGATAGGTTATTGTTTCTCCCTTGGATCTGGAGTTGTGTCATGGGTCAGTAAGAAGCAACCCACAGTTGCTCTTTCTTCTACCGAGGCCGAGTACAAATCTGCATGCTTTTCTTCTTACGAGGCAGTGTGGTTGAGGAGGATTTTGGGGGACATGGGTGCAGTGCAGAACAAGCCTATGCAGTTATCATGTGACAATCAGAGTTGCATGGCGATTGCAAAGAACCCGGTGTTCCACGCTCACACAAAACACATTGAGATTCAATATCACTTTGTACGTGAGCTCATCATGGATGGAGAGGTCGACTTGGTGTACTGTTCGACTACAAAGAATGCTGCAGACATCTTCATGAAGGCTCTTGGAAGAGACTTGCTAGAGAGGCATCTTCATCGACTTGGCACTGGGCTGAAAAAGTAAGTTCACTTGCGGGTGGACATTGAGGGGGGGTGTTAGATATTAATGCTCCACTCTCATGTAACTATGCAGGAACCAGCTAACTCTACTTGTAAGCCCCCCCATATGAGGAGAAGGTGTTTGAGTAGCTCGGTTATCCAATAGGTCTTGGTTTGGACACCAGATGGGGGCCATGTGTGGCTTGATGGCTGGACGGCTTCAGATAGAGTTGGCACACCAGCAACTAGGCTACATGCAAGTGTGAGAAGGCATCCCTTGACTGACAACACTGAGGGTAGATGGAGCATTTCCCAGGGCAATCCACTCTCGGGTTGCGGGGTGTTGACTCTGTGCCAACATGAACTTATGAAGAAAGAGAAGGTGTTACAACTTTGTGTTACAACTTCTAGACACAACTTTATGTTATGACTTTGTGTAACAACTTTGTGTTGCAAGTTTGTGTTACAAGTTTATGTTACAACTTTGTGTAACAACTTTGTGTAACAACTTTGTGTTACATCTTCTACATGAAGAGAGAGAATGTGTTACGACTTTGTGACACAACTTTGTGTTACAACTTTGTGATACGACTTTGTGTTACATGCAGGGAGGGAAGCTCTCCAACTTGTATAAATACCCCATAATGGAATGAAGCCCACACTCTTGGGGCATTGTGTTGAGTCTACATTGGTATTCCAAGCATTTGTCTCAAGTGTCCATGCTTCCTTGCACTGCACGTCCAAAAGCATGTCCTAACCTTGCTACCCTTCTCCCCTCTCCTCCAACCTTGCAACCCACCCTCTCCCTCTCCTCCTCCCTCCTCCTCCTCCCTCCTCCTCCTCCTCCTCCTCCTCCCTCCTCCTCCTCCTCCTCTCTCCTCCCTCTCCTTCCTCCTCTTCCCTCCTCCTCCTTCCTCCTCTTTCTCTTCCTTCACCCATGCTCTTACACCTTCTTCCTCTCCCACTCCTATGCTTTCCTAAACCCTTAAACTCCATGATCTACGAGGGAGACGAGTTCTCCACCATGTATTCTACTCTGAACCTTGGACCCTCCTTCTAACCCTGGACTCCTTCTAAACCTTGGAACCTCTTTCTAAACCCTGGAACCTCCTTCTGAACCCTTAAACTCTTTCTAAACCCTGGAACCTCCTTCTGAACCCTTAAACTCCTCCTAAACCCTACAACCCCCAATGAAGGCGAAAGCCTTCATTACCCCAACAACAATGGTTTATCTTTCTAAACCCTGGAACCTCCTTCTGAACCCTTAAACTCTTTCTAAACCCTGGAACCTCCTTCTGAACCCTTAAACTCCTCCTAAACCCTACAACCCCCAATGAAGGCGAAAGCCTTCATTACCCCAACAACAATGGTTTACGTGCGTTTTACACATGCTTGCATTTTGTTTACTCACCACACTTAAGCCTACGTCTCTCACCGGAACACGACTCGAGGTCCTAAGCTACACATATACTACAACGATAATTCCAATATATCTGTAGGTGACAAAAAGCCTCGGAATCCTGCAACATAGAATAACCCAGCTCTTCCTACAAAAGCAGTAGGAAAGAGCCAACATTTGGCGCCGTTGCCGGGGAGACTAGTGTCTCAAGTAGCGAGTAAACATGCGTAGGTAGGTGTAAAAGCCACATGATGTACAATTAGGCTAGGTAGTGAACACGGTTGCGTAGAGCTTTCAAGTACGATCATTTTACCTTTTTACAGAAAGGCAAACCGAGCTCTCCATAAAGAGTTATGGCTCGGGAAGAGTTTAGGGTTAAACCCTAAACCTAAACCCTAAACCTAAAATCCAAACCTATAAAAACCTACTCCACCCCCCCTCATTCTTCATCTTTCACTTTTGTCTCCATTCTCTTCCTCCTTCCGAGCCCCACGCAAGACACTCCTCCCTCTCCATCGACCGCCCCCTTACTCCTTTCCTCGCCATGTAAGTGATATCGAGCCCTTCTCGCAGCGATGACCTAGCCTTCCACCCACCGTCCATTGTTCCGCGACAATCCCGTTCTATCGAGAAAGACTTGGAGAGCGTCAGGTAACCACTTCGCCTTGCTTTTCAATTTCCGTCTTTCAGTTTTTTTGTTGTTGCTCTTTTATCCCTCCCCCTCCACCACCATCTCCCCCTCTTCCCCCTCCCCTCTCCACCACCACCTCCCCCTCTCCCCCTCCCCCTCTCCACCACCACCTCCCCCTCTCCCCCTCCCCCTCCATCTTCACCTCCCCCTCTCCCCCTCCCCCTCCATCTTCACCTCCCCCTCTCCCCCTCTCCCCCTCCACCACCATCTCCCCCTCTTCCCCCTCCCCTCTCCACCACCACCTCCCCCTCTCCCCCTCCCCCTCCATCTTCACCTCCCCCTCTCCCCCCTCCCCCTCCCCCTCCCCCACCTCCCCCTCCCCCTCCCCTCCCCCTCCACCTCCCCCTCTACCTCCCTCTCCCCCTCCACCTCCCCCTCTCCCACCTCCCCCTCCCCCCCTCCCCCTCCACCACCTCCCCCTCCCCCTCCACCTCCCCCTCTACCTCCCTCTCCCCCTCCACCTCCCCCTCTCCCACCTCCCCCTCCCCCCCTCCCCCTCCACCACCTCCCCCCTCCCCCCCTCCCCCTCCACCACCCCTTCCCCCCTCCCCCCTTCTCTCTCCTTTCTCTCTCCTCTCTCCCCTTTTTCCCCTCTCTCTCTCTCTTCTCTCTCTCCACCCCACTCACTCTCTCCTCTCTCCCCCTCGTTCTATCTCCACCCCCCCTCACTCTCTCCTCTCTCCCCCTTACCCCCTCCCCCTGACCCCGCCCCCTCTCTCTCGACCCTCCCCACCCCACTCCCTACCCAACCTCTCGCCCGCCTCCCCCACCCCCCGCGCAGCGCCCCCGCCCGCGCCCTCCTACCCCCCAGCGCCCTCCGCCCCCGCGCAGCGCCCCCGCCCGCGCCCTCCTACCCCGCCCGCTACCCAACCCCCCGCGCAGCGCCCCCCTGCGGTGGCGCGCCCCCGCCCGCGCCCTCCTACCCCCCCCCGTGCCCTCCGCCCCCGCGCAGCGCCCCCCTGCGACGGCGCGCCCCCGCCCACGCCCTCCTACCCCGCCCGCTACCCAACCCCCCGCGCAGCGCCCCCTGCGGCGGCGCGCCCCCGCCCGTGCCCTCCTACCCCGCCCGCTACCCAACCTCCTCCGCCGCCCCGCGGCGGCGACCCCGCGCCGCCCCCGCCTGCCACCCTACCCCTCTAAAACGCCCGCCCCCCGCTACCCAACCCCCCGCCCCCTCTCCTCTCACACCCTCTCGCCCGCCTCCCCCACCCCCCGCGCGCCACCCCCCACGCAACCCCCCCTCACCCCCCGCGCAAACCCCCCCCGGCCGCCGCCGTCGGGCAGCACCCCAGTTCCCCCACAAAAAAAAAAAAAAAACCTAAACCTAACCTAACCTAAAATTAACACTAGGGTTAGTTTAACCTTAGTTAGGTTAACATTAACTAGAGTTAGGTTAGGTTAGAGTAGGTTAGTTCACCCTAGGTTAGTTAGGTTAGCTTGGTTAACTGCAGTTAGGTTAGTTTAGTTAACCCCCAGTTAGGTTAGACTAACTCTTCAGTTAGTATCTAACTGCAGTTAGTTTAACCTCCCAGTTACAGTAACTGGGAGGATCTAGGTTAGTTAGTCTAACTAGAGTCACTTGGTTTCAACCCCTCGGTTAAACTTAAAGTCCATTCACACCACCATTAGGACCCCCCAAACGCCAAATTTACCCCTCCTTTAACCTCTCGAAACTCATCCGTTTGGGACCCAAATTGAACCCCGTTTGAACCCAAATTTCACACACGGAAACACCACGTTACGGGGTATTTTTCCAGCCCATTGCACACCATTTCGGCATCCCTAGCCCACGTTCGTTCGCGCCCCCGTGTGGGCCTCATTTTGCATTTATTCACTCGTATTTTCACGCCGCGACCTCCGATTAACGATCCGTCTGCACCGGCACATTTCCCTACACATGTAGGACAATCCTAGGCACATTATTAACACGACGGTCCCTACACATATTAACATCACTCTAACTCTCCTAACGACACCACCTCCACGCCCGCCCTTGGGGTAGCGATCCCCTTGGCAAATCACGCACCATCTGCATGCAGTTACGTTCCGGCCAACGACTTCGCCTCCAACGCTCACCCAATCCGCAAATTACTCCACTGCCACAACCGCCCCCGCCAATCCTCTACCCCGAATCCCCCCCTGAGGTTCACCAACTTCCTCTAACTCCTCCACGCCCCAACATGGCTGGACGTCGTCCTGAGCATGATGGGGACATTGAGCTCGATGCCGAGGCTGACAACTTCTTCAATCGACGAAATCACAACAATCACGGCCGACGCCCCTTGGGAAAACTGGAACTTCCCAAATATAATGGTAGGGGAGACCCTGCTCGCTTCCTCCAACATTTTGATGCCGCATGTCGAGCAGGTGGTGATCAATCCCATGAAACTAAGGTGGCTTGGTTTCCAATGGCCTTAACTGATGAGGCGTCAGAATGGTACCTCGACCTTCTTGTGGAAGAACGTGCCACATGGGACCTACTTCAAACCGAATTCAAACGTCGCTTTCAAACGGAAAGGCTACAAGATGATCCCGCTCTCCAACTCAGCAAGATCGAACAAGGCCGGAGGGAAGATGTACGCACATACCTGGGAAAGATGAAGAGATTGATCGCCAAATGTGACCCACGCCCAGATGCAAAGCACCTCACGGCATGGTTCATAGCAGGCCTCAGAAAGAAAATCCGCAAGGAGATGAAAAAGATAAGTAGCTATGAAACATTCAGTGCTGCTCATGCGGCAGCCATTGACATCGAAGATGGCATGATAGATTCAAACACTAGCAGTGATGATGCCAGGTCCAATACACGAGATAAGCGCTCGAAAAAAGGTAAATCAAAGGACATTGCCGAACCATCCAATGAAGATCGCCTCGAGGCCATGACCTTGAAGCTGAAAGAAGATATGATGCAGGCCATGGATCAAAAACTTCACTTGTCTCAGCCGCCAACTCAAACATACCCACGGCGAGAAAATGTCTGGTGCCCACACTGCTTGGCAAATCATACAGCAAATGAATGCCCAGTCCTAAGAGCAAGAATCAATGCACAAGCAAATCCACCGCCACGGTTGTGGTGCCATATCTGTGTCGTCGGCGGCCATGATGAGACCAGTTGCATCTTCAACATGCGCAACAATCCGCCTCGACCACCACAATACCAAGCGGCACCCATGCCAGTATACAGGCAACCGGCACTTGCACAAGCGCCCCCAGCTCCGAGACTAAATCCTGTTCCCGTTCGGACACAAGTCCCACAACTACTCAGGAATCCGAATCCACGACCGTATCCAAGAGCAGCAAATCCAGCTCCTCAGGCAGTTCCAATACATCAATTACAAGCCGAGGAAGTCGACTCGCTATTTGAGTATGAAGCAGAGTACCCAGTGTACTACGTCGAAGGTGCAGAGGGTTTAATACCAGTCTATGCAAATCAAGTGCGACCCAACACATTTCGCGCACCAATCAAGTGTTACGGTTGTGGAGAAAATCATAGGATCGCAGAGTGCCCTCATCGCGGTAGCCCAGCCACTTTCCAACCACTCTGCAGAGATTGTGGCATAGGACATGCCTGTATGGATTGTCCCATGAAAAATAAGGTCCCAGAACAAACAGAGGTTAAGCCCGACGTCCCCATCGGCATCATTGGGGTGGACCATCAAAGTCTGGGACCGGCAAGTCTAAGGTCACAACCTATCAATGTAATTACACGCCAACAGAAAGCGGCTACGAAGGACCCTATCATTCCGATCCAACCGAAGCGACTTCTGAGAAAGAAAGCACAAGTTCCTCCACCTCCGCCCAGCAATGAGCAGCCGAGTTCATCTACATCAACTCCCGAGCCTCGAATAAAAGAAGCTCCATTCCCGAATGCAGAGGTGGAGAAGGCTCGTTTTCAGGCACTTCAGCAATGGGTCCAAAATGAACAAGCTCAATTTGAGGCTCAGAAACAAGCTCAAGACCCACTCCATGACTTGGCCCAACAAAGTATTGATACTGTACTCGAGCCTTTGTTCCAACAACAGACTCCACAACAGAATGTACCACCCCGTCAACTTGAAGGAGCTGCACTCTCTAGCATCCTGAGTTGCCCTGTGTCCATTCCCATCGGAATCCTCTTACGAAATTGTCCCAATCTCTGGGAGAGTTTCAAAGGATGGATTGAACTCGCAAATCCCTCTCCACCTATGAACGACATTGATGATATCCCTGTGCGGATGGGTGAGAAAGATGACATACGCAACATCACTGTGCCTTTGATCCACAAGGCATATAATGAAATCCAAGCCATAGTGGATGGTGGCGCAGGTGTCAATGTCCTATCAAAGGAGCTTTACGAAGAATGGGGTCTCCCACCAATGCAAAAGGCTAATTTCAACATACGCCTTGCCGATGATTCACGAGCTAAACCCTTGGGAATAGTGAATGGTGTGTCCACAAAGATCGCAGGAGTCCGCTTTTCCCTTCAATTCACAATCTTGGATCTCCCCAAAAAAATCCTATCAAATCTTACTGGGACGTCCTTGGTTACGGGAAGCATCAGTCCTCCATGACTGGGGAACGGATAGATTGACAATCCAGAATCGAGACACTGCAGTCAGGGTGAATGTGGGGACAGGAGTTATTAAACCCATTGTTCCTAGAGCATTGGATGACCCATCTTCCACGACAATCTCGAGCAAATCAGATCCCTTGCAACAGCATGCCATAGCAGGTGACTCACAAAGCAATGTCAATAACTGGATACAAACATTGGCAACCATCGACAACTGCCATTCATTAGACCCCATCTTCTCACAGATAGATGTTAACACACTACAGGTCGATCCTCCACCGACACATGAAGAACCAATCGATCTAGAGATGCCTTTCTTTATGGCTGACCTCGAATGGGATAATGAACCTGAAGAAGGTACCCATACCAATGATGACTCAGATTTTCCTTGGGATCTTGAAACAGAGGCTGCAAATGCTGAAATTGAAGATCAAATCTTTGATAATGACCTAGCCATTCTGCATGCCCTAATGGCAGTTGAGCTCCCAAAAGTTGAACCTCCACAGTTGCATAACAGTAGAAGATCCCGCAAGAAAGCTGCCGGAGGAAATCGCAGAAAAGCCAAGGCCGAGCACTTCAATGAATTCGAACGAGTCCAAACACGGATTGTGGAATTGTATCTTGCAAAGGCAGTCCCCTCAAAGTCAAAACCACCACCTCTTGAATGGTCCCCTGAAGGACTGGAAGGAGTATGTGCAGCACATGAACCCTTACTTGGAAACACCTTACCAGTGGAAAAGTTACCCCACAGTTCCCAACGTAAGAAGTTTCGGAAATATAAGCCACATGTGCGGATGAAGCTCGATCAAGAGACTTCAGAAAAAGAAAGGAAAGAAGAGCCTAACAAATTACTAAATGCAACTATGCCACCCAGTACTCATGACACATCTCAGGCTAGTTCAACCCCATCAGAGGCCGATCTTCGAGAAGTGCCGGAATACTTTAAGAATTATACAAGTGGTAGTGCACCAATAGCAATGCCAAGACCAATCAGAGAATCTGAAGTTCAAGAAACCAATAGCATTGGAGAAACTCCAATCTATGAGGGACCGGCAAAAACACGCACAATAAACCTCGCCCTTGAAGGGGAGGAAGAAAAGTTGGTTTTCATTGGGAAACAGCTCCGTCAAGAAGATGAAATCAAACTCAAAGACCTCCTAATGGAATACCGTGACTGCCTAGCATGGTCATACAAAGAGATGAAAGGAATTTCACCAGAAGTGGCAGTTCACACGATCCCTATAAGGGAAGGTGCTCGCCCTAAGGTATGTGGACCTTATCGCACAAATCCTAAATATGGCACCATGGTTTATGACGAGCTGGAAAAACTCCTAGATGCCGGATTCATCTACGAGATAGAGCACACTGATTGGGTTTCACCCATTGTCATTGTGCCTAAATGCAACAAGAAGCTCAGAATATGCGTAAACTTGAAAAATGTGAATGCCGCCACAATTAGGGATCACTACCCCCTACCCTTAACAGAAACAGTGTTGGAAAAGGTGGCAGGATCCGAAATATATAGCTTCTTGGATGGCTTCAGTGGCTATAACCAGGTACAAATTGCTCCTCAAGACCAATCAAAAACAGCATTTGCTACAGAATGGGGTATTTTTGCATATAGAGTCATGCCATTCGGCCTTTGTAATGCCCCAGCCACATTCCAGCGAGTCATGTTCACAGCTTTCAAGTCATTTTTGAATAAGTTTTTACACGTCTTCTTGGATGATTTGTGCATCCATTCAACCAAACAGGACCACTTCAAATGTCTGGAAGAAGTACTAATCAAATGCAGGGAGTATGGCATCTCCCTAAATCCAACCAAATGCCAGTTCATGGTCACCCACGGAGTTGTTTTGGGACACATCGTCTCTCAACATGGGATTGCAACTGACATGGACAAAATCAAAATCATCATGGAATTGCCTCCTCCTACAAATTCCAAAGGTGTACAGGTCTTTATGGGACATGCCGGCTATTATAGAAGATTTATATTGCGGTATGCCATGATAGCTAGACCACTTTACAAATTATTAGTGGAGTTCTTATGGACCGAAGAGTGCGACCAAGCCTTTGAGCTTTTAAAGTGGCACCTAATCACAGCACCCATCCTTCTATCTCCCAATTGGGATATTGATTTTCATGTTCATACTGATGGATCCAAGTATGCAATTGGGAGTGTGCTTTGTCAACCTGGTGAACATAAGAAAGACTACCCAGTCTACTTCGCCAGTCGACAACTCAATGATGCAGAGATCAACTATACAACCACAGAAAGAAAAGCCCTAGCAATGGTGTACAGTGTAAAGAAATTTCGGCACTATCTCCTTGCAAATGATTTTGTCTTCTACACCGACCATCAAGCATTGCTTTATCTTGTGAACCGTCCGTGTACCACAGGAAGAATAACCAGATGGCTCCTCTTGCTACAAGAATTCAACTTCAAAATTGTGGTCCGCAAAGGTGCCCAACACTACATTGCCGATCACATGTCTCAAGTAAAGACAGGAGAAGAAGCCACTGGAGTAGAAGATGACTTACCAGATGCCACACTATTTCAAATAGATGCTGTTCCAGAATGGTGTGGAGATATCATTGGGTACTTGATGGCAGGAAGACCACCCCCTGACATGAAAGCAGTAGATGCCAGAAAATTGATTCTAAAGGCTGCACCATATCAACTCATTGCAGGACAACTATACAAGATGGGCAAGGACCAGATATTAAGAAGATGTGTAATGCCTCATGAGATCCTGCCAATCCTGAGTGAAGTTCATGAAGGCATTGCAGGAGGACACTTCCAAGGGGAAGCCACAGCAAGAAAAGTTCTCCTCGCAGGCTACTGGTGGCCAACACTGTGGGCAGATGCCTATGAATATGTAAAAGGCTGTGATGTATGCCAACGAACTATTAAACCACAACACAAAGACTTCAATCCCCTAACAACAATTGTTGCACAACAGCCATTTGAAAAATGGGGGATTGATTATGTGGGTCCCATACATCCAGCAGCAAAAGGAACACAGGCACGCTACATCATTGTGGCCACTGATTACTTTACAAAATGGGCTGAAGCTAAAGCAGTCAGAAAGGCAGATGCCAAAAGCACAGCAAGATTCTTGTACGAACATGTGATCACCCGATTCGGATGCCCCCTTGAAATTGTGTCGGATAGAGGCACACATTTTGTCAATGAGGTAATCCAAGAACTCTTGTCTGGCTTCATGGTCATTCATAGAAAAAGCACACCCTACTACCCCCAAGGGAATGGATTAGCAGAATCCACAAACAAAATCATATGCAATATCCTCACCAAGGTAGTAGAACCGCAGCGCTCTGATTGGGCAGAGAAACTGAATGCAGCCTTATGGGCATACAGAACCACATTCAAGGTCAGTACAGGGAACACACCTTTTCAATTGGTGTACGGTCTTGAAGCCGTGGTCCCACTCGAATTTGTAATACCAAGTCTGCGCATCGCAATACAGGAACGCATGGGTGATCATGAGTCCTTGAAAGAAAGGCTCTGTCAGTTGGAAAAGCATACAGAGACAAGACTAGTCGCTTATCATGCCATGACAACAGAAAAACGTCGAAGAAAGGCATGGTTTGACAGGAATCTGAAAGCTAAAGACATCAAGGAAGGCGACTTAGTCCTGTTATACAATGCCAAAGTACACAAGGGCAAACTGAAGTATCTGGGTCAAGGACCCTATCGAGTACGAAAGATGAATCCCATTGGAGCTGTGCTACTTGAAACACTCGATGGAGTCCAATTCAACACAACAATAAACGGGAGCCGACTGAAGCGCTACTACATCAACACGCGAGCCATCCCCGACAAAAACGAAGATTTGGGAAACCAAGTCTTCCTTAGTTAGGATTAGATTGTATCACGAGCACTCACTTGCATATGTACGTCTTCGCACATATAGGTAGCCTCAATCGATTTTACCTAGAGCTCAGGATTGGTGAATGAGTTCTAGCTGCCCTATGAAAATCCCAGCAAAAAAAAAGCATATAGTTAGTCCCTACTTAGCTACTAGGTCACGTGCACTCACACGCTTTCGCTTAGACACATAGATGATTGCATGAATAATTGTACAACACACTTTCATTCCACCCTCTCAAAAGATGTATTAAAAAAAAAAAAAAAAAAAAAAGATCTCTCTCCCACACACACACAGAAAGGTCATACAGGCATGCCAATCAATGTAATGATCAATGGTACACTACATGTACATGGATGCAGGTTCAGAAAAGATGCCGCCACTAAAGAGGACGCGCAGAAAGAGCCCACCACCTCAACCACGAGACCCCCTCCCGAGTTCGCAGCCATCTACATCCTCTCAACCACGGAGACCACAGGCGTTCGTAGTCCAAAGCGATAGCTCCGAAGAAGATTCAGTGCATGTCCAAGCAGAACAAATGCCACCCCAGTCACAGCCGGCCTGCACAACTGTTAACAAGACCCAATCATTGGAACTTGTCTGGCCACCCACCTCGACTTATGCTCTTTCCCAGGAAGCAACATCTTACTTAGAGCATCGGGGTCTAGGCAATTTGCATGAGAGCCTCAAATCCTTGGAGGATAGTCCTATCATGACCACCTACATCAAGGACTTTCTCCACTCTTACTACTCCAGCAATGCAACAGATGGCAAGTACGGTACAATCACTGTACAGCAGAGCCCACTGAACATTATCCTCGATAGTACAGTCATTCAAAGGGCTTTCTCTCTGCCAAGGCAAGGTGGCGAATACCCTAAAAGGACTACGGATGCAAAGTTTATTGAAGTACAGTCTCTCCTCACCAAGGGTACCCTGATCCATAGAGATGGCATCTTGCTTCGCACAATCCTTGACCCTCACCTCAAGGAAGCAGCACAATTTCTATCCACCATCCTGGGAATAAAGAACGGCAAGGAACGCTCCCTCCCACTCCGCACATTTGTTTTGCTGAGTAGGAAGCTCAAACAAGACTGGGTCCAACACTTTGTCATTTTCTTTACCAAAAAACTCGATGGTTCTTCAGGCCAGAAATGTAAAATTCCGCACTTATTGGCTATCATCATCAAAAAGGAACTACGACAAAGAGAAATGACTCTGCCCCAGTCTCCAAAGCCAATTGAGGAGTTGGACATACCCTTCTCACCAGTATGGGAGCCATCATCAACTGCTCCAGCTATCACATTGATAAGTACAGATGCCTTAACAGAAGTACCTATTCTGGAAAGCAGGATTGCAAAATTGCCCCAGGAGATGCTTCAGCTCGGTGCACAATTGCAACCACTAAGTCTCCCCCAACAGCACCCACCCGAGCTCGAGACAAGGTTGGCACCCGAACCTGAGGAACGATCAGCACCAGAGCTTGAGACCACATCAGCACTCGAACCGCCCATCGACGTCATGCCAGTCGATCAGCCCCAAGGAGAGCTCGTGCCAGATCAGCAATATGACTATTGTCCACAAGGGAGTGAAATGCCATTGGAACAACCTCCCCCAAGTACTACAGAACCCTCGGGATGGGTACATGGGCACCACTTGTATCAGCAATATCGCCAGACCTCATTACCATCTGTCATTCTCCAGCATCAAGCTAGCCAAATGATCCAAATGTCCGAACTCTTCACTAGCTTGGCTAAGGAAGCATATGCAAGAGAATTGGAAAGGCAGACGGCATCAGAAATCGAAGACCAATTCCAGGCAATCGCCATCGAGGTCAAGGCTCTTCGGGCACAGATAGATGAGAAGGAGGTAGAAGAAGTGCGCATGAACCAGGCTCTCCAAGCTCAAGAAATGGCCGTAAGGGATGTGACCTCCAATCTCCATCAAAGTCAAACACAGCTGACTGCGGCAGTAGAAGCAATGGCAATCCTACAGACCTCCTATAACTCCCTGACAACTGCACATGCGCAACAAACAGAGGAAGTGGCACAAGCTCGACTCACTCTCATTCACAAAGAAGACGAGCTCCAGGAATGCAAGGACAAGCTAGAAGACATGCAACAATCTTTGGCAGTACGTGCCTTTAGCATTGATGAGCTTACAAGGGAATGCCGACTCTTAAACGACCAACTTGCTACTGTTCAAGAGGCCAGCACTTTACAAGCCCAGTTCTTGGACCAATGGTCCAATACCACTGAAGACATCCCTCAACAGGCAAAGGTCACCTTGCAAATGAAAAAACTTAAAGAGGCATACACAAGCATCTACCATCAGTACAAAGAAAAGATGAATGAGATGCACTCCGAAAAAATAGCCATCTCCAAGCTTGAACTCCAATTGCTAGTGCATAACAATGAGGCATTGGAAGACAACACCAATGACGGCCCACTACAATGCACAATCGTGGTGTATGAAGAGCTTGTGACTGCTCTCCAAATGGAAGATCACCTCCATGCACGCGTGCTGATCCAATGGAAGCAACTCCAACTCAAGATCATAGCTGCTCATCCAACAATTGACTGGAAACGATCCATCGGGACTAAAACCCTGCGCATCATTTGCCAAGACTTGTCTGAAGATGAGAAGAATATCTTCTGCCTGTCTACACATGCCGGGTTTATAACTCTCAGGCCAGATGCTTTCATTGCATATGCCTGCCTCATGGGTAGTCCTCCCCTCAGGGTTATTACAGGTTTGTTGCCGTTGCTGCAAAGGCCATCCCTATTATTTGCACGGCATGACATAACGGGCATCCAACCCATGCAGCTGATCATCCCATCGCACCAGCAAAAAGAAGTGTCGGACGATGACAAGGCCTATCTCACATCCAACTTCCCATATCTAACCACTCTTTCTGCCAACATCATAACCTCACTTCCCCTTGCTGCTGCCACCCTCTTAACCTTCCCCCTAACATCTATTCCCTCCATCGTCTCTTTGCTCATGCCTCTCACCATTTTCAACTCACCCAACAGTCCCAAACTTACGAGCCCCTCACACCTAGCTTTTTCCCCTCCCTTGCTAATCCTACCCTTGAGGATTACCAAGCTGCTCAAACCATTTGCCCATTTCTTCCCCCCCTCGGCTCCCCCTTTCGCCACTATCACTCAGCCATATTTCTCCCCCATGTCCCCTGCTTCTCTCCCGGCCCCGTCATCACCTCCGACACTTCTGGTGCTGCCATCAGCAGAAAATGATGCAGTATTTGATTTTGAATATCAGGATCCGGATAATCCAATTCGTACACCCATGCCAAGTTCCAATGATGAGTATGATTTTGATGAGATACCACTTCCCAGTAACCCCATCAAGGAATTTTGGAGCAAATATCCTGATATGAAAACTCGCGGTGGATGGACCCTGGGTAACTTTCCTACCAATCTTCGTCAGCACCAAATAAGTGAAGCTTGGATTAGCAAATTGGATCCACAACCTGATTGGCGCCGTCCCAAGCTCTTTGATGTAAGCTTCTTAAAGGAGTACTTACGGGCACCTCCATGTCTCAGAACCCATCCCAAGTTCTATGCAGTTCCACGGCGTAAAAGATGGGAAGCCAACATACACACTTTGGCTAAAGATCGAGTCATTAATTGGCCAATGATCGAATCCTACTCTGGTGTAGAATGGACTATCCAAGGCGCCATGATCCGAGCACTTCAGCAGCATGAACAAACAATGCGCGGCAACATTGATCGCTTCCTTCGCCAAAGTGCCATATTCTGCAAAACATTAGCATTAATTCTGGAAGTCCCATGCTACCTTGATTCCCATTTGCCTCCACTCAGCTTTAATCCCAATGAACGGATTGATGCTCAGATTACAAGCAGACTATACCAAAGAGTGATCTTCTTGGAGGCACGCCACATATCTCTGTTCGAGCAAATGGTGGATACAGGCTACCTGGAAACTGCGCAAAAATTGTATGGTGCTAAGGCTCTACAGCAGGACCGTCTGGCACGACACAAGTTCCACAGCCACTGGACTAAAAACATGGCAACCCAGGTACGTGATCGCAATAAGCCATAACCCGAGGACGGGTAATAAAATGGATCCGGGGGTATGTTGACTCTGTGCCAACATGAACTTATGAAGAAAGAGAAGGTGTTACAACTTTGTGTTACAACTTTCAGACACAACTTTATGTTATGACTTTGTGTAACAACTTTGTGTTGCAAGTTTGTGTTACAAGTTTATGTTACAACTTTGTGTAACAACTTTGTGTAACAACTTTGTGTAACAACTTTGTGTTACATCTTCTACATGAAGAGAGAGAATGTGTTACGACTTTGTGACACAACTTTGTGTTACAACTTTGTGATACGACTTTGTGTTACATGCAGGGATGGAAGCTCTCCAACTTGTATAAATACCCCATAATGGAATGAAGCCCACACTCTTGGGGCATTGTGTTGAGTCTGCATTGGTATTCCAAGCATTTGTCTCAAGTGTCCATGCTTCCTTGCACTGCACGTCCAAAAGCATGTCCTAACCTTGCTACCCTTCTCCCCTCTCCTCCAACCTTGCAACCCACCCTCTCCCTCTCCTCCTCCCTCCTCCTCCTCCCTCCTCCTCCTCCTCCTCCTCCTCCCTCCTCCTCCTCCTCCTCTCTCCTCCCTCTCCTTCCTCCTCTTCCCTCCTCCTCCTTCCTCCTCTTTCTCTTCCTTCACCCATGCTCTTACACCTTCTTCCTCTCCCACTCCTATGCTTTCCTAAACCCTTAAACTCCATGATCTACGAGGGAGACGAGTTCTCCACCATGTATTCTACTCTGAACCTTGGACCCTCCTTCTAACCCTGGACTCCTTCTAAACCTTGGAACCTCTTTCTAAACCCTGGAACCTCCTTCTGAACCCTTAAACTCTTTCTAAACCCTGGAACCTCCTTCTGAACCCTTAAACTCCTCCTAAACCCTACAACCCCCAATGAAGGCGAAAGCCTTCATTACCCCAACAACAATGGTTTATCTTTCTAAACCCTGGAACCTCCTTCTGAACCCTTAAACTCTTTCTAAACCCTGGAACCTCCTTCTGAACCCTTAAACTCCTCCTAAACCCTACAACCCCCAATGAAGGCGAAAGCCTTCATTACCCCAACAACAATGGTTTACGTGCCTTTTACACATGCTTGCATTTTGTTTACTCACCACACTTAAGCCTACGTCTCTCACCGGAACACGACTCGAGGTCCTAAGCTACACATATACTACAATGACAATTCCAATATATCTGTAGGTGACAAAAAGCCTCGGAACCCTGCAACATAGAATAACCCAACTCTTCCTACAAAAGCAGTAGGAAAGAGCCAACACGGGGCTCGTTTGGAGCCTCAGATGATCCCGGATGGCTTTGGGCCGAACAGAAACCGTAGGTGAGTTGCTCTGTTTTGCGCACCAGTTCTATCGTATTGTCGGTGGCCTAGGCCCCCAGTCGACTGTTTTGGGCGGACTGGGTCAGCCACCCAATTGAGCCTAACCGACTACGACTGGTGGCTATATAACAGCAAGCCTGTGAAGCCCATTTCATCACTAGCTACAGCAACCCTGATTCCTTAGCGTCCAGCATCCATCTTGTATTGTTTCCAGCATGCCATCAAAGCTTCTTTCACAGGAGCGCACGGTTGGGAGGCAGTGACATCTATTGTATCAGTTCTACAGTAATCAAATTTTTGATTCTCCATACTATCTTGTTTTCTCTCTTGGGTACGAGATCCTGTTATTTGTTGAGCACAGACGTTGTATTATTTTCTTACAATAACCTAACAAGGAAACCACCCATTCAGTGTTATACTTGTCAGGGCCCTCACGGAGCCAAAGTGTCCATATAAAGGGCTAGCAAATCTGCAAGTCACTTGCTGTGAATGGAAAGGACCTCATTATCGAAAGGAGTGCCCCTACAAGGAAAACTAATCCATGCTAGCCCTAACTTCCACCAAGACACCAACACCATTGTGCAAGAAATGTGGAAGTGATAATCTCTATAAGGGTTGTTTGATGCATATGCCATCAACACCAACCCTTGATTCTAAAGCTACCACCTTATCTTACTGTGTATTGAAAGAGGAAAAATATTGTTGGTATCCTTGAATGCGAGATTCATGATATTTTAGAGCAAAGTATTTAATAAAGAACTTCATAACAAGCCAAAAGAGGCAGGTCTAGTGTATTACAACCTAGAGGGATAACTCAAGCTGCTACACAAGTGAAACCAAAGGTGCAACTAAAATCATAAAAGGCCATGATAGGGTGATCATACAAAGTGGTTCGAATGAAGACATGGACATCCTACAATATCATCCTCATCTAGTAAGGATCCATCAAAATGTGACGGAATCAATCATCCGCCCAAGGAAAATGAGGAAAATTAGGGAGCCCTAGCCAAGCAGAGGCCCGCAACCTTTAAGGGACATGGTGAATAGCCCAATCCTCTTGTAGAAAGAAAACACTCTATCAAAACACAAAACTTGGTACATGAGTACCAATAGAAATTTCAGAAATAGATCAAGGGAATAAAGGGAACTGATATGGTCCACCCAAGGCACTAGGTGGCCACCTGAGCATGCAAATCCTTACATATGTCCAAGAAGGTAGATGAGGAGGATACATCGAACTCCTTAATAGAGGGTCCCACTCTAATGAAATAAATTTGAGGATCTAGCTTTGAAAAACTAAGAGAGGATAGTAAGATGGCCTTTTATGGTTTTGAAGAACCCAAAATCAATGGGCTTCGAATTGGTTATAGGCCCTTGAGACATTGCTAGATTGTCATCGTTCCTCTCTGCTGAAGTAAAGATGCCCATCGTAACACTACTCCAAGGTAATCCAACTTTGGAGGGACTTCTTAGATTGGATGAATGGACAAATCATGGAACACAAACCTTCAAACCTATAGATGGTTGAATATCCAAATGGCCGTCAAGAGTTTCCCAAGGTACACTCAACAAATTCGACAAATACTTTGAGAGTGATAATATATAAATCTTAGATGGAGGAAGAGGTGATAGCATTACCAAGCATTGTTGGAATAAGAAGGGAAAGACCAAACGTGAAAGCACTTCCTTGATAGTTAAGTTGGTGAATGGAGCAACTGCCCAACCAATTGGAGTGCTGGGAGATATTAAAATCAAACTTTTTGATCCATCTGTCATTGTGGGTTGTAGTAATAGACCGTGCCAACAAGCTCAATCTTATGGCATTATATTAGGTTGACCATTCATGCATTTCTCCGAATCAGTTCATGGCTGGCATTCCAACAATATATTTATGAAAAGATGAGCAAGTCATGAGAGTGGACACCATATGTGGAAGGCTCAACCATTGTTTGGAAATTTATTTGTAGTAGAGTTTAATAGTAGACAATGAATGACATGGGGCGACACTATTGGAACTTATTTGTTGAGGTGGGTAAGAGTGATCAATGGTTGCAAGAGCTGCGGTAGCAAGACTGCTATCGATACCATGGCAATGGAAAGGGTTTCAATTATGGTTATCACCGACAAGCAAGGTCAATGAGCATTTGAGTAGTAGGATTTCCTAGAACATGCAGTGGTCTAGCAGATAGCACACTAGTTTTGATTGAGATTTTAGTCTTCAAATCCATGCAACATCAAATGCTAGATGAAAGAATCAGAGTAGCTATCCAGCCATCCTTAAGAAGGAGATCCTTTTCCATGGAGTCTGTGAGCTTGATATGTTGGCCTTATTTACTTGAATTTCATTCCTTGGGGTACTTTACCATCATGGTTGGTTGGAAATGTGTGCAAAACCAATGACACATGAGTGAAATTAGAGTGGGTAACTATACAAAAGTGGCTCTGGGATGGCACCCCCATAAGTATCTCAAAATATGAGAAAGAAAGTAGTGAATTCTAAAAATGAGTGTCTTCTGGGAGAATTCTGCTACTAGCTTCCTCAAAATCAAGACACTTCATCCAATCAATAGAGTGGTAATCCTAACAATGAAGGTAATGGGCTTCACGCATAGACATGTACCATAAGGATGGAGGGAACAATTGTGGTCACCAATGTGTTAATGACTATGTACTTTACTTCATTAGCCAACATGCCAAAACAACATGTTTTAGAATGCAATACCATGAGTCAAAATGAAGCCAACAAGCTAGAGCAGAACTTCATGCATTCAGGTCATATGTCACCTGTATTGTTTTGGAGTGCAACTTAAACACAAAATCTTGTATGTAGAACAAAAGAATAGAAATAAAAATATGGATCCAGAATGAAAGCTAGAAGCCTTGTATGAGAAATACATCACCTGTATCACCAACAGAGTGCAAAAGCTCAACACTAGCGATCACAAAGCTAAGAATACTTTGAATTATAGGAACAACTAGATCTCAACAAATTCTTTACAAAGAGGCAACATGCCCTACGAGTCCTAAGTTCCTTCCAATGGTCATCCATGACTTCTGATGCTATCGAGAGTTTAAATTAAAATATTTAAGCTACTAATTGCTAAAATGCATATGGCAATGGTACTAACTTGATTACATTAAGTCCATAAAGGCCCTAATAGATGCCGTCTAGCCATAAAGGCTTCACAGATATGATTTTGACCAAGAGTTAGGTGACTCAAGGTAAAGGATTAGAGACCGTAGTGTTACTAGAGGTAGACCTCCTACCAAAGTTGGGTTGACTAGACCGGTAACACTTCCATGCAAAGAAGTCCTTAAACTCCAAGAGAATTGAAATAAAACTCTTATCTTGCTCCTTCATGAGGTCATCAACAATGTAAACCTTCACCTTCTTTTGCTAGATTTACTTCTTTGACCTTAGTAAGACTATTAAAGCCTTGATGATTACCTTGCGCAGCCATTCTTTTAGCTTTCTCAAATTATGTTTTGTGAGGACCATATATGCTTTATATTGGGGAGGGATTCAACATAAATCTTCCTTGTCATTCTCATCATCCTTTGACAAGTCCTTAGATGGATGTTTACTCTCAATCGGAGCATCCTTATTTTTAGCCCTAGTAGCTTTGACCATGGGGGCTATTCCTTTTGCACATTAACAAATCCTGCCAGTGCGGTGACTCAGATTAGCCACCATGAAGCCTAGTTTGATGAGAACTTGCGATGAGCTATGGTGGCTCTTACATACCTAAGCCAATGCAAATTGCATTTTAGCTTGACCTCATCTTTTCTTACCATGGAGGCCTTCAACAGGCTGATCATATTTAGTGCCACAACCATCTCTTTTACTTTCTAGGCAAGTTATTTGTTATTACTTAAATGTGATCAATCAATGCAAGACCGAGTATGAATTGTTCAAATGTCCTCAAGCTGAGAAGAATAAATTTTACTCCCAGACAATCATGATGACTCCTACCACTCCTCATGTAAACGTGGTGTATCTTGTGTCTTTGCACAAGTTGGATGGAAGGTCTACCAATGATGCTACCATGGTCAATGTTGTGACAAGGGTCCCATAGGGCCATGCATTACCAAAATGGCATAGAATGACAAAGGTCCATTCTACTGATAGGACTAAGAAAAATTTCATGCCACAATATCAGAGTGGGTTAAGGATATGTAGCCTTTGATTGGCATGCTTTTTGACTACCAAAATATACATGATATAGATAAATCCCTACTCATTGAGATGAAGGTACTGCCCCAAGCTGGGTTGAGAGTGCCCAATGATGTAGCAAACCCTAATATAGGGAATGATTTGGTCTTAGATGCTAGTTCAAAATTATGGGAAGCATTCAAGGATGCAAAGATCATCATGTCAATTCAACAACTATCTTGTGCTAGCCTTCCGCCACAACACCTATGCAAGTAACTCATGGGTCCAATAGAAATGACTATGCCAACCCCAAAGGAGGTCATTCTAGTGCCTATAGTTCCAATGGTGTGAGATGCATGATCGACTGGGGATAGTCCCTGACTATTTGCATTGCCCAAACAGACCAACTACCAAATGGAATGAAAAGGTTGGTGTACAATAAAAATATAGTAGTAACTATAGCAGCATTGATGGGCCAAGCTATTTTGGGCATTTTGCTCAATGGTGGATGAGGAATGAACATTATGTTGATGATAAGTGTTAATGTACCATGCTAGATCTGAGGGCTAGTACTTTTCAGTGCCATCTGCATGTTCCCAATTTGTTGTTTTAGTGGAACAGTTGAGCTTGTCCACAAATTTGGTAGCCTTTTTTATGTTGAGGTAACATGGGAGGCAATCTGCAACTAACTAGAGGCCCGTGGCTTGAATCAATGGTGCCACCTCCCGGAGAGGCAGTTGATCAAGCAAGACATGTCAAGTGAGTAGGACCAATCTAAAAAGCAAAGCAGAAGTGGTTGGGCTACCAACACATAATCTCATTGTATGTATCTATTCATCATTAATAAACATCTATAGTGCTTCTTCAACACTGAACATGATTATAAAATAATATTTCAAGTGTACATTGGTGATAGTGTTCTATATTCTCACAAGATGAACTTGAATAGAAATGGTTTGCTATCTATAGCTCCTATACATTTGAAAGGCATCATTTGATAATTTCATAGCCTCACTATATGTATGTACTCATTGTTAATAAATATTTATAGTAAACCACAATTTTGAAGATGGTTATAACATAATCTTGCAAGTCTACATTAGTGATAGTGTTATTTATTCTCGTGAGATGAACTTGCATAGAAATGGTTTGGCTACCAACAACTAGTTTATCTTTGAAGTGCACTATTCAATAAAATATTCAACATTGAACATGATCATAACATAATATTAAAAGTCTACCATTACAAAAGTGTTCGACATATTTTAGTTAGATGAGCTTGCATAGAAAAGATAGTTGTCATTAGGAAGAAAGAGAAATCATTTTGGGGCTCTATAAGAAATTTGCCAGTTTCTTATTTTTCTTTGCTCCAAAATCTACAAAAATGAACTGGCATTAAATGCTCCTTTCATATTCTCTCTTTAAAGAGGGTTTCGTGTCATCCCAACTCATGCCAGCAATAGATTTTTATGTTAGAATCTTATAATTAATGATTAAGAATCTTTGTTTTTAAAAAAAATAAAGATTCACATGATAGATAAACATGGACTTATCGCGGTAAATATGGACTTATCATTGTTGACTTATGTAGGCCGCAAGATTCCATGGTCAGAAACTCATAACTAACCTTTAAGAATCTTTGTTTTTAAAAATTTTAAACATCCCCATGAAAGATTAACATGGATTTGTCACTGTAATTACATTTCTAACACTTTGGCTAAACTCCGCAGCTCGCAGCTCCTGAGTTTCTTCGTCGCCATCATCGCAGAAGCTTCAAAGATCTCCTTCATTCTTGTCTAAGGTCTACCTTAGGACACGTGGCAGATAAGGTGATTATATTTAACTATGGTTAGGTTCAACTGCCTGGGTTATTGAACCATAGTAAAATTTGTGTAACCATGAGTTAACTTAGTTGGGTGTGGTCATTGACTGCTGGTTAATGTAACTTGGGTAGAATTAACCTTGGTCAGCAAGTAGATAGGGTGAGTTAAAGTGCCACCTAAGCATGCACAGTCAGCAGTGCTACCCAAGCACAGTCTTGCATGCTACATGTGAACAGTCTCAGCCACATCATCAAAGGCCTTCTTCTTCACAAAATCTTCAACAAGCCATAACTTCCAATCCAGGAAAAATTTGAACACGCTCCAAAAAGGAAAAGTGATCGTCTTTTCAAGCTCTACGCACCTGTCAACTCAGATTTTTTGTATGCAATTAGACACTGCCAGATTTGAAAGTATCATCAAACTGGTAAGACCTTTGCAATGGCAATCCGCACTCCAACTGTTGAGAAGTTCACCGGGGATGGATTTCACACATGGTCTACACAAATGAGATATCTTCTAATGCACCAAAAGCTTTGGAAGATTGTAAAAGAAGATATACCCACTGCACAAAATGATGCTTGGAAGGAAAAAGATGAAGCAGCACTATCACTCATTGGATTGCACTTGGGTCCAAACATAATTCATCATATAGACTCTAAGGATCATGCCAAGGATGCATGGGATGAGTTGAACACAGTGTTTGGTGCAAAAGCCAAAAATCAAGAAATCCATCTTAAGATTGAATTCTATGGTATGCACATGGGCTTCAATGAATCCATGGCACAATTTGTCAACAAAATCAAAAGCATTATGACTCAACTAGAGGGCATAAATGCAAAAGTAGGAGAGAAAGATGCACTTGCAATTCTCCTTAAAAGCATGCCTGCAGAGTATAGTGCATTGACAACCACTTTGAAGAATTTGCCAGATCCAAAGTTTGAAGAATGTGTATCCTCTCTTCTCGAAAAAGAAAGAGAGTTGAAGGCATCGACATCGACATCGACATCAACATACAACAGCTATAATGAAGAACAAGCACTATTCAGTAAAACATCAGTGAAATGCTACCATTGCGGAAGGATGGGTCACTATCAAAGTGACTGCAGATTGAAGAACAAACCAAAGTGTCACCATTGCAAGAAGCTCGGACACAAGGAAGAAGATTGCAGATTGAAGAATCAACAAGTCAACTACGTGGAGTCATCATCAAGCCATGAGCCAAAAGGTGACATCAATGGAATGTATTGAAAAGCAAAAACCTTGCCAACCTTGCCTATGTTTTGTAATCAAACCTGACCACCTGAGAGTAGCTATGAAAGCACCCAGGGGAGGTATTGACATGTAGAAGCCACACTTGACCACCTTAAGTAGCAATGCATGCACTAAGGGGAGGTGATGGATTTGTAACTCACATCTGACCACCTTGCAGTAGCCAAAGGATTATGGCACCAAGGGGAGGTGTTGAGAGATATGGTGCCATGAGCACTTGTAGAGCAAAGGTATGAGCAAAGGATAAGCTGCCACATGGCATGGAGGAGATATCCCACATGTGAGCAAGCAAAATGGATGTAAGTACCCTCACCTATAAAAGGGAGGTTCATTTGAAGTAATATCAATCAAGCACTTTGCACTATCTCAAGATTCTCTTTATGAGTCCAAGCTAATCTATCTTGGAACCTAATTGACTTGAGATACATGTCATGAGCACTCTCTTCATCATGCTTGCACTTAGGTTGCATCCTCCGTAGATTAGTGTTGTATTAGAATGTCGTCTTAGTGACTAGGAGAATAGGATCCTCACTTTGTCAAGGGGTATTTTTTTGACAAGGGTACTTACATGACCTTTACATGTAGGAGGAGATTTATAAAATAGCAACTTAATGTAATTTATAGGTGTAGATTTATGGAGGGGTGTCTAAATTTCAAGATTGCAAAATGTATACATGCAAGAGGGGGTTAATCAATTTCATAAAAAAATATAAAAATCAAAGAATAGGGGTACTTTTAATACATGCTTGCTCGCACATGCTATATGGGGTTTATAAAGAGTGACCCCCTCAGGACCCTTATCTTGTTTCCCTTTACCCTCATCTTTTTGGTCTGGAAAGAAAACATATTTCAAAAGCATAAACAAACAAGTGGAGGGCACAACCACAACATAAATTGTGTTTAGAGGAGCAACTTAACACATGTCAGTAATTGGGCTCAAGAAAGCGATTTAGCTTATTGGACAAAGACCCAACAGGAAAAATCACTTTCTTAAGCAAACTTTTGCTTTATGTAGTATCTACATTCAGCAAAAATAAAACTAGCAAAGCAATATGACTTTTGACAGAAAAGAGTGATGATTCTACCTGGTATAGGATTTTGGCTGGACATAATCTGGGAGGTGAAATCCAGACTCCTTTTTGGGGATACTCTTCCTGGATCCCTTTGATATTAAAGTAAATATAAAGGTCTAGGCTGCTTCCGGATTCTGCTTAAGAAAGAGATTTCAAGAAGTGGAGGCCCGACCAACAGGCCAAATCACTTTCTTAATCACAATTTCAAGTTTGTGCTTACAAAAGCGATTTGGCCTGTTGGCCAGGCCTCCACTGCCTCAAATCACTTTCTTAAGCACAATCTCTTTCTTACTCGATTTGAGTAAAACAAACTACCCTTGGAACAAACTTCATACATGTGCCTAAGAAAGCGATTTTGAGTGTTGAGGGGATGCCCAAGATCCCAAATAGTTTTGTTGATCATACTAGAGCTATGCCTCTAGATATTTGCAAAATGTTGTAGTTTCCAAATACATTCAGAAGACTACAGAGAATATCACCAGCAATAATCCAAAAAAAAAGCCCTTTTTTAGAAGTGTGCCTAAGAAAGTGATTTGCAAAGTTGGTAACCAATAGACCAAATCTTGTTCTTGAGCACATTTCCAATATAATCTACCAGATTCCAAACACATGTGCATTTTGTGCCCTGCCTAAAGAAAATTTCAATCTGCACTTAAGAAAGTGATTTGGAGTGTTGGAGCCTGGCCCAATAGCTCAAATCACTTTCTTCAGCACACTTTACTTATAGCACATTTTCAATATAATCTACTAGATTCCAAACAAATGTGCATTTTATGCTTTGTCCAATGACATTTTTTATCTGTGCTTAAGAAAGCAATTTAGAGTGTTGAAGCCTGGCCCAACAACTCAAATCGCTTTCTTGAGCACACTTTATTAGCACATTTGCAATATAATTTACTAGATTCTATACACATGTGCACTTTGTGCTCTATCCAAAGAAATTTTTGATTTGTGCTTAAGAAAGTGATTTGGAGTATTGGACAGCTCAAATCGCTTTCTTGAGCACACTTTACTATTTAAGGGATGCAAAAAAAAAGTATATTCGGAATAGGGGGGGACTTCATCGTACCAAGCTCATAGGTTTCTATAGCATGGAGAGAGTGCGGTTGATGGATGTGGAGTGCACACGATGGAATGAAATAAGAGAGAGCGGATTGGAGTGGGAGCGATGGTAATATGAGATAATAGAGATCTCAAAAAAGCAAACGACTGAGATACCCAGAGAGGTATATACACCCACCTCCAAAAACACTCAGGCCACCTTGGAATGCGTGTATACATGTGTGCCATAAATAGAAGGACTCCCCATTTCGCCCCCAGACATGACCAAAATCCATGCCATAATAAAGGCATCATCACCAAGAATCATGCCTACCAACGGCTATAGTATTGACATTGGGAGTCACGCCCATAGGTATACAAGGCTAGAAAGGCTTATTGAATGGCTCCCACTCTCCGATTCTCATTCTCCCTTTGGACCTCCTATAGCACATTCATACTTTCCTCTTCTCCATGACGTACTCTGCTCTTTCGATCACCTACAGAACCACCGTACTCTGCTCGTCTTCCATCTCGATTCTTAGATTGCAACAACAAACATCTTTGGCCGTGTTGGAAATGGAGTAGCACCCAGGAGGTATGCACTAGCCTAATGTTTGCAAGAGTGCAAATTTATTTTTTAAATGCTAGGCAATAGGCCAAAGAGAGGACAAATCCCTTTTTTGCTAGTATAGTGCACCCAAGAAAGTGATTTGAGCTATTGGGCTAGGCTTCAACACTCTAAATCGCTTTCTTAAGCACAAATAAAAATTTTCTTTGGATAGAGCACAAAATGCACATATGTTTGGAATTTGGTAGATTATATTGGAAATTTTCTAGTAAAGTGTGCTCAAGAAAGCGATTTGAGATGTTGGGCTAGGCTCCAACACTCCAAATCGCTTTCTTAAGTGCAAATCAAAAATTTCTTTGGATAGGGCACATAATAAACATGTGTTTGGAATCTAGTAGATTAGAAATGTGCTCAAGAAAGAGATTTGGTTTGTTGGTCCTATTACCAACTCTGCAAATCACTTTCTTAGGCACACTTCTACAGAAGGTTTTTTTTTTTGGATTATTGCTGGTGATATTATCTGCAGTCTTCTAAATGTATTTGGAAATTGCAACATTTTGTGATTGTAGATCTGGAACTAGACAGGGTAAGTATATAAATCTATATATTCATAATGACTCTTGTACAAATGTCATTGTGAAACAAAACATAATCTAATCTGTGTATTATTGTTCTTGATTGCAGGTTTAAGAGGATAGCTTTACATCATTGTATGTGGATGGATATAGATCCATGACAGTCATAGAAAAACTATTAAGTTATTCTCATAAATTATCCCGAGGGATTTGCAGAGTGAGATCTAGAGCTAGTGCTTCCGGAAGTAAGGAACCTGCTATTACTGAAGGGAAGGAGCCTACCACCACAAGTGGTATGGAGGAACAGGGGGGTGAGGAAACCATCATAGTTGAGGACAGGCCCAAAGTGGAAGAGAAGCTTTCTAGTGAGGCCCATCATCGACATATGGAGGATCCACAGTAGCCTGATGAGCAGCCTCAACCTTCACAGTAGCATGATGAGCAGCCTCAACCTTCGCAGTAGCCTAATGAGCAGCCTTCATAGTAGCCTCTAACTTCATCTGCTTAGGAGTAGCTACATATTGTTATCATAGTTGGACTTTAGAGTATGATTATGACTCACTCATTGTATTGATACAATACCTGTATTATGAATTTTTATTTATAGACTCAACAATCCCATTTAGGATGTCTTTGCTTATGTATCACTGGCTTTTGTATTGATACAATTGACATGTAATATGAGTTTTGATTTATCTTAGAGATTTCTTTACATAGAATTATTATTTCTCTTATTTGCAATGTGTATAACATGTAGTATTGATTTATATATGGTAGAAATATTGAATTCAAATCACAAATCAAGGATACCTTCTTACAAGGCTTTAAATATAGCATATGGAAAATTAGTAAAATTAACAAAGATCGAGACCTTATCAATTGTAAAAACCATAGGCTTTCCGTTATGAATAATTCATGTACAAAAGTTTCATATAGGATAAAAAAATTCAGTTTGCATTACTATTTTTTACAATTGAAGGAGTAATGTTACAACTCAAAGTATGTATACATCTTTATAGGTAGACTAGTAGCAAAGCTTCTCTAGTATGTTTCCCTAATCATTGAGACTATAGAGCTAGACGAGTACAGAGGTTCTATAGTTGCTTCTCAAATAGCTCAGGAAGAGATGACAATGAGATGTTGGAGCATCAGAGTCCTCCTGAGGAGCGTCCAGGTATATCAGAAGCTAAAAGTCTCCACAGTCGCCAACAATAGAAATTGCATTTAGAACAAGATCCAAAAAAGCAATAGCCTACGAATGAGGATCAACCTTGTCTATGAGTTGGACCATGGTAGATATCTACATATGTTCACAATCACTAAAATGAGTGTGGCTATTGGTCACTAAGTCATTGACAAGTACTATACATGTACAAAAATCATGCAAAATCTTATACATTGTTATTGAGGAGCAATATAAATAGTCTCTCCACTAATGCTTTTGCATTGAATTATGCTCTCCCTCCTATGCAATAGCTATTGTATGAACTACTGTCCTCTGTCCACATGAATGTCATGATGCAATTGGGCTAGCATACAACACTGTCCTATTGAGATTACACTTACCAATATCCCATCTTCATAGACCTTGATCTCCAATACTTTGTTTTCAAGGCCAAACAAGTTAAGGTCTTTGTCCATTAAAACTAATTTATCAGCAATGAACCTACTATGTTTGTAGTAAAAAGAAAATATAAAATTATGGCTCGCAATCATCGTAAATGTTTTTATCGAAGCTATGCTTATATATTAATATAAAATCTTGGTGAAAGTTTTCAAGATCATTTTTTTAGTTTCATAATATTAGTAGAATGTAGTACTTCTTTATATATTTTCTTTTGAATTTTGAATGAAAAAATGTAAATCCTCGCGAAACTTTAAATTTTTTGCGTAAAAGTTTCAAATCCTAGCGAATGTTTCAAACATTTATTTTTATTAGGGCATACAAACTTTTGATGCCAATATAAAAGTTTAGCTTCTTAACGAAACTAACTTGAAAAAATCATCCATAACAATCATATACTTAATGGTAACCATACTTGGCACCACCTCACAGTAGACATTGTTTGATATTGATTTATCCCAACCATCACTCAAGAAGTCAAGGTTCTCTTCATTTTCAGTTGCTTTGTAGGTGAGCATTGTTTTGCACACCTTGATTGGATGCTTGTTGAACAGGTCAACAAAAATAGTGATTGGCATGCATACATTGATTTTACAATTCTTATAGCAGTGCCTGGATGTAAAGATCATTAAACTTGTGCAAATAGCTTAGCCTTGTATGTCTTTGTCACACTACTAGGGGGCACTGTCCAGTCTATTGTATTTCATGGAAAAAGGTAATGTTTCCTCAACACACCATGAGTTTTTCCTTTGTTCAAGAATTCATAAAAATGGTGTAAAGTGCCTTCTTTAACTTGCATAAAAATGGTGTGAAGTGCCTTCTTTAACTTGCATACTAAGCACTCAAATCCACTTTCCTTTGGCTTCCTCATAGAAACCTCTTCTTGTAGTTTTCCATTAATGGACACATAATTGACACCCATGCAAATGTCTCCTCATATTGAGCATATCCTATCCTTTTGGCACCAATCATGCCTTAGACTTGTCTATACTTCCATTAGCTTTTTTCTTGAATTTGCAAAACCATTTGCAGCCAGTGACATTCTTCCCTTTGGGTGGTTCTACCAACTCCCAAACTTCATTTTTTAGAATGCCATCATACCCTTCTTTCATAACATCAACTACCGAACCCATTCCTTGGATTTCATTGTTTCTCAAAAGTTGACAGGTTCTTTGACCTAAGCCACATGGGTTGTTTGCACTCTTCTAGGCTCCATGTCCTTAACAATGCTCTTTGCTTTAGCCACTAACTTCTTTGCCAACTTTGGCATCTGCTTACAATATGCTCATAGTCTAAGTAGCATCACCTATGGCTTCTTGGTTAGCATGACTATGAGATGCATTATCCACCTAAGAATTCGTAAAATGTCTAGGAGATGCCCCCCCATTTTGTTGACTACTGTTACTCCTACTAGCTAGCATATCATCAAATATTTCCATGAATGTCTACAAATCTACATTTCTAGCATTTTCAACCACTTGTTTCTTTGTTCTTCCATCGGATTTTGCATAACGATGATGGCAAGTAGCTTGCTTTACCTTCTTATCAGGCACCAATTCATGGAAAGAAGAAATTTTATGAGCTATAGGTTTGTACAGCTTATAAGCTTTGTGTTCATATGCATATCCAATCAAAATTCATTTCTCACTCTTAGAATCAAACTTACCCCTCTTGTCCTTTGACACATGAGCATAGGCAATTGATCCAAACACTCTTAGATGTTGGAAATTTGTCTGATGTCCATTTCATGCTTCCTTTGGTGTTACATTACATAAAGCATGAGTAGGACATTGGTTCAACAATAAACCATTGTGTAAACCACTTCTGTCCAAACTTGTCAGGCATGTCCTTTTTTTCATCCTCCTCCTTGCACACTCAAAAATGGTCTGGTTCTTCCTTTTCACTACTCCATTTTATTGTTTTGCTGTAGGGAAGTAAAATTCTCTACATATTTTCCATTACAATACTCAGTAAAGTCTTGAGAGACATATTCTTCCCCATTTTTTGGATCTAAGGCATTTGATTCGACAACCAATATCAATTTCCACCATAGTCTTGAACTCTTTAAACTTTGCAAGTATTTTAGAAATTTTCTTCATCATGTAGACAAATATATTCCTTGTGTAGTCATCAATAAACATAACAAAGAATTTGCCACCACCAAGTGATGTCATATAGGTCATGTATCTTGAATATTATTATGAATCAACTCTAATGGTCTCTTGGCTCTTGTGGCTTGACCCTTGGGAAAATATTCCTATGTTGTTTTATGATAAAGGCATCCTTGACATAAATAACTAATGGAAGTCCTTTCACCATTTTCTTGCATTCAAGCAACTACATGAATCTAAATTTAAGATGCCCATACCTTTGGACTTGGTTGAATACTCTTAGACCATGGATTGTGATTGCCAACTTATTAGAAATGGCATCTCTCAACCCATCTCCAATAATCTCTTTTTGAGTGATCACGAGCACCTTCTTGTCATCAAAGAGAGTTTGAATCTTCTCATCAACACTTGATGTATGACTAACATGAGATTCATGGCAAGTCCCAGCACATAAATAACATCACAAATAATTTTACCTTTCCATTTGTAGTGGAACTGGTATCTCACCAATACCTTTGACTAGAAGTCGATGATTGTCTCCTAGATGAACATTGGGGATCCCTTGGCTGGATATTAAAGCGTCTTGAACCAATGTTTGAAACACATGTGCTATGATTCACCAAAATCCACTATCCACATATCTTGATTAGTTTTCTCAAGGCTATGCACATAATTTGATGTCCTTGATGAATGCGTTATTGCATGACATGCTAGAGGTGACTGGAAGCCTTTTTTATGAGATGTGGTTCAAATGCCTAGGAACTTTTTGACGTCAGATTACCTGACATCTCTTTAATAGATTTGTTAATAGTTTCAATTTATTTGGGGAAACAATGTCTTAGTGCCATCCTAAAGGGATGCAAATTTCTTATCTTAATGGAGTGAACGATTGGGGTAGTCATTCAAGACATTGTTTTGGGTTTCCAATGACATTTGGGAATTCTTCCAAGAGTGCTTTGATTTGTTTGGCTCATGCATATGCTAGATGATAGTGGCACGGACACTAATGGGGACTGTTGGATGTGTATTGGAAACTTGGACCATAACATGGTTGGATGATCTTTAAGTGGATTCCCCTTATCTCAAAATCCATTTGTTCCTTTTGAACGTCAAGCCAACCACATCCTATTTTGAGCGAAAACAATTTCCTAGGTAAAACATAAAAGTCATGTATATCAATGTGGTGTCATTGAGCATGAAGGGTTCAACTATGATTGTATGGGTTTTGCAAGCTTGCAAACGATCTCCAAAGAAGACTTCTATTTGATGGGCTGATTGTCTTTTGAAATTGTTAGCATCTACTAATTTTGAGTTTACTCACAAGAATGAACTGTATAAATCAACGAGTGCTAGGATCAAATTACATGAATATGTGAGTGCTAGGGTCAAATTAAAAAAAGGTGACAAATTTGTTGTCAAATGTAACAAAGGCTTGGAGACTTGGACTTAAGCTTTTGGCATGTCCAGGCTTCCTATAATATTTTGTGACATGGCCATTCACCCAGCCTTTACTTCCTTGCAAACCTTCGCAATACTTGTCAAACTGTTGTGAATTGTGATGATTGCAAGTAATGAACCCAATCACGCTATGTTGATCATGGATTAAATCAAACTTTCTGTCACAATGTGATTTCTTGGTTAACTACTCTCTTCACTCTTAGAAACCAAAAACTTTAGGGAATAGATGATTATGAGAACTAGGGTTCTGCACACACACACACCCCTTGAATTCATATTCTAGTGCACTAAAACGTAGACCTATTATGAATACAAACCCATAAAATTGGCAATTCCTTATGAAACCCTTACAAGAACGATTTCCCAAAACTCGCAAAATGAAAAATATGAGATAAAACATAAGATTTTATAGTGTCAAATTGTAAGGCTTTGCAGGTTTTACGTGAACATTGAGTTGTAGAACTTAGAAGTAGGGGAGCTCCTCTATTAAGATTTTTGAGCGAGAAAATGAGTGGAGTGACTATTTTGTAGTTATTAATACATAGACTTTAATATGTTACAGCCATGATAATGAATTAATACAAAGAATATATTAAAAAAATGGGTGAGGTGATTCCTTTGCTGTTATTAAATATAGAGACTGAGACATGTCAATGAATCAATACAAAGAATGTAGTAGCCTTATAATCGGCCTTATAATCGACCTGCAGGGCCCTCGGCCCTCGAAATTGGCAAGCGAATAACGCTCTCTATGAAACATGAGTATCTTCCAAATTTTGGAAAAATTTCTATAACATCCCATTCACAAATAGCTCTCACTCCATACCAAGGCATTTATTAGTCATACCAATGGCATTTAGAGTGAGATCATCGTCTCAATATCTTGGAGCGATCATCTTCTAAGTCTCTTACAAAGTCTTAAGAGTTGAACTGAAAGGAGTGATAGCCAGCACACTAAGGCTTGATAATTTCTATATGGGAATTTTATGTGACAAAGATGTCATTAAGAAATAAAAGATATGAAAGGTTTGTGTGAGAGAAGAAGCCATTGGGGTGGTGAGAGTGCCATGAAATAAGCCATGAAATGAAAGCATCAAGATGCTGAAATATTGATGGGGTCACGCATCTTGAAAATAAACTTAACCAAAGGCCAAATAAGAATCCGCACTGCCAGAGCAACCACTGTACTGATGCCCCCTACTTGTGCAATCGCTTGTATCCCCCGAGACCATATCGATACACGCTCGACTATATCGCAAAACAACGGCTCGCACAACCTCTCATACCTTCCCCACTCGACTTTCATTCCAAATGCAATCGTTAGATTATACGCTTCTCGTGTCCTCGCAGTTGCATTCCAGAACTCTTCTAGAGAGCTGTTCTGGTTTGCCCGGAATTGATTTGCCATGCTCCTTATCAGGTAGATCAAGCCGTCCGAATAGTTGCTGAGGCCGCGTTGGTCTAGATCGCCAAATTCAAGGAAGGCGTGGCTCTCCGACTCCGCATAGGCATTTGCTGGCCGTGCAACAAAAAAGGATTAGTGCTTAAAAACGAGCTAGCTGGATAGACACAAAAATCAGTTTTGTTGTATTTCGACTGCTTTGTTACTGATTCATGCCGTTGTTCGAATGCACAAATTAGCGGATGCGTGGCAACTTACTGTCTATATGGAGCCCTACATCGTTGTACAATAAGGAGGGACTGAGGAGGTTTGCTGTCGTCAGAACTGTCCGCGTGTCGTCGAAGTTCAAAACTGGGCTCAGCACAGCGTTGCAAACCCAGCTAGCCTCCGGTTCGCCCGGATTACCGCAGACGGCCTGTATCTGTGAGGCTGTGATGTCGAGAGACATTTGATCGACACGATCAGGATTGTGGCTGTCCTGCAAAATCAATAAGGCTGTGGTTAAGTAAATAGCCCAGAGCGGCAGGGACCGCGCGCACAATCCAATTCCAGTTTCTCACCTGGTAGTACAGATAAAACGTCGTATAATTGCACCAACTTATGTCCTGCTTCTGGCAAGGACACGTTAACGATAAGTTGCTGGTGGGATCCCGCTCTGTCTTATCAAACAATGAGGTTACATTTGCTGAAGAGGCAGTTCTCCTGTGTATCCGAATCGATGGCTCCCGCATGGCCACCACGACAATGGCAGCTGTTAGCAAGGCTGCCACTACAGTCAGCAGTACAAACCGAACCCAACGTCGATATTTAGGATCGGAAATGTCGGGTGACCTGAAAAATCATGAATCCAACGAATTAGCATCAGTATTAACGATTCGCCACTTCTGACTTGGATCAAAATCTGCGCAGTTACGGTTATGTTTGGATTGATCTACAAGATGCAGGAGGATCTTACTGTTGATAGTCCTGGCAAACTGTGGCTGTGGCCTTGTGTATACGAGAGAGAACACATTTTCTAATGCGTTCGATCGGCGTCATGCTTGTTGGCGATCGGTTCAAAGGCAATCTGAGAAATAAAGAGCAATTGCATATATTGACAAAGCCTCTCTAAACAAGACTGAAGAGCTGACCAATTCCAACTGTTTTCTAGTCTCAAGTTCTTCTTCTCCTGTTTGTTTCAAGCAATTTTATGCCAAACAGACCTGACGTAATCTTTAGCCTACTCAACTTCCACCTCCCTACTTCAATTCAAGGATCTTTTAGCCTACTCAACTAAAATTCTTTCCACCTCCCTACTTCAATTCAAGAATCTTTTCCCTTTACGCTAACATAAAATCCAGTCCTGTAGCTCTAAGACTTCATCTATCTAATACCTTATCTATTATACATGTAAAGGACGCATTTTGAATGGATCAGGCCTACATTTTTATCTTACGGGATAGACAATTGGGAGAGGGAAAATTCACATGCATGAGGTTCCATGTAAGTTTCTTCTCAAAACAATTCCAAAACTCAAAAATTGCTCCCTACTATTTTCTTTTGTGATGAATCATGATCACGCCTTTTCACAAACGTCCAACCAAACAATATCATCACTAACACTACTTGCCATAATAAGAACACCACTAATGTAGTAGTTCACATAAGTACTAGCGGGTCTTTTACAATTATCACCAAACTAAAACTACTTAGTACAATTGTCGCCAATAGTACTAAGGCTACTTCCAAAATATTTATCCCTAGTAAACTATAGAGGTAGTGTTTTCTTTTGTGATGAATCATGATCACCCCTTTTCACATCAAAACATGTGTTTGCACTTGATGGCACTAACTTCGACCAAAAAAAAAATATCATTGTTAATATTACTTGCCATAATAAGAGCACCACTAATGGTGATAACATGTATACTACAACTCATTAGTTCACATATGTACTAGCAGCTCTTTTACAATTATCACCAAACTAAAAGTACTTAGTGTGATTTTCATTGACAACACTACAACTACTTAACTATACTATAAAACGTTATTATCCCTAGTAAACTAGTAGGGGTACTCTTATTTTACAAGTAGAAGCATCAACACTATTATTGATATCATTGGTCGGATCATTAGTAGTAGCCAAACTATTGCTAATAATATTCCTACAACCGATTGTAAAAGGTTTGCACAAGAGTTAAGGCTTTACTAGGCCGATTTTCACCCCATATTGGATTCAAAAGAGCTAAATTCCCCTTCTCTTAAAGCCCTAGGAAGTGGTCCTTAGTTCTGCTTGCCCTGTATAAAATAGGGGACTAGTACAATCATTAATCTAGATTTAAGTCCCTTGGATCTCACACTTTAACGGGGAGATTATTTTACCATTTTTTATTACATCTATTTGTTGTAAATACATCCATGTGTTTCCAAGGGGAGATTATAATGTCATTTTTAATTCTTTTACCTATTGCATCCATTGTTCTATTGTGAGTGTTAATTTGAACCCTGTATTGTATGCTTGAGAAAATACTTGTGAGCATTTCCATGTTTGCATAAATATGTCATTCATAAACACCATATTTGGTCACATGTAGCATGAGGATAACATCATCATGTTGGTAGCTACAAAAAAATAAGCAGTTAATCAAATAATAATACTATTGGTAGTGGATCTACGCCGATAGTAGTAAACCTACTACCAATGGTAAAAGGCCTTTTCCCGATGATAATAAGCCTACTACCACTGGTAATATGGCCACTGTCAGTGATAATATAAATTATGTTTCTCGCCTTTTGTTACATATAAAATGCTTGCGATAACGACAAGCATTTTTCATTCAACAAGATTCTAGTCCATAGCTCCTGCATCTAGTGTGATGAGGTAACTTTAAGGTGGACGACAATTGACTTAGAAGTATCTAAGAGAGGGAGAGAGTGGGTATTCATTGTTGGCCCTATAAGGGTCCCAAGAGATGTGGGTGGTTAGTGATTTTTAATTAGGTCCATTTTTTAGTTCTTAGTCTATTTGGCCAAGTTAGCCATGCTAATTGGTGGTTAGTGTGAGGGTTGGTTTTAGCTTAGGGCCTCATATTGTGTGTTAGGGTTTTAAGGGTTTGGTCATGTTCTGGAGGTCCTAAAGTATTTTGTCCTCTTGTTCCTCTTTTGCTGGTGGACAATTTCTCTTCTTCTCCTAGTGACTTCTCTCCCAGTTTTCTTGCTTCTTTATCTGTTGCTGGTTGCTCATCTAATCGCTAGCTACTACAGGAGAAGAATCATTGCAATATCTAATGTATCTAAAAACATGCAATTTTTTGCTTGCCTTTCTGTCTCATCTCTTCTCTTGACCATTTGATCGCTGGCTTGTATGTCTAATTTGTTGAGATTGAGAGTGCTCTCAAGGGAAGTAAGAATTTAAGAGGGAGAGAGAGAAACAGAGAGCCACATAAGTTTTGGTGGGTGCAGAACACCCTAATTCTTCTTTTTCATTCATTTATATATGTGTTTGAGTATTGTACATAACCAGGGTACGTAAAGGCACAGTGACCTTTAAACCCCACAACCTCCCACTTAAAGAACAATGTGCCTTTAAGGCAGAACAACCAGGGAGCATACTATCCAATACCCATCAATACATGACAATACTTAAACCACTGACTAGGTAGACTCTTCATCAGCATATCTGTAGGGTTATTATCTGTATGAACCTTGGCAAGCTCTATGCGCTTGTCCTCAAGTACCTCCCTGATGAAATGGTACCTGACCTCAATGTGTTTGGTCTTTGCATGAAAGACCGGACTCCGTGCTAGCTGAATAGCACTCATAGAATCACTATGCAATATCGGTACACTTGTATTAATCCCCAAATATCCCACTAGCCGATCAAGCCATATAGCCTCCTTACAACTCTCTGTGGCTGTAACATCCTTAGCCTCTGTGGTAGACAAAGCAACGCACTTCTGTGCACAAGACATCCACGACATTGCACCACCTGCAAAGGTGAACACATAACCAGAAGTGGATCTCCTACTATCCACATGCCCTGCATAGTCTGAATCTATGTACCCAAGTACACGCATGTCTCCTCTACCAAAGTAGATGCACGTCTCCTTGGTACCCTTCATGTACCTCATGATGCACTTAACTGCCTCCCAATGCCTCTTTCCTAGATTAGCCATATATTGGCTAACAACTCCCACTGCAAATGCAATGTTTGGTCTAGTAGCTATCATAGCATACATAAGACTCCCAACCGCTGATGCATAAGGAACCTTGGCCATCATGGCCCTCTCCTCATCTGATTTGGGACTAGCTGTATGACTCAGTTTCACATATGGAGGCAATGGAGTGCTCACTGCCTTCCCCCCCTCCATATTGAAACACTGCAATACTTTTGTAACATACTCCTTCTGTGAAAGCCAAAGGAGTTTCCTACTCCGATCACACGTGATGCGCATACCAAGAATATGACCTGCAAGTCCCAAATCCTTCATATCAAAGGCCTCATGCAACTTGGCCTTTAATGCATCTAGCTCACAAGTATTCTTACTAGCCAATAGCATATCATCCACATATAGTGCCTGCTGGATTATTAGGCCATTATCCTTAGCCCTTTTAATGTAGAGGCAGTGATCAATTTCACTCCTTCTAAAACCGTGGGACCAAATGAAAGCATCAAATTCCTGATACCATTCTCTAGGCGCTTGCTTAAGACCATAGAGACTCTTCTTTAGCTTGCAAACTAAATGCTCTTTACCCTTTTCTTCAAAGCCTTCCAGCTGCACCATGTAAATTAATTTCCTCATGCAGATCCCCATGCAAGAAAGCTATCTTGACATCATCTGCATAAGCTCCATATCTTCTGCTGCCACTAGTCCAAGCATGCATTTAAGTGTGGTCATCTTCACAATCGGAGAGAATATGTCATCAAAATCCACACCCTTTTCTTTCTTGAACCCTTTAGTGACCAAACGGGCCTTGTACCTAGGTTCATCATCACCTGTGACCTTCATCTTATAGACCCATTTCCATGGCAATGCTTTCTTTCCATGTGGCAAAGAAACCAAGTCCCAAGTCGTATTCTTCATAAGTAAACTCATATCTGATCACATAGAATACTCCCACTTGCATTGATCCTTGTGCATCATAGCCTCTCTGTAGCAAGAAGGCTCCCCGTAATCAGTAAGCAGTCTAGACACTCTAGATGATCTTCTCAAGGGCATTTCAGCTTGCTGTCCCACCTACATATCAGCCACATTTGGCTAATCATTTCCACCAATAGATGATCCATCATCTACCGTTGATTGTATACCTATGGGAGTACTTGGTGGTACCATTTCTTGCACATTTGGTGCATGGACAGCTTGCTGTCTATCAACATATGCAGGTGGATTCACGTCCTGGAAAGCGATTCTCCTCATTTCCACATCCCTCATGGGTGCCTTATGCATCTTCTTCTCATTGAAGACTACATCATGGCTGCATATGATCTTCTTTTCTTCTGGATCCCAGAGACGATAGCCCATCTCTCCACTTTCACCATAACCCAGAAAGATGCATTTCCTAGACTTGGGATCTAGCTTCTTTTGAAGCTCTTTTGGCACATGTGCATATGCCTCACACCCAAATATACACAAATGAGAGTAAGAGGGCTTCTTGCCACTCCATGCCTCTTCAGGAATACCACCATCCAAACTCTTACTAAGTGATCTATTGATCACATGCACTGCAGTCTTCATTGCCTCGGCCCAAAAATCACCAGAATGACTTGCATTGGAAAGCATGCATTGCAACCTTTCTTGAATGGTATGATTCATCTTTTCTGCAACTTATTGCTCTGGAGTACGAGGGGATGTGAGCTCCCTCTTAATCCCACGTGTATCACACAAATGCTGAAAGTCATGAGAGAGATACTCTCCACCATTGTCAGTTCGTAGGCATTTAAGCGTTCTACCTAACTGATTCTCAACCAAGGCCAGCCATTTCTAAAATACCTGGAACACATCACTCTTCCGAGCTATGGCATAAGCTCACACTTTCCTAGTTGCATCATCAATGAATGTCACATAGTATTCAGCCCCACCTAATGACCGTGTAGGCATGGGACCACATGCGTCTGAATGCACCAAATCAAGCTTTTCAAACTCTTTCTTTCCCCTTCCTTTATGGGATGATTTAGTCTGCTTCCCATAGAGACAGTGCTCACAAAATTCAAAATTAGAGAAACTCAAATGCGGTACATAACCCAAATGGCATAAGTTTTTCATCCCATTTTGGCTCATATGGCCCAACCGGCAATGCCATAAAGAAGTGCTTGGCTACTCGATTATTGCAACAACATGATCAAATACCCCTGATACATGTAAGGGATACAAAGTCCCACATTTGGCACCCCTGGCCAAAAGCATAGAGCCCTTCTGAATTTTCCAACTCTGAAACCCAAAAGTGGTGTGAAAACTAGCATCATCTAGTTGACCCACTGAAATAAGACTCTTGGTCAACTTAGGCACATGTCTCACATGTTTTAAAACAATTGCAGACCCATTTGCAAAAGAAAACTTTATGTCACCTGCTCCCACTATGTCACATGCATAGTCATTTCCAAGATGCACACAACCTGTCTTTCCACTGTCATAAGTGGAGAACCATTCCCTATGGGGAGTAACATGGAATGAAGCACCATAATCCAAAATCCAATCTTGGGAATATGCATCATCTGAAGTGGTAAGCAACTCTACAGATAAACTAGACATGAAGAGAATGTCATTGTCCCTATCATGTGTGACTGCATTGATCTCCTCGATCTTCACTTTTCCTTTGTCCTCCCTTGGACTCTCTTCCTTCTTATTTGCACCCTGATTTGCATACTTTTTCTTATCCTTTTGCTCTCTTTTCAGCTTGTAGCAATCCTTTTTCATATGTCCCTTCTTGCCATAGTGGTAACACTCAATATTCCGTGCCCTAGATCTGCTACGAGACTTCCCTCTTTCTTAGGACTTCCCCCTGAACTGTGATCTGCACCTTTGCACATTTAAGGCTACATCGTGCTTGTTGTCGTCCATAGACTTCTGTCTAATCTCCTCGACCAACAAGCTACCCACAACATCATCAAATTTCAGTACTCCACTAGGTGCAGAGTTACTGACAGCTGTATAGAAGGTATCCCATGAGGATGGCAATGAACATAAGAGAAATATTGCCTTAGTCTCCACATCAAAATTCATCTTATGAGCCTAAAGCTGGCTGAAAATAATGTTGAATTCATTCAAGTGAGAATCAATGGAGACCCCTTCCTTCATCTGCAGCTCAAACAACCTCTTCATGAGGTAAACTTTATTAGAGGTAGTTTCCTTCTCATAAGTGACACACAATTTCTTCCACAAATCTTCCGTAGTCTACTCATTTACTATTGTGAAATAAACTGACTCTGCAAGATGAAGTCTAATAGTAGACTCTGCTAATGCATCCAACTCATTCCAAACATCCTCAGACATATCTGCAGGCTTAGCTTCAATCCCTGCTAAGGGTTTAATCTACTTCTTTTTAATAAGCGCATCCCTTATTTGTTCTTTCCACAAAGAAAAGTTTGTCTCATCAAACTTTTTAATGCTGAAAAACTCCTTTTCAGACATGGAAGAGGATGCCATGATGCAGATGAAGCAAAATCCCAAATGCTGGTACCTGCAAGAGAGAATCACACCAAATACCAGGTGCACCCAAATGTGTATGCCACAATAGAGTGAAATGTCACCAAAACTCAAAGCTCAAAGCATCAAAAGATATAGCTGACTCATGTGCATGTACTATGCATCCATATGAGAAAATCTGGCCCAAAAGAAAATACCATCTGCAATGGCAATCCAAAATGCACACGGCTCAAACTGCAACTAGAGTGATCTGCATAAGGTATGCTCAAGAAATCATGGTCCCACGATAATGACCGCTACTGAAAATAGAACTTGAGATGCCTCAAAACATGGGTGCCATTGCATAATTGGACTCAGCGAGAAAATCTGCAAATATCTCTCTTTTGCTGGAATTCCAAAATCCCAACCGACGAGTGAGAAATGGGATTCAACACTTATCCATTGCCATGTGGCATAAATCTAAGGTTTCAAAACCTTAGAATGAAAAATGCATAATAGAGAGACGAAATCCAATACATAGAGATCTATAACTGTGAAAATACTCCACTGAATCGCGCAAGAATTGAGTCACATTGTGGAGAGCGAAAGTCTCTCACACTCTAGAGCGTTGTGAGCTCATGGAGGAAAAGTGCCTCACGAGGCGCTAAGATTCGGCAATATCAAAGTCCCTCCTAAGAGAGAGTATGGATAAAGGAAGGTACGCCTATGCTTGTAAATCATGCTACGAGTTTCTATCTTTGAGGATTTCCTATGAAGAAGAGACGGGCGAAGAGCTCTGGCAATTTCTTCTATGTTGCTGCCAATTCCATCTCTCACTTGTACACTCAGGTGCAACATTAGAACATGATCACTTTCCACATCAGGCAGTGATTCAGTTTGGAGAAGCTTTGTGAGTGGATGCAGAGACATCAGCATCAGTTTGGCATCGCCCTGGTCCACAAAAGATATTTTAAACTACTTGAAGAATGAATTGGACGATTTGAACTAGGCCAAAATAATGTTATCTCAGGTACAAAATCCTCCAGTGCTTTCACAGCATCAGTTGGCTCCTCCGAATCCGTTTGGCTGAACGGGATTACCTCTAGATCCGTAGAGGTTTCCACCTACACTTGTACACGGCCAGCAATGATGTTCTCCTCCACAGCCTTGATAGGCAGTGCAATTGGATGACTCCATCTCTATCAGACTTCAGACTTACACACAACAACAAGCCGACGGGCTCTCGAATCTCTCAGTGCAAACTCCTTCATGGGTAGAGCTTGGAGCCAGGAAGGTGTTGAAGCAGCCACCACGTCGCTCTCCACTGCATCACCATCGTAGTGCAGAGAAGCTTCAAAGCTTTCATTTCTTTCTTCTCTAAGGTGGTAACCTTAGGACACATGGCAACCGATGGTAAAGACATGTGGCAGATAAGCCCATGATCTTGGGTTAGAGCTATGGTTAGATTAAAGTTTACCATGGTTAATGTTTGAACCTTAGTTGAGTATGTGGTCAAGATTAATCGGGGTGGTTAAGTTATAAGTGGGGTTAGGTTCAGTTGCTTGGACCATGGTTAAGACTTGGGTTAATTGAGTTCAGTTAGAAGATTGCCATGTGGCATAGTGCCACCTAAGCACAATCCCTTTGTAAGCACAGGCATGTAAGTAGCAGGTGAATCCATATGCCACATCACCAACTACCCCTCTTCTTCCTAAGAACTTTGACAAGCCGTAACTTCCAATCTAGGAAGAATTTGCACATGCTCCAAAAAGGAAAAGTGATCTTTTCAAGCTCTATGTGCTTGTCAAGTCAGAATCATTGTATGCAATTAGACATTGCCATTGAAGCAAAATGAATCTCATGGTAAGACCTTTGTGACCAATGGAAAAGCGACGCATGAATGCAAAAAGCACAAGTTTATGAGATGACCATAGCACAAAACATGGCATCCACACATAAGACATTAAGGCACATAGAAGAACAAAGCATCATGCATCAAGCTACATCAAGCAAACAAGGGAACACCATCGACAACATGTACTATTGAAAAGCAAAAACCTTGCCACCTTTAGCCTGTACTTTGACCACCTTAAGTAGCAATGTATGCACTAAGGGGAGGCGATGGAATGTAAACTCACATCTAACCACCTTGCAATAGCCAATGGATCATGGCACCAAGGGGAGGTGTTGAGATATGGTGCCATGTGCACATATTAGAGGCTAAGGTATGGTATAGGAGTGTATTAAAGTAGCCACCCTAGGATGTGGACTACATGATGTGGAGATGTGGATCAAGGATATCCACAAGGAGAGATGTGGATGTGAGGATATTACAAGTATTGACTATTCAAAAGGCTTTCTATATATAAAAAGCCTATCTTGTATTGTTGAATAGAGATAAACATTTTCTATCTCCCTCTCATGTCTTATGTAGCATGCTTTGAGCCTCCTTAGTTCTTTCATTGATCTTGTGTGCACTAGGCTTAGTGGCGATCATATATTGGATCTTTTGCATAATTTCTTCACATGACCAACCTAGTCCATGAAAGGAAAAGGAAGCCTCTCCTTAAGCCACACGGGCAACTTGGAGCTCTTGGATTTCTTATGAGCCAAGAGTGGTAATTCTTCATTAACTTTCTTATTTTGCCTCTCTGGCATCTCTTATTTTGTCTTATGATCACTTGCATTCATGAGGTTTTTAGGGAGTTTGTTGGCATCTTACAATCACCTGAGTTGAGGAGGCTTTTTGGCGGTGTAGTTCTCTTCATTGAGCAAGAGAGTTTTGGCTGCACATATGTGGCATTCATGGTGGGTAGGCATTGGATTGTGAATTCGACAGACACATTGTAGATATATGCTTTTTTGAGAATGTTCGTTAGATTTTGATGGCATATGTAGATCGTGTCAAATAACTAGGTTTGGAATTTTGTGGTATTTGGAAGGTGTGTTCTATGCAAACATTTTTTTCGTAGTTATGGTGTTTTCAATGACTTTGCTATTCTTGGTTTTTGTCAAGCAGGTATAAGGTATAAAAGTCTAACATCACTCAATGAGAGGCTGAAAAGGGCATTTGAAAAGGTGGAAGAGTCTCATATCATTCAATGAGAGGTGGAAAAGGGCATTTGAACACTATAGGGTATTGGTCAGTTTTTTACTCTAATACTGTTAGAAATTACACAATTCTTTCTTTTTTAATGGGTGCAAAGTGTCGAAAAATGGTTGGTATATCTGTCTCTAAATGTCTGTCAGTATTATTGTCAGTATATACCAACACGATTAATAAGCATTGGTATATATTGGCACTGGTAAAGCATCGATATATAGTGACACTTTACAAAAGATTTAAAAAACATTTTATGGGATAGGGCTTGTTTGAGACCCATTTTCCCCACTATTATGTGTATTTTATTAGAAGGTAAGAGTTACAACATGCCATCTAGTGTAGGAAGGTTTGAAATTTCCTAAAACTCTAAAATCATCATGTCTTATTACAAAATTTTCCTTTGGAAGAGGGTAGAACTTTGAAGATGAGATAAAAAATGGTAAAATTATCGAAGGTCTAAATACACAATGGAAACACTACTAGCAGTCACAATGATCCTTTTCTTGTGGATTGCAGCCAGTTGGGTGTCATTCATGAGGTCTATGAGGTAGGCCTCAGCTGCATGCTACAAGGCAAGCAAGGCATCTCTGGAAATACGCCATGGAGCCTCCATGATTCCACGCCTATAATATCGAGACATGGGATTGTTGTTGAGGTCTTGGATGACCTCACATACCACCCTCGCAAAGCTTGCCATCGGGATGAGCATATCAATAGATGTTTTTCTGATTTCTCGAAGTGCCATGGTCCCTAGCTTGAACATGTATCTCCTCACTGGAGGAGGGCCTCTTTGCCATGGACTTTGGAGGTGGGTGTCCTCTCCCCTGTGGGCCTACAGGTGGGTGTCCTCTCCCTTGTGGGCCTAGAAGTGGGGGTGTCCTCTCCCCCATGGGCCTGGATGATGATCCTCTGCTCTCTTCTTGGTACTTTGTCCTTCATTGTTGCTCTTCCTCGTGCTCCTCCTAATTCATGTCCATTATACATTGGCTTTATTGCAAATCACATAACTAAAATTACAAAGAAATTTTGAAACTTATGAATGGGAATCCACATTGGAAGAGCGTACACCATCGTTTTCATCTATGTCCACCCATATGTGCCCCTGTCTATGATGGGTTACATGCCACCTTGCATGATTTTGTCTTGCATTTGATTAGTCCTATGCCATCATGTGCAAACATCTGAACACTTTCAGATTGCATAGATGATTGCAAGCCTCCAATGTTGCCTGAAGGTTGTCTAATGTGTGCATGGCTAAACATCCATCGGCATGGGATGTAGCATATGTCATAGGCTCATCAAGAAGGAGCTGACAATATAAAGGCCGAGAAGCCTAAAATAGAATGGAGAATGCACGAGATGTCCCTGAGGCATATGAGGGGCCAAATGCTAATGTATGGATGGATTTGAAGTCATGGATCTAACCACTAATCTGGATGTATACGACAGCCATAATTGCATGCTGAAACACTGAGTCTTCCCAAGTTGCACTATGGATGAATGTGATGATGTCCAGTGCACTAGGGCAGGACCACATTGATGCATAGGTATCCTCATGCTGAGGAATGATCTATTGATGAAAATATGTGGTGATCATCACTGATCCAAGGGTGGCGCAAAGCAGCATCACTGAGCCGATGATCCTAGAATGTCCTGAAGACTAATGTTCTAATCTGAACTGCTCATGGAAACTATGTCCAAGGATGTGATGTGCTCTATATTAGAGGTGAAAGCATCAATGATGGATGCTGGAATGGAATCACCTAAAGAGTTGGATCCACTGTGGCATATATCTCCACATACATCTAGAGAGTGCCTCGTACTGAGGACTTATAACTGAATGATCATTGTTGAACTCTTCCTAAGTATATGCATCTGTGGCAAAGGATGGAGTCCAATCCATGCATGAATGTGATGGATGTACATCACTGGAATTGGGCTGTGTTGATGTAGATGGGATTGCCTCGTATTGACGGCTTACCATGAAATTTGCCTCGTACTAAGGGCTTACTATCAAATGTTCCGCATGTTGAGGGCTTATCGAGGAGTGTGCCTCATGCTGAGGTCTTACCGAGAAATGTGCCTCATGCTAAGGTCTTACCAAAAGTGTGGGCTGATCCATGCTAATATGTGAAGCATCTACATCTAATCTCTCAAGGCCAATGAGGCTTGAGTCGGCATCATACACTGGTACATACTCTATGGCAATGAATGGTCAAAGAAGGCTTTCTTTCCACTCATGGATCTTGTTCAAAGTCATGACTAGTGTATTATCAACTATGTGATGTGGATAACTCCATGATGGAGGTGGTTTGGTGATATGTGCAAGAGGCTTACTCATGTACCAACAAGAGTGTCTACCCATGAGAACACGTGTGAGAGCTGCCACACTGAGGGCTTATGCTAAACTATCAATCTGAACCAAGTCATGTGATGGAAGAATGTGTGTATGCCAAGGATCAAGCCTATAATAAAGTGATGACAATTTTGTGTCGAGAGTAGCCAAAAGGTTGTACAATGCTGATGTGTATGCATGTAGGAACCAATTCAAGAATATAGTCAACAAACATGGATGTACATGGGTGGAATGTGTGTGCAAAATGAATGCAACAATACTAAAATTGAGAGAGGGATAACTCTGAAAAGTGTCACACTGAGTGATGAAAATGCCAAATGCCAAGAGTATTGAGCTGGTGTTAGATGTGTGCATGTGTATATTGATGATAGAATGGATGGGACTAATGCCGGTGGAAACTAATTGGGTAATGTAGCAATGGCTGACTTGGCTTGGTAGAGTTGGATCTCCTCTATAGCGATACTAGTCTATAGTCTATAGCTAGACTACACATCAAAAAATGCGACAAATTGAGTTTTAGTTTGTTCATTTTATGTGATGGATGTGCTGCAGTGGATCAAGAGGTGGTTCCTATGATGAGGATTTGATGATGTTGACCTTTGGAATTGTCAAATTGTAGATTTGAGCCACTCAACATGTAGAGCATGAGCTATCGAGAGCAATGATGTGGCACATGTGGTGACACGACAGTAGGAGGTCACATGCAGAATACAACTATGCCTATAAAGAGGCAATTGCACCTAGGAGGCTGTGTGCCACGTGGCACATGGTGACATGCCACTACTGAATGGGAAGCTAACATGGCACTACAGTCATGAAAAGCAGTCCATCATCCTAAGAGATTTCCAAACTAGCATGGAAGTCTTGGAAACGGCCCATGAAGATGCTTTTGAGCAATTTAAGCAGTTTCAATATATGTTGAGGGATTCAGATGAAGCTGTTGCATAGAGTGAGCAAAAAGTGGAGGAGATGAAGCAGAACATCCACAACCTTAACATGAGGGAGGAAGGAATCAAGAAGTAACTTTATCATGTACGGATCAAGACTGTGGTATTTATGGCCGCAATAGTTAAATCGGATGTCTATCCTGCTATGCAAGAGGGTCCAAAATGCATGGTCTGCCTTAGATGATTGTTCTATCCCGATGGCTTGCGTGCTACAACCCTATGCATGTTTTTTGCATTGGGGTGCTTGTGCATACAAAATCTAGCTATAGAAAATGCCATTTGCCATTTCCCAGGTCATGGAAAGATCAAATGTGTTTTCCTGCTATGGCTATCTACGTCGAGAAAGTAGATGCTGTAGCTCAATTTGCCATTTGGGCAAAAGACACAAATAATAAGGAGTTCAAATTGAAGAAGGCCAAGATCGAGCCTGATTGCGAGGAAAAGGAGCCTGAAGGGACGAACTACCTCCCTTCAAGAAAGGAGCAAGAAGAGCCGAGCCTGCAACCTAGAAGCTCAAATCAAGAAAAGAGGAAGCGGCATGAAGGGCCCTAGGGGCCGGGCCCCTGTAGAAAGGAACCAGCCCCATTCTAGAAAGGATCAAGGAGGGCCGAGCCTGCAATCAAGGAGCTCAACAAGGAGTCCTTGAGATGTAATCTAAAGTAAATGAGTCTTTGAGATGTAATCTATGTAATCTGTGTGTAATCTAGCTATGTGACTAGACAGTGTCCTTTGATCCACACCAGTGCAGTGATAATAATAAGATGAAAGATTTCAATTTGACATGTAATGTGAGATGAAATATTTAGATTAGATCACTAATGTGAGACTGAAAGATTTTGATTAGTCAACTAATGTCAGACGAAAGATTTCAATTAGACAACTAACATGAGATTGAAGAATGAGGTCGGAATGAACTCAAAGATTTTGATTACCAAACTAACATGAGACTAAAGATTGAGAAGGTCAGGCTCAATGAACTCTCTCCCTATTTAAGTGCAGTGCAGACACAACTAAGAGCTCATTATGAAATGTAGCCCCAAAACTCTGTACACTGATCCAAACTCTGTACATCGATCCATCTGCTGTGCCGATCCACCTACAGTGAATATATGGCATACCCAAATAACTTTGGAGTGCTTTTGTTCTATCTAAAAACGATGTTGGATGGCATCCTCATAGAAGAAGACCCGGAGAAAAAGGAGAAAAATAGCTGCAAGGAGGACATGCTTCAATGGTGGGTGTATTACTTGGAGTCGGCAGAGATGGTGAATATTAATTTCCTTGGCTATTTTTTTATCTGCCCCTTTAAGGTACTTGTGAAGCTCATGATGTAGGTTTCTTTTGGCAAGACATGGCACAAAGACGTATAGAGTGCAAAGACCAGGATGAAGAGGACCCCCAGCGAAAGGAGGAGTTACTATGGGTGTATAAGTTAGCAAAGTCAAGCAAGCAGTGTACATGTCATATTCTTGCCTACCTCATAGTAGGGATCACATAAGGATGTTATGTTATCAACCATACCATCATCAGTGACTTTTAAAATCCTCATCTGTGCAAATGACCATTGCTCCACTTGTTCAAATCCCAATACTTCACCTTCTGCTACAGTCTTATTTGCAAATGATCTCAGTTGTAAAATGTCCCCTATAGTAAAATCCAAGGTGGTGCACTTTGTATTCTTGATAATGTCTCTTGCATAAGTCTCATCTTTGTCCCATGCTATAAATGATTTGTTGGATGTATTGTAGGGCATAACATCTCCAAGTGTTTCCATATCTCCACATTTATACTTTAGCTCAACATGTGCGCTAAGAATCTTTGATACAGTAACTGCCACCTTATCTTCGCCAAGTCTTCGAAAGTGGCAGACTGAATTGGGATCACTATCATGGATTGTAGCAAATGCAACTACTTCTCTTTTGCTACATAAAATCACATCCATCCCTGGAACAAAATCTATAGCCATCTCCTTTGTGAGAGTCCTTCGCAAGCAAGCTGCAGTAGCAACAATTACATAAATATTAGTCTCTTTTTAATAATCTACTCATTTATTATAATTTTTAGTTAGAACTTAATTTATTGGTGGGAGAAGTTATCCGATCAAGTATTCATCAGATGGACATGCCAAGTTATCCTTTGCATGGTCGATCAAGCATTAAATACTATTTTTGCTCTAGTGTCATGCACATTTGAAAAAAACACGTTGCTAGGTATGTTATCCAATCAAGCACTTATGGGATGGGCGTGCCACTTTGCATGTAAGTCAATTCCACCTAGTTGAAGGTGTGTGCAAAGTATTGTGCCCATCGGATATGCTTTGCATTGTCGATCAAGCATAAAACACCGTTTTTGGCTTAGTGTCATGCACAACCATGGAAAAACATGGTCCTAAGTGTGTTAATCAAACAAGTACTTATTGGATGGGGGCTCCACTTTTCACGCAAGTCCGTTTCAACTAGTTTGAGATGCGTGCAAAGTATTTTCACCATCGGATATGCTCTGCATGGTCGATTACGCATTATATAACATTCTTCCCGTAGTGATATGCACATCTACAAAAAAACACGCCCTTAGGTATGTTATCTGACCTTGAGTACTTACCGGATGGGTGTGCCTCTTTGAGAAAATTTCAATACCACCTAGGTTAAGGTGTAGGCAAAGTATTTTTCCCATTGGATATGATTTGCATGGTCTATCGAGCATTAAATACCATTTTTGCCTTAGTGTCATGCACATCCGTAAAGAAAACACGCTGCTAGGTGTGTTATCCGATCAAGTACTTATGCGATGGGAATGCCACTTTGCATGTAAGTCAATTCCACCTAGTTGAAGGTGTGTGCAAAGTATTGTGCCCATCGGATATGCTTTGCATTGTGGATTAAGCATAAAACACCGTTTTTGCCTTAGTGTCATGCACAACCATATAAAAACACAGCCCTAGGTGTGTTATTCAAACAAGTACTTATCGGATGGGGGCTCCACTTTGCACACAAGTCCGTTTCAACTACGTTGAGGTGCGTGCAAAGTATTATCACCATTGGATATGCTTTGCATGGTCGATCATGCATTATACACCATTTTTTCCCGAGTGATATGCACATCCGCAAAAAAACATACCCTTAGGTGTGTTATCTGACCAAGTACTTATCGGATGGGTGTGCCTCTTTGATAACATTCCAATGCCACCTAGGTTGAGGCATACAAAAAATGTTGTGCCCATCGGATATCCTTTCCATGATTGATCGAGCAATAAATACTATTTTTGCTCTAGTGTCATGCACATCCGTAAAAAAACATGCTGCTAGGTATGTTATCTGATCAAGCACTTATGGGATGGGAGTGCCACTTTGCACGTAAGTCAATTCCACCTAGTTGAAGGTGTGTGCAAAGTATTGTGCCCATCGGATATGCTTTGCATTGTCGATCAAGCATAAAACACCGTTTTTGCCTTAGTGTCATGCACAACAATGAAAAAACACGGTCCTAGGTGTGTTAATCAAACAAGTACTTATCGGATCGGGGCTCCACTTTGCACACAAGTCTGTTTCAACTAAAGAAAGTGTTGTGCCCATCGGATATCCTTTGCATGGTCGATCGAGCATTAAATACTATTTTTGCTCTAGTGTCATGCACATCCGTAAAAAAACACACTGCTAGGTATGTTATCTGATCAAGCACTTATGGGATGGGCATGCCACTTTGTATGTAATTCAATTCCACCTAGTTGAAGGTGTGTGCAAAGTATTGTTCCCATCGGATATGCTTTGCATTGTCGATCAAGCATAAAACTCCGTTTTTGCCTTAGTGTCATGCACAACCATGAAAAAACACGGTCCTAGGTGTGTTATTCAAAGAAGTACTTATCGGATGGGGGCTCCACTTTGCACACAAGTCTGTTTCAACTACATTGAGGTGCATGCAAAGTATTGTCACCATCGGATATGCTTTGCATGGTCGATCACGCCTTATACACCATTTTTTCTCTAGTGATATGCACATCCGCAAAAAAACACGCCCTTAGGTGTGTTATCTGACCAAGTACTTATCGGATGGGTGTGCCTCTTTGAGAACATTTTAATACCACCTAGAATGAGGCATACGAAAAGTGTTGTGCCCATCGGATATCCTTTGCATGGTCGATCGAGCATTAAATACTATTTTTGCTCTAGTGTCATGCACATCCGTAAAAAAACACACTGCTAGGTATGTTATCTGATCAACCACTTATGGGATGGGAGTTCCACTTTGCATGTAAGTCAATTCCACCTAGTTGAAGGTGTGTGCAAAGTATTGTGCCCATCGGATATGCTTTGCATTGTCGATCAAGCATAAAACACCGTTTTACCTTAGTGTCATGCACAACCATGAGAAAACATAGTCCTAAGTGTGTTAATCAAACAAGTACTTATCGGATGGGGGCTCCAGTTTGTACGCAAGTCTGTTTCAGCTAGGTTGAGATGTGTGCAAAGTATTTTCACCATCGGATATGCTCTGCATGGTCGATTACGCATTATACAATGTTTTTCCCATAGTGATATGCACATCCACAAAAAAACATGCCCTTAGGTATGTTATCTGACCAAGTACTTATCGGATGGGTGTGCCTCTTTGAGAACATTTCAATACCACCTAGGCTAAGGTGTAGGAAAAGTATTGTGCCCATCGAATATGCTTTGCATGGTCGATTGAGCATTAAATACCATTTTTCCCTTAGTGTCATGCACATCCGAAAAAAAACACGCTGCTAGGTGTGTTATCCGATCAACTACATATGCAATGGGAATGCCACTTTGCATGTAAGTTGATTCCACCGATTTGAAGGTTTTTGCAAAGTATTATGCCCATCGGATATGCTTTGCATTGTCGATCAAGCATAAAACACCGTTTTTGCCTTTGTGTCATGCACAACCATATAAAAATACGGCCGTAGGTGTGTTATTCAAATAGGTACTTATCGGATGGAGGCTCCACTTTTCACACAAGTCCATTTCAACTACGTTGAGGTGCATGCAAAGTATTGTCACCATCGGATATGCTTTGCATGGTCGATCACGCATTATACACCATTTTTTCCCTAGTGATATGGACATCCACAAAAAAACATGCCATTAGGACCAAGTATTTATCGGATGGGTGTGCCTCATTGAGAACATTTCAATACCACCTAGGTTGAGGTGTACGAAAAGTGTTGTGCCCATCGGATATCCTTTGCATGAAAATACTATTTTTCCTCGAGTGTCATGCACATCCGTAAAAAAACACGCTGCTATGTATGTTATCTAATCAAGAACTTATGGGATGGCCGTTCCACTCTGCATGTAAGTCAATTGCACCTATTTGAAGGTGTTTGCAAAGTATTGTGCCCATCGGATATGCTTTGCATTGTCGATCAAGCATAAAACACCATTTTTGCCTGTGTCATGTACAACCATGAAAAAACACGGTCCTAAGTGTGTTAATCAAACAAGTACTTATCGGATGGGGGCTCCAGTTTGCACGCAAGTCCTTTTCAACTAGGTTGAGATGCGTGCAAAGTATTGTCACCATCAGATATGCTCTGCATGGTCGATTACGCATTATACAACGTTTTTCCCGTAGTGAGATGCACATCCGCAAAAAAACATGTCCTTAGGTATGTTATCTGACCAAGTACTTATCGGATGGGTGTGCCTCTTTGATAACATTTCAATGCCACCTAGGTTAAGGTATAGGAAAAGTATTGTGCCCATCGGATATGCTTTGCATGGTCGATCGAGCATTAAATACCATTTTTGCCTTAGTGTCATGCACATCCGTAAAAAAACACGTTGCTAGGTGTGTTATCTAATCAAGTACTTATGCGATGAAAATGCCACTTTGCATGTAAGTCAATTCCACCTAGTTGAAGGTGTGTGCAAATTGTTGTGCCCATCGGATATGCTTTGCATTGTCGATCAAGCATAAAACACCGTTTTTGCCTTAGTGTCATGCACAACCATGAAAAAACATTCCTAAGTGTGTTAATTAAAGAAGTACTTATCGGATGGGGGCTCCACTTTGCACGCAAGTTCGTTTCAACTATGTTGAGGTGCGTGAAAACTATTGTCACCATCGGATATGATTTGCATGGTCGATCACGCATTATACACCGTTTTTTCCCTAGTGATATGCACATCCACAAAAAAACATACCCTTAGGTGTGTTATCTAACCAAGTACTTATCGGATGGGTGTGCCTCTCTAAGAACATTTCAATACCACCTAGGTTGCGGTGTAGGAAAAGTGTTATGCCCATCGGATATCCTTTGCATGGTCGATCGAGCATTAAATACTATTTTTGCTCTAGTGTCATGCACGTCCGTAAAAAAAACACGCTGCTAGGTATGTTATCCAATCCAGCACTTATGGGATGGGTGTGCCACTTTGCATGTAAGTCAATTCCACCTAGTTGAAGGTGTGTGAAAAGTATTGTGCCCATCAGATATGCTTTTCATTGTCGATCAAGCATAAAACACCGTTTTGCCTTAGTGTCATGCACAACCATGAAAAAACATGGTCCTAAGTGTGTTAATCAAACAAGTACTTATCGAATGGGGGCTCCAGTTTGCACCCAAGTCTGTTTCAACTAGTTTGAGATGCGTGCAAAGTATTTTCACCATCGGATATGCTCTGCATGGTCGATTACGCATTATACAACAACATTTTTCCTGTAGTGATATGCACATCCGCAAAAAAACACGCCCTTAGGTTGTTATCTGACCAAGTACTTATCGGATGGGTGTGCCTCTTTAAGAACATTTCAATACCACCTAGGTTAAGGTGTAGGAAAAGTATTGTGCCCATCGGATATGCTTTGCATGGTCGATCGAGCATTAAATACCATTTTTGCCTTAGTGTCATGCACATCCGTAAAAAAGCACGCTGCTAGGTGTGTTATCCGATCAAGTACTTATGCAATGGTAATGACACTTTGCACGTAAGTCAACTCCACCTAGTTGAAGGTGTATGCAAAGTATTGTGCCCATCGGATATGCTTTGCATTGTCGATCAAGCATAAAACACCATTTTTGCCTTTGTGTCATGCACAACCATGAAAAAACACGGTCCTAAGTATGTTAATCAAACAAGTACATATCGGATGGGGGCTCCAGTTTGCACGCAAGTCCGTTTCAACTAGGTTGAGATGCGTGCAAAGTATTGTCACCATCGGATATGCTCTGCATGGTCGATTACACATTATACAATGTTTTTCCCGTAGTGATATGCACATCCGCAAAAAAACATGCCCTTAGGTATGTTATCTGACCAAGTACTTATCGGATGGGTGTGCCTCTTTGAGAACATTTCAATACCACCTAGGTTAAGGTATAGGAAAGGTATTGTGCCCATCGGATATGCTTTGCATGGTTGATCGAGCATTAAATACCATTTTTTCCTTAGTGTCATGCACATCCGTAAAAAAACACGCTGCTAGGTGTGTTATCCGATCAAGTACTTATGTGATGGGAATGCCACTTTGCATGTAAGTCAATTCCACCTAGTTGAAGGTGTGTGCAAAGTATTGTGCCCATCGGATATGCTTTGCATTGTCGATCAAGCATAAAACACCGTTTTTGCCTTTGTGTCATGCACAACCATATAAAAACACGGCCGTAGGTGTGTTATTTAAATAAGTACTTATTGGATGGGGGCTCCACTTTGCACGCAAGTCCATTTTAACTATGTTGAGGTGCATGCAAAGTATTGTCACCATCGGATATGCTTTGCATGGTCAATCACGCATTATACAGTATTTTTTCCCTAGTGATATGGACATCCACAAAAAAACACGCCCTTAGGTGTGTTATCTGACCAAGTACTTATCAGATGGGTGTGCCTGATAAGTAATTTCAATACCACCTAGGTTGAGGCGTACAAAAAGTGTTGTGCCCGTCGGATATCCTTTGCATGGTCGATCGAGCATTAAATACTATTTTTGCTCGAGTGTCATGCACATCTGTAAAAAAACACGCTGCTAGGTATGTTATTCGATCAAGCACTTATGGGATGGGCGTGCCACTTTGCATGTAATTCAATTCCACCTAGTTGAAGGTGTGTGCAAAGTATTGTGCCCATCGAATATGCTTTGCATTGTCGAACAAGCATTAAACACTGTTTTGGCCTTAGTGTCATGCACAACCGTCAAAAAATGCGGTCTTAGATGTGTTATTCGACTAAGTACTTATGGGATGGGCACGCCACTTTGCATGTAAGTCAATAATACCTAGGTTGAGATGTGTGCAAAGTATTGTGATGATCGCATATGCATTGCATTGTTGATTAAGCATAAATCAGCATTTTTGCCTTAGTGTCATGGACAACAACCAATAAAAAACATGGTCGTAGGTGTGATATTCTAAAAAGTACTTGTCAGATGGGGGAGCAACTTTGCAAGAAAGTTAATTTCAACTAAAGTACTTGTCAGATGGGGGAGCCACTTTGCAAGAAAGTCAATTTCAACTAGTTGATGTGCGTGCACAGTATTGTGTCTATCGGTTATGCTTTGCATGGGGGATCACACATTATACACCATTTTCCTCCTAGTGTTATGCACATCCGTCAAAGAACACGCTCTTAATAGGTATATTATCATACCAAGTACTTATTGAATGGGCGTTCCACTTTGCATGGAATACCATACCACCACTTTTGAGGCACGTGCAAAGTATTGTGCCCATTAGATATGCTTTACATGGTAGATTGAGTATTAAATACCATTTTTGGCCTTGGTGTCATGTACAACCGTCCAAAAACACGATCGTAGGTGTATTTTTCAAACAAGTACTTATCGGATGGGGATGCCACTTTGCACACAAGTCAATACTGCCTAGGTTGAGGAACGTGCAAAGTCTTGTGTCCATTGGATATGCTTTGCATAGTCGATCTCACATTATACACCATTTTGTTCCTAGTGTTATGCACAATCATCATAAAATACGTTTGGAGGTGTGTTATCCGAACAAGTACTTATGGGATGGGTGCACCACTTTGTATGCAAGTCAATATAATCTAGGTTGAGGCGTGTACAAAGTTTTGTGCCTATCGGAGAAATGTAGATGCAATAATATTAGAAAATTCTCGGTATGTGTATATGTGTGTGTGTGTGGCAAACAATATTGATACACCAAAGTAAACACCTAGTGCACAAATTATGCACTTCATACCTTGAATAAATAAGCTTGTTGATGAGGATAAATACGCCCTTGAATAAAAGCACAGTTGTTGTATGACCACAATAGGATCGCTTTGACACGTGTGATTTTGCCCACATGTAAGTTTGCAAATAGTATAAAAAATCATATAATAATATATTAATAGTTTGCAAATGTGTATAGCAAGTGAGTAATGGGAAGTGGAAGTGGGAGTGAGGAGGGAGGAGTGGAATGGGAGAGGGAAGTAATAGGGGTGTATGATAATAAGTATAAAAAATAGTATAATAATATTAATAGTTTTCAAATGGCAAGTGAGTAATGGGAAGTGGAAGTGAGAGTGGGGAGGGAAGAATGGAATGGGAGAGGGAAGATAATAGGGGAGTAGGATAATAAGGGAGTGAAATGAGTGAGGGGAGTTAATAGGGGATGAAAAAGAGGAGGGTGAGATTCGGAAATATGGGATTTCGGGAAATGGGAGGAGTATGGGACGTGGTGGAAATGTGGGATGGGAGTGGTGGCAATGGGGGAGGAAGAAGAAATGGATGGGGGGAGGGCTAATGGAAGATTGGGATGAGGGATGGGGGTCCAATGGGAGAGGGGGAGTAATGGGAGCCAATGGGAGAGGGGATAAATGAAAAGCCAATAGGAGAGAGGGGAGGAATGGAAAGCCAATAGGAGAGGAGGAGGAAAACCTAATTTTTCTTATATATAGTCTTCCTTCTTCATTCATCTCCCCTCATTTCATTCATTGAAGCAAGAAAGCAAGGACGATCAAGAAAGCAAGGAAGGAAGAGCAAGAAAGCAAAAAAGAGCAAACTTATAAACTTTTTCCAGGTACTTGCAAATTTTTTTGATTAATTCTTTATCTAGATTTTTTTTTAAAATTTTAAAGAGAGAGAAACTAGAGAGAGAAAGGTTCCTGCCAGGAGGGGAGGAGAAGGAGAGGATGGAGGGGTGGGAGGGGAGGGAGGGGGAGGGGAGGGAGAGGCGGGGGCAGGGTCGAGGGGGGGAGGGGGGTTCTAACGGGGTCGAGGGAGGTAGGGAGGAGGGGGGGAGGGAAGGGCGAGGGGGGGAGGGGGAGGGAGGGAGGGAGGGGGGGCAAGGGGGTCTTGGTAGGGAGGGGGAGGGGAGGGAGGGGGTGGAGCCAGGTGGGGGAGGGAAGGGGGGGGCCGGTCTGGTGGGGGAGGGAGGGAGGGAGGGAAGGGGGCCGGAAGGGGGGGGGAGGGGGCGGCACAGCCGCCACCCCCCCAGAGGGGGGGAAGGGGGGCGGGGGGGGAAGGGGGGCTAGGGGCTGGCAGCCGCGGCCGCCACTTCCCCCTGGAGGGGGGGCGGGGGGGGAAGGGGGCGACACAGCCGCCACCCCCTGGAGGGGAGGAAGGGGGGATGGGGGGGTGGAGGGGGGGAAGGGGGGCAGAGGGGGAAGGGGGGGGGGTTGGCGGCGGCGGCCGCCAGACCCCCCTGGGGGGGGGCGAGGGGGGGGAAGGGGAGGGGAGGGGGGGAGGGGAGGGAGGGAGTGGGAGCGGAGGGGAGGGGGGGAGGGGTGCAGGGGTCCAGGGAGGGAGAGGGGGGGAGGGGTTTTGGTGGCGGAGGGAGGGGAGGGGAGGGGATGGGGGGAGGGCAGGGTCGAGGGAGGGAGGGGCCGAGGGAGGGAGAGGGGGGGAGGGGTTCTGGCGGCAGAGGGAGGGGAGGGGAGGGGTGGAGGGCAGGGTCGAGGGAGGGAGGGAGGGGGGGAGGGGAGCGGAAGGAGAGAGAGGGGAGAGAGAGGGAGAGGAGAGGAGGGAGCCGAAGGAGAGAGAGGGGAGAGGAGGGAGGGAAGTGAGAGAGAGAGTGAGGGGAGAGAGAGAGAAAGAGAGAGAGAGAGTGAGGGCGAAAGGTATGGGAGAGAGAGAGAGAGAGAGTGAGGGAGAGAGAAACAAGGGAGTAGAGGGAGTAGAGGGAGAGAGGTCGAATTCTTAGAAGAGC